>NC_073267.2:90327000-90986000 GCF_029289425.2 Pan paniscus | reverse complement strand
GCACTTTGGGAGGATGAGGCTGAGGCTGATGGAACACTTGAGGTCAGAAGTCTGAGACCAGCCTGGGCAACACAGCGAGACCTTGCCTCTATGAAAAATAGAAAAATTAGCTGGCAGTGGTGGTGGTGGCAAACACCTGTGGTCCCAGCTACTTGGGAGGCTGAAGTGGGAGGATCGCCTGAGCTCAGGGAGTTTGAGGCTGCAGTGAGCCATGTTTGCACCACTTCACTTCAGCCTGGACGACAGAGACCCTATCTCAAAACAAACAAACACCACATACAAAAAAACCCCCACAAAAAAAACTAATGGTGGTAATAAATTAAGCATAACAATAGATATCTGTGTAAGTTTGCTAGGGCTGCCATAACAAATGCCACAGACTGGGTGGCTTAAACAACAGAATTTTTTTTCTCACAGTTCTAGGGGCTAGGAGTCTGAGATCAAGGTATCAGGTTTTGGCTGGGCACGGTGGCTCATGCCTGTAATCCCAGCACTTTGGGAGGCCTAGATGAGCGGATTGCCCCAGGTCAGGAGTTCAGGACCAGCCTGGCCAACATCGTGAAACCCCGTCTTTACTAAACATACAAAATTAGCCAGGCATCGTGGCACATGCCAGTAATCTCAGCTACTGGGGAGGCTGAGGCAGGAGAATTGCTTGAAGTGGCAAGGCAGAGGTTGCAGTCAGCTGAGATCCCACCACTCCAGCCAGGTGTGTTTGACACTGCAGTGAGCTATGATTGCACCCCTGCACTCCAGCCTGGGCAACAGAGTAAGACTCCGTCTCAAAAAAGCGAAACCAAACAAACAAAAAACCAAACAAACAAACAAAAAAAACAAGGTATCAGGTTGTTTGGGAGATGAAGGTAGCAGGTGTGATTTCTTGCTGTGTCTTCATATCATCTTTCTCTGTGCGCACATCCTTGGTGTCTCTTGGTGTGTCTGAATTTCCTCTTCTTTCATTTTTAAATTTTATTTATTTATTTAAGAGACATGGTCTCACTCTGTTGCCCAGACTGGAGTGCAGTGGTGCAATCATAGCTCACTACAGTCTCAAACACCTGGGCTCAAGCCATCCTCCTGCCTCAGCCTCCTGAGTAGCTAGGACTGCAGGCACAAGCCACTGTGCCCAATCAGATTTCCTCTTCTTGTAATGAGACCAGTTATATTGGATCAGGGGCCAACCTAATGGCCTCATTTTAATTTAATCACCTTTTTAATGACCCTATCTCCAAATACAGTCACATTCTGCCGTATGGGGTGTTAGGGCTTCAGTGTATGAATTTTACAGAACACAATTCAGCCCGTAACAATATCATTAAGTCACAATGTGTAAGGGAAGACACTTCTGCTGCAGGTAACAGAACATCTGCTGAAACTCCAAAGATGTGCATTTATTGCAGACATCAAGCCATCGAGAGGTGGCACGCTCGCTGACGCGGAAGCTCGCCTGGCAAGGGTTTCCACACTTCTAGCCTCAGAAGGTTGTCTTCTCATTGTTGGCTTGTTCAGTTCTGGTTATGAATGATTGCCATTGCCTGGGAAATCATGGCCTCACATAGAAATGTGCAAAAGCAGGAAGATAAGGCAGAGACAGAAGAGGTGTTTTCTTTGTAGACCTCTCATTTTATGCTGGAGGGAAATCTTTCCCAGAATCCTCTGAGCAGATTTTCTCTTGTGCCTCATTGGCTGAATAGAACTGTGTCACATGACCACCCCTAACCAATCCTCGACAAAGAGGAACAGGAGCGCTTTAATTTCCTCAGACAAACTTTAATTTAATTTCCTCCCAGTCACCCCTGGAGTGGCATCATTGCCACCTGGATCTTGTCAGAATTCCATTATCAAGGAAAAAGGAGGGAATGGCCTAGGATAGGCAACTGACAGTGTCCGCTGCAGGCAGTGCATTCAACACCTTTTTTTTTTTTTTTTTTTTTTTTTTTTTTGAGACAGGGTCTCACTTTGTCACCCAGGCTGGAGTGCAATGGTGCAGTCTCAGCTCACTGCAGCCTCAGCCTCCTATGTTCAAGTGATCCTCCCACCTCAGCCTCTTGAGTAGCTGGGACGATAGGCCTGTGCCACCACTCTAGGCTAATTTTTTTGTATTTTGTGGAAATGATGTTTTGCCATATTGCCCAGGCAATTGGGCAAGTGGTCCCAAACTCGTGAGCTCAAGCGATCCACCTGCCTTGGCCTCCCAAAGTGTTGAGATTACAGGCATGAGCCACCGAGCCTGGCCCATTCAACACATATTGATTGAGCACCTACTGTGTGCTGGAAATGTAGCAGTGAACAAAACAAATCTGTGCCTTTTTGGACCTGACACCTAATACACGCCAACCTCTGAGGGAATAGAGGTGATTAATGAGACCCAATATCTGCCTTTTTTGGCCCTCATGATGTTCTTTTTGTTTGGAGGCTGAGGCTGGACATATATTTCCCAAAGGGGAAGGTGTCTCACGGTGGTTTGCAGGACTGCCTTCATGTTGAAAACCCATCGACATGAAGCAGCAGCTGCTCTTCCCCTCAAAAGCTCTGGCATTGCTCTGAACCCATGGAGGCCTGACCCTTGTGTTCTATTGTTTTCACTAATGTGGGGAGAATGGGATGAGGGGTTGGTTCCAGTAGAAGCTGTCTCCTGGCCTGCTCTCCTCCAGCCTCTGATCTGAATGCTTGCACGTGCTGGTTACTGGGCTAAGTGTTCTAGCAGCAGTCTTTCTTTTAATCCCTCCACATCCTTGCAAGGATGTCAGTAGCAATCTTAATTTTATAGTCTCAGCGATGTGGAGTAACTTGATGTAGGTCAACAGCCGATCAGTACATGTTCTTCCCCACAAAACTGTAATACTTCACACCTTTCAGAGGGGCCGGCTGGGGAAGAACTAGGAGAGCAAAGGTGAGTGTTTCACAGACAATTTGTGTAATGCATTCACTGCCTTAAAACGGGACTGAAATCTGGCCAGTGCATAAGAGAACAGGGGCAATGGCAATGTAGAGAGAAATGGCACATCTTATGTAAGAGTTTTGGTTATTTATTGCTGTGTAACATCCCACTCCAAAATGTAGTGGCTTAAAACAACAATCATTCATACGCTCTCTAAGTTCTGCAGATTGCATGGGCTCAGCTGGGCAGTTCTTCTGCTTTCATTGCTCAGCATTCCTTACATGGTTGCTGGAAGTGACTAGGTTGACTAGGATGTTAGAGGGGCTGGGCCTTGGCCTCGCTTTCTCTCTGTGAGATCTTACCAGCACACTAGCCAAACTTTTTACAATACATAGCATCAAAGGTCTCCCAAAGGTAAGTGACACAAGAGAGAGGAAGCAGAAGTTGCCAATACCTTTTAAGGCTACACCAGAATTGAGACAGTTTAGCTTCCACTGCCTTTATTGGCTAGAGCCAATCACAGGGCCAGCAAAAATTCCGTGAGGAGGGACCATTCAAGGTTGTGACTATAGGGTCTGGGCTATATGGTCCCTTTGGGGCCATCTTTGGAAACTAGCTACCCCGACAGACTCATTTGCATTTGGGTTTCAGTTCTTCCGCTTACAAACTAAACGTCTGAACCACGTACTTAAGTCTCAGACCCTCAGTTTCCTGATCTCTGAAATGGAAATTATAACATCTGCCTCATTGACTGGCTACAAAGTTTAAATTAAACAGTGTAAAACTGTGTATGTCACAGTGCTTAAAATACAGTAGGCACTCAGAGCATTCTTTCCCCCTTTCTTTTCTTGGGAAAGACAGAAAAACTGAAACGGCCAGCCAATATAATAATCAAACATACTAATTTTGAGTTACTTGCATGCAGTTGAAAAATAGACACCAATACACAGGAACGTTGGGATTTAAGTCTCTTTTAGCCTGGCTGTGAAGCCAGGTACATACACAGTAAGTAATAATTAGTTGCCTAGAATAGCTGTTCTACAAGAGACACAGATAGGAACTATCATAGGGGTTCTGAGGAAGGAAAGCTTGGTGATGCTGTGGAGGATTAGGAAAGAAGGCTTCCTGGAGGAGGGGGTGCACAGCTGAGCCCTTGAGAGCGGGAAGTATTTGGATGGGGAAGGAGGAGAGGGTGAACTCTCCAGGCAGGAGGACCATTGGCCATTTATTGAGAGCTTTGTATATGCCAGACCCTCTTCTAACCCTTTTACACATACGAATCCATATCCTCCTCACAATAATCCTGAGTTTAGGTGGTTTTGCCCCATTTTAAAGATAAGGAAAGTGAGGCACAGAGAAGCTAAGAAACTTGCTCAGTATCCCAGAGCTGGGCTTGGCTCTAGAATCTGTACTTGCAGCCATGCTTATCTCCACTACCTGGGGCTGGTAAATGGATTAAGGATTGCACTGTGCAGCTTTTGTAAGAATATGGCCTTTATACTGCAGGCAATAGCATCCTAGGAGAAGATGTTCAATGAAGCTATTCATGTGACAGCTTAGCTGTGCTGTTCAACACAGTAGCCGCTAAGCACACTCGGCTATTTACATTTAAATATACGTTAATTGCAACGAAGTTAAATGAAAAAGTGAGCTCCTCATTCACAGTAGCCACATTTCAAGGGCTCTGTGGCCCTGTGTGGTTGGTGGCTGTTATGCTGGACAGTACAGTCACAGAACATTTCCATGATCACAGAAAGATCTATTGACAGTGCTGAGTTAGCAGAACTGCTAAGATGGCATTTATAGGCGACCAAGGGAGGCCAAGGCAGTTATGGCTGGATGGAAAGCCAGTTGAGAGGGTGCAATGTCAGGGAAGTCCGTGGCTGACAATGGTAAAAATGTAAATTAGTCCATGTATCCATTCATTCATCTGTTCCATAAATATGGAACACAGCATGCTTGGCAACAGAGGAAGGCATGGGACATCGTACAAGGCTGGAGGAGCGCAGTGGAGAGCGGACATCACAGAAAGACTAATGTTTGCTCCAAGACCTGAAGGATTGCTAGGCATTGGCCATGTGGAGAAGACAAGAAGAGCGTTCCTACTAGTAGGACCTGCTTGTGCCCAGATTCAATATATTACATGGGGTGGCCGCTACACAAATTGCTCTGGATTGTGGGAGGGAGAGGTGTGCGTTGTGTAGGGCTGTGGCAGGAGAAAAGCAAGAAAGGTGAGCAGAAGAGAGAGGAACGGAGGGAACAGGAAAATTTCCAACAGATTGTGGGAGTGGAGGTGCGAGTTGCTGAGAGGAAACCAGGAAGAAAATTAGAGCATAGAGGGAGAAAGTCTGCATTGCACACAGGCCTTGGGAAGAAACACAGAGCAAGGACGTCCGCATTGCATGAAGGCCTTTACCAGCAGGCCCCTCCTGGCATTGGTGTCGGCTTGGAGATCTCCTGGATTCCTCACAAGGCACACATGTTTGCACAAGTTGACAGTGCTGCTTCTGTAGCAATCCAGAGATAGCAGAATTGGGTTTGCACTGGGAGGGTGGAAGGCTGGGAGTAGAATCACACACAGTCAGCCCTTGGGAGGCTCTAAGATACTCTCAGAGGAAGTAGAATGCCTTCACCTCCTCCTTTTGGGGAGAGGAAGAATGTGAACTTCGGGGCTGGAGAAGGAAGGGAGTTCACATAGAGTGTGCCCCCTTCTCTGCATTTTGCACCCATCGAATCTTCTAATCCTTGCACAGGC
Source organism: Pan paniscus (assembly GCF_029289425.2). Classification (NCBI taxonomy): domain Eukaryota; kingdom Metazoa; phylum Chordata; class Mammalia; order Primates; family Hominidae; genus Pan; species Pan paniscus. The sequence goes on along the minus strand of NC_073267.2, from coordinate 90,980,364 downwards.
ACTGTTTGGCAGGAACTATTATTATCCCCATCTTATAGACAAAGCAGCAGAACCTTGTTGAGGTCAGAGATCATGCAATATGTGATGGAGGTGGGAGATTTGACCATGGGATCCTCTTCCTTGAGTGATTTTGGGAAGGGGCAGGGAAGAGGTGTCGCTCCTTCCCTGAGGCCACTTGTCTCACAGGACGGGTGGAGCCTATAGAACACTCAGGAGGTTAAGAAATAAAAGCGAGTTCAGAAACTTCTCATGCTATTAAAAACACAACAGCCTTATTTTGCACTTCTATATCTCTGATTACAAAATGATTAGCTAAAATTAGTTAATATTAACCTTTTGGAGATAATATTATCATATTTAAATTACTTTGCGATTTTCCAATTAAGTTTGCTTCTAAATGGTGCCTCTAATTAGCCAGAGTGATAAGTTGACCAGATAACAAAGAGATCTTTGAAATCTTAGATAGCAGAGTCCATAGTGACAGCCAAAGTCCCCTCAAAGGTGGCACCTGCTGTCCCCACAAAGGGAGAACAGCACAGGTAACCAGACAGCGTCCCTGAGGCTTCTGGAGGAAAAACTTCACTGGGTGCAGTGGCTCACGCCTGTAATCCCAGCACTTTGGGAGGGCGAGACAGGCAGATCACCTGAGGTCAGGAGTTCAAGAGCAGCCTGGAGAACATGGTGAAACCCTGTATCTACTAAAAATACAAAAATTAGCTGGGCATGGTGGCGGGCCCCTGTAATCCCAGCTACTTGGGAGGCTGAGGCAGGATAATTGCTTGAACCCAGGAGGCAGAGGTTGCAGTGAGCCAAGATCTTGCCATTGCACTCCAGCCTGGGTGACAGGAGCAAAACTCCATCTCAAAACAAACAAACAAACAAACAAAACAAAACAAAAAACCTTTGCTACTGAACAAAAGACCATAAATTTTGTCATCAATATTTAAGAAGATTCATTAATTCTACAACATTCTACAGAGCAGTTAAGACTAGTGTCATGTGGAGTATTGGAGACAGAAAACTGCAGAATCGTTATCTCCTGACCTAAATGAGTTCAAAGTCTAACAAGGAAGATAAGAAGGCAAGTAACAATTATAAGTGCTACAATTTATATAGCACTAATATCCCATGCGTAGAAGGAAGAATTGATAAGATTGAAATACAGAAGGCATTGCTGATAAATAAATGCATAAAAAATAAGTTATCCTGATGCCTGAGCTGGAAAACCAAATTTCCACCATCTATGTAATTAGGGTTCAATCAAGGATGCTTGACAAAAATTCAATTTAAAAAATAACTATCAAGGCTGGGTGCAGTGACTCATGGCTCTAATCCCAGCATTCTGTGAGGCTGAGGCAAGAGGATTGCTTGAGCCCAGGAGTTCAAGATCAGCCTGGGCAACATACCAAGACCCCCATCTCTACAAAAACTTAAAAAAAAAAAATTCGCTGGGGCTGGCCGGGCGCAGTGGCTCATGCCTGTAATCCCAGCACTTTGGGAGGCCGAGGCAGGTGGATCATGAGGTCAGAAGATCAAGACCATCCTGGCTAACACGGTGAAACCCCGTCTCTACTAAAACTACAAAAAATTAGCAAGGTGTGGTGGCGGGCACCTGTAGTTCCCAGCAACTGGGGAGGTTGAGGCAGGAGAATGGCGTGAACCTGGGAGGAGGAGCTTTCAGTGAGCCGAGATCTCGCCACTTCACTCCAGCCTGGGCGACAGAGTGAGACTCCGTCTCAAAAAAAAAAAAAAAATTAGCTGGGGCCAGGCGTGGTGGCTCATACCTGTAATCCCAGCACTTTGGGAGGCAGAAGTGGATGGATCACTTGAGGCCAGGAGTTTTGGCCAACATGGTGAAAACCCCACCTCTATAAAAAATGCAAAAATTAGCCAGGCGTGGTGGTGTGCACCTATAGTACCAGCTACTTGGGAAGCTGAGTCAGAGACTCCCGTCTCTAAAAAATAATTTTTTTAAAATTAGCTTGGCTTGGTGGCACATACCTATAGTCCCAGCTACTCAGGAGGCTGAGGCGGGTGGGTCAATTGAATCCAGGAGTTTGAGGCTGTGGTATGCTGTGATCATGACATTGCCCTCCAGCTTGGGTGTCAGTGTGAGACCCCATCTCTACAATAAATAAATCAATAAATAATAAATCAATAAATAATCAAGAGCTCATCATTCCAAAGACTGAGGTTGTTATCAGTTGCTCAAAGATGGTCTCCAAGTACAGAATTGAAGCCATCAGGGAAGCAGTCAGGACCCCAGGACCCCACTTGGCTGTGCGAGGGTACGTCCTGGGATTTGATCTGCCAGTCTTAGTCTTCAGGTGGGATCGGTCACATGAGCAACGGAAAGATAATTAATTTGGTTTAAATAGGGCATTGAGTCTGCAACAAGAATCATGAAGATATTCACCCCTGTGGTCCAGGTGCCCTCATCCTGGGAATATGTCTGTCTAGGCTTGGGTTCCCCCAGAAGTAGGATTCAAGCACAAGAAATTTATTTGGGAGGTTGTGATGGTTAATTTTACGTGTCAACTTGACTGGGCTAAGGGATTCCCCAAAGAGCTGGTAAAACAGTATGTCTGGATGTGTCTGTGAGGTTGTTTCCATAAAAGACTGGCATTTGGATCAGTGTACTGAGAAAGGCACACCCCCCCTCCCCAGTGTGGATGGGCATCATGGAGGACCTGAGTAGAAGAAAAAATGAGCTGGGATATCCGTTTCTCCTGCCTTTGGACATCAGAGCTCCTGGTTCCTGGGCCTTTAGACTTGGAGAGGGTTAGACCAGTGGCTTTCGTGATTCTCCAGGTTGCAGACAGCAGATTATGGACTTCTTAGCTTCCATGATCATAATGATTCTCCTGCCTCATTCTCCCACGTGGCTGGGATTACAGGGGCGTGCAACCACACCCAACTAATTTTTGTATTTTTTGTAGAGAAGGGATTTCGCTATGTAGACCAGGATGGTCTTGAACTCCTGGTCTCAAGTGATCCACCTGACTCGGCCTCCCAAAGTGCTGGCATTACAGGCATCAGGAATGAGCCACTGTGTCTGGCCTATTTGGTTCCTTTTTTTTTTTTTTTTTTTTAGACAGTTTTTGCTCTCGTCGCCCAGGCTGGAGTCTAATGATGCAACCTTGCCTCGCTGAAACCTTTGGCTCACTAAAACCTCCGCCTCCCAGGTTCAAGCAATTTTTCTACCTCAGCCTCCTGAGTAATGGGATTACAGGCACACACCACCATGCCCTGCTAATTTTTGTATTTTTGTAGATATGGGGTTTTACCATTTTGGTCAGGCTGGTTCCAAACTCCTGACCTCGGGTGATCCACCTGCCTCGGCCTCCCAAAGTGCTGGGATTACACGTGTGAGCCACCGTGCCTGGCCCTGGTTTTTTTTTTTTTGCTTTATTTATTGATTTTCTTTTTTTATTATTATAATATCCATCTATCTATTCATCTGTCTATGTGTCTACGTATCTATGCATCTATCTATCTATCTGTGTCTATTGATCTGTCTATCTCCTATTGATTCTGTTTCTCTGGAGAAGGCTAAGATTTGAACCTAGGAAATAACAGCAGGGGAATGGGGACCTAAGATAAGGGAGGAGAGAAGATGTTAACAGTACATTCTCAAGCCTATCACCATCATGAGCAACTGAAACTCAGTCTGGCTGGGGATCTCCTGGAGCCGATGGGAACACGCCTCAGAGTTATCTTCAGGAGTCAGGGTATTGATTCACCAATTCTGCTCAGTCAAGTTTGAGAGTCTCTCCTGAGAGGTGCTAACTTCCAGTCACTTCCATCCTGTCGCACATATGCAGAGGGAGGCAGAGCCACAGATGTCTGCATGGCAGGTGTGTGGGTTAGGGTGAGCACTGACAGTGTCTGCTACAATCCTCAAGAGATAACTCAGCCCAGGCTAAAGCATGCATGCAAGAAGATGTTCAAAGTTGTGTTGACTAGAATAGCAAAGCCAAACAAATGAGAAACAGATGACTAAAATCCACATGACCTGTCCAGCAATATGGGAATGATTTAGCAATGTCCATTTAGTAAAAGGAGGCTCTGCCACCACCATGTCAATTTCAAAGCCCATTAGCAACATGGAAAAGCCTTCCTGTCTAATGCTAAGCAGGAAATGCTTATGAACTAATCACAGACACTACAGTAGTGCCTGGGAAAACACCTGTCTTCAAGGGAACAAGGTGTATGAAGGAACCCTGAAGAAATGAAAATGTGTTAGGGTAATGGGACCATGGGAATTCTTCTGCTATGTCCTCTTTACGATCTAAAGGAGAACCAAGATTAAATATGACTGATAAAGCCGCCAATTCCTATAGAGAAATATACTCCTCTTCCCCTGCCAGGGCTTCCTAGATTCCCCCCCAAATAGACTCCTTGAGGCCAGGTGCGATGGCTCACACCTGTAATCCCAGCACTTTGGGAGACCGAGGAGGGCGGATCATTTGAGGCCAGGAGTTCAAGACCAGCCTGGCTAACATGGTGAAACTCCATCTCTACTAAAAATACAAAAATTAGCCGGATGTGATGGCGTGTGCCTGTAATTCCAGCTACTCAGGAGGTTGAGGTAGGATAACTGCTTGAACCCGGGAGACGGAGGCTGTAATGAGCCGAGACGGCGACACTGCAATCCAGCCTGGGTGACAGAGTGAGACTGTCTCAAAAAAAAAACAAAACCCGAAAACAAAAAGCAAATAGACTCCTTGCTCTTAATCTTGGTCTCAGTTGGCTTCTGGGGGACTCAAAGTAAGATGGGAATATTCCCCAGACTGGAATAACTGGAATAACAGGGCATAACTATCTTTACGGTTCTTTTTATGGACTCAATGCCTTATTTTTATTTTTTATCTTTTGAGATGGAGTTTCGCTCTTGTTGCCCAGGCTGGAGTGCAATGGTGCGATCTTGGCTCACCCCAACCTCTGCTTCCCTGGTTCAAGCAATTCTGCCTCAGCCTCCCCAGTAGCTGGGATTTCAGACATCTGCCACCATGCCTGGCTAATTTTGTATTTTTAGCAGAGATGGGGTTTCTTTACGTTGGTCAGGCTGAGTCTCGAACTCCTGACCTCAGATGATCCACCTGTCTCAGCCTCCCAAAGTGCTGGGATTACAGGCGTGAGCCTCTGTGCCTGGCCTCAATGCCTTATTTAAACCGAACTTGCTGTCTTTCTGTTTTCATGTTGCTGATCCCACTTGGAGGCTCAGACAGCTGGATCAGATCACTGGAAATAATGCTCACAGGGTCCAGCCATGTCCTGACTACTTTCAGTGGAGCTTCATGCACACAGAGGTTAAGGGACATTGGGAGCTGATGTCAACAAGAAGAACACTGTGCCCAGGAGTCTGCAATTTATCAGAATGTAAAGAATGTGAACATGGAATTTAGCCTGCAGATTTGCATTTGTTATCAAATGTCCCCAAGCAAGTTCCATTAGGGACATAAATTAAGCCTTTACCCTTTACATTATCACTGCGTGTGACTTTCCACAGAGTTTTCGAAGGAAAGTTATTAGAAGGTTGACCTCTAGAGATAACAGGCCTGTTCTGCTCAGCCTGTGTCCTAGCCTGAGTCAGCAACGATCCTGCATCCCATCCTGGGCTCTAGCCCTTCCCCATTCTCTGTCTGGCAGGGTCACTCCAGAAGGATTGCAGTGGTTTTTAGGAAAATGACAGAGGCAACAGGGTAATCTCCAGGGAACTGGGAGATGGGGCCAGGCTGGCAAATATTCCTTGAGTCTTATTATGAGCCAGACATGGGGTAGACAGAGATTAAGAGATGTCCCTTCCCTAAGAAATTCACACAGTAAAACAACCCAAATGTCTATCAACCGATGATAGATAAAATGTGGTTTATCCATAGGATGGGATATAATTCAGCCATAAAAAGGAGTGAAGTACATGCTACAACGTGGATGAACCTTGAAAACATGATGCTAAGTGAAAGTAGCCAAACACAAAAGTCCACGTATTGTATGACTCTATTTAGGTGAAACATCCAGAATAGGCAAATCCATAGAGTCAGAAAATAGATTAGAGATACAAAAATCAGCTGGGCGTGGTGGCACGTGCCTGTAATCTCAGCTACTCAGGAGGCTGAGTCTCGAGAATCACTTGAACCCAGGAGGTGGAGGTTGCAGTGAACCGAGATCGAGCCACTGCACTCCAGCCTGGATGACAGAGCACAACTCCGCCTCAAAAAAAAAAAAAAAAAAAAAAGATTAGAGGTTGCCACATGATAGAGGAGGGGCAATGGGGAGAAAGAAAGAGTGACTTATGTCAGAGCAAGTTAACGGCTTAAAGCCAAATATTAGACAACTGCATTCTCTAATGTCTCTGGCTGGAGGAATTATATACCTGACATCTTTTCTGAACACTCCAGGGTCTCACCACATTGCAAGTCTCCCTCTGTAACCTCAGATTACTAATTTCTTATGCAGACCACATCATCCAACTCTGGGCTTTGATTTTTTTTTTTTTTTTTTTTTTTTTGAGACAGAGTCTCATTCTGTCGCCCAGGTTGGAGTGCAGTGGCGTGATCTCGGCTTACTGCAACCTCCGCCTCCCAGGTTCAAGTGATTCTCCTGCCTCTGCCTCCCAAGTAGCTGGGATCACAGGCACATGCAACCACGCCTGGTTAATTTTTTGTATTTTTAGTAGAGATGGGGTTTTGCCATGTTGGCCAAGCTGGTCTCAAACTCCTGACCTCAGGGTGATCTGCCCGCCTTGGCCTCCCAAAATGTTGGGATTATAGGTGTGAGTCATCTTGTCCAGCTCTTGTATGTGTTTTGTTGTTGTTGTTTTGTTTTTGTTTTTGTTTTTTTGAGACGGAGTTTCACTCTTGTTGCCCAGGCTGGAGTGCAATGGTGTGATCTCAGCTCACTGCAACCTCCGCCTCCCAGGTTCAAACAATTCTCCTGCCTCAGCTTCCCAAGTAGCTGGCATTACAGGCATGCACCACCATGTCCGGCTAATTTTTTTCTGTTTTGAGTAGAGACCAGGTTTCACCATGTTGGCCAAGCTGGTTTTGAACTCCTGAGTTCAAGCGATCCACCCACCTCGGCCTCCCGAAGTGCTGGGATCACAGGCGTGAGCCAACGCGCCCGGCCTCTTGTATGTTTCTTATGAGCTATATTATACACATACAAATAAATATTTAGATATGTTTTTATGCAAATGGGATTGAATTATATACAATATCTCATACTTAGCTTTTAATATTAACAAAAATCTCACCAGGTACATTGGCTCACATCTGTAATCCTAGCACTTTGGGAGGCCGAGGTGGGTGGATTGCCTTAGTTCAGGAGTTCAAGGCCATCCTGGGCAACTTGGTGAAACCCCATCTCTACTAAAATACAAAAAATTAGCAGGGCGTGGTGGTGCCTGCCTGTAGTCCCAGCTACCCGGGAGGCTGAGACGCGAGAATTGCTTGAACCCAGGAGGTGGAGGCTGCAGTGAGCTGAGATTGCGCCACTGTACTCCAGCCTGGGCGACAGAGCGAGACTCTGTGTCTCAAAACAAACAAATAAAAAACAAAAACCTTAGGGATCCTTCCAAATTTGCAGAGGAAGAATTTGTTCATTTTGAAAGTGGTTATATATGATAGACCATGTTTTGTGAACCCGTTTCCTATCAATGGACATTTAGGTTGTTTCCAATTTTTCCTTCTTAACAAATTCTGCCAAGAATAACCTTATTCATATGGCATTTCACACATGTATGAATTCACCTGTTGGTGTAATTCCTAGACGTGTAATTGCTACATTATAGAGTTTGTGCTTTTAAAATGTTTATAGATATTATCACATTGCCCACAATAGAGGTTGTACCAATTTACCACCAGCAAGCAGAGAGACAGCCTGTTTCTCCACATTTGGGAGGATGTGTTTGGAAATACTCTCGGAGGCCAGACCATACAAAGCCTTGTATACAAAGCTAGGAAATTTGAACTTGATCCATGGACCATGGAAACCCACAGGAAGGTGTAAGTAGTGGATAAGGATGGTCAGTTCTGAGCTTATGACATTCAATAAATTTTTTAGGGGATTTTTATTCTCCAGCAGGTATGCGTGATGAATAACGTGGTGAATCAGAGAGAGGACCAAATATCCATTAGGATTTCAGCCATGCTGGGGAGAGAATGGGTATCATTTGGGCACAGCTGCCGCTCGGCACAATGGGCTTAGATATAAAAGCAACTTGGTTTCTTTACCGTCTTCCTGCCTCCCTGCCATTCTCCAACCTTCCTCCCATTTTTCTTTTATCACACACTTCCCACATGCTGATGGCTTTGCACGAAACATACAGCCCTCAGGGTAATGACATAAAACCAATAGCAAGGACTTTTTATCCACCGCTAACAGTTGACTGAAAGATAAGCAGACAGGTGATATAGCAACTTTATCTTTCCCGAGAAGACCATTTGACAAATTAATAGGCTTTGGAGCAGGCGTGGAACAAAGAGCTGGGTGACGCAAAAACGCAGACACTGTCAAGCTGAGCCTTTTGTTTCTTCAACAAAAGGTAGCTGCCATTATGTGATGCAAAGACAGAAGGGAAGATGGATGACGGGTGGATGTGAGGGCACCCGCATATGAAAGTCCCAAGAGCGAGCTCCATCCAGAGGCCCCAGCAGTGGTTCAAGCATGAGTGCAGTGGGCTTGGTACTCCTGGTGCTTGCTCTGAGGCTTAGGGCCACCACTGCTAAGCCAGAGGAAGGCAGCTTTTGCTCTAACAGCCAGGTGGCCTTCAGAGATGCTTGCTATGAATTTGTGCCACTCGGACGCACCTTCCGTGATGCCCAGAGCTGGTGCGAGGGGCAAGGAGGCCATTTGGTCTTCATTCAGGACGAAGGCACCCAGTGGTTTCTGCAGAAGCACGTCTCCCAGGACAGGGAATGGTGGATTGGACTCATGTGGAACTTGGCACGGAATGGAACCACGGAGGGTAGGTGCCGTGATCGCTGTTTTATGAGAAACTTGTGCTTGCAATTCTTGCCATCACTTCTCACCCAAAGAAACATGGAACAAATTAACACGACCTAATTCTCATGGTATGGATACCCTTCCCTTTGGTTGTGTTGTGGATTAAATAAAATAATTCACGTCTAATGCCTAGCACAGAATCTGGCACATCAAATTCTGACCCTCTAGAAATGTTCACTTCTTTGCCTGTTCCTAATAGTAATACTCTGACTGCTTTGATTCTTGCTAGGATAGTGCCAGGCACTATCCTGAGTGCTTCGTTGTCACTATCATGTTGAATTCTTACAATAACAACGAGAAAAATTATGTCCCCATTATTTATTTATTTATTTATTTATTTATTTATTTATTTATTTATTTTTGAGACAGAGTCTCTCTCTGTTGCCCAGGCTGGAGTGCAGTGGCAAGATCGCGGCTCACTGCAACCTCCGCCTCCCTGGTTCAAGTGATTCTTCTGCCTCAGCCTCCCAAGTAGCTGGGATTACAGGCAGATGCCACTATGCTGGGCTAATTTTTTGTATTTTTAATAGAGACGGGGTTTCACCGTGTTAGCCAAGATGGCCTCGATCTCCTGACCTTGTGATCCGCCTGCCTTGGCCTCCCAAAGTGCTGGGATTACAGGTGGGAGCCACTGCGCCCAGCCTTATGTCCCCATTTTACAGATGAGAAAACTGAGTCTCAGAAAATAATGACTAAGCTATTTTTTTAAGTGTCCCACTTGTCTTTCCCCCACTTGCTCTGAGATTAAAGCAGACCAAGTGCTTAGCATAGTTCCATTCACAGTCTAATTTTAATGGTCCTGAAAGTCTTAGTCCTCCTTTATTCCCTGAAGGCTCCTTCCCCTACCCAGTGCAGTCAGGTGAGTCGTTCTCTAGGAGCCTGCAGGGCCCTGTTCACACTTCCAAGGCAGTGCTTTTGGTGTGGCTTAAACAGCTTAGTTGTCTGTCTCCCTCCTAGACTACAAGCCCTTCGAGGAAAGAACCATACCCTGGCCATTTTTGTTTTCTCAGTGCCTAGACACAATTGAGAATGGACAAGGAGGCTGGGCGTGATGGGTCACGCTTGTAATCCAAGCACTTTGGGAGGCCGAGGCAGGTGGATCACTCAAGGTCAGGAGTTCGAGATCAGACTGGCCAACATGGTGAAACCTCATCTCTACTAAACATAGAAAAATTAGCTTGTCATGGTAGCATGCACCTGTAATCCCAGCTACTCAGGAGGCTGAGGCAGGAGAATCCCTTCAACCCAGGAGACAGAGGTTCTAGTGAGCCAAGATTGTGCCATTGCACTCCAGCCTGGGCAACACAGAGAGACACTGTCTCAAAAAAAAAAAAGAGAGAGAGAGAGAGAGAATGGACAAGAAAACATTTGCATTTAAGCCTCACACGGATCCCATGAGGTAAGCGTGGCTACTGTCCTTTCACAGAGGAGGAAAATGAAGTCTAGAGAGAAAAGACATGCTCAACATGACACAGCTGGTGGTGCACAGTGGGGTCTCTACCAGTCAGAGCAATGCTAAGCCTGACTTTCCTACTGGGCACCTTGGTACCCAGAGGTTCTCTTTGCCCCTGTAGAAGTTACTGGGTTTGAGAAATGAGACACGGCCTGTGCCGAACAGCCACAGAACAACACCAGCGTGGATGGAAGTGTTTTAATAAATGAGCTACTGGGAAGATCATTTAAGAAAACCCACAGCCAAGGGAATTTGAATTCTTAAGACGCCCCTGCAGGCAATGTCTCCTGAATGGTTTCTTGAGATGTAGATGCAACAATTGCCGATTTCTGTGTATTGAACATCCACTCACATCCAGCTAGAGGAGGTGTGCCTATTAACACCTCTCCAGGGATACTGTGTGGCTGTTGCAGAAAATGAGGTAGTTCTAACTAGGCCGATAGGCAACAACCTCCAATATTTAATGTCATTTAAGAAGCAAGGGCCAGATACTGTGTGCAATCACATGACATTTATGTAAATAGATTTCAGGCACTCATAGATGCTGATGTGTGGATACAATTCAATTCATCCTGGAATCATTTATGAGAAACATAACAATGATGGAGAAGCCCATAGCTTGGAGAGGGAAGATATTTTCATTTTAGACCCTTTGGATTTTTTAAAACCATTTCATTTGCATGCGTCTCTTTCAATAAATTAATAATTATGTTTCTGAGTACCCATAATAAATTTTTGTTTTTTGAGACAATCTCACTCTGTCTCCCAGGCTGGAGGGCAGTGGCGGCACCATCTTGGCTCATTGCAACCTCTGCCTCCCGGGTTCAAGCGATTCCCCTGCCTCGGCCTCCCTAGTAGCTGGAATTATGGCTAATTTTTGTAATTCTAATACAGACAGAGTTTCACCATGTTGGCCAGTCTGGTCTTGAACTCCTGGCCTCAAGCGATCCATCCACCTTGGCCTCCCAAAGTGCTGGGATTCCAGGCGTGAGCCACCATGCCCAACCCATAGTAAATTTTTATATTTAGTGTTTTCTAGCTCTCTGGTGTCCTCAACATGGTTCTGTTTTACACACACACACACACACACACACACACAAACACACACACACTCCTCTTAAAGAGTTACATCAGTATTTTCAAGGGTCTGAAGAGGCCCAAAGTAACAATAACTGCTTATGTTTTAACTCAGCACTGCCCAGGTGTACTTGGCAAGGGACACAGCTTATGAAGAAGATGATATGTTAAAACTTCCCTTGGCCCACTTCTGGACTTTTATTATTATTATTATTATTATTATTAATTTGAGACAGGGTCTTGCTCTGTCTTCCAGGCCAGAATATAGGGGCACGATCATGGCTCACTGTAGCCCCAACCTCAGCTCAAGCAATCCTCCCAACTCAGCCTCCCGAGTAGCTGGGACCACAGGCAGCATGCCTGACTAAATTTTTTTTTTTTTTTTTTTTTTTTTAATAGAGACAAGGTCTCTCTAGATTGCCCAGGCTGGTCTTAAACTCCTGGGTGCAAGTGATCCTCCCACCTCCAGAATGTTAGGATCACAAGCATGAACCACTGGGCCTGGCCCCTGGCTCTTCCTTAGACTGTGCTCAGGGCCAGGTGTGGTGGCTCATGCCTGTAATCCCAGAACTTTGGGAGACTGAGGCGGGTGGAGTTTGAGCTCAGGAGTTGGAGGCCAGCCTGGGCAACATGACAAAATCCCTGTCTCTACCAGAAACACAAAAAAATCAGCCAGCCACAGTGGCTTGCACCTGTGGTCTCAGCTACTCAGGAGGCTAAGTTGGGAGGATCACTTGAGCCTGGGAGGTGGAGCTTGTAGCGAGCTGAAATGGCACCACTGCACTCCAAACTGGGTGACAGAGCAAGACCCCATCTCAAAATAAATAAATTATTGATTGTGGTTAGACAGAACTGGCAGCCTCATTTATTTAATCAAAGCACCTTTTGCAAGCTCTCCAATTTGCTGTTCCAGTTCTTACATTGAGTGTTTGAAGATGACAGTGAGGAAGAGAACTTTATTGGTCCTGGAGAGAGAGGTCTCCATCCCATCAACATTAATTGCTGACCTGCTGCCCACCAGCGGCAGAGCAGGCGTGAGCCCTGCATTTGTATAAATGGAGTTTGAAGACAGTTGCTGAGTCCTGGTGGTCGTGTTGCCCTTCCAGGGCCGGGGACTTGGTTGGACACCTCCAATGTGACCTACAGCAACTGGCATGGAGGGCAGGCCACCGCTGCCCCTGACACCTACGGCCACATCGGGAGAGGCCCTTCCTCTGAGTGGGTGGCCTCGGACTGCGCCCAGACCTTCGCCTTCGTGTGCGAGTTCCGTGAGTGGCCCATGCCCCTGAGTTCCCATCTCCCACCCTGTCTCCCTGCCTGCCTGCGGGCCTCTCTCCAGGCTCGCCTCTCCCTCCTGTTCCTGCCTCCATCTCTCTGACCCTCTCTTTCTCTTGCCGCCTCCCCTGTCTCAGTTTTCTCTGGGTCTTTCTTCCCCTTCTCTTTTTCTCTAACTCTTTCTGTTTCTCTCCCTTGGTCTCTGACTCTCTTCCTGCCTCTGTGGTCTCTCTGTCTCCCTCTCGCTCTTCAGGGCCTGCCGGTGTCTGTCCCCATGTCCCTGCTGAAGAGCTGACCTGTGTGTGTTTTTCTGACCTTACCTCTGTCTGCAGCTTTCTCTCCCTGTCTCTATGCATCTCTCTCTGCCCACGTGATGCTCCGTCACTCATCCCTGCCCTGTCCCCATCCACCTGCCCACCTTCCTGCCTGCCCACCTGTCTCATCTCTGTTTCTGTCTTTCCCGCTGTCTGTCTTTTTTTTTTTTTTTTTTTCTGAGATGGAGTCTTGCTCTGTCACCGAGGCTGGAGTGCAGTGGTGTGATCTTGGCTCACTGCAACCTCCGCTTCCCAGGTTCAAGTGATTCTTCTGTCTCAACCTCCCGAGTAGCTGGGATTACAGGTGCGAGCCATCATCCCCAGATAATTTTTGTATTTTTTTTAATAGAGACGGGGTTTCACCATGTTGGCCAGGCTGGTCTCGAACTCCTGACCTCAAGTGGTCTGCCCGTCTCGGCCTCCCAAAGTGCTGAGATTACAGGGGTGAGCCACGGAGCCCTGCCTGCATGAGGTTTAGTATTACAGTGGGGGCACAGAGAAGCTAACTAACTTGCTGATGGTCACACAGCAGCAGTGTGTGGCTGGGCTGGATCTGATCCCAGGGAACCTTGCTCAGCACAATGCTGCCGACAATCATATTCTATTTCTCACCCCTGCCAAGCGGCTCCTATCGGGTTCTTGCATCTCAGTCCAACCCCTGGGACCCTCCTTTTCCCGTGAACTGGCACTCACTTGTCTGTAACCATGAGTCCCCCTAATGTCTTGCCTTCACTTTGCCTCAGGGGTTGGCCAGAGCCTGGCCTGCGAGGGACTCAATGCCACCATGCACTGTGGCTCGGGGCAGGTCATCCAGGTCCAGGATGCCGTCTACGGGCGCCAGAACCCCCATTTCTGCACCCAGGATGCCGGGCGTCCTTCAGATCTGGAGCAGGGATGCAGCTGGGCCAACGTCAAGGATGAGGTGGCAGGTAGGGCCCAAGGGCTCTGCAGCTCTGGCGGCCAGCAGAGGGCAGTTGCTGGTATTCTGTGCTCAGCAAAGGGTTCCGGAAGCCTCTGATAATCTTCATCTCTGACCATGGGCCTCCAACATGGGGGAAAACTGGCCAGTCCCTGCCCATGGCACGGAGCAGGGAAGTAGGGGGCTGTGGTCCACCCTCCCAGACATCAAACCCAGCCATGGATCTGGTGGGCATGGCGTGCCTCGACCCCTGCTGGATGCAGGAAACATCACTTTTTTAACTTAATTTTTAAATTTTTGAAATACTCCAAACGTATACACAAGAATAGAAAATACTGTAATGAACTCCCACAGATCTACTACCCACCTTCATCAGATCTGAACACCATGCCTCATTTGCTTAAGATTCCCTCGTTAGAAAAATCAATACAGTCGGGCGTGGTGGCTCATGCCTGTAATCTCAGCACTTGGGATGCCGAGACGGGTGGATCACCTGAGGTCAGGAGTTCCAGACCAGCCTGGCCAACATGGTGAAACCCCATCTCTACTAAAAATACAAAAATTAGCCGGGCTGGTGGCACACGCCTGTAATCCCAGGTATTTGGGAGGCTGAGGCAGGAGAATCGCTTGAGCCCTGGAGGTGGAAGTTGCAGTGAGCCAAAATCAGGTCATCGCATTCCAGCCTGGGCGATGGAACAAGACTCTGTCTCAAAAAAGAAAAAAAGAAAAGAAAAAGGAAAAAGAAAAATGAATACAACACTAGGAGACTCCTGTGGATCCCTCCACAGTCCTGTTCCCTTTACGAACTCAGTGTTTCTTAATTGCATGCATGCTTCATGCTTCTCTATTTTCTTTCTTTCTCTCTCTCTCTCTCTTTCTTTCTTTTGAGACAGTCTCTCTCTTGCCCAGGCTAGAGTGCAGTGGCCCGATCTTAGCTCACTGCAATCTCTGCTTCCTGGGTTCAAGCGATTCTAATGCCTCAGCCTCCCGAGTAGCTGGGATTACAGCAGGTGCCACCACTCCCGGCTAATTTTTGTATTCTTAGTAGAGACAGGGTTTCACCATGTTGACCAGGCTGATCTCGAACTCCTGAGCTTAGGCAATCCGCCTGCCTCGGCCTCCCCAAATGCTGGGATTACGGGCATGAGCCACTGCGCCTGCTTTATTTTCACCTTCTAGGCACGTATTCCTAAACACTACAGACTGTTGCTTTTGCAGGGCTTTTTTAAAAATTTATTTTTTATTGTTTTTGAGACGGAGTCTCAGTCTGTCACCCAGGCTGGAATGCAGTGGCACAATTTCTTCTCACCACAACCTCTGCCTCCTGGGTTCAAGCGATTCTTGTGCCTCAGCCTCCCAAGTAGCGGGGACTACAGGCGTGCGCCACCACACCCGGTTAATTTTTTATATTTTTAGTAGAGACGGGGTTTCACCATGTTTGCCAGGCTGGTCTCGAACTCCTGACCTCAGGTGATCCGCCCACCTTGGCCTTCCTGGGATTACAAGTGTGAGCCACTGTGCCTGGCCACTTTGCAGGGTTTTAATGTTTATATAAATGGTATCATATTTGCAGGGTTTTAATGTTTATATAAATGGTATCATATTTGCAGGGTTTTAATGTTTATGTAAATGGTATCATATTGTGTGTCGTTCTATAGAATGCGTTTTTCTTTTCATTTTGGTTCTTGTGTTTTGCTCAACATCTTGTTTTTGAGATGTATTATCCATCTTGATACATGTTGTGCTGGTTTATTTGTTTCATCTGTTGTGTAACTGTGCCGTCATTTGTCTCTTCTCCTGTTGAGAAAGGTTGGTTCTTAATCTCTGTGACTGTGAATAACGCCGAAGCCAAGCTCCTGATAGATGGTATCTTGTTCACGTGGGAGAGTTACTCTAGGGCTTTGTTTTTCTAAATCAGATTAAATCTACTTCTGAGTTGCGCTTGCCCAGTGACTAGGTTTGAATTTCCGGGATTATGGGGGTTTCTTGCACCCTGCTGGGAGGTAAAAACTCCTCGGAGACTTTCCTGGTCCAGGACATCCGGGGAACCCTCTTCTTTCTGCTGCAGTCACCACGGTCCCCGCTGGAGGGTCCAGGAAGGCAAGTGGTCTGCTGCTTCTTGGCTAAGTGAGGACACAGCCCAGTGTGGCCAGGCTGCAAGCCTCAGGTCCTGGGAGCCAGCCTCCCCAGTTGTGCCTCTTGGCACTCTCCTCTGAACCTCTGCTTCTGCCCAAAGACCCTTTGAAGATTCAGGGAGGGACGCCAATACTCCCAGAACTTCCTCCTGCCTTGGGGAACTGAGAATGGCTCCTCTGTCCTCCTGCCTTTTGGAGCAGGCATGGGGAAAGGAAATGCTAAAATCAGCTGGCTGGTTTTCACTGACTCTTCTTACTCCGGCGTTCTTGAGGCTGTGGCCCCTGCAAGGAGAAAGGGCCCCGGACGGGAGAATGGATGTACCTCCCTCACCAAGGCACTGCTGGGGCTTGGTGGGCTGTTTCCTCAAAGGCTCAGCTGCAAGTTCCTGAAATGTGGCACCCACAGCTCAGAGAGCACGTTAGAGGGGAGCCCTGCGCCCTGTTGTGGGAGTCGGAGGAGGAGCGCAGAGAGGATCCCGCGGGGTCTGTATCTAAGCACCCTGGTCCCTCATTCATTCAGTTAGCCAATAAACACTTGGTTTTTTTTGGTGGTGCTTTTTTTTTTTTTTTTTTTTGAGACGGAGTCTTGCTCTGTTGCCCAAGCTGGAGTGCGGTGGCACAGTCGTGGCTCACTGCAACCTCCGCCTCCCGGGCTCAAGCGATTCTCCTGCCTCAGCCAATCAAGTAGCTGGAATTAGAGGCGAGCACCCTCACACCCAGCTAATTTTTGTATTGTAGAGAAAGGGTTTCACCATGTTGCCCGGGCTAGTCTGTACCTCCTGGCCTCCAGTGATCCACCCACCTTGGCCTCTCAAAGTGCTGGAATTACCGGCATGAGCCACCGCACCTGGCCCAAACTCTGTTTTTCAAAGAGCTCGCGGCGCAGTGGGGAGACAGTGATATACAGGCAATTAACTAATGCTGTGATAAATGCTGCAACCCAGAAGCGCAAACACTATCTATTTAGTCATGCAAAACTTATTTTGTACCTACTATGTGCCAGGGACTTTTCTATGTCCTGGAGATGTTGCAGTGAACCAAAAATTTTTAAAAACCTCCGACTTGATTTCCAACTCACTCCCAAGTGATGCCACTTAGGATCCCAAATGTCTTTGGGCCACATTCTGAGCCTCAAGGCATCTGGGGACCTGAAGGGATTTTAAAGTTTGTCTGCAAGGCGTGTTAAATCCTGGAATTAGATCAGATTTAGTTTACTTTTTTTTTTTAAGTGGATTATATGTGGCTACGAAGAGTCATAGAAAAAACTCTGTCCTCAGGTTCTGGAATTAGACCTCTCTTTGAGTCTATTTAATCTGAGAACAGATTAAAACAAAACACAAGGTGGTGGCTTGTGTTCCCGTTTGATCAGAGGGGCCCCCCAGATCATGGGGTGGAGGTGGGGCTCAGGAAAGCTTTACGGGGGCGGCATCAGGAGCCTGGCTGTGAAGGAAGTGCAGGATCCAGCCAGGAGAAAGACTGGGGGACAAGGTGGTGAGGACATGAAGTGGCAGGCTCAGGTGTGGACTGCAGTATGAACCGTGATGGTGGAGAGAGAGCCCAGGATGGTCTCGCTGGGTAACAACAGTATTAGAAAAAAACCTCAGCAGGGACGTGGCCTCTGCATCTTGAGGCAGTTTATCCATTACAAGGGGATGTTGAATATTTTTTGTGGTTTCATTTGTGAGCTGGAAGGTGAGCCTTGCTGCCACCCCCAGTTTGTCTAAGCAAACTGCTTAGACCAAGTCCAAGGATGGGGCAGAACCCCCTGGGATGTGGGCAGCAGGGTTCATGGCAAAAGGGCGGCAGGTTGGGGTTCAAATCCCAGCTCAGCCCCTGCTGCCTGGGTGATCCAGGCAAGTTGCAGAATCTAAGTTTCATGGGGCTCCTGTGAGGGTCAGGAGAACCTGGGGGAAGAGTGTAGCACCTTGTAAGCACTCTGCAAATGGGGTTGAAATTGCTGCATGCTCTGGGCCAGCAGTATCGGGATCGGCATCCCCTGGGAGCTTGTTAGACATGCACATTCTCCAGCTGCACCCCATACTTACTGAATCAGAATCCTGGGGGTTAGGGTCTGAGTCTAGTTAAATGCTGACAGCTGCCAGTTAATTGGAGCTTCCATTGGGGGAACTGCTGTGGCAAGGGAGAAGAGATGCTTAAAAAAAGCAAGAGGCTGGGTACGGTGGCTCACACCTGTAATCCCAGCCCTTTGGGAGGCTGAGGTGGGTGGATCATCTGAGGTCAGGAGTTCGAGACCAGCCTGTCCAACATGGTGAAACCCCGTCTCTACTAAAAATACAAAAATTAGCCAGGTATGGTGGTGTACATCTGGAGCCCCAGCTATTCAGGAGGCTGAGGCAGGAGAATTGCTTGAATCTGAGAGGCAGAGGTTGCAGTGAGCCAAGATGGCACCACTGCACTCCAGCCTGGGTGACATGGCGAGACTCCGTATCAAAAAAAAAAAAAAAAAAAAAATGGCCAGGGGCAGTGACTCACACCTGTAAACCCAGTACTTTGGGAGGCCGAGGCAGGTGGATCACCTGAGGTTGGGAGTTCAAGACCAGGCGGACCAACATGGAGAAACCCCTTCTCTACTAAAAATACAAAATGAGCTGGTTGTGGTGGCACATGCCTGTAATCCCAGCTACTCAGTAGGCTGAGGCAGGAGAATCGCTTGAACCTGGGAGGCAGAGATTGCGGTGAGCCGAGATCGCACCACTACACTCCAGCCTGGGCAACAAGAGCAAAACTCCATCTCAAAAAAAAAAAAAAAAGGAAAGAAAAAAAAGAAAAGAAACACAGTCCTGACACCTTGGTGTCAGCCCTGTGATATGAGCAGAGGCCAGCTGAGCCCACCCAGACTTCTGACCACCATACAGAATTGTGAGATTTAAAAAATCTGTGCTGTTTTATTTTTATTTATTTTATTTTTGAGACAAAGTCTCACTCTGTTGCCCTGGCTGGAGTGCAGTGGTGCAATCTCAGCTCACTGCAACCTCCACCTCCCTGGTTCAAGTGATTCTCCTGCCTCACCCTCCTAAGTAGCTGGGACTACAGGCGCGTGCCACCACACCCAGCTAATTTTTGTATTTTTGGTAGAGATGGAGTTTCATCATGTTGGCCAGGCTGGCCTTGGACTTCTGACCTCAAGTGATCCACCTGACTTAGCCTCCCAAATTGCTGGGATTACAGGCATGAGCCACCATACCTGGACAAAAATCTGCGTTTCTGTTTGTTTTGTTTGTTTTGAGACAGGATCTCATTCTGTAACCCAGGATGGGGTGCAATGGCGCGATCTCTGCTCACTGCAAGCTTCACCTCCCAGGCTCAAGCTATTCTCCTGCCTCAGCCTCCTGAGTAGCTGGGATTACAGGCATGTGCCACCACACCCAGCTAATTTTTGTATTTTTAGTAGAGACAGGGTTTTGCCATGTTGGCCAGGCTGGTCTCGAGCTCCTGACCTCAGGTAATCCGCCCACCTCTGCCTCCCAAAGTGCTGTGATTATAGGTGTGAGCCACCACTCCCAGCCAAATCTATGTTGATTTAAGTCGTTAAGTTAGTGGTAAGTTGTTACAACAGTGATTGGAAATGAATACACCACCCTCCAGTCTTTCACCACTGCCGGCCATTGGCCAAGCCTACCTGGGAGCCAGTGGCCAAGGGAGTATGGAAAATGTAGTTCTCTGTGATACAAGCAGGGCAGGGTGAGGGTGGCTCTGTGGGCCCAGGGCCAACTGCCCAGAAGAAGTGGGACCTAGCAGGTAACTGGGAGAAGCACAGGTGGGTGTTCTGGACCTGTTTCTTTCTCCCAGCCTTCCTTGCGGGCATCTAACACATCTCGCTGGGCAGGAGGGAGAGGTGCTGGATGACCCTGAAGCTTCTGGAATGGGCTGTCCCTGCCCCTCCCTTCTGTGGGCATGTGGTACCCTGATAGACGCAGGATTCCTAATCTTGCCCCCTCTGCCGGTTCTCTGGGTGTAGATTTCTATTTTGGGCCATCTGTCTAGATGCTGCTGGACCAGTGGTTCTTGAAGTGGGGTCCCTGGGTCAGCAATGTCATGATCAGCATCCCATAGGAACTGGTTAGAAATGCATATTCTCCATTTGCACTCCGTACCTACTGAATCAGAATCGCTGAGGGTGGGGTCTGGAATATGGTATCTTCACAAGACCCACAGGAGGATCTGGTGCAAGCTGAAGTTTGAGACCCTGAACTACTTGAGGACAGAAATCCTACTTCTCCCTCCCCTGAGTACCTAGCCCAGTGCCTGGTCTTCAGGAGATATCAAAAGCTATTTGTTGGGCAGATGGTGGGTAAATGAATGAGTGGGTGAGAGGCCATTCATCTCTGTACAGCTCTGTTGAATGTATCCGCTTTTGTCTTGTACACCATTCCTGCTTCTGCTGGGATGTGCGTGCTTCCCAGGCCAGTGCCAGGGGCTACAGGCATGCCAGGTGGCAGCAGATGAAACCTACTTTGGAAACCTGTGTCCGACTCAGGGCAGTTACCTGTGGGTGCAGTACCAGTGCCGGGAAGGTGAGTCCTCAACTTGCTTGAGAATAGAAATTTCCCTCTGATTTCATGGCATGTCCAGCTTCCCTTGAAAACAGAGACTGCAGCCACCCACATGGGCTGATCTCTGTGTGCTAAGAGACTCCCTCATTCAAAGTTGCTCCCCTTGGCTGGGCGCGGTGGCTCACGCCTGTAATCCCGCACTTTGGGAGGCAGGAGGATAGTCTGAGCCCACGAGTTGGAGACAAGCCTGGGCAACATGGAGAAACCCCATCTCTACAAAAAATATAAAAATTAGGCTGGGTGTGGTGGCTCATGCCTGTAATCCCAGGACTTTGGGAGGCTGAGGGGAGTAGATCACTTGAAGTCAGTAGTTCGAGACCAGTGGCCAACATGATGAAACCCTGTCTCTACCAAAAAATACAAAAATTAGCTAGCTGTAGTGGCATGCACCTGTAGTCCCAGCTACTTGGGAGGCTGAGGTGGGAGAATCACTTGAACCTAGCAGGCAGAGGTTGCAGTGAGCAGAGATCATGCTATTGCCCTCCAGCCTGGGTGACAGAGTGAAACCCTGTCTCAAAAAATATAAATAAATATTAGTGGGTGTGGTAACACATACATGTAGTCCCAGCTGCTCAGTCTCTACTGAGGTGGGAAGATCACCTGAGCCTGGAAAGATCGAGGCTGCAGTGAGCCATGATCGCACCACTGTACTCCAGCCTGGGTGAAAGAGCAAGACCCTGTGAGAAAAAAAAAAAAAAAGACCCACATAAAAATACTGGACAGGTAGCCAGAAGAGAGTCGGTTATAAACAGAATTGTGCAATTTTGCTTCACAAGTGCATGCTGCATTTTATGTTTTAATCCACGGCCCTGCAGCTGATGGTGTCCAGTGAGAGTTTCATCTTTGACAATGTCACCATCTTCCTGACGTGGCTCCTCTCACCCTACATAGGAAACCTGTCCTGTATAATTAGTACAGGAGACAGCCACACTTTTGATCCCTACAACCCGCCGAGGTAAGAGAAATCTCTGAGCCTTGAGCCAGATTGTATCATCAGTTTTTTTTGCCACATAACAAACCAACCCAAAACTTGGTGGCTTAAAACAATAGTTACCATTTCTTACGGTTCTTTGGAGAGCTGGGCGGCTTTTCTTGTCTGAGTGGAGTTGGCTGGGGTGGGCTGTCCTGGAAGACCTCACTCACTCACATGCCTAGTGGTCAGCTGGATGTCAGCTAGAAGCCTATGCTGCTCATCACCCAACCGGTTAGCCTAGGCTCATTCACACAGTGTTCCTAGGAGCAGAGCCTGATGCGCAAACATTTTTTCAAATCTCTGCTTGTGTTACATTTTCTAAGATACCGTTGGCCAAAGCAAGTTCCATGGCCAAGACCAGATTCAGGAGGTGGAGGAGTAGACCCCACCTACTGATAGAAGGAGCGTGGAGCCACACTGCGAGGTGCTCCCATATGGGATGGGAGGAACTGTTGCTGTTACTTTTGCAAACACTCTACCTCATAGGTTTTCTTTTCTTTTCTTTCTTTCTTTTTTTTTTTTTTTTTTTTTTTGAGACAGGGTCTTTCTCCATCGCCCAGGCTGGAGAGCAGTGGCTCGATCTCGGCTCACTGCAACCTCCATCTCCTGGGTTCAAGCGATTCTCCTGCCTCAGCCTCCCAAGTAGCTAGAACTACAAGCACGTGCCGCCATGCCTGGCTAATATTTGTATTTTTAGTAGGGACGGGGTTTCACCATGTTGGCTAGGTTGGTGTCGAACCTCTAACCCCAGGTGATCTACCCCCTCAGCCTCCCAAAGTGCTGGTAGTACAGGCATGAACCACAGCACACGGCCCCCTGTCACATTTATGTTCGCGGCTGCCTTGAATGTTTCGTGGTGTCAAATGAGAAACTATATGCAGTGATGCTTTGGGGGCAAATATCTGGGTGATACAAATACCTATGCCACTGTTCTGTGGGTTTCTTCCTGACTGCTATGAGTTTATAAAGAAAACGACAGATTGTAAGTTACACAATCTTTCAGCCCCCAAATCTTGCAGAACTTGAGTTTGGCATAAGTCAAAATTGCCTAAATGTCGCCCCGCTATGACCTGCAGCTACACAGGACTTTTCAGTGATAAACAGTGGTTTAGAACAGAAGCAAATGGGACCAAATGTTAATGTTTGTTAAGTCTGGATGGCGAATCCAAGGGTGTTTGTTGTATTACTCTCTGGAAGTTTTTGTGCGATTAAAATCTAAGACACAGTGAGCACTGTTTGACATTTGCAGTCTCTCTGGGCATTAGCTCTAAGCAACGATCACTGACATTTTTTTCTCTTTCAAAGGAAATAGATGGTGGCACCTCCTCCACCATTGCCCCACCCAAATAGTCCATCTTCCTTTACATTAAAGATTAGTTGGACCTTGAAACTACCCACCCACCTTTTTTTGGGGGGGAGTGGAGGGTTGGTGGAGTCTTGCTCTGTCACCCAGGCTGGAGTGCAGTGGCATGATCTCGGCTCACCGCAACCTCCGTATCCCAGGTTCAAGTGATTCTCCTGCCTCAGTCTCCCGAGTAGCTGGGACTACAGGCATGCTCCACCACGCCCAGCTAATTTTTGTATTTTTAGTAGAGATGGTGTTTTGCCATGTTGTCCAGGCTGGTCTTGAACTCCTGACCTCAGATGATCTGCCCACCTCGGCTTTTCAAAGTGCTGGGATTATAGGCGTGAGCCATTGTGCCTGGTCACCACCCACCTTTTAAAAATCATTTTTATAAACACTGGGAAATGCCCTTCTGATGCCTTCTTATCAATACTAGCAGCCACAGAACTCAGGTTATGATAGGGAAAATAGCATGAATTTTGATTTTTGAATGTACAGAAGCCACATTTTTTTGTGTAAATATCACGGTGCTTTTCTCTTGTGTGTTGGTGCAGCCTCCTACTTTTTCTTAACTCCTCATTAGTCTAAGAGGTGAGATTTTTAAATCAAACCCTTCGTATCCATTGTAGATAAATAATACGAGCTCCTGGGAAGAATTGCATTGCATAGAAGTCAGAAGACTTCTCTGTTAGAAGCTCCTTTTTACCTTGCCTTATATTCATTTGCATGGAGGGCCTTTTTTTTTTTCTGTGTTTGTCATGGAAAATTTTCCACATTTCTGAAATTGTATTACGGGCCTTACAGAACAATTTGCTTTTGGTGAAATCTGTGTGAATCCAGCGTTGGTTAGCTAAGCGCCACCTTCTGGCAAATCTAGGGATTGACATTGTTCTTCCGTTAATCGGCTGCTTCTGCGCACAGCTGATGTTGGGAGTGCAGAGACTTGTCTGAAACCAATAATCCACAAAACAACACGAGCCTTAGAGTGACCTAGAGCTAAAGTCCTCTCTCGGGGAAACAGAATTATAAGGCAAGAGCAATGGATCTAGAGAAAAGAGAGTAGCATGGACCCGAAAGCATGTGGCGTATTCAAATAACTGCAAGGACCTCGCCATGCCTGGAGTTCAGGACTCTGTGGAAGAATGAAAGATGCTGAAAAACTCAGCAGGAGCCTGGTCCTGAAGAGCTGTTGATGCTAGCCAGTCTAACGTAGGTGGGGTCTGTCAACTAAAGAAAAATCAAGCTTTTTAAATAATTAAAGTTAGTTTTGTTCAGGACCATAGACTGAGAACTACAGCCTGGGAGAAGTCTTTCAAAGAGGTTCTGCCAGACTGCTCCAAAAAGTGTTTCAGCTCACAGCTTCTATAGGGGTTGTGGAGGTTCAGTCCACGTAAAATCACATCAAAGTTTGGGTGCAAGAGTGCATCTGCCTCTAGATGACTAAAGTATATCTTGTTGGCCGGCTTCGGTGGCTCATGCCTGTAATCCCAGCACTTTGGGAGGCCAAGGTGGGCAGATCGCTTGGGGTCAGAAGCTCAAGACCAGCCCGGTCAACATGGTGAAACTCCATCTCTACTAAAAAAAAAAAAAAAAAAAAAAATTAGCTGGACGTGGTGGTGCATGCCTGTATTCTCCTCCACAGGAGGCTGATGGAGGAGAATCGCTTGAACCTGGCAGGCGGAGGTTTCAGTGAGCGGAGATCCTGCTACTGCTCTCCAGCCTGAGCAACAGAGAAAGACTCTGTCTCAAAAAAAAAAAAAAAAAAAAAAAATCTTGTTGTAGATTGCAGAAGCATAATCACCAGCCATCTCAGACGTTATCTTTTTTTTTTTTTTTCTTTAAGACGGAGTCTTGCTCTGTCACCCAGGCTGGAGTGCAGTGGCGCGATCTCGGCCCACTGCAAGCTCCTCCTCCCGGGTTCACGCCATTCTCCTGCCTCAGCCTCCCAAGTAGTTGGGACTACAGGCGCCCGCCACCACGCCTGGCTAAATTTTTTTTTTTGTATTTTTAGTAGAGACGGGGTTTCACCGTGTTAGCCAGGATGGTCTCAATCTCCTGACCTCGTGATCCGCCCACCTCGGCCTCCCAAAGTGCTGGGATTACAGGCGTGAGTCACTGCACCCAGCCAGACATTATCTTATATGTAAGAAAAGGACCAGTCATTTATCTTTTTAGGGATATAGTGACTCAGGCTAGAGACTTGGAAGCCGAGCACTCTATTCTGTTTTGTCTTCAAAGTGTTCTGGAGGGCTGCCTGTCACTGCAGTCAGGGGTTTCCTGTGATTATGCTGGCTAACAGAAATGAGCACACCTATCTCCTTGAGTTTGCTACTTTGTCTCACAGGAACCAGGAAACAGACTCTGTTGTGGAGCATGGGAAGGGAGTAGTAAGATGGGGCAAGAGGAGAGTTGAACTGGGATGCAGGGCCCACAGAGACCCTGCCGATCCTGCAGAAACCTCTGAGCAGAGATGGCCCTCAGAGTTGCTTCCAGTTGAGGCCAGAGAGCCAGACCATTATACCCCGGCATTGAGCACTCGTGGGGTGCAGATGTCCATGGGAGGGGAGGTAGGTTTGAGCGAGGCAGCTCCCTTTGGCTAAAAGGGACTCCTGGACATGGATTCAGCTGTAAGCCCTCAGCCACAGCTCACAGGTGTACTGGGGGAATGCATGCCTCAGGCTTGAAGGGTGGAATCTGGGGGATTCCCTGTAGCACCCACTACAGAGGATAATAGGAGGGTTTTCAGGCCAGGAACGACATAGTCTAAGTTGTTACTATTATTGCTAGTGTTACTAGTACTCGCTGGATTTTTTTTCTTTTCTTTTTTTTTTTTTGAGACAGGCTCTTACTCTGTCGCCCAGCCTGGAATGCAGTGGTGCGATCTCAGCTCACTGCAACCTCCGCCTTCTGGGTTCAAGCGATCCTCCTGCCTCAGCCTCCCTAGTACCTGGGATTACAGGTGTGCACCACCATGCCCAGCTAACTTTTGTGTTTTTAGTAGAGATGGGGTTTCGCCATGTTGGCCAGGCTGGTCTCTATCTCCTGACCTCAAGCGATCTGCCCGCCTCAGCCTCCCGAAGTGCTGGAATTACAGACATGAGCCACCAAGCCTGGCCAGCCATACACTTTTAAACAACCAGATCTTGTGAGAACCCACTCACTACCAAGAGAACAGCATCAGGGCGATGGTGCCAAGCCATTCACGAGAAAACGCCCCTATGAGCCAATCACCTTCCACCATGTCCCACCTCCAACATTGGGGATTATAATTCAACATGAGATTTGGGCAGGAGCGCAGATCCAAACCCTGTCAGTGCATGTGTAAATGTGTGTCTTTGTGTTTCCCCAACACTGGTCATGTCCCTGACTGTGGCCGGCAATGTGTCCAGCAATGTGACCCACCAGTTCACATCTCCTGGGGAATTCACCGTGTTTGCTGAATGCACAACCAGTGAGTGGCATGTGACAGCTCAGAGGCAGGTGACCGTGCGAGACAAGATGGAGACGCTCAGTGTGACTGCATGCTCCTGCCTGTCCCAGTCAGGAGCCAGCCCTCTCTGCCAGGCTGTCTTTGGGGATCCTCTGTGGATTCAGGTGGAGCTTGATGGAGGTGAGTCTGCAGAATTGGGCACATCAAGGCAAGCTATAAAATCACTGATTTCCTCCAAATCTATCCAACTCCCAGACCTTAATAAATAGTGGGCTGGGTGCAGTGGCTTGAGCCTGCAATTCCAACACTTTGGGAGGCTGAGGCGGGCACATTGCTTGAGCCCAGAAGTTCGGGACAAGCCTGGGCAACAGGGTGAGACCCCATTTCTACAAAAAGTACAAAAATTAGTCAGGTATGGTTGCACATGCGTGTAGTTGCAGCTACTTGGGTGGCTGAGGTGGGAGTATGGCTTGAACCCGGGAGGTCGAGGCTGCAGTGAGCTGAGATCATGCCACTGCATGCCAGCCAGGACAACAGAGTGAGACCCTGTTTCAAAAAAAAGTAAATAAATAGTAACAAGGATCACCTACTGAGTTCTTTTTTTTTTGAGATGGAGTTTTGCTCTTGTTGCCCAGGTGGAGTGCAATGGCACAATCTCAGCTCACTGCAACCTATACCGCCTGGGTTCAAGTGATTCCCCTGCCTCAGCCTCCCAAGTAGCTGGGATTACAAGCATGCACCACCACACCTGGCTAATTTTTTGTATTTAGTAGAGACAGGGTTTCACCATGTTGGTCAGGCTGGTCTCAAACTCCTGACCTCAGATGATCCACCCAGCTTGGCCTCCCAAAGTGCTGGGATTATAGGTGTGAGCCACCACACCTGACCGAGTTCATTTTTAAACTATCATTTATTCATTTATTTAGCACCTAGTGTGTGCCAGGCACTGTTCTAAGTGCTTTGCATAAACTTGCGTACTCATTACATACTAGTATTATCTTCATGTTACAGTTGAAGAAATGAAGACACAGAAAGGTTAAAACATTTGCCCAGAGTCAGAAGGCTAGTAAGGTAGTGAGTGCTCCTAGCCTTCCAAAGGCCCTTCTTTGCTTCCCTGTAGAACCGAACTTCCGAGTCACTTCCTTTTGGGAATTTAACTAGGATGAGGTGGCACTGGGACTGCTACCAACTGGGCCTGAGCCCATCTCAGTACAGCCAGCATCGACTAGCTTGGCACGATCAAGTTGCCCCTGGCCAAGGCCAGTATTCAGCTGCACCCACTGGTATAGCTGTGCCAACTGTTATGGCTGGGGCCATTCTCATTGGTCACAGTGTATTTTCTGATTGGTCACAGAGACTGCTCTGATTGATTGTCATGTCCATTCTGATCGGTCACAGTGTCTATTCTTTTTTTTTTGAGACAGAGTCTTGCTCTGTCATCCAGGCTGGAGTGCAGTGGTGTGATCTCAGCTCACTGCAACTTCCACCACCCGGGTTCCAGTGATTCTCATGCCTCAGCCTCCCGGGTAGCTGGGACTACAGGCGCGTGCCACCATGCCAGGTTAATTTTTTATTTTTTTCTATTTTAGTAGGGATGGGATTTCGCCATGTTGGCCAGGCTGGTCTCGAACTCCTGACATCAGGTAACCTGCCCACCTCGGCCTCCCAAAATGTTGGGATTACAGGCATGAGCCACTGTGCCTGGCCACAGTGTGTTTTCTTTTTTTTTTTTTTTTGAGATGGAGTCTCGCTGTGTCCCAGGATGGAGTGCAATGGCATGATCTTAGCTCAGTGCAACCTCCGCCTCCTGGATTCAAGCGATTCTCCTGCCTCAGCCTCCCAAGTAGCTGGGATTACAGGCGCCCACCACCACACCCAGCTAATTTTTGTATTTTTAGTAGAGACAGGGTTTCACCATATTGGCCAGGCTGGTCTTGAACTCCTGACCTCATGATCCACCCGCCTCGGCCTCCCAAAGTGCTGGGATTACAGGCATGAGCCACCGCGCCCAGCCTGTGTTTTCTAATTGGTCACAGAGACTGCTCTGATTGGTTGTCATGTCTATTTTGATGGGTCAGGGTGTCCATTCTGATTGGTCACAGCGTCTATTCTGATTGGTCATGGTATCTATTTGTTGGTCGCAGTGTCTATTCTGATTTATCAGAGCATCCATTCTAATTGGTTGGCGCCCATGCTGTGCTGGTTGTTAAATATTTTAAATTATCATCCTTTCTCTCAATAGAGACCCTCCTGGCTAAGACTCATCCTCACCCAGGGCAGCGTTTTTCCTGAAGCCCAGGACCAGTTTGAGATTAGAATAGAGGCCTGTTGATGTAAACAGGGCAGCACAGAGCTAGTGCAATGAGCAGATGGCTTGGTTTGACCTCACATCCCACCTGGATCCCTCTCATAGCAATAGCTGTGGAAGCCATAATGGGGCTTTAACACAGCCCTCAGGAAACCCCTTCTGGTCTTGCATGCTTGTTGGATGAAGAGGGCTCATATGTTCCCCTGAGGAAACAAAATAATCCTTCATTTATTTACTCATCCTACTAATATAATTGAGTGCCTACTACTCTGCCGGGTGTGGGCGAGGCAGCAGTAAATATGAAAGTCAGGGTTCCCATTCTCGTGGGGCTTATATCGTAGTTATCATCATCATCATCATCCAGACAAGAACTATGCTAGCTTGGTTTTTATCGGAAAGAATCCTAATTTGTTGATTTAAGTCAGATTTTAAGAGTCAACCGCAATATTTATCATCCAGTAAGAACAACCATCTGCAACCTGCAAGGGAGCCCCCATCTTCCCGTGAACGGGCTGAGTTCTCATGTTAGTTTGCAGGGTTCTGGGCGGTCACCAGTGTAGGTTGAAGGAATAGCTTTACTTGCTCCTGCTTAAAACAAGACCCAAAGCTAATTCTCATGCATAAAAATCAGCCCCCACCCTTAAGAAATGCTCCCTTGTAGTCCTCCTCCTCCTCCCCCGACCAGGACATCCCTGGCAACTAAATGTGGTAATTTTTTAATTACAAATATTTAGGTTCTCGGGTAAGACATGCATAGTATAAATAAGTTAGAATATGCAAATGAACAGAGCGGACCCCCAGATGACAAAATCACGGCCGGGCGCGGTGGCTTACGCCTGTCATCCCAGCACTTTGGGAGGCTGAGGCGGGCAAATCCAAGGTCAGGAGTTCGAGACCATCCTGGCTAACACGGTGAAACCCCGTCTCTACTAAAAATACAAAAAATTAGCTGGGTGTGGTAGCAGGCGCCTGTAATCCCAGCTACTCCAGAGGCTGAGGCAGGAGAATCACTTGAACCAGGGAGGCAGAGGTTGCAGTGAGCTGAGATCGCACCACTGCACTCCAGCCTGGGCGACAGCGCCAGACTCTGTCTCAAAAGAAAGACGAAATCAGTCATTAACCTAATACTCAGGGATAACCACCATTAATATTTGAGAAGGGGGCGTATCCTTACATAATTCTTTATGTCTGTATCTGTATCCAAGTTTGTATCCAGAATCAGGCTTCAGAGACTGAGTCTGAGCTGCCATAGTATTATCAACCGCATGGTTGTTACCAACATTCTTAAATTTTTCTTACCCCACTTAGGAACAGGAGTGACTTACACTGTGCTTTTGGGTGACATAACCCTGGCCGAGTCCACCACCCAAAAGGGCTCGCTACCGTACAATCTGATGACCCTGGACAGAGAAACCCAGAAACTGATGGGCCCTGGGAGGCACCGCCTGGAGATCCAAGCCACCGGCAACACCAACACCTCTACAATCTCCAGGAACATCACAGTCCACTTGGTGGAGCTGCTGTCAGGGCTGCAGGCCTCCTGGGCTTCTGACCATTTGGAGCTTGGACAGGACCTATTGATCAACATCTCATTGGCTCAGGGCACCCCGGAAGAGCTGACCTTTGAGGTGGCTGGACTCAATGCAACCTTCTCCCACGAGCAAGTGAGCTTTGGAGAGCCATTTGGGATTTACCGCCTGGTTGTTCCAGTTGAAGGTACATGGGGTTAGTGGCTCCCCTTCTGATGCCCCTCTTCTTCCCTTTGTGACTTGGTGCCCAGGGTCCTGCCAGCCAGTTTTCCAGTGTGTCCGGGACATAGATTTGGTTCACAGCATCCTGCCTGGGTCATAAGATAAGGAACAGCCAGATGTAATCTGCCATCATTGAGTTATCAGCTCTCCGCTTCGGCACTTCTGACATTTGGAGCTGGATCATTCCTCGTTACAGTTGGGGGCTGGTACTGAAGGAGTTTTAGCAGCATCCCTGGCTTTTATTCACTAGATGCTAGTAGCACCAGCACCCCAAGTCATGATGATAAAAATGTCAGACATTGCCAAATGTCCCCTGGGGGGCAAAATCACCCCCATTTAGGGCCCCTGTAAGAGACCGGGCATATTCAGATTTCTTCAAACATCTCTAGAGAAGAGTGTGGTTTGGGGAACTGCAGGTGATGCCCCAGCGGGAAAGAGGTAAAAACCAAGAATGGCAGAGACGGGGATGGAGAGTGGAAGTGTTGCCGACCATGGGGTCTTAGGCTCTGATGTACTCAAACTTTCCTGGATGAGGCTTTTATTAGAGGCTTATGTTCAAACATAAAGAAAGCAGCACTGGAGTGGAGGTTCAGGGGCTGACTCCCCAAAAAGTCCAGAAGGCGTTCTTTTTTTTTTTTTTTTTTTTTGAGGTGGAGTCTTGCTCTGTCTTCTAGGCTGGAGTGCAGTCAGTGGCGTGATCTTGACTCACTGCAACCTTTGCCTCTTGGGTTCAAGCAATTCTCGTGCCTCAGCCTCCCAAGCAGCTGGGATTACAGACATGCGCCACCACGCCCGGAGAATTTTTTTGGTATTTTTAATAGAGAGGGGTTTCACCATGTTGGCCAGGCTGCTCTTGAACTCCCAACCTCAGGTGATCCACCCACCTTGGCCTCCCGAAGTGCTGGCATTACAGGCGTGAGCCCTCGTGCCCGGCCTGTTTTTTTGTTTGTTTTTTTTGTTTTTTTTTGTTTTTTTTTGAGATGGAGTCCCACTCTGTCACCCAGGGTGCAGTGCAGTGGCGCGATCTCAGCTCACTGCAACCTTCACCTCCCTGGTTCAAGAGATTCTCCTGCCTCAGCCTCCTGAGTCACTGAGACTACAGGCATGTACCACCATGCCTGACTATTTTATTTTTAGTGGAAACGGGGTTTAACCATGTTGGCCAGGCTGGTCTTGAACTCCTGACCTCATATGATCTGCCCACCTCGACCTCCCAAAGTGCTGGGTTTATAAGCATGAGCCACCACGCCCGGCATTCTGAAAGGAGGTAGGATGGGAAAAGAGCGATGTTTAAGCATGTGGAGGTGGGGAATGTTCAGCGCCTGTGCAGTCTGGTCACATGCTTCTTGATGTGTGGTATGTCTCATTAGCATGTTAAAGCTCCACCCTCGGGCATGATTTTTAGTATTATAATGAGGCAAAGGGTAAAGATGGTCATTTTTCTGGTCTTCGTGTGTGCGGGCTATAGGGTTAACTCCCTTGAGTAAGATTTAAGGTGGGAGCTGTTTGTTTTCGTTTCCTCAAGGTCTGCACTCAGTGGGCATGGCACCTTGAGCAAGATTTGTGGTGCAACGTCTGGATGATCTGACTGGAGTCTGTGCCTGCCATGGGCCACCCTCCCCAACCAGCTTGTAGTAGAGTCCTCGATGAGGCAGGGCAGGGCTCCAAGTCCCATCTCTGGTCTATCTCAGAAGTATTTGCAATGATGCTGACGGGAGGACAGACTGGCAGGCACCAGCCAGGGGAGGTGGCCACAGCGCCCATTTGCATTTAATCTGTAAGGAACAGAGAGTTCTTGAGGGCCCGGATGAGATCAGCAGGCAGAAATGTGATGAGAATGGCAGAGTCTCCAGCCCATCCAGGACCTGTCCGTAGCTCCCCCTGGATCTCAGAAGTGCGTTAGAAAATGGGTGATACTGTGCAGGTGTGGGGTTACCGCGCCCTCTGCAAGCAACTCCACAAACCAGATAGCAGAAGGGACAATAGGTTTGAGAAGAAAACCACCCGGGCTTTGCCAGATACCAAGGGTCCAGCTTGGAAGAGGGAAAGTCTAGAGGCTGCTGCAGCTGGAAAATCACACCACGCATGGGTTATAAGCCAGATGCAGATTTTGCTTTGTCACCCCAAAAAATTACTCCTGCCATGAAAGTCGCTGCTATAAAGGTCACTCCACAGGGGAAGATGATCCCTCTCTGATAAAATATCCATGTGCTTTGTGACTTTTGCTCACTATTAGATGATTAACAGACTGTTCCTGCCCCTAAGGCCAACAGATTTGGATGACTCCAGGGGTGGCGGGAGTGGAAGGATGGAAAGGGAACGGGACAGGGCAGGGACATTTGCACTTGGTGGTGCTGGCCAAGTCCTAGCTGGCCTGGCTCTTGAGGGCTAGCAGATGTTTCAAGCTGCCTCTTTCTTGTAGGAGCTTCTCTGGGTTCTTGGGTCCCCCAGCTGGGCCTTACAGGCCTTTGTTCCTGGGGTGGTGGGGGATGCCTCCCCTTTAGCTGGCCACACGCCCTGGCTGCTTCTCCCTGGCCACCTCCCCTCTCTGTTGGACTCTCCTCATTCTCCCTCCCCTCGTCAGCATCCGTCTCCCCAAGGCACACATCTGGTCCACAGAACATTCTGACCCATGTCTTGGCCGACTCCCAGCCAAATGCAATTATTTCCCAGACGCAGAAATGCAGCCCCTTCCTCCCGTCCCCTTCCCACCCGCACGTCTTCCCGTCACAGACAGTTCCTTCAAGGGCATGAGTATGAAGCCTGTCCATGCGGACCCCAAACAGACACATACCAGGCTTTCCAAGGAAGGCTCCTCTCTCAAGCACTTCTCTCTGGGCTTGAGAAGACAGAAGGTAGCCCCTACCCACAGCCCCTTCCCCATGAGGGAGAAGGGATGGGACACACATGTATCTAAATAAATCTTACAAATCCTTCTCCAAGCCTGGCCAACACGGTGAAACCCTGTCTCTACTAAAAGTACAAAAATTAGCCTGGCGTGGTGACATGAGCCTGTAATCTCAGGTACTCGGGAGGCTGAGGCAGGAGAATTGCTTGAGCCTGGGAGGTGGAGGTTGTGGTGAGCTGAGATCGTGCCACTGCACTCTAGTCTGGATGACAGAGTAAGATCCTGTCTCAAAAATAAAATAAAGTAAAGTAAAATAAAATAAAATAAAATATCCTTTTCCACTGTCTCCACGCTTCTGACAATCCTGCTATGTGTCTCCCTCTTGGGAATCTGCAGTCTTATCTATGGAGAACCTACTTCTCCTTTGGAATTTAGCTCCAGCCCTGGCTCTATCCTGTGAACCATTTCTTTCTGTCCTGAGGTTGAAGCGGCCCCACCCAATGCCCACGGTGCCCCATGCCGATTCCTCCCGTGGTTTGGCGTTCACTGTCCTATGTGTCTACTACATGATAAGGCCCTTGAGGACAAGAACCAAGCTCCTTCATCTCTGTGTCCCCAGAGCCTTGCACCATGCCTGACATACAGCAGGGATTCATTAAATGCTCAGAGGTGAAAGATTTCGTTGGAGGCATCAGTGGACTAGAGAAGCAAGCTGGGAGAGTTTTCTTGGTCAAATTCATGACAATGGCTGTGACTCTGGGTCCTTTGTATTGCAGGCACCTTTCTGGTCACCATGCTGGTGAGAAATGCCTTCTCCAACCTGAGTTTGGAAATCGGGAACATCACTATCACAGGCAAGGTGTTTCTGCAAGGGAGCATAAGACCTTTTACCAAGAGTCCAGAGCATTGCACCTGCTTGGGCTCCAGTGAGGGGCATTTCCAAACACGGCTCTGAATATGTATCTTGTTCTACAGATGGTTAGAATTCTCCAGTTATTCTAAGGAGGCAATGATGTTTACAGTAAAACATTTCACCACTGACACAGAATTCTTTTTTTTTTTTTTTTTTTTTTGAGATTGAGTCTCGCTCTGTCACCCAGGCTGGAGTGCAGTGGCATGATCTCGGCTCGCTGCAAGCTCTGCCTCCTGGGTTTACACCATTCTCCTGCCTCAGCCTCCTGAGTTGCTGGGACTACAGGTGCCCACTACTACGCCTAGCTAATTTTTTTGTATTTTTAGTAGAGACCGGGTTTCACCATGTTAGCCAGGATGGTCTCGATCTCCTGACCTCGTGATCCGCCCATCTCAGCCTCCCAAAGTGCTGGGATTACAGGCGTGAACCACCGCGCCCGGTCAACCACTGACACAGAATTCTAAAACAAGAGTTTGCATTCATTATGATGCTTTAAGCTGCAAGTAACAGAAGGTCCAACCTAAGTAGCTTCAGATTCAGGGCTTTCTTGTCTCACATAAGAAGTTAGGAGGAAAGCACTTCCAGGGTTGGTTCGGTGGCTCAGTGATGCCAGCGAGAAACCAGGCTCAGTCTATCTTTCTCATCTGCCATCCTTAGAGCTTTGGGGCTGCCTTAGGCTTGTTGCTCAAGGTATCAAAGTGACTGCTGCAGTTCCGGATATTACATGTCAACGCAGCGTACCAGCAGCGGGAACAGGGGTTTCCTCCTGTGCACCTCTTTTTATTAGGGGAAAAATCTTTCCCACTCACTCTAAGCAATCATCACCTCAGATACCATGACCAAAGTAGGGTCATGTCCGCTGCTATAAAGTGCACTGGAAAAGCAGATACCCAGCATTTTCAGTTTCTGTGGGAGAAGGTGGATTCTGGCTGCCAGGAGGAAGGCTGGGGTAATGGCTGTTGGGGAACTAGCTGACAGTAGCCATCACAGAGGTAGGGTTCACTTGAATGTGTTTGCTAGGACAATTCAAGTAGCAAGGGACCAAAACGAAGCTCAAACTGGCTTGGGTCAAAAGGAAATTTTATCAGCTCAGAAAATGAAAAGCCAGCTGGGCACCATGGCTCATGCCTACAATCCCAGCACTTTGGGAGGCCGAGGTGGTGGATCACTTGAGGTCAGGAGTTTGAGACCAGCCTGGCCAACATGGCGAAAGCCTGTCTCTACTAAAAATACAATAATTAGCTGGGCGTGGTGGCACACACCTGTAATCCCAGCTACTGGGGAGGCTGAGGCCAGGAGAATTGCTTCAATCTGGGAGGCAGAGGTTGCATTTAGCCAAGATCATGCCACTGCACTCCAGCCTGGGTGACAAAGTGAGATGGTGTCCCCACCCCCCCACCAAAAAAAAAAGAAAAAAAGAAAATGAAAATGAAAAGTCCAGGGAGTAGACCTGTTCTTAAACACAGCTGGATGCGTCGCTCAGACAGTGTCTTCAGAAACCTGCCTCTTTCCTCCTCTGGTTCTGTGTTGACTTCTTTTGGATTCTCTCTTCCCGGCAGTAGCAAGATGGCCCCAGGCTTTGATCCTTAACCCCAGAGGAGAAAGAGTACATCTTGATGGATATTTCTAGTAGAAGTCCTGAGGCTGCCTCTTGCTGGCTGAAGCTCAGTTCATGGTTTCTCCTGGACCAGCTGCTGAGACCAGGGGAAGCAGCAGTCAGTTTGGCAGGTCAGGGTCTCACGCCCACGCTGGAGTACAATGTAGGGTCAGCTTCACCCAAACCAAGGCCTGAGAGTTGGGGAGGGATGGTTCTTAGGGAAAATATCATCCATAGATGCTGCTACCAAGGGAGGGGGTCATAGATGCCTGGAAATTCGACAGCCAGATGTGGGATTTGAGACCCAGAAATTTTAATTGACTTTGCAGAAGTCACATGGCTGATTCATGCAGGATCAAAGGCAGCAAATATTTCTCCTAATTTTTTCATTCAGGGTGATTGGACTGCCTTCCTTCTTAAGGTTAAGAAAGTACCCTTTCTCTGGCATCTTAGCCTTGATTTGTATAGTTTTACATGCCTTTGGAATTATAGTTGTGTGAATGAGAATTCACTGGGAGAGAATTTTTTAAAGATCAGTGGTACTCAGACCTTAATATATCCAGGGCCTTAGTGAATCACATGAAATAACTCTAAGTTCCTATTTTAATCACTACACTTTAATTAGATATTAATCATTAATATTTCAATATTTTCAGTAGGCCAGGCACAGTGGCTCACGCCTGTAATCCCAGCACTTTGGGAGGTCGAAGCGGGTGGATCACTGGAGGTCAGAGGTTCGAGACCAGCCTGGCCAACATGGTGAAACCCTGTCTCTACTAAAAATACAAAAATTAGCTGGGTGTGGTGGTGCACACCTATAATCCCAGCCACTCAGCAGGCTGAGGCAGGAGAATCGCTTGAACCCGGGAGGGGCAGATTGCAGTGAACCGAGATCACGCCACTGCACTACAGGCTGGGCAACAGAGCTAGACTCCATCTCAAAAATATATGTATTTTCAGAGACATCAATTGATTGTATGTTTTTCCAGTGTTTAAACTTGACCCACTAGCATTCTTTCTTTCTTTCTTTTTTTTTTTTTTTTTTGAGACAGGGTCTTGCTCTGACGTTCAGGCTGGAGTGCAGTGGCGCCATCTTGGCTCACTGCAAGCTCCACCTCCCAGGTTCAAGCGATCCTCCTGCCTCAGCCTCCCGATTAGCTGGGACTGCAGGCGCCCACCACCAAGCCCAGCTAATTTTTTTGTATTTTTAGTAGAGATGGGGTTTCACTGTGTTAGCCAGAATGATTCTTTCTAGATGTATAGTTTACAAAGCAATTCTATAAACAGCACCACATTCAGTCTTCCTGGAGCCCTGAGAAATGGGGATGGACTCCAGCCATTTTTACAAATGAGGAAACCAAGACTCAGAGAGGATAACTCACCAGCCCAGTTCACATAGCCAATGGGAGGCCAGTAAGAGGATCTGACAACAGCTTAGTGTGTGGTGCCAACTCCACCCACTTGCCAGCGGTGAGCATGCCGATCTCTCCTCACTCTATATTCAGTAGCATCAGGCTTATAGATTGGTGGGAACATTTATACCATGGAAATTGACAAACGCTACAAATCAGGGCTCCTCACTCCCACCTCCTTTGCTGGTAATTAAACATTAGCAGTGCAGGCTGGGTGCAGTGGGTCATGCCTCTAATCCCTACACTTTGGGAGGTTGAGATGGGCGGATCACCTGAGGTCAAGAGTTTAAGACCAGCCTGGCCAACATGGTGAAATGCCATCTCTACTAAAAATACAAAAAATTATCTGGGTGTGGTGGTGGGCGCCTGTAATGCCAGCTACTCAGGAGGCTGAGGCAGGAGAAGCGCTTGAACTGGGAGACAGAGGTTGCATTGAGCCAAGATTGCCCCACTGCACTCCGGCCTGAGAGACAGAGCAAGACTGTGTCTCAAAAAACAAAAACAACAAACAAAACAAAACAAAAACACACATTAGCGGTGCATAGCTGCATCTGACTCTAAATCTTGTGTTTTATCTGCACTGGCAGCTGCCTCTTTCTCAACTACCAAAGGGGTGTCTTTAGTCCAGTGGTGGACAAGATGGCTCACTTTTAATCCATTTCCCTAGGACCTGAACGTTTGCTATGTTCCCTTAAACCATTTTCAAAGACAGGCTGATGCCCCTGGTGGCATTTTCCACATGACTCTCTGACTCTATATTTTGACAGCCTTTTGTAAGGTTTCCATCCAAAGCTTGATACCCATTCCCACTGTGTTCACAGCCCCTTCCGGTCTCCAAGAACCATCTGGGATGAATGCTGAAGGAAAGAGTGTGAGTATTGTCTTTAAAAAACATTTAACCTCACAAGGAAAAGATGTCCAAGCGCTCTGTTTTAGTTTTGAGTTTTGGTTTTTTGGTACTAATAGCCAGAGCACTAGGAATCCCTGAGGCTTCTTCCATTTGAGAAGAGGCCCAAAATGACTGAATTCAAACAAAGCAAGTTGTCTAATCACAACAGAGTTATGTTGTAAATCTATAATGAGCTATCTAGGATATGTAGATATCTGTTAGATATCTTGGCAATTAAACAGCACACTTGTAAAAAAATCAATAGGTCAAGAAGAAATCACAAGGGAAATTAGAAAAAATTTCTAACTGCATGATAATGACAATACAACCTATGCAAATTTGTGGAATGCAGCTAAAGCAGTGCTCAGAGAGAAATTTATCGCTTTTAATGCTTATATTAGAAAGCAGGAAGAAAAGAAAACAGACCAAGCTCTTCAGTTTTTATAACAAGACTGAGTTCAGCTCCTTGCTGTTGACGTTGTTCGTGCGTGCACTTATTCTACAACAAAGACTTACTGTGCATCTACAACATTCAAGGCTCGGTATCAGGGGCTGGGAATGCAATAGTGAGTAAGCACATATGGTCTCCGCCTTCAGGAAGCTTACTGAGTGATACTAACGAACATATCGGCCCGGTACAGTGGCTCACGCCTGTAATCCCAGCACTTTGGGAGGCCAAGGTGGGAGGATCACGTGAGCCCAGGAGTTCGAGGAAGAAAGTGAGACCCTCATCTCAAAAAAAAAGAACAAAATTAAAAATTAGCCAGGCATTAAGGTACATGCCTATGGTCCCAGCTACTTGGGAGGCTGAGGTGGGAGGATAGTTTGGGCCTGAGAGGTTGAGGCTGCAGTGAGCCATGGCTGTGCCACTGCACTCCAGCCTGGGTAACAGAGTAAGACTCTGTCTCAAAAAAAAATTCCAACAAACAAATTATCATAGAACTAGGAATTGTGATAAGTATCTAATAAGAACCAATAGAGTGCAACGATAGCAACGAACAGGGTGGTCTGGCTGATGTGGTCAGACATGGCCTCTCCAGAGGTGACATGTAAGCGGACACATGAAGATAAGCCAGCCAGGCATGCCTGAAAGCAGAACAAGAGCTTTCTGAGTGGGCAGATCTGAGAGGCAGGCGATGGCCTGAAGCCAGCGTGGCTGGAGCCTGTTGGAGGGAGGGATGTAGGAGATTATGGGCACGTGGACAGAGGCCAGATCACGCGGAGCCTTAGTTGCCAAGGCAAGAAATTTGGATTTTATTCTCAGGCCACGGGAGGCCACTGGGGCTTGAGTTCCCCTGGAGCCCTGTGTTATTTCAGGTCAGGACTTCGGGGCTTGAGCAAGAAGCTCCACAGCCCAAGCTGTTTAACAAGTCCCACCAGAACTTACTCCAGGAACACCCCGTGTACCCCGAGCCAATGCTCAGAATAACGTGACTTGCCCAGGGATCCTGAGCAACCGACTCCACGCCCCATGAGGGGAAGGAAGCCAGGGAGATTGGCCAGGGTTTGTCTCCACCCCACGCCTTACACTGCAGCTGCTCTTGGTGCAGACTGCTCTGGGGTGAAAGGGGAATGCCAACAGCACCCCACAGTGAGCCTGAGCTAACTGTAGTTGGAGTCTCACCAGCTGGCTGCTTTTTTTTGCAGAAAGATAAAGGCGATATGGAGGTGTATATCCAACCTGGTCCATATGTGGATCCTTTCACGACAGTGACCCTGGACTGGCTAGACAATGACAAGGAGTTACGCTTCCAATGGTCATGTGGTAGGTGACAATAGAGTTCTTTTTTTTTTTTTTTTGAGATGGAGTTTCACTCTTGTTGCCCAGGCTGGTGTGCAACGGTGTGATCTTGGCTCACTGCAACCTCAACTTCCTGGGTTCAAGCCATTCTCCTGCCTCAGCCTCCCAAGTAGCTGGGATTACAGGTGCCTGCCACCACGCCCAGCTAATTTTTGTATTTTTAGTAGAGACGGGGTTTCACTATGTTGGCCAGGTTAGTCTCGAACTCCTGACCTCAAGCGATACACCCGCCTTGGCCTCTCAAAGTGCTGGGATTACAGGTGTGAGCCAGCGCGCCTGGCCAATGATAGAGTTCTTGAATTGTCCTGTTTCACTAAGAAGTGGTGAGCAGTGGTCAGATTTTGCTGTTCTTTTTCTTAATCTTCATACCAGCTTTCCCTATGGCCTACATTTTGTATAACTTGTATATGCCAGAGCTTGCAAATTCCATGGAAATAGGAGGTGGGGCCGGGCGTGGTGGCTCACACCTGTAATCCCAGCACTTTGGGAGGCCGAGGCAGGTGGATCACTGGAGGTCAGGAGTTTGAGACCAGCCTGGTCAACTTGGCAAAACCCCGTCTCTGCTAAAAATACAAAAATTAGCCAGGCATGGTGGCGCACACCTGTAATTCCAGCTGCTCAGGAAGCTGAGGCAGGAGAATTGTTTGCACCTGGGAGGTGGAGGTTGCAGTGAGCTGAGATTGTGCCATTGCACTCTGGCCTGGGCAACAGAGCAAGACTGCATCTCAAAAAAAAAAAAAAAAAAAAATAGAAGGTGGGAGAAAGCAGTGACAGACCAAGGGTGGCCCTGAATGCAGGCAGCAAGGGGATCTAGAGAATTTTAAAACAATATTGAAACCTGAAAAGCTGGTCCACATGCTGACAATTCCAAACAAAAGTGATAAAGTGCTCCTCCTCTCTGGTATGGACTCCTCCCCTTTCCCCAGCCCTTTGGTATATCCCTAGGGAGAGAATCTAGAAGGGGGAAGTGAGTCAGGCATTTTCCAACAAACCAAGATGGCAGCACTAGCGCTCATATTGTAGAAATGGTATCCTCCTTTTTACAGGAATATAGCCTAGCTACATACACATTCTTTTAGCTTTTAGAAATAAAATAAATGGGCCAGGCACGGTGGCTCACGCCTGTAACCCCAGCACTTTGGGAGGTTGAGGTGGGAGGATCACTTGAGGACGGGAGTTCGAGACCAGCCTGGCCAATGTGGTGAAACCCCGTCTCTACTAAAAATATAAAAATTAGCCAGGTATGGTGGCGGGTGCCTGTAATCCCAGCTACTCAAAAGGCTGAGGCAGGAGAATCGCTTGAACGTTGGAGGTAGAGGTTGCAGTGAGCTGAGATTGTGCCACTACACTCCAGCCTGGGCGATAGAGTAAGACTCCGTCTCAAAAAAAAAAAAAAAAGAAAGAAATGTTATTCATACTGTTTTCTTTACCCTTTTTTCATTGAACAATATAACCTGCATATTTGCATATTATAATGTCGTGGTATCGTCTCTATATTGATTTTCTTAATAGCTGCACAATAGACCATAATGTTGATGTGTGATTTTTTTTTTTTTTTTTTTTGAGACGGAGTCTCGCTCTGTCACCCAGGTTGGAGTGCAGTGGCGCAATCTCGGCTAACTGCAACCTCCACCTCCCAGGTTCAAGCGATTCTCCTGCCTCAGGTCCCGAGTAGCTGGAATTATAGACACGCGCCACCATGCCCAACTAATTGTTGTACTTTTAGTAGAGATAAGGTTTCACTATGTTGGCCAGGCTGGTCTCGAACTCCTGACCTCAGGTGATCCACCTGCCTCGGCCTCCCAAAGTGCTGGGATTACAGGCGTGAGCCGCAGTGCCTGGCTGAT
This sequence comes from Pan paniscus, assembly GCF_029289425.2. Lineage (NCBI taxonomy): Eukaryota > Metazoa > Chordata > Mammalia > Primates > Hominidae > Pan > Pan paniscus. The sequence continues at coordinate 90,938,497 of NC_073267.2, read as the reverse complement.
GTGTGATCATTTCTTTACCCTCTTTTTGGACATTTAGATTGTTTCACATTGTTTGCTCTTATACAGTTCAATCTCTATTTACAACTGTGGTTACTTTCATAAATAAATTTGTAGAAATGGAATAACTGGGTCAAAAGTCATGCAACATTTTAAGGCTTTTGATGTTAATTGTTACGTGGTAATGACATCCCTCTGAATATTCATTCTCCTTATCTGAATACAGAGTATGCAAGTCCAGAGTTCAGGCGACCGAGCTGATGAGCCTGAACCCTGAACATATTTTGGAAATATGTTCAGGGAACATATCTTGGTACTATTCTCCCAGGGCTGTAGATCTAGGGAGTCTTAGAATTCTTGGAATAGTCCCAGGAATCTTGGCAATATTCTCCTGGGGCTTTAGATCTTCCTGGCCTCTCTCCTGCTATATGCCTGTCACCACATTGGAGATGGTGGGAAGTGAGGTATTGATGAGTAAACATCTGTCAATAGAGTTGAAGGGCAGAGGATACAGAAACTTAGGAAGCTGGTAACATAAAGCAGGAGGTGACACAGCAGCCTCCCAGATGGCAGTACAGCCTCCCAGGCCGCCGTAGTAGCCCACAGGGACTTGGCGCTGTGGACAGCCTCATCCACATGGAATGACAAATATACCGGGATAAGAAGCTGCCCTGGACCTTCTCCCAGGGCCACAGATCCTCCTGGCCCCTCTCCTGCTACACACCTTCCTAAGCACCAGTGCAACACAAGCCAACCACTTCCTGCAGATTTGCTCAGAGTTTGGGTGAAGCATGGTTTTTTTCCCAAAAGCATCCTTCCACAGCACCATTTCTGCAACCTGCATTAAAGGTGACATTTTGGCCAGGCATGGTGGCTCAGGCCTGTAATCCCAGCATTTTGGAAAGCCGAGGCGGGTGGGTCACCTGAGGTCGGAAGTTTGAGACCAGCCTGACCAATGTGTTGAAACCCCATCTCCACTAAAAATACAAAAATTAGCCAGGTGTGGTGGTGCATGCCTGTAATCCTAGCTACTCTGGAGGCTGAGGCAGGAGAATCATTTGAACCCAGGAGGCGGAGGTTGCAGTGAGGCAAGATGGCGCCATTGCACTCCGGCCTTGGCAATAAGGGGGGAAACTCCATCTCAAAATAAATAAATAATAAAAGTGGCATTAAAAAATTAAAATGTCTATTTAGAGCTGATGTTATTATTCATGACCCCTTTCAAAACCAGAAGCTAGCAGTGTGTGCCGCGTTCAGGGCTCCTGATGGATAACAGTGTCTGTCCATTTCTCTCAGGGTCTTGCTGGGCTCTGTGGAGCAGCTGTGTTGAGAGGCAGCTGCTTCGCACAGACCAGAGGGAGCTGGTGGTTCCAGCATCCTGCCTGCCGCCGCCTGACTCTGCTGTCACCCTGCACCTGGCTGTTCTGAGAGGCCAAGAGCTGGAGAACAGGGCAGAGCAGTGCCTCTACGTGTCTGCGCCCTGGGAACTCAGGCCTCGAGTCAGGTGGGGCACGTGGGCAGTTCCTCCAGGGTCCTGATTCATTCGTTCAGCCAACACTTACTGAGGACCCACTGAGGCTGGGGCTGCCTTGGGGCAAGGCTTGCTGTGGTGGTCTCTGTTGTCATAGGGGTTACTACCACCTGGTGATCAGCACTTCTGGACACGAATGAAGAAGGGAGAGAGCGCACTTCTATGAAAACTGTCCTGACTAGGGGTTAGAGAGACTTCTCTCAGGAACTGCAGCTCAGCAGAGGTGTTCAGGAGAAATTCACAGGGCAGGGAAGGGGCAGCTGGAGCAGGAACAGAGCAGGCAAAGGGAGGGAGCAGAGAATCATCAGGGAGCGAAAGAGGCCAATGTCCTGAGGATGGAGAAGAGAAGGGTGGGAAGGAGCTGGTAGTGTAGGCAGGGCCTGGCTCAAGTGGGGCCTTGCCGATCATATCAAGATTTTAGCCTTTTTCCTAAGAGTGATACAGAGAAACCACCCAAGAGTTCTTTATTTTTATTTTTATTTTTTTGAAATGGAGTCTCACTCTGTCACCCAGGCTGGAGTGCAGTGGCACCATCGCAGCTCACTGCAGCCTCCGCCTCCCAGGTTCAAACATTTCTCGTGCCTCAGACTCCTGAGTATCTGGGATTACAGGCACGCATGCCACCACGTGCAGCTAATTTTTGTATTTTTTGTAGAGGCAGGGTTTCACCATGTTGGATAGGCTAGTCTCAAACTCCTCACCTCAGGTGACCCACCTGCCTCGGCCTCCCAAATTGCTGGGATTACAGGAATGAGCCACCACGCCAAGCCAAGCATCCAAGAGTTCTAAGCATGTTACTTCAATATGCTCTGGTGGCTCAGTAGAGAATGACTTGGAAGAGGGCAAGAGAAGACCCAGGGAGATTGCCCAGACTCTTGCAGGAGTCAAGGTAGGAGGTCAAGGTTGCTTGGACTATCAGCCAGTCCCTGCAGGAAGCTGATGGCTCAGCCAAACCAGGAATGAATGGAAGAGAGCTGATGAAGGGACCATTTACAGGTGAGGGCAGGTATAATGCAATGAACCAGGGGCGACAAGGCAGGACTACAACCAAGGGAAGCCATTATCACCCCCAGGAATGCAGAGGTAAGATTAGGCAGCACTACATACATAGGGAGCTGTGGCCTTGGTTGGAGAAGCACAGCCTCTCCCACCTGCAGCCCATCAGGGAAAAGAGCAGGGAAAGCCGTGAATAAATTCCCCAAACTCTCTCCTCTCACCCTCCAATCCTCTATCAATGGTTCCCATTGGCTGGACCCAGTTAGAAGCTGGAGGGTGTGGCAGCTTGGGTGATGCAGTGTATAGAGCTCAGTCTCCCAGGTCAGAGCCGCAAGTGGGAGGAGACTGGATTGGAGAGGCAGATAGAGAACGTCCCGCACACTTGGACTAGGACAGACATGAGGAGAGAAGTAGGAAGTTCAAGAGCTATCGTCAAGTTCAGACCAAAGGGGAAACTGGGGGACTGTCCTGTGGAGGACAGGTCTATGCAAACCTTCTCCCAAAGTTCGAGGAAGCAGAGAGGCCAGAGAAAGAAGCTGACAAATTTAGTTTCTCAGAAAGAAACATTTAATTGAGACTTGTGAACAGGAACCATGATGTCTAGGGCAGCTGCAAGACAAGATGGTGAAAGCCAGCGCCATTACCCCCCAGAACCAGGGCTTATATACCATAGGAAAGGAATGTGTAGGACAGTCATAGGGAAAGGTAAGAATACTATGTGAATCTCTTTAAGGGCAGCACTCACAGTAAGTACATGCTCTTACACAAAGAACTGTAGAGAGAATAGAAATCTTAGATGCATTCTTGGAATTGGGGTTAATCAGTAGTCAACGTGGCAGATTAGCATCCGAAATGGAGTTGCTTTGGCCTTCACAGAGACATTATAGAGAAGGCCAAGAGTTTGGATCCAGACACGATGGTTCACATTCTATCTGCCCACTTAGAAGTTACATCACTTAGGACAAATCACAGAAGCTCTCGGGGCCTGGTTTCCTCACCTGTGATGTGGGGATGCTAATATGTCACTCATAGGGCTATTGTGAGCATTTGACAAGCTAGAGACAATGGAAGTAATGTGTGCATGGCGGGCGTGCTGTTGAACCACAGCATTAGTTTACTATTATCTGAACTAAATAAAAAGAATCACAGAAATTATCTAGGCTATCCCCTCATTTTGCAGGTGAGGAAACTGAGGCTTAGAGAGTTTAAGTGATTGGGCTGGGCATGGTGGCTCATACCTGTAATCCCAGCGCTTTGGGAGGCCGAGGCGGGCGGATCACCTGAGGTCAGGAGTTTGAGACCAGCCTGGCCAACATAGTGAAACCCTGTCTCTACTAAAAAAATACAAACGTTAGCTGGGCATGGTGGTGAGCACCTGTCATCCCAGCTACTCGGGAGGCTGAGGCAGGAGAATCTCTTGAACCAGGACGTGGAGGTTGTAGTGAGCCGAGATCGCGCCACTGCGCTCTAGCCTGGGCGATAGAGTGAGACTCAGTCTCAAAAAAAAAGTTTAAGTGATGCACACAAGGTGACCATTCATAAGTGACAAGGACAGGATTAGAACCCAGGTCCTGTCTCAGCCTCATTCACCTTCCGTATCATTACGCTGTGCAGTGAATGACATGGGAATTCAGTCAGGCCATGACTCAGTCCATCTTCACAACCGAGGCTATGTCCCAGTGTTGGTTGGGGCAGGGGCGGCTTTTATTCCATCTTTAATTTGAAAAAGGGCCATTTCCTACCCTCTCAAAGGACTTGAGAAGGACTGGAAAAAAGACCAGGCCAGTGGTCACGATGCCTGTCTGAGTCCATTTTGCATTGTTATAAAGGAATATCTGAGGCTAGGTACTTTATAAAGAAAAATGGTTGGCCGGGCGCAGTGGCTCATGCCTGTAATCCCAGCACTTTGGGAGGTTGAGGCAGGTGGATCACTTGAGGCCAAGAGTTCGAGACCAGCCAGGCCAACATAGCAAAATGCTGTCTCTACTGAAAATACAAATTAGGTGGGTATGGTGGTGCATGTCTGTAATCTCAGCTATTCAGGAGGCTGAGGCAGAATTGCTTGAATCTGGGAGGCAGAGGTTGCAGTGAGCCAAGATCGCGCCACTGCACTCCAGCCTGGGCAACAGATCCAGACTCTGTCTCAAAAAAAAAAAAAGAAAAGAAAGAAGAAAAGAGATTTATTTGGCTCATGATTCTTATGGTTGGAAAATCCAAGACTGGACATCTGTATGTGATAAGGGCCTCAGGCTGCTTCCACTTACAGTGAAAGATGAAGGGGACCTGGTGTGTGCAGAGAAGGGAGGGAGGTGCCAGGCTCTTTTTTTTTTTTTTTTTTTTTTTTTTTTTTTTTGGGAGATGGAGTATCACTCTGTCACCCAGGTTGCCAGGTTGGAGTGCAGTGCTGTGATCTTGGCTCAGTGCAACCTCTATCTCCCTGGTTCAAGTGATTCTCCTGCCTCAGACCCCTGAGTAGCTGGGACTACAGGCACCTGCCACCATGCCCAGCTAATTTTTGTATTTTTAGTAGAGACAGGGTTTCACCGTGTTGGCCAGTCTGGTCTCAAACTCCTAACCTCAGATGATCTGCCTGCCTGGGCCTCTCAAAGTGCTGGGATTACAGACGTGAGCCACCGCGCCCGGCCATCTTTTTAACAACCAGCTCCGGGGGTGACTAATAGAGCAAGAACTCGCTCCGCTCCCAAGGGAGGCATTCATCCATTCATGAGGAATCTGCCCCCATGACGCAAACACCTCCCATGAAGCCCCGCCTCCAACATTGGGGATCATATTTCAACATGAGGTTTCAGGGGACAAACATCCAGATGATAGCAATGCCTGGGGGAGCTTCCTCACTCTGTCCTCTGTCTGCCTTTCAGCTGTGAGAGGAACTGCAGGCCAGTTAATGCCAGCGAAGACATTCTGCTCAGGGTCACCATGGAGGAGGACTCTCCAGTGGCTATGTTCAGCTGGTATTTGGACAACACCCCAACAGAGCAGGTGAGCACAGTGACAACCACTCAAGAATGGAAATCTCCCTTGCGCTTTCAGCACACCCGTGTCGCATGCCCAGTACTGGGTCAGGGTTGGGTCAATTCCATTCAGAGCCTGTGGTGTGGGACTCAGGGTATTGGGCTGGGGAGAAAATCAGGGAATTGACAGCAGGGCAGATGGGCACAAAGGAGCATAAGCTCTGGAGAAACTTTGCAGCGGGTGCTCTTGGCATCTCAGCAAAAGTCCTGCTTCCCAGGCGGACGATCCTAACTCCAGCTTTTGTGGACTGACCATTGGCCAACGACTGATGGGTGGAGGGTCTAATAGCCCAGCTTCTCTGTCCCCAGGTAGGGTGATTTCAGTTGTGCAACTTACACTTCAGGGCTCTCCGTGTGACCAGGCTGAGGCTGGATGCTTCCAGTAACTGTTTTTTGCCTTGTTTTGTTCTCTGCAGTTTCTCTCTCTCCACTGCTTTTCCCTGTGAATCCTCCTTCAATAAATAAGCTGCACACAAGGCTGGATATGGTGGCTCATGCCCATAATCCCAACACTTTGGGAGGCCAAGGCAGGCAGATCACCTGAGGTCAGGGGTTTGAGACCAGCCTGGCCAACATGGTGAAACCCCATCTCTGCTAAAAATACAAAAACATTAGCGGGGTATGGTGATGCGTGTCTATAATTCTATCTACTTGGGAGGCCGAGGCAGGAGAATCACTTGAACCTGGGAGGCAGAGGTTGCAGTGCACAGAGATCATACACTGCACTCTAGCCTGGGAAGCAGAGTGAGACTCCATCTCAAAAATATTTTCTTTTTGATTTTTTTTTTGTTTGTTTTGTTTTTTGAGACAGAGTCTCACTCTGTCACCCAGGCTGGAGTACAGTGACACAATCTCAGCTCACTGCAACCTCTGCCTCCTGGGTTTTAAGCAATTCTCCTGCCTCAGCCTCCCAAGTAGCCAGGATTACAGGCACGTAACACCATGCCCGGCTGATTTTCATACTTTTAGTAGAGATAGAGTTTCACCATGTTGGCCAGGCTGGTCTTGAACTCCTAGCTCAGATGATCCGCCCACCTCAGCCTTCCAAAGTGCTGGGATTAGAGGTGTGAGCCACTGTGCCTGGCTCAAAAATAAACAAATAAGTAACCTGCACACAAATCCCCATCTCAGGCTCTGCTTCTGGGGAGCCCAATCTAAGACAGACACCGCATTGAGGCTGGAAAGTGTATATTCCGGGTGACTTCTTGGGGAGCTGTGGCTGCCTGTCCTCCGTTCATCAGTAATAAATCTGAAAGGCTGCCTAGCACCCAGAAGCCACTGTCCTGCTGCTGTCCTGTGGCCTGGCTGTAGCGTCAGCAGCCCTGGGCCATCCTCTCTTTCAGGCCGAGCCCCTCCCGGATGCCTGCAGACTCAGAGGATTTTGGCCAAGGTCCTTAACCCTCCTCCAGAGCAACACCTCCACGTTGCTGCTGAACAGCTCGTTTCTGCAGTCCTGGGGAGAGGTCATCCGAATCAGAGCCACAGGTGCGAAACCTCCCTTTTATCTCCTCTCAGGGAACCCAGATAAACCCAGAAACACTCAGATATTGGGCGTCAGTTTATTTTTCTTTTAAATATTGAAATAGAGAGATGGGATCTCACTATGTTGCCCAGTCTGGTCCTGAACTCCTGGAGCCAAACGATCCTCCTGTCTCAGCCTCCTAAAGTGCTGGGATGGCAGCTGTGAGTCACCACACCCAGTCAGGGCATCAGCTTAGTGCAGAGGCCACAGCGCAGGCTCTGGTGTAAATCGCTCCACTGCCACTTTCTACGTGGGAGACTCTAGGCAGAGGATTTCGCCTCTCTATGCCTCAGTTTCCTGACATGTAAACTGGGATAATTGAAATGCCTGCCTCAGAATGGTTATTTTGCAGGATGAATGACATAACCCCAGTGTTACAAGCAGGTCATTCTGGGGTCGTGCAACCTGTACACCCTGCCAGGATTGTTCAGGGCTTCTCGTTTAAAACAAGCCCTGTGTGAGAAACATAGATTCTCAAACACACCAACAATGGAGGTGATGATTCTTTTTAGGAAGGATTGCTTTGCTTCCATATTTCCCGAAGTGGCCCACAGACCATGCACATCAGGATAAACAAGGAATTAGTTAAACATGCACACTCTTGGGTCCACCCCAAACTTTTCGAATTAGGTCTAGGCCAAGGAATGAGTTTTTATGGGCTCAAATTCTCTTTATGCCCAGCTCTTCCAGGCATGTGCTCTCTGAAAACGTAGGTGGCTACTCCAGGTGATGTGGGATGTGACTGCAGGTCCACTCGTGGCTCTTAACAGTGATCTCGGGGCCTGGGAAGAGTGTGGGCTTCGGGGTGGGCTCAGCCTGTTTCCGGATCCTGGTTTTGGTCTTTCCTGGCTCTGTGATCTTGAGCATTTTCCCAGCATACTCCCAGCTCACGAGATCTCTGTGGGGAAGCTATTATCATCAGCCGCATTCTACAGATGAGGAACTGACTCTGGAAAAGGTCAAGTTCTCAGCCCGGGTCCAGTGGCTCATGCCTGTAATCCCAGCACTTTGGGAGGCTGAGGCGGGAGGATCCCTTGAGGCCAGGAGTTCCAGACCAGCCCTGGCAACAGAGCGAGACCCTGTCTCTACAAAAATTAGAAAATTAGCCAGCCGTAATGGTGTACTCCTGTGGTTCTAGCTGACTCGAGAGGCCAAGGCAGTGGAATCACTTAAGCGTAGGAGTTCAAGGCTACAGTAAGCTATGATTGCACCACTGGACTCTAGCCTAGGTGACAGTGCAAGACCCTATCTCTAAACAGAAAAAAAATTAGGAAAACAAAATTGGAAAAGAAAAGGTCAAGTCTGAGGTCACTTGGTTAACAAATGGCAGAACTAAAATTCAAGCTCAGGTCTGTCTGATTATCTTCCCCTACCTCTGCCCAGTTTCTCAAAGTGAGGCCCTGGGATCCCTTGCATCAGGGAGAGTTGTTTTGGGGTTTCATTGTTTAATTGTTAGATATGTACGTTTCTGGGCTCTTCCCAGATCCAGAGACATCTGAGGTTCTGGGTTTGAAGTAGAGCCCAAGAATCTTTGTGTTTAACGAGCTCAGGGGGCAATCTAACAGCAGGATGGAGTTTGTGGGCCCCACGTGGCCCCCTGAACATGATCTGTCTTTACTCCCAGCACTGACCAGGCACGCCTATGGGGAGGACACCTATGTGATCAGCACTCTGCCTCCCCCTGAGGTGCCTGCCTGCACTATTGCCCCAGAGGAGGGCACCGTTCTGACGAGCTTTGCCATCTTCTGCAACGCCTCCACAGCCCTGGGACCCCTGGAGTTCTGCTTCTGTCTGGAATCAGGTACCGGCTGAAGACTCTGCTCTTCCCTTAGCTCCTGGGCTCATCTTCTTGCAGAACAGGGGCCTGTTCTCTCTGGGAGCTGCAAAGAATATGTTCCGTGTGCGAGAGAGGTTGGCAGGATGAGGGCTCCCCTAAACCTCAACCCCTAGCCCCAAGACACTGACTCAGCCATCACTCCACAGAGACATGAGAAGAAGGTCTCATCATTAGCTCTTCCACAAATGGAAGCCAAAATCCATTGCCCTGGCATGGGGGACACTGATGGAGTGAAATGAATGAGGATACCCAAAAGTATGACCATGTGGGGCCACACCAAGACACCATCCCCCAACCCCTGCTCACCACACACACACACACAAACACACACACACACACACACACACTTGTAGTAGCTGGGACTCCCAGAAGCCTGGAGCTATTCAGGAAGACAGAGATGGGTCTGGTTAACCGAATCTTCAACAATTTCATTGACGCTGCTTTGCAAGCAGCCCCAGGGAATGGGTGATAATTGCAGGACTAGCTGAGCTGAAAGAACATTTTTGCAAAGGTGTACAGGTGACAAACATGGAAGACCCCATCCACAATGCATAAAACCGTACACAGTCTCCCTGCTGTCACCCTAACCACTCACACCCCAGGACAGCCACAGGGCATTAGCAGGAGAGATGAGGGAGCCACTCACATTGCATTTATTCTTCCATTTGGGGAGTGATTGGTCCTTGGAGGGCTCATCTGAGCCCTGATCTCCACCCAGTGGGCTTTGGCTTCTTCTTTTTTTTTTTTTTTTTTTTTTTTTTGAGACAGAGTTTTGCCTTGTTGCCGAGTCTGGAGTGCGGTGGCACGATCTCGGCCCACTGCAACCTCAGCCTCCCGGATTCAAGCGATTCTCTTGCCTCAGCTTCCCGAGTAGCTGAGATTACAGGTGCCCGCCACCACACCCGGCTAATTTTTGTATTTTTAGTAGAGATGGGGTTTCACTATGTTAGCCAGGCTAGTCTCAAACTCCTGACCTCAGGTGATCTGCCTGCCTCGGCCTCCCAAAGTGCTGGGATTACAGATGTAAGCCACACGCCCAGGAGGGCTTTGGCATTCTGTGCTCTGAAAATGCTCTAATCAGATTGTAAATTTCCTCCAAAGTCAGGCACCAGGAGTGTTGCCAGGATGGTCCCCCAAATCCAGCATCAAACATCACAACGGCATAAACACTACACCTTGATTAGGGAAAGTGCACGTCAGCTATTGTAATACCTAAGGGAGTGTAGTTTTCACGAGCTCCCTGTCTAATAGATGTGGAAATGCATCGCCATTAAGAGGGCTGTGAATGGGGCTGAGTCTGAAAGGAAAAAGTTCAAGCAAGGTAAGTGGATGTTATTTCAAACTGCGTCCCGCCAGAGGGAAAGGCCAGGACAGCTGCCCTAATTCCAATAGGCTATTCCTCTTTAGTACCTCTCCCCCATCATCCAAGTGAGCACGGAGGCAGGAAAGTGTGGCTACATAAAAACGAGTCCCAGGCAGGGCGTGGTGGCTCATGTCAGTAATCCCAGGAACTTTGGGAGGCTAAGGTGGGTGGATCACCTGAGGTCAGGAGTTCGAGACCTAATTTTTACTTTTTTTTTGTAGAAACAACGTCTTCCTAATTTGCCCAGGCTGGTCTTGAACTCCTCGCCCCTGAGCTAATTTTTAAGTTGTCATTGTTGCTCCTCCTCCTCCTCCTCCTTCTTTTTCTTCCTCTTATAATTTGGTTTACCACCTTGACTTTTTTTTAAAAAAACTGTAAATGGGATGTTTTTCCTGCAATTTTTTATGGATTTTAGTAAAATTTTTCCAAAGTTACAGCAACCTGCAGTTGCTTAGAGAAGACAGTGAATCAGCATATGTGACTGTCTCATACTTGAAAGTGTGGAATCCCGAGAGCCTACCATGCCTTCAAGAGCTGTGGCTTTTGTGTCCCTGTCGCCAGCCTCTACCTGAGTGGGTTGCAGTCTACCTGGGGCTTAGCGATGCCCCCTCATCGGTCAATTTCTGGTTTTGCCAGGTTCCTGCCTACACTGTGGCCCTGAACCTGCCCTCCCATCAGTGTACCTGCCACTTGGAAAGGAGAACAATGATTTTGTGCTGACAGTAGTTATTTCTGCCACCAATCGTGCAGGGGACACACAGCAGACCCAGGCCATGGTTAAGGTGGGTGGTGGCAGTGGCCACTGTTTCTTTACTGAGAAAAATTCTCCACCCATATGAACCTCACTAAAAGGATGGCCGGATGGAAGATAGCCAGGGGCATAGCCAGATAAGTCAGTGATTCATCCATTCCTTCCACAAATATTTACAGAGCATCTACCCTGGGCCACGTCCTGGGGGTACAGCCAGGGACACAACAGACATGGTCTCTACCTTTGTAGATGTTATGATTTAGTGGCCAGAATAGGGGGAGGGTCCTGGGAGCTGGTGGGTGGGTGAGGGGGGTTGGAGAATGACTCTGGCATGAGTTAGGCCAGCACCTTCAGAGAGCTCAGAAGAAGTAGGACCAAGATTAGCCAACAAGGACTCAAGGAAGAGCCTGGATAAGATCCCAAGAAGATTTCAAGCGTCAGAGGCCAGGTGGAGGTGGAAGAGGTTGAGACCAAGAGAGGAGGGCGGCCAGTGGTAGAGCAATGACTTGCGCCAGGCTGGAGCCGACCAAGGCTTGGTTTGGGTGGCTGTCAGCTGCCTGGTGCGAACAGGTCTGGGTGCCCTCCAGCCTCAGGAAGTGCTCGAGAGCCCACAGGCCAGGCCAAAGGCATCCAAGCCTCTCTGACCCCACATGAAGACCCCTGACTTCAGAGGCCAGTTTCTTCCTAGCAGGTTCTGAGCATATTTCTGATTTCCTAACAGGTGGCACTCGGAGACACATGTGTTGAGGATGTAGCATTCCAGGCTGCCGTGTCAGAGAAAATCCCCACAGCTCTGCAAGGCGAGGGTGGCCCCGAGCAGCTCCTCCAGCTGGCCAAGGCTGTGTCCTCCGTGCCGAACCAAGAGCATGAAAGCCAGGGCTCAGGACAGTCACTGAGCATAGACGTCAGACAGAAGGTACCCGTGGGAAGCTGGGGGGCTCCTTTCATTCCCTTCCTCTGGGGCCCCAGGGTCTGCGTGCGGCCATTTGGGCTGTGGATCAAGGTTCATGGATCAGGGGAGAAACCTGTGGTGTCTCCCAAGCGGCTGACACCACCTCCCTCTCTGGTCTTTTGGGTGAGTGACATAAAGTGAAGAAAATGCCTTCTTCCTTGGTAACCTGCTTTCTCGGCTGGCCCTCATGGAGGCACAGGCCTCTGGGATGGGGGGAGTTTAGAACACATCACCCCCTGCCTTTCATGTTTCAGATGAGCAGGCAGAGCCCCAGAGCAGAAAGGGGACTGTCCTCGGTCACATGGGTAGCGGTTTGGAGTTGGACCACAGATGGCGTCCCGGCTTTGTCACTTACCATTCGCATTGTCACAGGCCAGGGACCAAACCTCTCTAAGCCTCAGTTTCCCCATATAGAAGAATACTAGTCTCGTCATACAATTGTAGTAAGAGTTAAATAAGAATTACGATCACTGCAACTAAAAAACTAGATAAGACTGCCAACATTCAATCAGTTTTAATCTACAAAAATGGCCGTTCCATGTGTTACAACCTAGTATGATAAACTATTGCAGAACGTATGATTGTGTCCACTCCCAGCGTGTGCCACATGAGTTTGTGTTCGTGTGTGTGCATGCACACACCCACACACACACCCCTGTGGGCACGGAGAAGAGAAGAAAGACTTCTCTTGGCTCCCTGAAAGGTTTGCAGGAAGGTACTGAGTGTGGTGCTAGAGGCCTGGTAGGTACTTAATACAGGAAGCCGGATTGTCATTGTGGTCGCTTACCGAGAGAAACTAACATGTATCAAGCACCTGCTATGAGCTGCCAGGCCCTGAATTAGGGCTTCATGAATCTGTAATCCCCACTACAACCCTGGGAGGTAAATGGTGAGGCCTCCATCTATGTTACAGCTGAGGAAACAGAGGGTAAGAGAATCAGAGGTGCCTGCCTGGGTCCCTGTGTCTGGTAAGTGGTGAAGCCTGGGTTCAAACCCAGTTTAGGGGTTCCCCCTCCACCTCCAGCCCTCTTACCCCAGACCCCCTGCCACATACATACACATTAGCTCTCACACATACATACACACTTTCACACGCACTCTTATGCACACACACACACACTCAAACATGTTCACACACACACACTCACAAACACATTCACATACTCCCACACACATACTCACACACTTATACACATATACATACATGCTCACACACTCACTCATATGACTCATACTCACACACATACACACACTGACAGATGCTCACACACACACACTCACATATACACACATACACATGCACACACAAACTCACACACATGCTCACACACATACACTGACACGCTCTCACACACACACACTCCCACACACAATTATGCTTTCACACATACACACACATACATACACACTCACACACTTTCACACACGCACAGCTCTCATTCTTGGTCACATTCACTCCGAGAAGTACCAATGGGAAGCGTCCCCTGGACATCCTGTGGTCCCCAAGCACACAGACCACACGGCCTAACCCAAGGTCTCCCCATGAAATGCCCGGGGCCTGGCACAAGACAGATGTCAAACTCTCACTGGGCAGCTGAGAAGATGTTAACAAGGGCTCTGTTGAGACAGGTGTGTGCAGCGCTTAGGGAACAAACTAGACAGCGTGGAGGACCCCAGGGGCCCGGCCTGCCGTGAGCAGGATCCAGGGGGCGGCTGCCCACAGAGGGACTCTCTGGTAGGAGCTGTGGCTTTTGAAGAATGAGGCGGCCAGCCCCCGGTGACCTGGCCGGGGGCATCAGGAGAATGACCCCTCCCAGCTCTCTCTCCTCCTGCCATCTCGTCCCCTGCTGGGCTCCTGCTGGGTGAGTCCATTTGCCGGAGGGTCCAGAGCCGGTGACATCTTTACCCAGGGTAGGTGACAAACGATGGGGTTAGGGCCTGCAGAAGCAAATGTGAGATTACCCATTATCTGAGTTTCCCTTCTGGAATATTCTGCAAAGAGTCTCCTGCCACACTGACCTATTCTTTCCTCAACCCAAGACACAGCCGGGATGGAGGCCTGGCTGTCCCTGGAATGGATGGCAGATGCACTCATACTTGGAAGCTTCGGGAAAGCCTGTCAGGCTGAGCCAGGTGTGAGCAACAGGCCACGGTGTCTCTGCCCCATCAAAAGTGGCTGCTGCTTAAATCTAAGTCATTATTAAAATTAAATAAAGTTACAAATGACAGTTCTACTGGGCAGTGCTGAAATGATGTTCTTAGTTTTTCTCTGCTCCTACCAAAGCCCCTCACCAGCCCCTCATTAGTGCTTTGTAGTGTAGAAAGCACTTGACCCTGAAGCCCGTGGCCTGGCCCAAGACAGGAGTGGAGGGCTGGGTAGGGGGGTCCTTGTCCCCACTGCTGCAAAGGCACACAGGGACCCCAAGCCTCCGGTGAGACCTCCCATCCATGCCAGACCAACAGTCATCCAGTTTCTGAATTTCATGCCATTCTGGTCACAGGTGCCACGCTGAGACACAATTTATTTTCAAATAGTGCCAAATTCTACAGATTCAATTTGAAGATTTGGAGAAAGCTTGAGACATCCTATATATGTTTGGTAGGGCTGCTGTTACAAATGACCACAAAGATCGTGGCTTAACGCAACACGCATTTATTCACTTTATAGTTCTGGAGGCCAGAAGTTTAAAATGGGGTCCACTGGGCCAAAATTAAGGTGTTGGCAGAGCTGCAAACCTGGAGGCTCCAGGGGAGAAGCCATTCCTTGCCTTTTCCGGGTTCTAGAGGCCGCCTGCGCTCCTTGACTCCTCTCTTCAAAGCCAGCCACGCAGCATCTCCAAAGTCCTCTCCTCTCCCTCTCTCTCCCCACCCTTACCTCATCCTCTTTCCCTCTCTTTCTCTTCCCCCTACCCCTGCCTCCATCACCCATCTCCTGTTCTGATTAACGTTCCTACCTCCCTCTTAGAAGGGTCGTATGATGACGTTGGTCCCACCTGTTCGGATAATCTCTCCATCTCAGAATTTTTAACTTAATTGCTTCTCCAAAATGACTTAGTCAAAGTGCCTTTTGCCACATTCAGTAACATATTCACAGGTTTCAGGGATGTGAATGTGGGCATCTTCAGGGGGCTGTTATCTGCCTAATCACACATCATACAAGGCAGACAGAGGTCTGCAGGGCTTTAGAAACCACCAGTGAGGCCAGGTGCGGTGGCTCACACCTGTAATACCTGCACTTTGGAAGGCTGAGGCAGGTGGATCACTTGAGGTCAGAAGTTCAAGACCAGCCTGGCCAACATGGCAAAACCCTGTTTCTACTAAAAATACAAAAAATTAGCTGGTGATGGTGGTGCGCACCTGTAATCCCAGCTACTCAGGAGGCTGAGGCCCGAACCCAGGAGGCAGAGATTGCAATGAGTCGAGATCATGCCACTGTACTCCAGCCTGGGTGACAGAGCGAGACTCTGACTCAAAAAAAAAAAAGAAAAGAAAAGAAAAGAAAAAGAACCCCCTAATAACCCTGGTCACTCCTGGCCCTGCATCTTCCTGACACTACTTCATGGAGCCATGGAATTACATTTCCTCTCCCTGCCTCTCTCCCCCGTGCCAAGGTCAGAGAGCATGTGCTGGGATCACTGTCTGCAGTCACCACCGGCTTGGAGGACGTGCAGAGGGTGCAGGAGCTGGCCGAGGTGCTGAGAGAGGTGACCTGCCGGAGTAAGGAACTCACACCCTCGGCCCAGGTGAGTAGCTCCCATCTACGGAGGCTAACATGGGACACGCTCCTTCACAGCAGGTGGGTGATCAGCATAGGTTGAAGGGGTCCCTTGGTCACAGGGCTATTTTGGGGCTGCCAAGACCTCTGCCGTCTTCTTTCCAGGGGTCCTGCATGGGTCATTCATGGGAAGGTGCCCCTCCTGCAGCCCATGTATCTCATGCTGGGTGAGAGGGCCTGTTTGCCCAGACTCTCACTCCTGCATCTGCTGGTGAGCAAGTTGAGGGAGTAACTGAATCTCATTAATATTTGGGTGGCCAAATGTGAGTCCAGACACTGCTACTGACTGCCCATGTTCTCCACTTCAGTACATGCCAGCCTGACATCCGGCTGCCAGCTCCTGTGCTTCCTTATCCTTCTGGGGGTCTTCTCTGATCCTCAGAGCCTACTCTACCTGCCCATATGGCTGTGAATTCATGCAGTGTTCAGTGACTAATGAAGCTGGCGTATAAACACCCCAGCTACCTCACCCATCTTGATGGATAATCCCAAGCAGGAGTGAATCCCAGGTAATGGGCTTGATCACACTCCTGTACTGGCTTCCACCCTTCCCTGTCTCACACCCCCTACTCCCCACAAGTGTTTCTTGGGATCATGTCCAAATAAATGACTTGCTCTCAAATTCTTGCTCTGGGATCTGCTTCTTGGAGAACTCAAATTAAAACACCGTGTTCCCAGGGTTCTGACAGCCAAGGGTTAAAAAAGAAGCCATGGGCAAGGCGCGGTGGCTGATGTCTGTAATCCCAGTATTTTGGGAGGCAGAGGCAGGAGGATCGCTTGAGGCCAGGAGTTTGAGACCAGCCTGGGCAACATAGTGAGACCTCATCCCTTCAAAAACAAAACAAAGGCCTGGCACAGTGGCTCATGCCTGTAATCCCAGCACTTTGGGAGGCCGAGGCAGGTGGACTGCCTGAGGTCAGGAGTTTGAGACCAGCCTGGCCAACATAGTGAAACCCCAATTCTACTAAAAATACAAACATTAGCTGGGCGTGGTGGTGTGTGCCTGTAGTCCCAGCTACTCGGGAGGCTGAGGCAGGAGAATTGCTTCAACCCAGGAGGTGGGGGTTGCAGTGAGCCGAGATCGTGCCACTGCACTCCAGCCTGGGTGATAGAGACTCCATCTCAAAAAACAAACAAACAAACAAAAACAAAGCGAAACAAAATTGGTTGGGCATCATGATACACACCTGTAGTCCTAGCTACTTGGGAGATTGAGGTGGGAGGATCAATTGAGCCCAGAAGGTCGTGGCTGCAGTGAGCCATGATTGTGCCACTACACTCCAGCATGGCAGACAGATCAAACCCTATGAAAAAAAATAACAATAAAAAGAAGCCCTAAAAACAGGGAAAGTGGGCCAGCACAGTGGCTCATGCCTGTAATCCCAGCACTTCAGGAGCCTGAGGCAGTAGGATCACTTGATCCCTAGAGTTCAAGCCCAGTCTGTGAAACATAGGGAAACCACATCTTTACAAAAAAAAAAAAAAAAAAAAAAAAAAATAACACCTAAATACTGGCTTATACCTGTAGTCCCAGCTACTCAGGAGGCTGAGGCATAAGGGACACTTGAGCCCAGGAGTTCGAGGTTACAGCAAGCCATGCTTGTGCTACTGCACTCCAGCCTGGACAACAGTAAGGATCTGTCTCAAAAACAAACAAAAAAACAGAAGAGAAGAGATCCGTCCTGGCTTTGCCCCACCTACTCTGGTAGGAGGTTGTGCCCCTAAAATCTTCCAGCCTGAAGCCAGCAAGGCTGGTCTTGATTCTGGGGCTAATTCTTGATATGACACTTCCCATTTACACATCCATTTGCTAATCCATCTATTTACATGCATATACACTGTATATACATGGACCTGTACACATCCTCCACTCTATCCTTCTATCCATTCATGCATGCATTAATTTCATCATTCATTTAACAAATGCTTCCTGAATGTCAAGTATGTGCCAGGTAACATGCAACGCATTGAGAATTCAGCAGCAAATCATGTAGACATGGCATCTGCCATTATGGTCCTTTCAGACTACTGAGACAGCCAGACATTAGACAAATAATTTCAAAAATACATATAAAACTACAAAATTTGAATATGTACTGAATCCACCCACCCACCCACCCACGCAACCATCCACCTATTCATTCATCTACCATCCACCCATCTATTCATCCATCATTCATCCATCCTCCATCCATTCATCTTCCACCCATTCATCCATCCACCTGTCATCCATCCATCCACCCACTTATCCATCCTTCATTCTCCATCCATCCACCCCCCCACCATTCATCCATCCACCCACCATCCACCCATCCATCCATCTACCATCCATCCACCCACCCATCCATCCATCCATTCATCACCCATTCATCCTCCATCCACCCATTCATTCATTCATCCTCCATCCATCCATTTTCCACCCATCCACCTGTCATCCATACATCCATTTATCCAACTGCCTATCCACCCTTCATTTATCCTTCCATCCATCCATCCATCCATCCATCCATCCGTCCCCTAGTCATTGAATGTTCCTGAAAACCTGCTATGTGCTGGGCACTGTGCAGGGCGTTCTGGGAAGGATTCAGAGGCAGACCAGGCTACTCTCCTGGAGGATCTCAGAGTACTGTACGGTGGGAGGACCTGGTCTCAAGCCGGAGATACAGGGAGCTTGTGTGCCAGGTCTAACCCAGCTCTTTCCTGGCTTGTTCCCCTCCTTGCTTCCCTTGTCCCTTGAATGACACAGGAATGGTCTATCTTAAGCAGAGGCTCACACCGCTTTTCCTTATTTGGGTGAACCCAGTGGGAGGCCAGCTTGGCTCTACAGCATGCCAGTGAGGCCCTGTTGACAGTGAGTGCCAAGGCCTGCCCTGAGGACCAGAGGCGCCAGGCAGCCACCAGGGACCTGTTTCAGGCTGTGGGCAGTGTGCTGGAAGCTTCCCTGAGCAACAGACCAGAAGAGCCTGCGGAGGCCAGCAGCAGCCAGGTGGGTGTCCAGGCCAGATGCAGACCTCACACACACTGAATGCTTAGTCACATCAGCTTTTCTAGGTGGAACTTTTCCCCCCCATCTTGCAGATGAGGAAACTGAGGCACAGAGGTTAAGGTGTTGCCCTGGGAGGTGGAAGAAAATTTCCAGAGAGCATGCCGGGCGCGGTGGCTCAAGCCTGTAATCCCAGCACTTGGGGAGGCCGAGGCAGGAGGATCACCTGAGGTCAGGAGTTCAAGACCAGCCTCAACATGGAGAAACCCCATCTCTACTAAAAATACAAAATTAGCCGGGCGTGATGGCTGGTGCCTGTAATCCCAGCTACTCGGGAGGCTGAGGCAGGAGAATTGCTTGAACCTGGGAGGTGGAGGTTGCAGTGAGCCGAGATCGCGCCATTGCACTCCAGCCTGGGCAACAAGAGTGAAACTCCTTCTCAAAAAAAAAAAAAAAGAAAAGAAAAAAGAAAATTTCCAGAGAGCAGGGCTTCCGGGAGGCAGTGTGGAGTGGTGGGCAAATCACAGGCTCTGGAATGAGACGGTCTGAGTTTGAATCCTGCCTCTGTCGCTTAGGAGGCTTGTGACCTGGGCAAGTTACAGAGCTTACCTAAGCCTCATTTCCTTATGTGTAAATCAAGGCACTCTGCCTCGCCCAAATAAGCTGCCAACTGGAGAGATCATATGGACCCACTAGCAGGTCTGGGTAAACTTGTGGCTCATTTTACCAAGAACACAGAAGAGAGGCAGCTGCCCAGAGTAAGAATAGGTGTAGCACTGTCTCACGTGGCCCCAGCATCCTGGTGGGGACATAGCCTCCTAGATGGCATCATGACAGAGCCACAAAACCCATTTCTTGCTTTTGCACGGTTCTTTATCACATGGGGCCATCACCTCTATTGAGGAAGAACTGAAAGACACACAACACGCAAAGATGCGTGGATGCACACACGCACATGCTCAGACACACTCAGTCTCCACAAACACACACAAAAACACATGGCCACACTCACACTCATGTGCAAGCTCACACACACACTGAGAGGCCCTCATACTCACACGGCCTCAAGCACACACTTTTGCACACAGATGCACATTTACACACACGCATCTTCACACAGGGCCATGCAGTCACATACACTCACATACTCACAGACCCTCACATATGGTTGCACACTCCATAATCATGAAGTCACCTATGCACACTCACACACTCAAACACTACCCACACACACGCTCAGGACCACACTCACATTCGCTCACATATACACACGCTCAAACACTGACATTCACATGCAGTGACGTCACCCTCACACTGTGTGTTCACGTGTGTGCGCACGTGCACATATACACTCACACACACACACTCACACCCACACGATCTGTGCCCCAACAGGAATTATGTGCAAACATCCAGCCCTTCCTGGGTCCCCGCACCAGCCGTGGTGTCAGGATGCGTCTCATCTGGGGGTTGGGATGGGTGGGGAGCAGATTCGAAGCCCAGGTGACCTGGTGAAATGGCCTCGCTCTCAGCTGTCCATTTCCCCTGGAACAAGCCTTAGGATGCTGGCAGATGTCAGCAGCCCAGACAGCCGCATTGTCTGACAGCCCAGCACACAGGCTCTGTAGCCATATGCTTTGCCGTGAGTCCTGGCTCTTCCCCTTATCAATTTGTGACTCCCACAGCCTCCTACCCTCTCTGTGCCTCCATCCCCCATCTGTCCAGTGGGGCTAGTGAAGCCCCTGCCACACCAAGTTACTGTGAGGATGGAATGGGCTCACAGAAGCCAGTCTGGAAGCTTTATTAGTACTGTTCTTGGGCCACCTCCGAGGCAGTCTTACTCCCTCCTCTCTGTACTCTCCCGATCCCTCCTGAAGGTCCCACATTGGCCTGGTGACAGTAACCAAAGATGGTGTATGGCAGCAGGTCCATAGCAACATCTTCCTGCCTCCTTTTCCAGATTGCCACAGTGCCGAGGCTGCTTGGAGTCGTGGAGCATGTGCAGACCGCCCTCCTGCTGGGAAAACTGCCAGGGGGCCTTCCAGCCATGCTGGCCACCCCCTCCGTCTCTGTGTACACAAACAGGTACAAACCAGCTGCGTTACGGGTCCCCAAGAAAGCTCATCCCCTAACCTGGTTCATTCCATACCAGCACTCGAAAACCTTGTGCTAGGCAGAGCTCAGGAGACCAGCCTTGGAGCTAGAGAAGTGATGGGACCTAGAGCTGGGAAAGGCTTCCCACTGACAGAAAGCCCCCTTGTCACCATGTTGAGTGTTTGCACAGCACAGGAAGGGAGGCATGGAGTGCCAAGCCCAGTGTTAGATCCACCTGAAGGAGTCCTGAGAGACGATCACATGGCAGCTGTGCAGGCAAGGGCGCTGAATGAATAGGACTAGCCTGCTGTTAACCATGCTGTGCATGTGTCTGGCCAGCCACTGCTCCTTGGGCCTGCAGGGACTCAAGATCCACTTACTTTTGGCGCACACACACGCACACACACACACACACACACAGAGGGCTCATCTCTCAGTGAGCACTGATGCCATACCTGGGATGCTCCACACCTTCCATTCCTCCACATGACAAGCAGGAGCTGGACAATGCTGCTGGCAACACTGGGACCCTCTGCCCCAAGCCTCAGTTCCTCCTGCCAGGGTTTCCCTCTTAGATCTCACAGACAGTTTCCCAAAGCAGTATCCTGATTAGAGGAACTATCTGAAGTGGGGTCCCCAACAAGATCAGAAAGGGGCAAGGTCAAAGACCAGAAAAGATGGGGCGGGGTTAAGACATGACGTCAGAGGTCCAGGTAGGAAGGGGAGATAACCCTGGAGAAAAACCTGCATCCAAGCTCATTTATTCATTCAACGAAAATACTGATGGACTACCTGTTATATGCCAGGCGCTGCTGTAGACATTGGGGGTACAGCAGTAAACCAGGCTGGCAAAGCCCCACCCTCATGGAGCCTCCAGTCTAGCTGCCTCTTGTGCTGCTTCTGCTGAAACAAACATGCTGAACCACCTATGGGGATCAAAACACACCCCCACTCTGATGGTGAAGCTGGGCTCCCAGTAGTGCAGGAGGTGTGGGGTCTCCCTCGAACACTGACTTTCTCCTCCCTCCCCTGCCACCTCTGTTCTCACCTTGTGGCCAGAATACAACCCTGGAGTTGGCAAGGCTCCTCCCTGCGCACTGATGCCGCAGACTCTGCAACCTTCACGCTGCCCGCTGCCTCCTCCCTCGGCTCTCTGGAGGACGGCCAGGAGCCTGTGGATATAAAGGTAATAACAGTAGTAGCGTCCTTGGGGACAGCCTTTACAGTTTGCAGAGCACTTTCACGTGCATTTGCTCATTTGTGTTTAGTATGATGATGCCCGCTGTACCAGTGAGGTTCAATGATTTTCCCAAAGGCACAAGTAAGTGGCTCTGCCGGCCTTCAGACCCACACCTCTGGGCTCCCAGATTTACCCTCTTTCCACTGTGCTACAAAATTTCTCCAACAGCCTTGATTCAGGTAGTCACTGGAAATAAAGCTCTTCCAGCTTAGTGTCATAAGTTGGAAATGGCCAACCCAGGCTCTCTTCCATCCGCAAATTAAAGCACGTCTGACTGTGTACTCCCTGAGCTCTAGTGAAAGCAAACATCTTTCTCTTAAAGACTTACTGGCTTTTGGGGAAGAAAGACTTGGATGGGGAGGCTGAGGACAGCAGATCACCCGAGGCCAGGAGTTCGAGACCAGCCTGGCCAACATGGTGAAACCCTATTTCTACTAAAAATACAAAATTAGCCGGGCATGGTGGTGCACACCTGTAATCCCAGCTACTCAGGAGGCTGAGGCAGGGGAATGGCTTGAACCCGGAAGGCAGAGGTTGCAGTGAGCCGAGATTGTGCCATTACACTCCAGCCTGAGTGACAGAGCGAGACTGTGTCAAAAAAAAAAAAAAAAAAAAAAGGCTTGGATGGTTTTACATTCCAGTCATTGCTCAGCCAAAGCAAGTCTGATATGGGTCCTCTACGGCAGGTTCTCTGCGGCCTCAGCCCTGAGGCTGGACACATGCTGGGGGAAGCAGCAGCAGCGGAAGGCAGGCCCCACCCGCCCCACACGCCAGGGCTACTTCTCCTTGAGTCTTAGGACCTTGTCTTTCACCCTCCGGCTTCTCAGGGGCCTTGGCCAACACTCCTTGCTCTTGGTTTCAGATGATGAGTTTCCCAAAGAGCCCCTTTCCAGCCCGAAGCCACTTTGATGTCAGCGGGACTGTCGGTGGCCTCCGTGTGACCAGCCCTAGTGGTCAACTCATACCTGTGAAGAATCTGTCGGAGAATATCGAGGTAGAAGTTTGGGGTGTCGTCAAAAGTCAGGTGGGCCCAGGCTGGAGTTCAGTGGCATGATCTCAGCTCACTGCAACTTCTGCCTCCCGGGCTCAAGCGATCCTCCCACCTTAGCCTCCCAAGTAGCTGGGGCAACAGGTGCAAGCCACCACACCCAGTTGATTTTTTTTTTTTTAAGTTTTGGTAGCAACAAGTTCTCACTATATTGCCCAGGCTGGTCTTAAACTCCTGGGCTCAAGCAGTCCTCCCACCTCGGCCTCCCAAAGTGCCAGGATTATAGGCGTGAGCCACTGCACCTGGCCACATTTCTGTATTTTTTTTTTTTTTTTTGAGATGGAGTTTTGCTCTTGTTGCCCAGATTAGAGTGTGATGGCGAGATCTCGGCTCACTGCAACCTCTGTCTCCTGGGTTCGAGTGATTCTCCTGCCTCAGCCTCCCGAGTAGCTGGATTACAAGCATGCGCCACCATGCCCGGCTAATTTTTTGTATTTTTATTAGAGATGGGGTTTCACCATGTTGGTCAGGCTGGTCTTGAACTCTCGACTTCAGGTGATCCACCTGCCTCGGCCTCCCAGAGTGCTGGGATTACAGGCGTGAGCCACCACGCCTAGCCTCTGTCTTCTTTTTCAACTTGGTTGAAATTGAAAGTTGGCCAATTAATTTTTTTTTAAAATGGTTAAAGAAGAGAATTTTCCAAAATGATCCTTACCAGCTGGTCCTGGTAGTTCACACTTTGGGACTGGTAGTCCCAGCACTTTGAGAGATCAAGGTGGGAGGATCACTAGAGACCAGGAGTTCAAGACCAGCCTCGGCAACAATGTGCAACACCATCTGTACAAAAAATACAAAAATTAGTCAGGTGTGATGGCATGCACCTGTGGTCCTAGCTACTCAGGAGGCTGAGGCAGAAGGATTGCTTAAGCCCAGGAGGTCGAGGCTGCAGTGAACCAAGATTAGTTTTAAAAATAACAGCAACAGGCTGGGCGCACTGGCGCATGCCTGTAATCCCAGCACTTTGGGAGGCTGAGGCGAGTGGATCACAAGGTCAGGAGATCAAGACCATCCCGGCCACCGTGGCGAAACCCTGTCTATACTAAAAAAAATACAAAAATTAGCTGAGTGTGGTGGTGCGGGCCTGTAATCCCAGCTACTTGGGAGGCTAAGGCAGGAGAATGGCCGGAACCCGGGAGGCAGAGATTACAGTGAGCCAAGATCGTGCCACTGCACTCCAGCCTGTCGACAGAGTGAGAATCCATCTCAAAAACAAAAAACAAAAGAACAGCAAACAAAAAAAGGTCCTTACCCTAGCTTAATCATTGTACTTAACTTAAAACTACAAATGCATGTTCATTCACCAATCCTTGGGTATATAACCAGAGTTTTCCTGGTTATATAAATCTATTGTTTGGAATTTTAGTTATCTTTGTTACATAAACCATTCCCACTACATAGCCTCTAAAATGTCCAGTTAGGCTGGGCACAAGGGCTTACACCTGCAATCCCAACACTTTGGGAGGCTAAGGCGAGTCGATCACCTGAGATCAGGAGTTTGAGACCAGCCTGGCCAACAGTAAAACAGTTTGCATAGCACTTTCTCGTGCATTTGCTCATTTGTGTTCAGTAAAACTCCGTCTCTACTAAAAACACAAAACTGGCTGGGCGTGATGGCGGGCACCTGTAGTCCCAGCTACTCAGAAGGCTGAGGCTGGAGAATCACTTGAACTTGGGAGGCAGAGTTTGCAGTGAGCCATGATCGCACCGTTGCACTCCAGCCTGGGCAACAGAGCAAGACTCCATCTCAAAAAAATAAATAAAAAATAAAATGTCCAGTTAGATTTTCTTTAAAGAAAAACGTAAACATACCATGGTGCAATCTAAATTCATTTTTTCAAAATTTTAATGATTCTATTCTAGTCTTCTACAATTTTCTCATCAATGCCTAATTCAATAACAATTTTAGTGATGTCTGTGTTCTCATCCCTGGAGCCTGTGAATATGTCACCTTAAATGCAAAAGGGAGGTCAGGTGTGGTAGCTCACACCTGTAATCCCATCACTTTGGGAGGCTAAAGTGGGAGGATCACATGAGCCCGAGACTTCAAGGTTATAGTGACCTTTGGTCATGCCATTGCACTCCAGCCTGGGTAACAGACCCAGGCCCTGTCTAAAAACAAAAACCCAACAAAACTGCAAAAGGGATTTTGCAGATGTGCTTGAGTCTTGCCCATCTTGAGCTGGGGAGATTATCCTGGGTTATCTGGTGGGCTCCGCGTCTTCCCAGGGGTCCTTATAAAAGGGAGGCAGAAAGGGAGGTGACTCCAGAAGACAAAAAGGTGACTTGATGCCAGAAGCAAGAGGCTGGAGTAATGCGAGGAAGGGGCCATGAGCCAAGGAATGCAGGCGGCCACCAGAAGCTGAAAAAGGCAGGGAAGTATGTTCTCCCCTAGCCCTGGGAAACTGATTTTGCACTTCCAGCCTTTAGAACTAAAAGATAACAACTGTATATTGTCTTAAGCTTCCCACAGTGGTCATTTGTGATAGAAGCCTTAGGAAACTAATACAATGAGCAAAGCCCGGCCTGGATTTCTGTTCCCAGGTGCTCAGGCCACACAGCTCTACACAGCAGTCCTGATGCCCACGGGCTGGCATTGCCTTCCTGGCACACCTTCAATAGGATTATTTCTGATCACAGATCCTGCTGCCCCGGCATTCACAAAGACACAGCCAGCCGACCGTGTTGAACCTGACCAGTCCTGAAGCTTTGTGGGTGAACGTGACTTCAGGGGAGGCAACCTTGGGGATCCAGCTGCACTGGAGACCGGACATTGCACTCACGCTTAGCCTGGGCTATGGCTACCACCCCAACAAGAGCAGTTACGATGCCCAAACTCGCCTCGTACCAATGGTGGCTCCAGGTAGGCCTGTGACCATTTCCTGAGCTGCTGCCTGGGGTATGATCAGCTTCACTTGGAAATCAGAAGCCATAGGAAGAAAAGCAAAGAAAAAAACCACCCCACACATTCAGTGGCTTATTTTTTATTGGTGTTACTATTTGCCAACATTAGGTGAGCACTTACTATATGCCCCGAAGAAGTTTACAAGCTCATATAGGACTGACCTCATTGCAATCCTCATGACAACCCTTGGCAGGGGGAACTATTGAAATTTCCACTTTCAGCCAAGTGTGGTGGCTCACGCCTGTAATCCTAGCATTTTGGGAGGCCAAGCCGGGAAGATCACTTGAGGTCAGGAGTTCAAGACCAGCCTGGCCAACATGGCGAAACCCCATATCTACTGAAAATACAAAAAGTAGCTGGGCGAGGTGGTGCACACCTGTAATCCCAGGTACTCAGGAGGCTGAGGCACAAGAATAGCTTGAACCCAGGAGGCAGAGGTTGCAGTGAGCTGAGATCACACCACTGCACTCCACCCTGGATGACAAAGCGAGACTCTGTCTCAAAAAAAAAAAAAACTCTACTTTCCAGATAAGAACAAAGAGGTTAAGGAAAAAGAACTGGTCTGAGCTCATACAGCCAATAAGGAGCAGAATCTGTGTTTGAGCCCTTGTCTGTCTGAGTCAGCTGTGCACCCTGACTGGGGAGTGCCCCTTCTTCTATGCTCCTGGTCTCAGGAGGAGAGAGTGCTCCTAGGACATCAGGGGTGGGGGAAAACCGGCAGGGTCTGCTTCCCTGCCAAGTGGCCTCAGTCACCCTCTCCTATGATCTTAACGCCCATCTCAAGGAGGCTTCAGGCTGACCTGGAACCCCCTTTCCTACAGATGAGCTGCCCACGTGGATCCTGAGCCCACAGGACCTGCGTTTTGGAGAAGGGGTCTACTATTTGACTGTGGTCCCTGAGTCTGACTTGGAGCCAGCCCCCGGCAGGGACCTCACAGTTGGCATCACCACCTTCCTGTCTCACTGTGTGCTCTGGGATGAGGTCCAGGAGACTTGGGACGACTCAGGGTGCCAGGTAAGGAGAGCGAAGTGAAGGAGATGAGGCAGCTTGGTGGGCTGTGCCCAGCTCATGTAGGGTTCCCTTTTGGTGCCTCTGGCACAGCATCTTGAGCCTCTCCATGGGGTCTTTGCTGTTCCTGGTGCCTAGGATACCCGCCTCATCCTCGCTTCAGCCTAAACATTGCTTCCTCGAGAAAACTGTTCTTAACTCCCTAAGTCAGATTTCCTATTGTGAACCCCCAGAGCACACACATCCAGAGCATCCAACCCCAGTGCTCCTCATCCATAGCGCTAAGCAGAGGGGTCATTTCACCTCTACGCATGAGATCATTTAAATGACGTCTGTCTCCCTCCATGCACTGGGAGCCCCCAGAGCGACAGGAACAATGTGCTTTGTTCATCACTGAGAACAAATGGTCATTGACCCAGGCGACGAATGACTCAGGAAGGCCTTCTGCCTCTAGGAGGCCAGGGTGTCATTTCCAAGAGAATGAACTCATAGCTCAGCCCTTAGTTCTGTGCCAGGTGCAGAGCTCCATGCTTTGCTTACATCGGCTCATCAAATCTGCACAATCATCTCCAAGACAGCTGTGACTCTCATTTTACAGGGGACAAAACAAAGGCTCAGGAAACTCAACTGACTTGTCCCAAATCTTACATGTAGGGCCAGGCACGGTGGCTCAAGCCTGTAATCCCAGCACTTTGGGAGGCTGAGGCAGGTGGATCACTTGAGGTCAGGAGTTCAAGAGCAGCCTGGCCAACATGGTGAAACCCCATTTCTACTAAAGATACAAAAATTAACCGGGTGTGGTGGTGGGCACCTGTAGTCCCAGCTACTCAGGAGGCTGAGGCAGGAGAATTGCTTGAACCTGGGAGGTGGAGGTTGCGGTGAGCCGAGATGATGCCACTGCACTCCAGCCTGGGCGACAGAGCAAGACTCTGTCTCAAACAAACCATCTTCTTTACCCACCAGATGGCCCTAGGGGGTGACTGTGAGCTCGCGAGGGATTGGGGGTGGCCATGTGGTTGTGAAGCACAGGCACAGATGGCAGCCCCTGCCCTGGTTCACTCCGGTCCCCTTCCTGCCCGGCCATGTTGTCCTGCACCACAAGGCACCACCTGTGTAAGTGCCATCACACCTTCTTTGTGCCAAAATGCCAGCTTAGGACTCAAACCTGTGTCCTTCTCTTTTTCTTCCTGTGGTTCCCCCAGGTTATTTTGCTTTTCAGCATAAGCTGACCAACTGTCTCGGGTTGCCCAGGACTGAAGGAGCTCCTGGGACTCAGGACTTTCTGTTTGAAAAGCAGGAAAGGCCCTGGCAAACTGGGATGAGTTAGTCACACCAGTGTCCTCTCAGCACCTAGCCTGTTGCTGGATGTAGAATTAGCACCCCACAAATATTTGTCCTGTGAATGAGCACCAGGTGCACCACGGGGGTGAATGCCAAATTTGTGATCCTGGTTGCCTATAGGGGAAGAGGGACAAAGGAGATCTCAAATTTACTTGCCATATATATGTATTTTTTTGAGACAGGGTCTCTGTCGCCCATGCTGGAGTACAGTGGCATGATCTCAGCTCACTACAACCTCTGCCTCTGGGGTTCAAGCAATTCTTGTGCTTCAGCCTCCCAAGAAGCTCAGATTGCAGACGCGAATCACACTGTGGTACACGCCTGCAATCCCAGCACTTTAGGAGGCTGATGCAAGCAGATCACTTGAGATCAGCCTGTTTGAGACCTGCCTGGCCAACATGGCGAAACCCCGTCTCTACTGAAAATACCCAAATTAACCGGGTGTGGTGGCGCATGCCTGTAATCTCAGCTTCTTGGGGGACAGAGGCATGAGAATTGCTTCAACCCAGGAGGCAGAGGTTGCAGCAGTGAGCCAAGATTGTGTCACTGCACTCCAGCCTGGCCGACAGAGTGAGATCCCGTCTCAGAAGAAGAAAAAGAAAAAAAAAGGAAAGCAGACTGGCAACATATACACAGTTGTCCACTGAGAATGATGGACACAAAAATATAAATAATATTATCTCCATATTTTAATTAAATAAAAAATATTGGCCAAACACGGTGGCTCACTCCTGTAATCCCAGCACTTTAGGAGGTTGAGGCGGGCGGATCACGAGGTCAGCAGATTGAGACCATCCTGGCCAAGATGGTGAAACCCCGTCTCCACTAAAAATACAAAAAAAAATAGCTGGGTGTGGTGGTGCGTGCCTGTAGTCCCAGCTACTCGGGAGGCTGAGGCAGGAGAATTGCTTGAACCCGGGAGGTGGAGATTGCATTGATCCGAGATCTCGCCACTACACTCCAGCCTGGCAACAGGTGAGACTCTATCTCAAAAAAAAAAAAAAAAAAAAAAAGATCAAAAGGGGCTTTTGAAGCTGGTCTACCAGCGGTCTTCCCACCGCACACCCCAGCAGAGTGTGCACCCTTCAAACCGAACACCGTTCTCCTCCCCTGGGCTCGAGCGAGCCGGGGTTGAGCTTCCCGAGCGTCTCCACTGACAGCCCCTTTGTGGGTTGTAGGTGGGGCCTCGGACCAGCCCCTACCAGACACACTGCCTCTGCAACCACCTCACTTTCTTCGGAAGCACGTTCCTGGTGATGCCCAATGCCATCGACATCCACCAGACTGCTGAGCTCTTTGCCACCTTTGAGGACAACCCTGTGGTCGTGACCACCATGGGCTGCCTGTGTGTGGTCTACGTGCTGGTGGTGATCTGGGCGAGGAGGAAGGACGCTCAGGATCAGGCCAAGGTGAGGCTGAGAACCATTGGCGCTGTGTACACCGTCCTGGAGAAAACTCCATTGTTTTCAAATAATATTAGGCTTCACGAGAAGAGGGTATTTGTCTACTTAAGATTTTTTCCAACCGGGCGCGGTGGCTCACGCCTGTAATCCCAGCACTTTGGAAGGCCAAGGTGGACGGATCACCTGCGGTCAGGAGTTGACCAGCCTGGCCAACATGGTGAAACCCCATCTCTACTAAAAATACAAAAATTAGTCGGGCGTGGTGGCATGCACCTGTAATCCCAGCTACTCAGGAGGCTGAAGCAGGAGAATCACTTGAACCTGGGAGGTGGAGGTTGCAGTGAGCTAAGATTATGCCACTGCACTCCAGCCTGGACAACAGAACAAGACTTCATCTCAAAAAAAAAAATTGTTTTCCAATGTATGCAGTATGCCTGACACATACATAGTAGGCCTTCAGCCAATATTTATGGCTATCTGAAGAAGAGGTAATGAATGAATGCAAGGTTGCATTGTCACAGAGCTGTGAAACTCTATCCGTTCCTACCCCTTCCCCCGAAGCAACATCACTCAGGATTTCATGTGGGTTAAATTTAATAAGATAATGTTTCAGCGTTGATACTGCTGTCTTTGATTCACCCAAGAGATTAAGCATTAATACTTGAAGTGCCTCTGCTGTAGGTTGGTTCCCAGGAAGCAGACTCCGATGCAAAGTTGAGCATGCAGAGTGTGCAGGGTGTTTATTAAGGGGGCCTGGGACCTGCACCTGGGAAGGGAGGGAAGGAGGCAGCATGCGCAGAGAGAGAAGCTGAGCTGTGATGTAGCCCAGTGACAGCCCGGCCCAGACCCTGGGGAGCACCAGAGCTGTCCCAAGTCGGGTTGAGATGCCCAGGTCTTGACCACACCCAGACACTCCGCCTATTGGTCATTGGGTGCTGGCTGCCCCAAGGGGGCACAATCTCAACAGAGGTAGGTGTTGCATTTTTTACCCCATTAACTGAGGCAACGAACCCTCCGTGGGAGGGGGATCTGGGCAGCGCATTCAGAGTCGACTATAGCCTCTGGCCAACTCTGGCTAATTTCTTTTTCTTTTCTTTTTGCCAAACTCTTTAAAAATTTTTGTTAATTCTTATGGGCACTTGGTAGGTATATATACATATGAGGTATATGGGACATTTTGATACAGGCATGCAGGGTGTAATAATCACATTGGGATAATTGGGGTATCCATCTCCTCGAGCATTTATCCTTTGTGTCACAAACAATCCGATTATACTCTTTTAATTATTTTTAAATGTACAATTATTATTGACTGTAGTCACCCTGTTGTGGTATAAAATACTAGATCTTATTCATCTTATTCATTCTTTTTTTTTTTTTTTTTTGACATGGAGTCTTGCTCTGTCACACAGGCTAGAGTGCAGTGACGTGATCTCAGCTCACGCAACTTCCACCTCCTGGGTTCAAGCAATTCTCCTGCCTCAGCCTCCCGAGTAGCTAGGATTGCAGGTGCCAGCCACCACGCCCAGCTAATTTTTGTGTTTTTAGTAGAGACAGGGTTTCACCACATTGGTCAGGCTGGTCTGTAACTCCTAACCTCAAGGGATCCACCCGCCTTGGCCTCCCAAAGTGCTGGGATTACAGGTGTAAGCCACCGCGCCCGGCCTACATTTTACTCATTCTTTCTAATTTTGTACCCATTAACCACCTTGTCTTCCCCACCATTCCCGCCCCCACTACCTTTCCCAGCCTCTGCTGACCATCATTCTACTTCCTATCTCCATGAGTTCATTTGTCGCTAAACTATCTTAACGTTTCATTTCTTTTAAATTCCCTCAGAAACACCACCTGGTTCCAAATGTTATGAGAAATTATACATGTACACAGTATGTATGGTTCACCAGGTCAAACATTCAATGTTCTCAGCTTATCAAGTTCATTTCCAATTTGACTACATGGGGGTCATATCTCATAAAGAATGTACTTTGGGGCCGGGCGTGGTGGCTCACGCCTCTAATCCCAGCACTTTGGGAGGCCGAGGTGGGCAGATCACTTGAGGTCAGGAGTTTGAGACCAGCCTGACCAACATGGTGAAACCTCGTCTCTTACTAAAAATACAAAAATTAGCCAGGCATGGTGGCACACGCCTGTAGTCCCAGCTACTCTGGAGGCTGAGGCAGGAGAATCACTTGAACCCGGGAGGCAGAGATGGCAGTGAGCTAAGATCACGGCACTGTACTTGAGCCTAGGCAGCAGAGCGAGACCCTGTCTGAAAACAAAAAAAAAAAAGGAAGAAGAAAAAAATGTACTTTGTGTTTTTTTATTTTCCCAGTGTTTTGCACTTGAAACCCTGCTTTTATAAAGAACAGTTCTCACCCGAGGGGATGAATAAATGGCACATGTAATTTTGCTTTGCCCAATTCATGATTATCACAAATCATCAGCTCCTTCTTGGCTGGTAGGTGATGCAGGAACCCACTGAGCAAGGCCTTCCTAATGCTGTCCTTCTCTTCAGGTGAAGGTCACAGTGCTGGAAGACAATGATCCCTTTGCTCAATACCACTACCTGGTGACAGTCTACACAGGACACCGACGAGGGGCAGCCACGTCCTCAAAGGTACCTGCCTATGCAAGATCCACTGATTAATCAGCACATCCCACCCAGCCCTGCTATGCCACTGTGGAGTTGGCCACTTCTGGTCTCTGGATTTCAGGTGACTGTCACCCTGTATGGCCTGGATGGAGAGAGTGAGCCCCACCACCTGGCTGATCCCGACACTCTGGTTTTTGAGCGAGGAGCAGTGGATGCCTTCCTCCTCTCCACCCTGTTCCCCCTGGGAGAACTGCGGAGCCTCCGGCTGTGGCATGACAACTCAGGGGACCGGCCATCGTGGTGAGTTGGGGGCAGACAAACCTTGAGAATCTACAGAGTGACAGGCCCAGGGCTGGGCACTGTACATTTGCCTCCTTCCTGATCTTCGCAAGCCTCCGCAAGACACATAGAATGATCTCTGTTTCACAGATGAGGAAACTGAGGGTCAGAAAAGCCCACTGGTTCATGGTCCACACAAACTGGATCGGTAGCTAGGAAAAGGACTGGAAGCTACAGCTAGCCCCATCTTCAGTGCTAGCCCCACCCTTGGCCCTTTTGCAGCATCAACCTATGACTTGCCCAAGGTCACACAGCTGGCAAGTTTGGAGCAAGGTTCTCTGCATTCTGAGGCCAAAATGAGTGACCCAGATGAGTGGTGTCCAGTATGACCACCCATCAGTAGCTGGCGGCTTTAGAAAAACAATAGCACTTTAATTCACCTATGGGATTAAGCGTTAATATTTTAAGTGTGGCCGCTGTAGGTTGCTCCCGGGAAGCAGGCTCTCAGATGGAGTTGCATATGCACGGTGTTTATTACAGGGCACTGGGACCAGCACCTGGGAAGGGAGGGAAGGAGGCAGGATGGCAGAAAAGTCAAGCTGTGATGCAGCCCAGCAACAGTGCGGTCCACCATTGGGGAGCTCTGGAGCTGTCCCAAGTTGGGTTGAAATACCCAGGTCTTGATCCCTGTGGGTACCGCATCACTGGATGTCAGCTGCCCCAGAAAAGCCTGTGACCTTGACATAGGTGGCTTTTGCATTCCTACAGGGCTGCCCTTCCTGAAATGAGAAAATGCATGTCAAGAGCATCTTAGCATAGCCCCCGCTATGTAGTAAATTCTCAGTGAAGAGCGGCTATTGCTATCACTACTTTTCTTTTCTTTTTTTTTTTTTTGAGACAGAGTCTCACTCTGTCACGCAGGCTGGAGTGATGGCCCAATCTCGGCTCACCGCAACCTCTGCTTCCTGGGTTTAAGTGATTCTCCTGCCTCGGCCTCTTGAGTAGCTGGTATTACAGGCATACGCCACCATGCCCAGCTTATTTATTTATTTATTTATTTATTTGTATTTTTAGTAGAGATGAGGTTTTACCATGTTGGCCAGGCTGGTTTCAAACTCCTGACCTCAAGTGATCTGCCCACCTTGGCCTCCCAAAGTGCTGGGATTACAGACGTGAGCCACTACACCCAGCCATCATTGCTGTTCTTGTTGGCTATATAGCAACAGGGAAAACTGCTGCTCGATCTGACATCACAGGATAGGCAAGATAATTTCAATTCTTCCCCATACCTCAAAGACCTAAATCAGGTTAGAAGATACCCACGAAGTCCTCAGCCCAAGATAGATGGTGATTCTTTGGTTAGAAATGCAAGAGAGGAGGCCGGGCGCGGTGGCTCATGCCTGTAATCCCAGCACTTTGGGAGGCCGAGGTGGGTGGATCACCTGAGGTCAGGAGTTCGACACCAGCCTGACCAACATGGAGAAACCCTGTCTCTACTAAAAATACAAAATTAGCCGGGTGTGGTGGTGCATGCCTGTAATCCCAGCTACTCGGGAGGCTGAGGCAGGAGAATCGCTTGAACCTGGGAGGCGGAAGTTACAGTGAGCCAAGATCACTCCATCGCACTCCAGCCTGGGTGACAGAGCAAGATTCTGTCTAAAATTTAAAAAAAGAAAGAAAGAAACGCAAGAGAGGACCATGTTCTGCGTACCCCAGCCTGCACCTGCCTGAACATGCACACTTTAGACAATTTGGCTTTACTTGCTCATGCCTGGACGCTGGCCCTGAGCTTGGTGCCATGTGTACAGGTTAATGGTCTCCGAATGCATCCTTTTGCAGCATCTTTGTGGAAACATGGCAGCTTCCCAGAGGTGGCTCTCTACAGTAGCTGACCTCCTTATGTGATGCCAATTTTAATTAAGGCACCAAGAACAAAGAAAAATTTGGTTTCTTTTTCTGAGGAGCTCTTGTTCTTTGGGTTCATGTTTGCAAAGCTGTTACCTTGGTGATGTCCAGTGAAGCCTCCTCCCCTGCTCCACCTTATCCTCAAAACTCTGGGTCCCTTCTCCAGGTATGTCAGCCGGGTGCTGGTCTATGACCTGGCGATGGACCGGAAGTGGTATTTCCTGTGCAACTCCTGGCTATCCGTCAATGTTGGAGATTGTGTCCTCAACAAGGTGTTTCCTGTGGCCACGGAGCAGGACAGAAAACAATTCAGGTACTTTATTTTTGTTTTCTTTATTTTTAAGATAAGGTCTTGTTCCGCCACCCAGGCTGGAGTGCAGTGGCACGATCACAGCTCACTGCAACCTCGACCCCCCTGGGTCAAGCAATCCTCTCACCTCAGCCTCTTGAGCAGCTGGGACTGCAGGCACGCACCACGATGCCTCACTTTCTTTTTCTTTTTTTTTTTTTTTAAGTAGAGACGAATCTTTCTATGTTGCCTAGGATGGTCTCGACCTTCTCAAGAGATCCTCCTACCTCAGCCTCCTGAGTAGCTGAAACTATAGACATACACCACCATGTCCAACTGTTTTTGTAGAGTTGGGGTTTCACCATATTGCCCAGACTGGTCTCAAACTCCTGGGCTCAAGGGATCCTCCGTATCAGCCTCCCAAAGTTTTGGGGTTACAGGTGTGAGCCACTGTGCTTGGCCATGCCTGGGATTTTTTTTTTTTTTTTTTTTTTTTTTGAACAGAGTCTCTGTCACCCAGGTTGGAGTATGGTGGCACGATATTGGCTCACTGTGACCTCTGCCTCCTGAGTTCAAGCAATTCTCCTGCTTCAGCCACTCAAATAGCTGAGATTACAGGTGCATGCTACCATGCCTGGCTAATTTTTGTACTTTTATTAGAGACGGGGTTTCACCACATTGGCCAGGCTGGTCTTGAACTCCTGACCACAAGCAACCCTCTCTCCTTGCCCTGCTAAAGTCCTGGGATTACAGGAATGAGCCACTGCACTCCGTCATGCCTGGGATTTTTAACCACTGTACTCCAATGATCTAACTGTAACAAAACTAATAGTATTTTAGCTATATTATTATATTAAAATTACAGCAAAAATAACAATGCTGACACTGATTGAATATTGACCTATATGCCAGCTACTGCCCCAAATGCTTTACGAAATCATCACTTTTATTCCTTTCAACAATCCAGTGAGGTAGGTTCTGTTATTATTACTTGCCCCAATTTACAGACAAGTCATCTAAGGTACAAAGAACAAAGTAACTTGCTCGAGGTCACACAGCTGGGAAGAGGGCCGTCTATAATTCTAATTTAACTTCCAGAGCCTTCATTGCTAACTCTAAGTGATGCTGCTATGATGCTGTGTTTCTTCTATTAAAAAAAAACAAAACTGTGGGGGGAGCCGGGCACGGTGGCTCATGCCTGTAATACCAGCACTTTGGGAGGCTGAGGCGGGTGGATCAAGGGGTCAAGAAATCGAGACCATCCTGGCCAACATGGTGATACCCCATCTTTACTAAAAATACAAAAAAAAAAAAAATAGCTCACGCCTGTAGTCCCAGATACTTGGGAGGCTGAGGCAGGAGAATCACTTGAACCCCAGAGGCAGAGGTTGCAGTGAGCCAAGATCATGCCACTGCACTCCTGCCTGGCAACAGAGCAAGACTCCATCCGAAAAAAAAATGTGGCCAGGCGCAGTGGCTCACACCTGTAATCCCAGCGCTTTGGGAGGCCAAGGCGGCCAGATCACTTGAGATCAGGAGTGTGAAACCAGCCTGGCCAATGTGGTGAAACCATGTCTCTACTAAAAATACAAAAAATTAGCCAGGCATGGTTGTGGGCACCTGTAATCCCAGCTACCTGGGAGTCTGAGGCAGGATAATTGCTTGAATCTGGGAGGCAGAGGTTGCAGTGAGCCAAGATCATGCCATTGCACTCCAGCCTGGGTGACAGAGCAAGACACAAGACACTATCTGAAAAAAAAAAAAAAAAAAAGTGTGAACAATCTTAGAAACAAATCTCTGCCTCTCTTCCTGCTTCTCATCCCAAGAACGACCCACAGAGACCAGTTTCCCCCATTCCTGTCTCCCTAAATGCCTGTCCCTCTCTCCCTGCCTGCCTGCAGCCACCTGTTTTTCATGAAGACTTCCGCGGGCTTCCAGGATGGACACATCTGGTATTCGATCTTCAGCCGCTGCGCTCGCAGCAGCTTCACCCGCGTCCAGAGGGTGTCCTGCTGCTTCTCCCTGCTGCTGTGCACCATGCTGACCAGCATCATGTTCTGGGGGGTCCCCAAGGACCCAGCTGAGCAAAAGATGGACTTGGGTAATTCCCAGTGTCAAGGAGGTCAGGGCTAGTGGCTGGTGGACCTGAGCCTTCACTGCTCCAGCAATGCCACTGCCATTCCAGAGTCCCCAAGACCGCCCTCCAGTTCAGTGATCCACTAGCAGGACTTACAGAACCCATTGTACTCATAGTTATGGTTTACTGCAGTGAAAGGATACAGCTGGCGCAGTGGCTCACGCCTGTAATCCCAGCACTCTGGGAGGCGAAGGCAGGTGGATCACCTGAGGTCAGGAATTTGAGACAAGCCTGGCTAACATGGTGAAAACCCATCTCTACTAAAAATACAAAATTAGCCGGGTGTGGTGGTACACACCTGTCGTTCCATCTATTCAGGAGGCTGGGGCGGGAAAATCACTTAAACCCAGGAGGCAGAGATTGCAGTGACCTGAGATCTCACCATTGCACTCCAGCCTGGGTAAAAACATGCAAAATTCCATCTCAAAAAAAAAAAAAAAAAAAACCAAAAGAACAAAAAACACAGAAAGGATACAGATTAAAACCAGCAAAGGGAAGAGACACATGGAGCAGGGGCCAGAAGAGACCAGGCACATAGCTTCCAGCATCCTCTCCCAGTGGAGTTGTGGATGGTGCTGACTTCTCCTGACGATGTGTGACAGTGCACATGGAGTATTGCCAACCAGGGGGACTCACTCCAGCCTTGCAATTCACAATTTTTTTTTTTTTTTTTTTTGAGACAGAGTTTTGCTCTTTTCATCCAAGCTGAAATGCAGTGGTACGATCTCGGCTTACTGCAACCTCTGCCTCCCGGATTCAAGCAATTCTCCTGCCTCAGCCTCCCGAGTAGCTGGAATTACAGGCACCCGCCACTATGCCCAGCTAATTTTTGTATTTTTAGTAGAGAAGGGGTTTCACCATGTTGGCCAAGCTGGTCTCCAACTCCTGACCTCAGGTAATCCACCCACCTTGACCTTCCAAAGTGCTGGGATTACAGGCATGAGCCACCATGCCCAGCCACTATTCGGAGCTTTTACTGGGGCTCCAACATATAGGCATGGCTGACACCCACTTGGCTGCCCTTCGCCTCCAGCCCCTCTAGAGGTCAAGCTGACATCATATGGTCTAGGCCCCCACCTAAATCTCATCATTAGCCCAGACCATCCGGTGTGACCCAAGACCCCAGGGAAACAAAGACATTCTTGGCAGTCGGGAACTTCCAAGGGCTGAGCGGTGACCTCCCAGGCGTTGGGCAGGGTTAACCCTTCACTGCATAGCCACCTTCCACAAGGGGCAGACGGGACTGAGCTCCGGGCGGTGGCCTCTCCCTTTGATCCCTTCCTTCCCTTTCCCCAGGTAAAATTGAATTCACCTGGCAGGAGGTGATGATTGGCCTGGAGAGCTCCATCCTCATGTTCCCCATCAACCTCCTGATTGTTCAGATCTTTCGGAACACTCGTCCCCGGGTCGCGAAGGAGAAGAACACTGGGAAATGGGACCGGGGGTCCCCCAACCTGACTCCCTCCCCACAGCCCGTGGAGGACGGCCTTCTGACACCTGAGGCAGTGACCAAGGCAGGTCCTCAACCTCAGCTAGCCTGGGGGGTGCCGTAGCCTAAGCAGAAGTGGGGGTGAGGCCTGGGGCTTGAGGCCCAGCAGCCCTGTGTTGCCTGGCAGCATGAGGTGCCAAAATTCATCAACTGAAGGCACACATACACATGCAACATGCATGCACCCATGCATCTGTACACACATGCACACACAAACACACAGGTGCACATATGCATACATGCACACACATACACAGAGAGACACACAGACACGTACATACACATGCACATGTGCACACACGCATACACCCACATACTTTTTGAGTATCTACTATGTGCAAAGAATTATGCCTTCATGGTAGACTCCCAGGCTAGAAGCCCATGGACGAGACTCCCCGCTCTGCGTTGATGCATTCAGTAAGCTTTCATTGAGCACCTCCTGTGTGCCACGCTTTGAGGAGTACAGCCTGGAATGAGTTCAAACCCTAGAAGAGGGATTCAAGAGCTGACAAATGGAAGCTCAGGGAGGTCACTATCACATCTCAGTGGGCAGAGCAGGGGTCCCTACACAGGTTGCCAGGCCCAGGGCGTGTGCTCTTGACCCCTGTGCTGCACCCCTCACCTTGGCTTATGGCCCCTTTCCCCACCAGGATGTGTCAAGAATCGTCAGCTCCCTCTTCAAAGCTCTCAAGGTGCCATCCCCCGCCTTGGGCTGGGACTCAGTGAACTTGATGGACATCAACAGTCTCCTCGCCTTGGTGGAAGATGTCATTTGTCCACAGAACACATCAGGGCAGGTGTTCTGGGAGGAAGCCAAAAAGAGAGAGGACCCTGTAACACTCACTTTGGGGTCATCAGAAATGAAAGGTAAGCCCTGGACATGTCTGTGCCAAGAGAAGCCGCATTTTGGGGCCGGGTGGAGACACAGCAAAGGGGTACATCAGCATCACTAGGGGACCAAGAGGTCTCCCTCACCAGCCTCTGCTTGAACCACCGGCCATCCCCTCCCTCTGTATACCTCAGGCACCTACTGTCCCTACAATGCCAAGCTGCCTTCCCACTAACAGCCTTCACACAGGCTAGTCCTTTAGTCTAGAATGTTCTTTCTTCTCTCTTCGCCAGGCCAATACCTACTGAAATTTTAGTTTTGGCTTAAGCATTCCTTCTTCAGGGGAGCAACCCAAGCCTCTAACCTACACTAGGGCCTCTGACCACACGCTCTTTAGCTCCCTAAGTTTTTTTTTTTTTTTTTTTTTTTTGAGATGGAGTCTCGCTGTGTCGCCCAGGCTGGAGTGCAATGGCACAATGTCAGCTCACTGCAAGCTCTGCCTCCCAGGTTCATGCCATTCTCCTGCCTCAGCCTCCCGAATAGCTGGGACTACAGGCACCTGCCACCACGCCCGGCTAATTTTTTGTATTTTTAGTAGAGACGGGGTTTCACCGTGTTAGCCAGGATGGTCTCAATCTCCTGACCTCGTGATCCACCTGCCTCGGCCTCCCAAAGTGCTGGGATTACAGGCGTGAGCCACCGTGCCCAGCCAACTCCCTAAGCTTCTTGCATTCAACCTGTTTGTGGCCAAGTAATGAATCAGGTGAAAATTGTTTAAAGCCTGCACCATCCTTCCTGGAATGTAAACTCCGTGAGGTGGGAGCCGTCCATCTGTCTTTTGTCTCATCTCCACTAGGAAGAACCATGTCTGGGTCCTGGCTCTGCCACTAGCCGGCTGTGTGACCGTGGACAGGTGACCTCCATTCTCAATGCCTCGGTGCCTTCTTCTGTAGAGTGCTGGGGTGCAAAGCTGAACTCGATCCGTGCCTGAATATGTGGGGCAGGAAGCAAGATCACGGTCAGGGCAGCAAAAACCATTAAAGAACATGGAATTGCAGACTGGAAAAGTTATTCCTTTCTCTATTCGTTTTCAATCCTCCTAATTAAGCAAATGGCTGGGAGCACTGGCTCACGCCTCTAATCCCAGCACTTTAAGAGGCTGAGGCGGGAGGATTGCTTGAGGCCAGGAGTTCGAGACCGGCGTTGGCAACATAGGGAGACCCTGTCTGTACAAAGAGTTTAAAAATTAACCAGGTGTTAGCCAAGCACGGTGGCTCATGCCTGTATTCCCAGCACTTTGGGAGACCAAGGTGGGCAGATCACTTGAGGTCAGGAGTTCGAGACCAGCCTGACCAACATGGTGAAACCTCATCTCTACTAAAAATACAAAAATTAGCTGGGCGTGGTGGTGCACATCTGTAATCCCAGTTACTTGGGAGGCTGAGGCAGGAGAATCACTTGAACCCGGGAGGTGGAGGTTGCAGTGAGCCGAGATCGCACCACTGCACTCCAGCCTGGGCAACAGAGCAAGACTCCTTCTCAGTGGGCACCTGTAGTCCCAGCTATTTGGAAGGCTGAGGTGGGAGGATCCCTTGAGTCTTTTTTTTGAGTTTGAGGTTACAGCAAACTGGTTTGAGGTTACAGGTGCCACTGCACCCCAGCTTGGGTGACAGAGCAAGACCCTAGCTCTAAAAAAAAGGGAGAAAGTCTCAGTTTGGTGCGACTGTCTTTAATGCCTCTCTAACATTCCTTAATCTGTTTGACAGAGATAAAAGATCTCAAATTCAGAGGTTTTTGCAACAATATCCAGCTAGAACCCAGTAACAGTGTTTTGTTTTCATTAAACAAATGTATGTATGGCATATTATTCCGGTTTCAACTAGTCTCCTGGTTCCCTTCATGCCCCTTTCCTGTCCATCTTCCCATTTAGAGCAGTGCCATCCAATAGAACTTTCTACAGTGACGGAAATATTCTGTGGAACATGGTGGACAGTTATGTGGGTTTAGAATGCTACCATTTTTAATACACAAGGGTGGCCACTATCTAAACCTTGTTTAGAACAGGAAAGTATGGTTTATAGAATAAGCAATTTGAATTCATAATTCTTGGCCCCACCCCTGATAGAGTTACTTGCCCCTGTAGTCCCAGCTACTCAAGAGGCTGAGGCAGAGAATCGCTTAAACCTGGGAGGTGTAGTCAGCAGTGAGCTGAGATCACATCACTCCACCCCAGCCTGGGTGACAGAGCAAGACTCCATCTCAAAAAAAAAAAAGAAAAAAAAAAAAAGAATTTGCCCCAGAGAGCTGGGTTTGGGCTGCTTATGGAGGTCATCCCTGCTTCCACTAGATCCTTGACTTTGAGTTTGGGAGTTTTAGCATTCACAGCTGGACACACTGGACCTTAAGAACATGAACTCTGGAGTCGGCCAGAACCTTGGGATCTCCCAGCTGCAGTAGCAGCAGTGCAACTTTAAACAAGTTGCTCAACCTCTCTGAGACTTCATTTCTTCCCTTAGAAAATAGAGGTGTTGGCTGGGCGTGGTGGCTCACGCTTGTAATCCCAACACTTTGGGAGGCCGAGGTGGGCAGATCACCTGGGGTCAGGAGTTCAAGACCAGCCTGGTCAACATGACAAAACCCCATCTCTACTAAAAATAAAAAAATTAGCTGCGTGTGGTGGCACACGCCTGTAGTCCCAGCTACTCGGGAGGCTGAGGCAGGAGAGTCACTTGAACCTGGGAGGTGAGGCAGGAGAATCACTTGAACCTGGGAGGTGGAGGTTGCAGTGATCTGAGATTGCACCACTGCACTCCAACCTGGGTGACAGAGCAAGACTCCTGTCTCAAAAAAAAAAAAAAAAGGGAGGTGTTAAAAATTAGCTGGGCGTGGTGGCACATACCTGTAATTCTAGCTACTTGAGAGGCTGAGATAGGAGGACTGCCTGAGCCTGGGAGGCAGAGGTTGCGGTGAGCCAAGGTTGCACCACTGCATTCCAGCCTGGGTGACAGGGTGAGACCGTGTCTCAAAGTAAAAAAAATATAAAATAGGGGTATTGATCCACCAAGCTCGTTGGCTTATTGTGAGGGCTGAATAAGATTGTAAGACATGTAAAGTATTTAGATCCCAGCCTGACACAAAGCAGGTATACAGTAAGTGGTGTTATGATTGGCAGTGATGTTATCTTTGAGAAACATTAGCAGAAGCCTTGCAAAATAAAGTGTTGACTTGGAATCTTCAGCTGAGGCTTCAGTGAGGGAGCCCAGTCAGGAGGGTGAGGGAGGAGGCTGTGAGTCAGAGGAAGGTAGGAGTTGACCTCACCATAGCCATTTACCCAACACCCTAACCTTATCTGAGTCAGGGCTGGAGATGCGTATACCTGGCTGTAACCAAAATGCAGGTTTAGTTGCTTGCCATTTGCAGAGTCCAATTAATCAGAGTGAGATCTGGTATTTAAAAAGTGACTCTTGACCGGGCGCGGTGGCTCACGCCTGTAATCCCAGCACTTTGGGAGTCCAAGGCGGGCGGATCACGAGGTCAGGAGATCAAGACCATCCTGACTAACACGGTGAATCCCCGTCTCTACTAAAAATACAAAAAATTACCCCGGTGTGGTGGCGGGTGCCTGTAGACCCAGCTACTAGGGAGGCTGTCCCAGGAGAATGGCGTGAACCTGGGAGGCGGCGCTTGCAGTGAGCTGAGATCGCACCACTGCACTCCAGCCTGGGCGACAGAGTGAGACTCTGTCTCAAAAAAAAAAAAAAAAAGTGACTTTTTTAGCTGGGCATGGTGGCATGTGCCTGTAGCCCCAGCTACTTGGGAAGCTGAGGTGAGAAGATCACTTGAGCCCAGGAGGCAGAGGTTGCAGTGAGCCAAGATCACGCCACTGTACTCCAGCCTGTGGGACGGAGTTAGACCCTGTCTCAAAAAGAGATTGAGGTCGGTGGGTGGAGAGAGAGAGAGAAGTAACTTTTTATTCCAAAGCTAGCTTA
Organism: Pan paniscus; assembly: GCF_029289425.2. Lineage (NCBI taxonomy): Eukaryota > Metazoa > Chordata > Mammalia > Primates > Hominidae > Pan > Pan paniscus. The sequence continues at coordinate 90,895,211 of NC_073267.2, read as the reverse complement.
GGGGAAGAAGTACAGGCTTCCTGACTTAAGGATATCACTACACCTCTGAGGCAGAAAGCAGGGATTTTAAAAGGAGACTTGGCATGAATGGCAGGGAGGAGAGGAAGCAAGCCAGTGGGGGTCGGCGTAACGCACTTCAGTGAATTAGAATTATCTACCAGGAGGTCCAGCTGGCACCTTCCTGGGCAGGGCTAGCCTGTAAAAGTGGCTGAAACTCTCAAGATGAGAGACAGTTTCGTCGGAGGCGTTCTTTGGGTTGCAGATGGACTGCTGTCCCTCAAGGCAACCTCCAGGTGGGATAGTGTTCTGCCTTGGAGATGCAAAGTACAGTTAGAGAAGCTTGTCCTGTAGGTGAAGGGAAGATACAAGATTATAACTGCATTTCTTCTTTTTTTTTTTTTTTTTTTGAGACGGAGTCTTGCTCCGTCATTTTGATCATTTTGACGCTGTGTCGCTGTGTGGCTTCATCTCATCGTTTGCTCTAAGTTTATGTTTGAGACGTTTCATAATTTTTTAAAAAGCTAAAAACACAAGATTAAGGATTACACTATATTGGCCAGGCGTGATGGCTCATGCCTGTGATCCCAGCACTTTGGGAGACTGAGGCTGGCCGATCCCCTGAGGTCAGGAGTTCAAGACCAGCCTGGCCAACATGGTAAAAATCCGTCTCTACTAAAAATACAAAAAAAAAAATTAGCTGGGCATGGTGGCGGGTGCCTGTAATCCCAGTTACTCAGGAGGCTGAGGCAGGAGAATCGCTGGAACCTGGGAGGCGGAGGTTGTAGTGAGCTGAGATTGCGCCACTGCACTCCAGCCTGGACGACAAGAGCAAAACTCCGTCTCAACAAAAAAAAAAAAAAAAAAAAAAAAAGGGACAGGATTACACTATATTTGGCACTAGACAAAACAGGGTTTAAATTCAAGTCTTACCATATTAAAGTATTTGCTTTAAAATACTCTTGGCCCAGGAGGTGGGGGAGTCAGGGGGGTGAGGGCGGGCACTGTGTCTCACGCCTGTAATCCCAGCACTTTTGGGAGGCCGGGGCGGGCGGATCACCTGAGGTCGGGAGTTTAGAACCTGGCCAACATGGTGAAACCCCATCTCTCTACTAAAAATACAAAAATTAGCTGGGCGTGGTGGCGTGCGCCTGTAGTCCCAGCTACTCAGGAGGCTGAGGGAAGAGAACTGCTTCTAGAACCCAGGAAGTGGAGGTTGCAGTGAGCTGAGATAACACCACTGCACTCCAGCTGGGGAGACAGAGTGAGACTTCACTGCAAAAAAAAAAAAAAAAAAAAAAAAAAAAGCTCCAGGAGAAGAAAAGAGATGAGACAAGATTGGCCAAATGTTGGTCATTGTTGTAGCTGGAGTGATGAGTATGGGATTCTCCTCTGTTCTCTTGATGTGTAGGGAAATTTGAAGAATGACTCTGATAAAAATCTAAAAGAGAAACATCGAATCCTAACTGGCTGTGTGACCCTAAAACCTTACTCCGTCTCTTTGAACCTCAGATTTCTCAGGGCTTGGCACATAGCAAGCATTTCATACTCAGAAGCTGGTACTATTACTGTTGTGTTTTGTGGGGGGAGGTTTGTTTGTTTTGTTTGGAGACAGGATCTGGCTTTGTTGCCCTGGCTGGAGTGAAGTGGCGCCATCATAGCTCACTGCAGCCTTGCCCTCCTGGGCTCCAGCGATCCTCCTGCCTCAGTCTCCCGAGTAGCTGGGACCACCTGCACATGCTGCCCCACCTGGCTGTTGTTTGTATTGCAGCTGGTTTGCTCTGTGACTCAGCACAAGCTGATCGCTTTCTCCTTTGTCCTCCAGAGAAATCACAGTGTCCCAAGCCCAAGGCGGCACGGAGTGGCCCCTGGAAGGACAGCGCCTACAGGCAGTGTCTGTACCTTCAGCTGGAACACGTGGAGCAAAAGCTGCGGCTGGTGGGGCCCCGAGGCTTCCCTCAGCCCCACAGCCATGCCCGGGCCCTCAGGCAGCTGCAGACCCTGAAGGGCGGCCTGGGGGTACAGCCGGGCACCTGGGCCCCTGCAATGCCAGGTAATCCACTTCCCTCAGCGCTGAGTGGGTGCCTGGCTGCCCCAGCCTGGGGCCCTCTGGAAAGGGCATTCTGAACAATCTTGGAAGGATGTCCACCCAGACCTCGCCGGGCAGAAACAATGCAGGATTCCTGCACACATTCAGGGAGGCCAGGTTTGAACAGGTCTTTTTGCTGGAAGGCATTCAGGGCCCTTTGTACCGCACGTTACACTCACAACAGTGTTCCTGTGGGCTGTTTCCCATCTGTGCACTTCACTCTTGGCCCGGCTCCTCAACTTCTCAGGCTTAGTTTCCTGATCTGTAAAATGGGAATGATGATGCCTATCTCTTGATTCAAACTTAAAACAAAATGCATTTTTTAAGATAACCAGTGAACTTTGAATATAGACAGGTTACTAGATGACATTTAAAAATTACTGTTAATTTTGTTGTGTGAAAACAGCATTGTAATTCAGTAAGAAAATTGCCTTTTTTTTTTTTTTGAAACAGAGTCTTGCTCTGTCACCCAGGATGGAATGCAGTGGCGTGATCTCGGCTCACTGCAACCTCTGCCTCCCGGGTTCAAGTGAGTCTCCTGCCTCAGCCTACCCGAATAGCTGAGATTACAGGCGCCCACCACCACACCCAGCTAAATTTTGTATTCGTGGTAGAGATGGGGTTTCACCACGTTGGCCAGGCTGGTCTCGAACTCCTGACCTCAAGTGATCCACCTGCCTCAGCCTCCCAAAGTGCTGGGATTACAGGCGTGAGCCACCACGCCTGGCAAAAATGGCCACTTTTGAGATGCTTTCTGAAGTGACTAGGAATTATTTTGTATTATGTCTGGAATTTATGTTGAAATTTTCCAGCCAAAAACAAAAACAAAACAGGGCTGGGGGGCAGATGAAATAAGTGTGACAAGGGGTGATAGTGGTTGCCAGCTGATAAACACCTGGGTGTTCACTGTGCTTACTAATTTTTGTATGATGAGAATTTTCTTTCTTTTTTTTGAGACAGAGTCTTGCTCTTGTTGCCCAGGCTGGAGTGCAATGGCACGATCTCGGCTCACTGCAACCTCCACCTACTGGGTTCAAGCAATTCTCCTGCCTCAGCCTCCCAAGTAGCTGGGATTACAGGTGCCCGCCACCACGCCCGGCTAATTTTTGTATTTTTAGTAAAGACGGGGTTTCGCCATGTTGGCCAGGCTGGTCTCGAACTCCTGACCTTGTGGTCCACCCTCCTTGGCCTCCCAAAGTACTGGGATTACCAGCATGAGTCACTGCGCCCGGCCGAGAAAACTTAAAACAAAATTCTATGGTATCTGCCTTCTAGGCTTGCCCTGAGCAATAACAGAGCAAATCTGTGTGTAGCATTTAGTGCGGGGACTTGCCCCTACTAAGCACTGAAAAAGTGTAACTGCTTTTACTCCACAGACTATGGCATAGACCTTTGAGATAGGTATAGATTACAGAGAAGGAAACAGAGGATCTGAGAGGTCCAGGAGCTTGGCCAAGGTCATGCTGATCAGAGTAGAGTGGGGTTTGACCTTGAGATTGCCTGGGGGTGTGGCCACCCTAACTATGTCTGTCCACCTCCTTTGCAGCGCTCTTTGGGTGAACAAACCCCCACAAGGCCTGCCCTGGTGGTGCGTCCTGGTGGGCTGGCTCCTGGTAGCGGCCACCAGTGGCGTGGCGGCCTTCTTCACCATGCTCTACGGCCTGCACTACGGGAGGGCCAGCTCCCTCAGGTGGCTCATCTCCATGGCTGTCTCCTTCGTGGAGAGCGTGTTCGTCACCCAGCCCCTGAAGGTCAGGACCCTGCCTCAGGCACCCGCCCTCCTCCCCTCCACCCATCCCTTCCCTACCGCCAGCAGTCTAGTCCCTGGGCTTTCATTCCTTTATTTATTTATTCAAGAAATGGACCTGGAGCACCCCCTCTGGGCAGGCCCAGGGCAGGAAAAATAGCCCTATCATATCACCCGAGGTTACCCTTGCCCTAGGGTATACATATATATGTATAAATAAGACCCTATTTCCTCATTGTTAACATCCATTTGATCTTGAGACAAGACAACAATTTATGTAGCTTGTTATTCATTTTTTTTTTTTCTGAGTCTGCTTGCAAGGGAAAAGACAGCAATTTAAAGGAATTTTCCCTTTGGAAAAAACACCAAGTCATTATATGTGTGCCTGAGTTAGAAGCTACACTCCTATTCCTGAGATGTAAAATTACGCAAAAGAACATGTTAAGAGTCAAAGAAATTCTGGCTCGGCATGGTGGCTCAATGCCGGTAATCCTAGTATTTTGGGAGGTTGAGGTGGTAGGATCGCTTGAGTCCAGGAGTTTGAGGCTGCAGTGAGTTGCGACTGTGCCACTGAACTCCAGCCTGGGCGACAGAGCAAGACCCTGTCTCAAAAAAAAAAAAAATCCTTGGTCAGGCAGCTCCCATGAGACCAGCTCCTGGTGATCTGTCAACCTGGGATGGTGGAAAGAAAAAAATAAAGAAAGAAAGAAATCCTAAATCCAGGCATAGAGCAGAGGAGGCAAGGTGCATAGTTTCCCTTGGAAGGAGTCGGGCAGTGGGCAATCCCTGGGGAACCCCTAGGGGTAAGAGATACTGGGTTGGGGTGTAGGGGAAGCCACAGAAAGGAGGAGATATTTAAAGCAAATCTTGGTTGGGCGCGGTGGCTCACGCCTGTAATCCCAGCACTTTGGGAGGCTGAGGTATGTGGATCACTTGAGGTCAGGAGTTCAAGACCAGCCTAACCAACATGGAGAAACCCTGTCTCTACTAAAAATACAAAGTTAGCCAGGTGTGGTGGTGCATGCCTGTAATCGCAGCTAATCCCAGCTACTCAGGAGGCTGAAGCAGGAGAATCACTTGAACCCGGGAGGCAGAGGTTGCAGTGAGCCGAGATTGCACCATTGCACTCCAGCCTGGGCAACAAGAGCAAAACTCCATCTCAAAAAAAAAGAGAGAAAGAAATTACAAAATTAGTCGAGCGTGGTGTTGGGTGCCTATAATCCCAGCTACTAGGGAGGCTAAGGCAGGAGAATCACTTAAACCCAGAAGGCGGAGGTTGCAGTGAGCCTAGATCATGCCATTGCATTCCTGCTGGGGCAATAGAGCAAGACTCCATCTCAAAAAAAACAAAGCTCATCTTTACACCTATGGGACTTTGCCAAATCCCCTCTCGTCCCCCATTCTTCCCTGAACAGCCTTTACCATAAGACTCAAAAAACATCCAACACCTCCCTTCAACACTAGGCTCGCAGGATACTAAGAACAGGGCTGCGTCTTGAGCCTTTCTGCTCCCCAAGTGAACCACAGGATCCTCGTGTGTTTGTGCGCAGCAGGCGCAGAGATCACGTGGCTGAGGCCTTGCAGCTAAGACCCTGCACCTGAGCACATTACTTAATACTGGAGGAAAGGGAAGGAGCAGGGTGGGGCAGGATCCCTGTGCTGAAAGCCTGGGGGGAGAGCAATTCTCCTTGCAGAGAGATCAGAGACCCCTCAGACAGGTGAGCGGTAGTAGGTGGGAAGGCTCAGGGGAGTTCTAGGACTGGCCAGTTCCCCGTCTGGTCTGCGAGCCAAGGCCTTGCGGTCCAGCTTCATGACCACCTCCCATCTCTGCAGAAGGGAGCTGCATTCCCCCAAAACACAGGGCCCTCCCCAACATACAAACGTGGCCCCAAGCCCCACGCGCTCGCAGATGAGGGGTTGAGAGTTACCAGAGTGGGTTCGAGGACCTCTGTGGGTATTTTTCAGGTGCTGGGATTCGCTGCTTTCTTTGCACTGGTCTTGAAGAGAGTGGACGATGAGGAGGATACTGTGGCCCTGCTGCCAGGACATCTGTTGGGCCCAGGTAATGTGCCTCGGTGGCTGGAGGCAGGGTCTGGCCAGCTGTGGCCCTGATGAGGCTCAGTGAGCCCTGCAGAGTGCAGCCTGTCCGGGGTCCTGGGCCTTGGGCCAGCTCCCCAGACCTTTGTTCCTCATCAGCTTTTCACCCCCAGTTTGTGAGCCATCCCCAAAAGAGCCAGGAAAAAAGTGACTCCATTGTCTCCTGAGTATCTGTGTTTGTTCGTTCCCTGGCATTTCTCCATGACACCCAAGTATGACCTGCCAGCTAGAAGAGTTGCCTCAGGGACATAGCTGTCCACATGGGCGGTCCTTCTCTGTGTAATTCCAAGCAAGCAGCTTTCTTCTCCGAGACTCAGGGCCCTGGGCTTTAGAACAGAAACTAAAACAAGAATCAGTTTACACGAGGCTACAAAAAGTGGCCGCAAATTAGAATTTTAGGACAAAGCTCTGCAAACTACAGCTGGGGGGCCACATGTCTCCTGCTGCCTGTTTTTGTAAATAGAGGTTTGTTGGAATACGGCCACACTCACCCCTGCTCTAGGAGGCCACTGGCCAGTCCCCATCCTCCCAGCCTGACTTCTCACTTCCCAACCAAAATTCCCAAGGGTGGTGACAGTAATGACAAAACAAACATGCAAATAAAACTGAATCAATGTGGAATCATTGAGGCAATGGTCTTGCCTTTCAGGGAAAATAAAATAGAAACAAACAAACCAAATGCCATGCACGGGCCTCACAGTGCAGTGCGGCTACCTCTTCAGGGCCTGTATTCTTCCATTCCAGGACAGCGTTTTAGATTTGCAGATCTGAGAGGTCCATTAAAATCTTCTCAATTCTCCACAGAGATGCTAGGCTCCAGACCATTAAATATTCATTCAGTCACCCCTTTGGCAAGTCCTCAGGGAGCACTGGCTGCAGGCCAGGCCTTGTGATGGCTTGGGAATATAATTTACATAAAATTCACCCATTGTAAGTGCACAATTTGTTGATTTCAGTAAATGTATAGGGTTATGTAACCATCACTGCAATTCACATTTAGAAGAGCTTCATCACCCCAAAAGGTTCTTTGTTGCCCATTTAAAGTCAATCCCCACTTCCAACCCCAGTCCCTGCCAACACAGCACCGACTGCAGGGTACAGGTTGCTGCCTTTGGAATGAACAGCCCATCTGGGGAGATGGCATCAACCAGGTAAATGCACAAGGAGACATATAAGTGTGAATTATGGTAAGAAATAGGGGTGGGGAAGATCAAGAGAGGGCAGGCCTCTCTGCTGCGGTGGTGCCTAACCTCTCTGCTGAGAACGGGGGAAGGGAAGGACTGCACACTCAGCACCTGCAAAGGCCGCGAGGTGGGACAGTGGTGTCGTTTTATTGCAGCCATTTTATAGCAACCATTGACAGTGTGTCTGGAGCATGGTGAGTTGGGGGTGGGGGAGAATGGTTAGAGATAAGGGTAGAGGGGGTGGGCAACAGGTTGTCAGGGTCTTATAGGAGCTGGGGCAAGGCTGGGATGTGGAAGGGCTTTACATATGAGAATGATGATCTGTTTTATGATTTGTGTGTGTGTGTGAGAGAGAGATGGAGTCTTGCTCTGTTGCTCAGGCTGGAGTGCAGTGACGTGATCTCGGCTCACTACAACCTCCACTTCCCGGGTTCAAGCGATTTTCCTGCCTCAGCCTCCCAAGTAGCTGGGATTACAGGCACCCACCACCACGCCCGGCTATTTTTTGTATTTTTAGTAAAGACGGGGTTTTGCCATGTTGGTCAGGCTGGTCTCAAACTTCTGACCTCAAGTGATCCGCCCGCCTTGGCCTCCTAAAGTGCTAAGATGACAGGCGTGAGCCACCGTGCGCAGACGGTTTTGAAAGAACAGGAGGCCCAGTGGCTCATGCCTGTAGTCCCAGCACTTTGGGAGACTGAGGTGGGCAGATTACTTGAATTCAGGAGTTTGAGACTAGCCTGGGCAACATGGGGAAATCCCTTCTCTACCAAAAATACAAAAAAATAGCCGGGCATGGTGGTGCATGCATGCAAACCCAGCTACTCGAGAGGCTGATGTGGGAGGACTGCCTGAGCCCGAGGAGGTCAAGGCTTCAGTGAGCTGTGATTGCACCTCTGTACTCCAGCCTGGGCAACACAGCAAGACTGCATCTCTACAAAACAAGTAAAATGAAAAACATTTTATTTTTATTTTTTAAATTTTTTTTGTTAAAAAAATTTTTTTTTTGAGACAGAGCCTGGCTCTGTCACCCAGGCTGGAGTGCAGTGGTATGGTCTCGGCTCCCTGTGTAGCAGGACGAGCCGCAGACAAAACTCCTCAGACACTGAGTTAAAGAAGGAAGGGGTTCATTCGGCCGGGAGCATCGGCAAGACTCCTGTCTCAAAAGCCGTGCTCCCCAAGTAAGCAATTCCTGTCCCTTTTAAGGGCTCACAACTCTAAGGGGGTCCGCGTGAGAGGGTCCTGATCGATTGAGCAAACGGGGTACGTGACTGGGGGCTGCATGCACCGGTAATCAGAACGAAACAGAACAGGACAGGGATTTTTACAATGCCTTTCCATATAAGGTCTGGAATCTATAGATAACATAACCGGTTAGGTCAGGGGTCGATCTTTAACTACCAGGCTTAGGTCAGGCAGGCCCAGGCCTGGTTTCGGGTCTGGTTCCTTGGTTTCGGGTCTAGTTCTTAGGCGCCGGGCTACCTGCCTTTAGTTTCGCTTCTCTTTCCTTTTCTGAGTATAAAACAATATAAAGCAGTATGAGAGGATCCGTCTCTCTTCTCTCACCTGCAACCTCCACCTCCTGGGTTCAAGTGATTCTCCTGTCTCAGCCTCCTGAGTAGCTGGGATTACAGGCGTGCACCACCACGTATGGCTAATTTTTGTATTTTTAGTAGAGATGGGGTTTCACCATGTTGGTCAGGATGGTCTCGAACTCCTGACCTCAGGCGATCCGCCTGCCTCAGCCTCCCGAAGTGCTGGGATTACAGGCTTGAGCCGCCATGCCTGGCCTTAAAATGAAAAATAAATAAAAATTTAAAAATTTAATTTAAATTGATGAGGCTGGACACGATGACTCATGCCTGTAATCACAGCACTTTGGGAGGCCGAGGCAGGCAGATCACTTGAGATCAGGAGTTCGAGACCAGAGTGGCAAACATGCCGAAACCCTGTCTCTACTAAAAATACAAAAATTAGCCAGGCATGATGGCACGTACCTGTAATCCCAGCTACTCGGGAGGCTGGGGCAGGAGAATTGCTTGAACCCGGGAGGTGGAGGTTGCAGTGACCCGAGATTGTACCACTGCACTCCAGCCTGGGCAACAGAGTGAAAATGTGTCTCAAAAAAAAAAAATTAAAATTAAAGCTAAATTTTAAAAAATGAAGATACTAGGTAACAGACATGAGAGGACTTTGAGATATTTGTCACCCTCATCCTCGAATCCATCAGTTTTGGAGTGTCGGGGAAGGCAGTGCAGGGGCCAGAAAGATTTCAGGGAGGGGAAGACACCTCTGTGCTTTCCCTATGGAGAGTCCTCCAGATGGAGGAGGCGTGGGACTCTAGGCCCTGGGAGAACATGGACAGAGGTGTGGAGGGTAGAGTTGGGAAACGACTCCCAAGGAAGAGGAACGCAGAGCCCATTGCAGCAGGTGAGAGAGGGGCCTATGGTTGCAAATGCAGAGCCTGTCCTCCTCTGCCCACCTGGGGGCTGTCCTGGTGTCCTTCCCTCCACAGACCCCTATGCCTTGTTCCGAGCACGAAAAAACAGCAGCAGGGATGTCTACCAGCCACCTCTCACCACTGCCATTGAGAAGATGAAAACCACCCACCTCAAGGAACAGAAAGTATTTGCCCTCATCAGAGAAATCCTGGGTAGGCATCCTTCCCACTCGCTGGCTCTCAGCACAGCCTGAAACAGACAGACACCCTTACGGTGCTATTTTTGATAAGTCCCGCTTGTCTTTTGGGCCTCAGTTTCTCTGGGTATCAGCACACTCCAGCTTCTCCCCTACACTTAAAATCCTTCGGTCGCCTCTCATGACCCTTACGACAAAACTCAAACCGGCTCCTGTGGCTCTACCCGCTTCAAGTGCCCGCTCCCGGCTCCCATGACCCACGTTGTCCTCACATTGGCTTCTATAGCACCTGCGACCTGCACCCTGTCCCCACCCCAGGCTTCTGCCCAGGCAGTTCCATCTCATCGGCCTGGAGTCTGCTCACTCCTCCTCCCCAGCTTTTCTTCTGCCTAATTCCTCTTATTCTTATTTATTTATTTGTTTATTTTTTTTTTGGAAACAGAGTCTCACTCGGTCACCTAGGCTGGAGTGCAGTGGCACGATCTCGGCTCACTGCAACCTCTGCCTCCGGGGTTCAAGCCGTTCTCTCGCCTCAGCCTCCTGAGCAGCTGGGATTACAAGCGTGCACCACGATACCCGGCTAAATTTTGTATTTTTAATAGAGACAGGGTTTTACCATGTTGGCCAGGCTGGTCTCGAACTCCTGGCCTCAGGTGATCTGCCTGCTTTGACCTCCCAAAATGCTGGAATTACAGGCATGAGCCACCATGCTCGGCCTTTTTAAAGATTTTTAATTTTTTTTTTTTTTTTTGAGACAGAGTTTTGCTCTTGTTGCCTGAGCTGGAGTGCAATGGCACGATCTCACCTCAATGCAACCTCCGCCTCCCGGGTTCAGGCAATTCTCCTTCCTCAGCCTCCCAAGTAGCTGGGAGTACAGGCATGCGCCACCATGCCCAGCTAATTTTGTATTTTTTTTGGTAGAGATGGGATTTCTCCATGTTGGTCAGGCTGGTCTCAAACTCCCGACCTCAGGTGATCCACTCGCCTCCGCCTCCCAAAGTGCTGGGATTACAGGCATAAGCCACCACGCCTGGCCTAAGATTTTTAAATTTTTTATTTTATTTTTTAAGATACAATTTTACTCTGTCATTCAGACTGGAGTGCAGTGGCACAATCCCGGCTCACTGCAACCTCCGCCTCCTGGGTTCAAGCGATTCTCCTGCCTCAGCCTCCGGAGCAGCTGGGACCAGAAACGCACACCACCATGCCCAGATAATTTTTGTTTTTTTGGTAGAGACAGGGTTTTGCCATGATGGTCAGGCAGATCTTGAACTCCTGACCTCAAGTGATCTGCCCTCCTTGGCCTCCTAAAGTGCTGGGATTACATGCGTGAGCCACTGGGCCTGGCCTAATTCCTCGTATTCTTTAAATCTCAGCCTAAACACTGTGTCTGCAGCGTGGCTTCCCCGGCCCAACTGGTCAAAAGCCTTCACACCTCAGGGAGCCTCTGAGTCTGGATTTCCCAGAGCAGATTTGGGTGCAAGTAGCTGATTTGGGAGGTAGTCCTGGAAAGCACTGGTTGGAGGAGAAAGGGCAGCAGAGAGGGAAGGAAGCCAACAGAGGGTACCTGACAGGTGGGTTTTAGGTGGGCCACTGGGATTCAGTCCCACTGTGGACCTTGGAGAGAGCATGTAGTGCATGCCCCCAAAGTGTCCTACTCATTGGCGTCCGTTCAAGTCTTCTGAGGTGGTTGCAGGGAGAGGGGAGCGTCTTGGAATGCAGATTCCCAGGCCCAGGAACCAGAGGTTCTGGTTCACTAAGAACCTGATCCCTCATGTTATTGTGATGTCCACCCTCCCACACTAAATATCTGCACCTAAAGGATCCTCTACGTCACACTCACCTGTCTCCAACGAGACAGGTGAGCACCATGAGGGCAGGAACGTGTTTGTCTTCACCACCGTACCCTCAGCCATGCAACGTGGCAAATGCCCCATTTTTAAAAATTCTATTTAAGAAATGCTTAATGTAGCAGACACTCTTTTTTTGTTTTTTGTTTTTCTATGTTTTTTTGTGAGATGGAGTCTCGCTCTGTCACCCAGGCTGGAGTGCAGTGGCACGATCTCAGCTCACTGCAACCTCTGCCTCCTGGGTTCGAGCAATTCTCCTGCCTCAGCCTCCCAGGTAGCTGGGACTACAGGCGTGCACCACCATACCCGGCTAATTTTTGCATTTTTAGTAGAGGCGGGGTTTCACCATGTTGGCCAGGCTGGTCACGAACTTCTGACCTCAGGCGATCTACCCGTCTTGGCCTCCCAAAGTGCTGGTATTACAGGTGTGAGCCACCATGCCCGGCCTGCAGACACTGTTTTATGTGATTTCTAATTTTTTTTTTTTTTTTTTTTGTGAGATGGAGTCTTGTTCTGTCACCCAGGCTGAAGTGCTGTGGCATGATCTCAGCTCACTGCAACATCCGTCTCCCAGGTTCAAGTGATTCTTCTGCCTCAGCCTCCTGAGTAGCTGGGATTACAGGCATGCATCACAATGCCCGGCTCATTTTTGTATTTTTAGTAGAAACAGGGTTTCACTACGTTGGCCAGGCTGGTCTTGAACTCCTGGCCTCAAGTGATCCAAAGTGCTGGGATTACAGGCATAAGCGACCACTCTCGGCCAGTACTTTCTAATATTAACTGATCCCCTCATCACAGAATGGTTATTCCCATTTCATAGATGGGGAGAGAGAGGCATGGAAAGATAGACTCACCTGTGAAGGGCGCCTGGATGAGATGTGGCAGAGCTGGGATTTGGACCCAGGCAGGAGATCCCATGGTCTGTGACTTTACTCCTCTCCGCCGCCTCTATAAAGATTGGTTCCATTGTCACCACAGGGGCAAGGGGCTGGTCTAGGAGGCCTTTCCATTTCCTGACTTGGACTGGGTGGGAGTCGTGGATCCTGCCTGACCAGGGACTGTGCCTCCCTCCCCAGCATACTTGGGCTTCCTGTGGATGCTACTGCTGGTAGCCTATGGGCAGAGGGACCCCAGCGCCTACCACCTCAACAGACACCTCCAGCACAGCTTCACCAGGGGCTTTTCAGGTGTGCTCGGCTTCCGAGAGTTCTTCGAGTGAGCCAACACCACCCTCGTGAGCAACCTGTATGGTCACCCCCCAGGTAAGTCCTGCAGCCCTGGGGCTGTGTCAGCCTCCTTGTGCCTTCTCCTGGCTAGGAACAGACGTGGGGCACTGTCAGCATCAGCCTCATAAGAAAACCAGGCCAAGTGTGGTGGCTTACACCTGTAATCCTAGTACTTTGGGAGGCTGAGGCGGGAGGATTGCTTGAGGCCAGGAATTCGAGACCAGGCTGGCAACATGGCAAGACCCTGCCTCTTTGAAAAATACAAAAATTAGCTGGATGTGATGCCTCATGCCTATAGTCCCTGCAACTCAGGAGGCTGAGATGGGAGGATTGCTTAAGCCCAGGAGGCAGAGCCTGCAGTGAGCCAAAATTGTACCACTGCACTCCAGCCTGAGAGACAGAGCAAGACTCTGTCTTAAAAAAAAAAAAAAAAAAGAGGCCAGGTGCAGTGGCTTACGCCTATAATCCCAGCACTTTGGGAGGCCGAGGCGGGCAGATCACTTGAGGTCAGGAGTTTGAGACCAGCCTGGCCAACCTGGTGAAACCCCGTCTCTACTAAAACTACAAAAATTAGCTAGGTGTGTTGTCACGTGCCTGTAAACACAGCTACTTGGGAGGCTGGGGCAGGAGAATTGCTTGAACCTGGGAGGCAGAGGTTGCGGTGAGCTAAGATCATGCCATTGCACTCCAGCCTGGGTGAAGAAGTGAGACTCCATGAAAGAAAGAAAGAGAGAGAGAGAGAGGAAGGAAGGAAGGGAGGGAGGGAGGGAGGGAGGGAAAAGAAAAGAAAACCAGTAAAACCCCAGGCGTGGTGGCTCGCAGCTGTAATCCCAGCACTTTGGGAGGCCAAGACAGGTGGATCACGTGAGGTCAGGAGTTTGAGACCAGCCTGGCTAACGTGGTGAAATCCCATCTCTACTAAAAATACAAAATTAGCTGAGTGTGTTTGCACGTGCCTGTAGTCCCAGCTACTCAGGAGGCTGAGGCAGGAGAATCGCTTGAACCTGAGAAGCGGAGATTGTAGTGAGTCGAGATTGTGCCCTTGCACTCCAGCCTGGGTGACAAGAGTGAAACTGTCAAGAAAGAAAGAGAGAGAGAGAAGGAAGGAAGGAAGGAAGGAGGGAAGGAGGGAGGGAAGGGAAGGAAGGAAGGGAAGGAAGGGAGGAAGGAAGGGAGGGAAGGAAGGAAGGAAGGAAAGAAAGAGAGAGGAAGGAAGGAGGGAAGGAAGGAAGGGAGGAAGGAAGGGAGGAAGGAAGAGAGAAAACCAATCAATAACCACAGGACCAGATGCTATGAAGGAGGGACTCAGAAGTCTGGGTGTGCCCAAGGGGGGACTCTCCACCTTCCCTTCCCCCGATGCAGAGTGGAGAACCTCCTAAGTGAGTGATAACAGAGCTTGAACCAGCTAGGCAAAAACAGTGCACCAGGCAGAATGAACAACACGAGAAAAGCCCAGCCTCTTGCCATGGGATGCGTGTTCTTGGAACCACAGTGTGTTGAGTGTGACTCTCGTGTAGGATGTGAGTTAAGGATCAGTGAGAAGCAAAGCAGGAGAGATGAACAGGCCAGATCATGAAGGATCTCAGGAGCGTGTATCTCATCCTTGAGGAAATGAGGTGCCATTGAATTTCTACATGAGGCTATGGCATAAATCTGTGGTATAGAAGGATCACTCTGGAAGCATGTGGAAGTTGGAGTAAAGGGTGGGCAAGTTGGCCAGGTGCGGTGGCTCACACCTGTAGTCCCAGCACTTTGGGAGGCCGAGGTGAGTGGATCACCCAAGGTCAGGAGTCCGAGACCAGCCTGGCCAACATGGAGAAACCCTATCTCTAATAAAAATACAAAAAATTAGCTGGGCATGGTGGCATGTGCCTGTAATCCCAGCTACTCAGGAGGCGGAGGCAGGACAGTTGCTTGAATCAGGAGGCAAAGGTTGCAGTGAGCCAAGATCATGCCATTGCACTCTAGCCTAGGCAACAAGAGCAAAACTCTGTCTCAAAAAAAAAAAAGAGGTGGAGGAGGTGGCAAGTTAGGATGCTGAGGACACAGGATGAGGGCTGGTGCAGGGACCAGGGACAGTGGTGATGGAGAGAAGGGGATGGGCACATAAGACATGGAAAAAGTAGGATGGATAGGATGTGGTGACCAGTGGGATGGAGGATTGAGGAGAAAGGGCACAGGCACGTCCAGGTGGATGACGGGGTGGCAGGTTCCATTCCCTAAGAGAAGTTGTGCGGAAGCACAGTAGATTCCAGTAGGAGAGATGGTGAGGTTATTTGGATAAATGTAGCCTATAGTTGGTGATAAACTTCTCTGGGCTGTCTCTATAATGGGTATGCTGAATTTCACATTAGCCTCAGGCCAGGGAGCTTGGAATGTGTTAAGATTATTTTGATTGCTAGATTTACCCACCTTGTTTTTCTTTTTAGGCTTTATCACTGATGGGAACTCCAAGCTGGTTGGCAGTGCCCAGATTCGTCAAGTGAGGGTCCGGGAAAGCTCTTGCCCTCTTGCCCAGCAGCTGCAGGCGTCTCTCAACGGATGCCGTGCACCATATTCCCTGGATGCTGAAGACCTGGCAGACTATGGGGAAGGCTGGAATGCCACCGCCCTCAGTAATGGCAGTAGCTTTCCCCAGGCTTGGCAGTACCAGAGCCAGGACCAACGTCAAGGGTATCCCATCTGGGGCAAACTCACTGTGTACCGGGGAGGAGGCTACGTGGTCCCCTTGGGGACTGATCGCCAAAGCACGTCAAGGTAAGGTTGACTTGATTCATTTGTAGCTGAGTAAAGTCTTTTGCTAGAGTCCACATCTGCTTGGGGAATGTAGTCTTCCAAACAGGGCTGAGCCAAGTTCATTCAGGTCCTTGTGGGAGGGCTTGTAGGATGCAGAATCATGCAGGTTGTGTTTTCAGGTCCCTGGGAACTAAGCCATCTCAGAATTGGAAGGAAAGTCTCTCTCTAGCATTCACAGCCTGGTTGCTTCTGCTAGAGCCAGGCCAGAGATGGGGAGCTCACTACCACTCAAAGCAGTCCACCCTTAGGCAAGAGGGAATTAGTTAAGGATCTGTCAAGAATTACGCAAAATCTGAGGTTTTACCCTACTTGTAAGCCAAGAAGCTAGCCTGTTAACTGTTTCATGGATGCTGGCAGAATACGCAATATTCCTGGGTCAGAGACAAAGGATTTTGTTACGGCAAAAGTCATAGCAGAACATTACACTGGTCTGAGTCAGTTGCCCACAAAGGGCCATGAAAGATGCCTGCATGTGCCTGCAATACAGAGCCTGGGGGCATTTGATGCTTTTACAACAGCAGAAAGAAGCCTACTCTTTGTCCAAAGGAAGGCATCACCTCATCCCACAAGGCTGCACACTGCAAATACAGCCCTAAGAAGTGACTTGGCTAAAGCACAGCCACGGCCTTGCATTCCTAGAATACCCAGTAAGAACGTGCAGGGATGCTCAGGGTCCGTGAAGACTGACTCAACATGCCCTTGAGACAAGAGACCTAGATTTGATACCCTGGCACTGCTCCTTTTAGCTGTGTAGCCCAAGCAAATTAGCAGACCCGTGTGAACCTCAGTTTCCTCCCTTGTATGATCATTGCACCAAGGTGGTTTATGATGGTGCAGCCTGTACTCTGTCTACAAACAGGGTCTCCTGGGGTTAAGGAAAGGCCAGGAATAGTCTATTTCAGAATAAGAGGCATTTTTCCTGCTAATTGGAATGACTGCAGATATTCTCTCTCTGGTGGCTGGGTGCAGTGATCATGCCTGTAATCTCAGCTCTCTGAGAGGCCAAGGCAGAAGGAGCACCTGAGGTCAGGAGTTCGAGACCAGTATGGCCAACATGGAGAAACCCCATCTCTACTAAAAATACAAAAAATTAGTGGCGGGTGCCTGTAATCCCAGCTACTCAGGAGGCTGAGGCAGGAGAATCGCTTGAATACGGGAGGCAGAGGTTGCAGTGAACCGAGGTTGCGCCATTGCACTCCAGCCTGGGCAACAAGAGCGAAA
This sequence comes from Pan paniscus, assembly GCF_029289425.2. Classification (NCBI taxonomy): domain Eukaryota; kingdom Metazoa; phylum Chordata; class Mammalia; order Primates; family Hominidae; genus Pan; species Pan paniscus. The sequence goes on along the minus strand of NC_073267.2, from coordinate 90,878,370 downwards.
CTCTGTCTCGAAAAAAAAAAAAAAAAGATGTTCTCTCTCTGCTGCTATGTACCAAGCAGGATGCAGACCCACTGGGGACACAGCATATTACAGGCCCATCATTATTACTGGAAGTAATAACAACTATCATTACTACACACACACAACACACACACACACATGCACACACATCCCTCCATGTTCTCTAAATGATCTGAAGGCACTGGTGTTAACACCGTTGTAGAGCCGGGCACAGTGGCTCACACCTATAATTCCAGCACTTTGGGAGGCTGACACAGGGGGATTGCTCGAGCCCAGGAATTTGAGACCAGCCTGGACAACATACTGAGATTCTGCCTCTTAAAAAGATAACAAATTACCTGGGCATGGGGGTACGCACCTGTGGTCCCAGCAGCTTGGGAGGCTGAGGTGGGAGGATCACATGAGCCTGGGAGGTGGAGGCTGCAGTGAGAGATGATTGCCATTGCACCCCATTCTGAGCAACAGAGCAATACCCTGTCTCATAAACACAAAAAACCAACAAAAAACCACACCATGGCAGATGAGGAAACCAAGGCCTGGAGAAGTTATTAGCTTGTCCAGGAGGCAGCCAAGATTTGAACCCAGGTCCCTCCACCACCTTCAGGGCATGTGCTCTTTCCACCACACCAGGCTGACAGATCTCCGGGAGCTCATGGGAGCTGCTTGCCTAACCCCTGATGTTTTATATGATTCTTTTTTATTTATTTATTTATTTATTTATTTATTTGTTTGTTTGTTTATTTATTTATTTATTTATTTTTGAGACAGAGTCTTGCTCTTGTTGCCCAGGCTGGAGTGCAATGGCGTGATCTCAGCTCACTGCCACCTCTGCTTCTGGGCTCAAGTGATTCTCCTGCCTCAACCTCCTGAGTAGCTGGAATTACAGGTGCACGCCACCACACCCAGCTAATTTTTGTATTTTTAGTAGAGGTGGAGTTTCACCATGTTGGCCAGGCTGGTCTTGAACTCCTGACCTCAGGTGATCCGTCCACCTCAGCATGCCAAAGTGCTGGGATTACAAGCATTAGCCATCAGCCCAGCCTCCTTTTTTTCTTTTTCTTTATTTCTTTTTTTTTTTTTTTTTTTCGGAGACAGAGTCTTGCTCTGTTGCCCGGGCTGGAGTGCATTGATGTGATCTCAGCTCACTGCAACCTCCACCTCCCAGGTTCAAGCAATTCTCCTGCCCCAGCCTCCTGAGTAGCTGAGAATACAGGCGTGTGCCACCACGCCTGGCTAAATTTTTTGTATTTTTAGTAGAGACAGTGTTTCACCATGTTAGCCAGGTTGATCTCAAACTCCTGACCTCAGGTGATCTGCCTGCCTCAGCCTCCCAAAGTGATGAGATTACAGGTGTGAGCCACCATGCCCGGCCCTTTTTTCTTCTTTTGAGACAGTCTCACACTATCACCCAGGCTGGAGTGTAGTGGCATGATCTTGACTCATGGCAACCTCTGCCTCCTGGATTCAAATGATTCTCCTGTCTCAGCCTCAAGCAATTTTCATGCCTCAGCCTCCTGAGTAGCTGGGATTACAGGCATACACCACTACAGCTAATTTTTTTTTTCTTTTTTTTTTTTTTGAGACAGAGTCTCGCTCTGTCACCCAGGTTGAGGTGCAGTGGCATGATATCGGCTCACTGTAACCTCTGCCAACCTGGTTCAAACAATTCCCATCTCAGCCTCCTGAGAAGCTGGGATTACAGGCATGCGCCACCATGCCCAGCGAATTTTTGTATTTTTAGTAGAGACGGAATTTCACCATGTTGTTCAGGCTGGTCTCGATGTCCGGACCTCAGATAATCCACCCACCTCAGCCTCCCAAAGTGCTGAGATTACAGGCGTGAGCCACCGCACCCGGTCACGCCTGGCTAATTTTTGTATTTTTGTATTTTTAGTGGAGACGGGGTTTCACCATGTTGGCCAGGCTGGTTTCAAACTCCTGACCTCAGGTGATCCACCTGCCTCAGCCTCCCAAACTGCTGGGATTACAGATGTGAGCCACCGCACCCGGACTATGATTCTTCTAACACCATGGCTCTCAAACCGTAAAAAGCATCCAAGGCTGGGCGCGGTGGCTCACGCCTGTAATCCCAGCACTTTGGGAGGCCGAGGCGGGCGGATCACGAAGTCAGGAGATCGAGACTATCCTGGCTAACACGGTGAAACCCCGCCTCTACTAAAAATACAAAAAATTAGCCGGGTGCCGTGGCAGGCACCTGTAGTCCCAGCTACTCGGGAGGCTGAGGCAGGAGAATGGCGTGAACCCAGGAGGCAGAGCTTACAGTGAGCCGAGATCGCACCACTGCACTCCAGTCTGGGCGACAGTTCAAGACTCCGTCTCAAAAAAAAAAAAAAAAAAAAAAAATCCAAATCCTGGCGGGCTCATCAAAACACGCATTCTGGGCTCCCCTGAGAGTGTCTGACTCAGCAGGTGTAGGGCGGGCCTGAAAATCTGTATTTCCAACAAGCTCCCAGGTGATGCTGATGCTGCTGGTGTGGGCACTACACTTTGAGAATCTCTGCTCTGATGGCCAGGAGATGAGGAGTGCCACCATATCACAGCGTGGGCTACAAAATGTGACCACTCCCAGCAGCAGCTCTGTTGGCCTGGTGGCCCAGGGAGCAGAGCAGAAACAGAGGGAGAAGTTGAGACAGGAAGTACTGGCCTCAGTCAAGGGGCTGCCGGGACATGGAGCCCCTGCAGGATAGCAATGCCCCAATGCCACTCTTTCCTGCAGAATTCTCCGCTATCTCTTTGACAACACCTGGCTGGACGCCTTGACCAGAGCTGTGTTTGTGGAGTTCACTGTCTACAACGCCAACGTCAACCTGTTCTGCATTGTCACGCTGACGCTAGAGACCAGCGCTCTGGGTGGGCAGCCTCGCCTGGGAACCCTCTGCAGGGCTCCAGAAGACATATACTCCTTCCCCTGGGCTGGGGCTCCTGACCTACCTGGGTGCAGCCACCCCGGGGCCAGAGCTCCAGAGCAAATACTTATTTAGTGAATCTAGGTGTGGGTCTTGGTTATCCTTGCAGCCATGAGTCCCTGGGCCCCCGAAGGCAAAGCATTAGGGCCCTCCACCCTAATTCTTCCCATCTTTCTGGCCTAGTCGCCCAAGTTATCGTAAAACAGCCTATTCAGAGTCCAAAGGCAGCTTATCCATTGCCTAATCCCGAGCTTCCCTGTCTGCTGGGGTTGGGGGTGGTGACCTGGCAGTGACGGCGAGGGAGAATGTGACGTAACAGATCATATCACCTAATATAATATTTTACCATACATCAGTGCACAGCACAAAGTACGTTTTACAACATAATCCAGCACACATGCAACCAAGATGAAATGTTCACAAATAACATGTACTTTAACTCCATGAGGCCAGGCGTGGTGGTTCGCCCCCATGATCCCAGCACTTTGGGAGGTCAAGGTGGGAGGACTCCTTGAGCCCAGGAGTCCAAGACCAGCCTGGGCATCATGGTGAGACCTGGTCTCTATAAAATTTAAAAAACAAAAAACTACATGTGATGGGCTCTCATATTTTGTGTTCTATTCTATTTATTCTTCCTCATGCCTCCTTCCCCCTTTAAAATGCTGATCACAGTCTTCTAAAAACCAATCTATAGTCTATTCAGCTGATGGTCAATTTACCTAAAAGCCAACCTCCTCTCCAGTGAATACCAAACTTTTAGAAAATATTAGATTATGTTTTTAATTATAAAAGTAATATAGGCCGGGAGTGGTGGCTCACACCTGTAATCCCAGCACTTTGGGAGGCCATTGGCGGGGTGGGGGGGTGCAAATCACCAGGTCAGGAGTTCAAGACTAGCCTGGCCAACATGGCGAAACCCCGTCTCTACTAAACATACAAAAATTAGCTGGGCGTGGTGGCGGGCATCTGTAATCCCAGCTACTCAGGAGGCTGAGGCAGGAGAATCGCTTGAACCCAGGAGGTGGAGGTTGCAGTAAGCCGAGATTGTGCCATTGCACTCCAGCCTGGGCAACAAGAGCAAGACTCCATCTCAAAAAAAAAAAAAAGGAATATATGTTTGTGTTTTAAAAACAAAATTCAGAACCGTGAAAACTGAAGGGCTTTCAATTTCCATTGTCCTTCTGCATTGCTGATAGTTTCTTCTGAATCCTTTTTGGGTTTACCTGTGTATCTTTTTTTTTTTTTTTTTTTTTTTTGAGACACAGTCCTTCTCTGTCACCCAGGCTGGAGTGCAATGGTGTGATCTCGGCTCACTGCAACCTCTGCCTCCTGGGTTCAAGCAATTCTCCTGCCTCAGCCTCCCGAGTAGCTGGGACTACAGGTGCCCGCCACCACGCCTGGCTAACTTTTTGTATTTTTAGTAGAGACGGGGTTTTACCATGTTAGCCAGGATGGGCTCAATCTCCGGACCTTATGATCTGCCCACCTCAGCCTCCCAAAGTGCTGGAATTAGAGGCGTGAGCCCATGGGCCCGGCCCAAAATGGCTTTAAATGAGCCAAGTGGGAGTCAATTGTCATTATATGGGTGGATGTGCTTTATCTGGAGGTATCTGTGCCCAAAAGGCCAACATCAAATGCCGAGGGGAGGGGAGAACCTTCCACTGCAGCCCCTCCGCCCCTTCTGTTGCATCCGCTGTCTTCGGTGTCTACCACGTGTCCACGTTCAGTCCTTCGGGTCTGAAATAACTTTGGCTTTTCCTTGGCCCCAGCCAGCCCTCAGGGGGTTGAGCTTGAGTCATCTGACCTGATGGCTCCTGTCAGAAGCCATGGCTCTGAGCAACCAGGTCACCCAGAGTGAGCAGAACGCACTTTGCTCCCCAGGCACCTTCTTTACGCACCCGGCCCTGCAGAGCCTTCGCCTGTACCCCTTCACCGACGGCTGGCACCCCTTCGTGGTAGCGGCAGAGCTCATCTACTTCCTCTTCCTCCTCTACTACATGGTGGTGCAGGTAAGGGGCATGCTCATAGCTCATGAGCAGGGTTTGGGGTGCAGGGGTGCCTGGTGCCTCACCAACACCTCTCCTCTTCCTTGTAAGTGGGATGGGAAAGGGATTTTTTCCTTTTTTTTTTGAGATGGAGTCTCACTCTGTCACCAGGCTGGAATACAGTGGTGTAATCTCGGCTCACTGCAGCCTCCACCTCCTGGGTTCAAATGATTCTCCTGCCTCAGCATCTTGAGTAGCTGGGACTACAGGCATGCACCACCAAGCCTTGCTAATTTTTGTGTGTTTAGTAGAGATGGGGTTTCACCATGTTGGCCAGGATTGTCTCGAACTCCTGACCTCGTGAACCGCCTGCCTCAGCCTCCCAAAGTGCTGGGATTACAGGCGTGAGCCACCGCACCCGGCCGGGAAAGGGCTTTGCCTTAGGTGTTTGCTGGGAGCAACCTTTGGTCCTTCCATTGGTCCTAGGGCTGATCTAGGCTGCTAGATCAGGGCATGGGAAGCACCCAAGGTTGGTACTCCTCAGGAATTGAGAACTCAAAGTGGGGTCCTTCATGGGTGGGGAAGGGAGAGGAGCATGGGTCCTGTTTCTACTGAACTGAGACCTTCCAAAGAGCCAGGGTAGGGCGATGGTACGGGGAAGTGACCCTACAGCTGGGTGTGGAAGTCCTCTGAACTTAGATTGTGGGGCCTCTTAGCATCTTTTGTTCCCACCCACAGTCACTGGGAGTTAGGCAACATCCCCTTTGCCACCTTTATTGCCATGTTGCATCCAAACGTGCAGATGTTGATGACGCTAAAGGCTGGACGATCATGAGAACACACCGGAAGCTACTCCCCTCCTCCTGACAAAAATGCAAACCAGATTCCCGAAAGGGGGCATCTTGGCCCTCCATCGTCTTCTCCAACACCCTGTTTAAAGCAAGGATGATATTTTTGAGTGCTTACTGCATAGCAGGCATTGTGCTAAGAACATATGTGTTTTCTCTTTCAACAACAGGAGAAAGGTCCTATGGGCTCTAATTCAGAGTAGGAAACTAAAGTCCAGAGACTTTAAGTCATTTATCCAAGGTCAGAATTTGAACACAGGGAGTCTGACCCCTGACCGTCACACTCGACCCCTATCCACAGCATCAGCCTCATGAAGCAGCGCACTCACCTGGTCTTGAGCATCACCAGTTCAAGCCCAATGGCCAACAGTCATCAGACAGCAACTTCAATCCATGCACCTGTCCAAGAACCTCACAGCAGATCTGTTCACCACCCACCTCCACGGTTCACTGCCCTCCTCCAACCGCCTCCACACTCTGCCTGCAGCTGCTTCAGAAAGCTGCTCTCCAAAACCTACAAATCTCTCTCAAAATGCTGCTTGGGCAGTTTTAAAAATCTCCCCACTCTCCATCCCTTTGTTGTAAAAGTGAACTTAGCCTGCCACCAGCCAAATGGAAGTCCTTCCTTCTTAAGAGTGGGTAGGAGGGGCACAGTGGCTCAAGCCTATAATCCCAGCATTTTGGGAGGCCAAGACGGGCAGATCACTTGAGGTCAGGAGTTGGAGACCAGCCTGGCCAACATTGCAAAACCTCATCTCTACTAAAAATACAAAAATTAGCCGGGCATGGTGGCAGGTGCCTGTAGTCCCAGCTACTTGGGAGACTGATGCAATAGAATCACTTGAACCTGGGAGGCAGAGGTTGCAGTGAGCTGAGATCCTGCCACAGCACTCCAGCCTGGATGACAGAGCAAGACTCTGTCTCCAAAAAAAAAAAAAAAAAAAGAAAAAAATTGCTGGGCGCAGTGGCTCACGCCTGTAATCCCAGCACTTTGGGAGGCCAAGGCAGGTGGATCATGAGATCAGGAGTTCAAGACTAGCCTGGCCAACATGGTGAAAACCCATCTCTACTAAAAATATAAAATTAGCCAGGTGTGGTGGCGCATGCCTGTAATTACAGCTACTCGGGAGGCTGAGGCAGGAGAATCGCTTGAACTGGAGGCAGAGGTTGCAGTGAGCTGAGATTGCACCACTGCACTCCAGGACTAGGCAACAAGAGCGAAACTCTGTCCCTGGCGAAAAAAAGAAAGAAAGAAAAGGAAGGAAGGAAGGAAAGGAAGGAAAGGAAAGAAAGGAAGAAAGAAGAGGAAAAAAGAATGGGCAGGAGGGGAAACTGGTACAAAAATAGAAGATTCTCTTGAGTGAAAGGGAAAAGATGGGGAGGAAGATGAAGAACACATGCAGGATCGTTCTTATGAACTTGTGACACCTGTTGGGGAAGTTTAATTAAAACTAAGTCTCCTGCCTATCCAGAAAACCTCTCCACAAGGGCAGAAAAGAAAGAAAACTACCTAACTATCTATTTGTCTATCTATGTAGAGAGAGGGTCTGGCTCTGTTGCCCTGGCTGGAGTGCTGGAGTACAGTCCCAGATTACTGCAGCCTCAACCTCCCCGGGGTCGAGTGATCCTCCTACCTCAGCCTCCCGAGTAGCTGAGACTATAGGCATGTGTCACCACATCCAGCTAATTTTTGTACTTTTTGTAGAGATGAGGCTTTGTCTTTTTCTTTTTTTTTTTTGAGACGGAGTCTTGCTCTGTTGCCCAGGCTGGAGTACAGTGGTGACTTCTGTGCTCACTGCATCCTCCGCCTCCTGGGTTTAAGAGATTTCCGGCTTATTTTTATATTTGTAGTACAGACAGGGTTTTCACCATGTTGGCCAGGCTGGTCTCGAGCTCCTGACCTCAAGTGATTTGTCTGCCTTGGCCTCCCAAAGTACTGAGATTACAGGCGTGAGCCACCATGCCCAGCCCATTTTTGTGATTTTGCCCAGGCTGTTCTCTAACTCCTGGGCTCAAGTGATTGTCACGCCTCAGCCTCCCAAAGTGTTGTAGAGGTATGAGTCGCCACGCTCAGCAATTTTAAAAATTATTTATTTATTTATTTTATTATTTATTTATTTATTTTTGAGACAGATTCTTTCTCTGTCACCAAGTTGGAGGGCAATGGCGCGAACTTGGCTCACTTTAACCTCCGCCTCCAGGGTTCAAGCAATTCTCCCGCCTCAGCCTCCTGAGTAGCTGGGACTGCAAGCACCCGCCACCACGCCCAGCTAATTTTTATATTTTTAATAGAGACAGGGTTTCGCCATGTTGGCCAGGATGGTCTGGATCTCTTGACCTTGTGATCCGCCAGCCACAGCCTCTCAAAGTGCTGGGATTACAGGCGTGAGCCACCGTGCCCAGCCTAAATTATTTATTTTTAATTGTGGGAAATATACGTAACATAAAATTTACCATTTTAACCACTTTTAAGTGTTTAGTGGCATTAGGTCCACTCATATCATTGTGCAAGTGCCACTACCGTCCATCTCCAGAAGGATGAACTCTTTCCATGTTGCAAACTACAGCCAGCTGGGTTCGGTGGCTCGCACTTGTAATCCCAGCACTTTGGGAAGCAGAGGCGGGCAGATCACCTGAGGTCAGGAGTTTGAGACTAGCCTGGCCAACAAAATGAAACCCCTTCTCTACTAAAAATACAAAAATTAGCTGGGTGTGGTGGCAGACGTCTGTAATCCCAGCTACTCAGGAAGCTGAAGCAGAAGAATTGCTTGAACCCGGGAGGCGGAGGTTGCATTGAGCTGAGATGGGGCCCGCTGCACTCCAGCCTGAGCAACAGAGGGAGACTCCATCTCAAAAAAAAAAAAAAAAAAAGAATTTCCTGGGGTTTAAATACCTTCTAGAGGTTTCCATTGGTTAATCGGTGTATGTCCTATGTAAACGAAGAGGTTAAAGTGAAGTTACAAAGTCATTTACTCGGGGTACACCCTATGTGAATGAAGAGGATATTTCCTGTCATAGCTGAAGTGTTTCCATTTGATTTAGTTCTTAGGTTCCCTGCCTCCAGGCCCTATTATCCCTCGTCAGTGGGTCTGTGCACAAGGCTGGGGAGAGGCCCGGGCACTCTGTGCATGGGGGCCAGAGCTGGGGAAGCCTCCTGCCAGAGGGCCCTCCGGGATGGGGAGGGAGCAGCCCTGTGGGGCGGGGGCAGTCACGGCCGCAACTTCACGCTCCTTTTCCAGGGCAAGCGCATGAGGAAGCAGACGTGGGGCTATTTCTGCAGCAAGTGGAATCTTCTGGAGCTGGCCATCATCCTGGCCAGCTGGAGCGCCCTGGCGGTGTTTGTGAAGAGGGCTGTCCTGGCCGAAAGGGACCTCCAGCGCTGCCGGAACCACAGGGAGGAGTCAGTGGCTGTCTCCTCAGCCCCCCAGCTCCCCACACTGGCCCCTCTTCCTACAGCTCCGTTTGAGGCCCAGGGGTCAGAAGGAGGTTTTAGAATGCTGTGAACCCTCAGGGGATAAAGGGGCACTCCTAGTAGACATAACTCTAGCTGCCACCTAGATTCAGGTGTGGGGCCAGCCACAAGTGAGTACGATTGGAGAGGACTCAGACAAAATAGAACATCTTGTGCAAATGTTCCCAAAACATAGGACCATGGGGCATCCTGCTTAGGCTCTCCAAAACCTTGCAAAGGGGAGGCTCTTTGCAAGTATTATGGCTCCAGTAAGCTCACCTCTGCTACCATACACTAAGTGTCCACTATGTGGTAGGCAGGATGTTTTCACCTAGGGAATCATCATCAGAATTGATGAAGGTCAGTGTTATCATCGCCCCATTTGACAAAGACATTGAGGGCAGGGTGTGGTGGCTCATGCCTGTAATCTCAGCACTTAGGGAGGCCAAGGTGGGCAGATCACTTGAGGTTAGGAGATTGAGACCAGCCTGGCCAATGCAGTGAAACCCTAACTCTACTAAAAATGGAAAAATTGCTGGACACGGTGGCTCACGCCTGTAATCCCAACACTTTGGGAGGCCAAGGCGGGTGGATCATTTGAGGTCAGGAGTTCGAGACCAGCCTGGCCAATATGGTAAAACCACATCCCTACTAAAAATACAAAAATTAGCTGGGCGTGATGGCATGCACCTGCAGTCCCAGCTACTTGGGCGCCTGTAGTCCCAGCTACTCAGGAGGCGGGAGAATCGCTAGAACCCGGGAAGCAAAAGTTGCAGTGAGCCGAGATTGTGCCACTGCCCTCCAGCCTGGGTGACAGAGGGAGACTGGGTCTCAAAAAAACAGACAAAGACATTGAGGCTCAGAGAGGTCACGTGACTTCCCCAAGGCCACACAGCTAAAATGTGGCAGACAAGTAATTTAAGCCTAGCTTGTGTGGCTCCAGGGTCCCCTCCGTTGCTTGGAATCATTGGGTTTCTTGACTCACTCGTTTTATAGATATAGCTAACATGTATTGAGTTATTGCTAAATGTCATACACTTTCATAAAAACACCACATTACAAGCAGTGTCTCATCTCACCTACACCTGAATCCTCCTGAGACCTCTAAGAGATGATATTATCACCATCCCTTTTTTTGTTTTGTTTTTTGAGACGGACTCTTGCATGATCTCAGCTCACTGCAACCTCTCCCTCCTGGGTTCAAGTCATTCTCCTGCCTCAGCCTCCCCAGTAGCTGGGATTACAAGTACACACCACCATACCCGGTTAATTTTTGTATTTTTAATAGAGATGGGGTTTCACCATGTTGGCCAGGCTGATCTCGAACTCCTGACTTCATGATCCACCCCCGCTTGACTTCCCAAAGTGCTGGGATTACAGGCGTGAGCCACCGCGTGCAGCCTCATCATCCTTTTTTTTACAAATGAGGAAATCACATGTAATGAGGCTTGGAGAGGTTAAGCTGCATGAAAGGAAAATAAAATCTTGGGACCCCAATCCACTCTGCCAAAAGGAAAAAGAAAAATTAAGCTGAAAATTGAGTCATGCAAGAAACTGCCTTTCGTTTTGTTCCTGAAGAGAGAGTTACAGCTAAAAGGTTGATCTCTGCAGGTAGCAGCTCCATGTTCACCTTAGCTTATGTGAAGTGCCCACTTAACTGAGCATGAGACAAATACATCATTGACTATTCCCTTACCTGCTCCTTTTCTCTGGCAACATGTGGATTCAATAGTGTCACCAGACCCTCCGTCTTTCCTCTCTAGCCCGCTTTTCACTTTTAAGTATTGAAGGCTTCGGGCTGGGCATGGTGGCTCATGCCTAATAAAAGAGGGCTTATGGCCTCTTTTATTTATGTTTTGAGACGGGGTCTTGCTCTGTCACCCAGGCTGGAGTGCAATGGCGTGATCACAGCTCACGATAGCCTTGATCTGCAGGGCTCATGCGATCCTCTCACCTCAGCCTCCTGTGTAGCTGGGACCACAGGCTCACGCTACCATGCTCAGGTAATTTTCTTTTTTTTTGAGACGGAGTCTCACTCTGTCGCCCAGGCTGGAGTGCAGTGGCACCATCTTGGGTCACCACAACCTCCGCCTCCCAGGTTGAAGCGATTCTCCTCCCTCAGTCTCCTGTGTAGCTGGATTGCAGGTGCATGCCACTACGCACAGCTAATTTTTGTATTTTTAGTAGAGATGGGGTTTCACCATGTTGGCCAGGCTGGTCTCGAACTCCTGACCTTGTGATCTTCCCACCTTGGCCTCCCAAAGTGCTGGGATTACAGCCATGAGCCACCGCGCCCGGCCGCTCAGGTAATTTTTAAATTATCTGTAGAGATGAGGTCTTGCTCTGTTGCCCAAGTTGGTTTTGAACTCCTGGGCTCAAGCATTCCTCCTGCCTTGGCTTCCCAAAGCGATGGGATTACAGGCATGAGCCTCCATGCCCAGCCAGCCCTTCTTTATGAAGGCAGTTAGCCGTATTAAAGCATGGGTCTCAACCTTGGCTACATATGAGAATAACTCCAAGGAGACAGTAAAAATACTGAAGCCAGGCTGGGTGCGGTGGCTTATACCTATAATCCCAGCACTTTGGCAGGCTGAGGTGGGTGGATCACAAGGTCAGGAGTTCAAGACCAGCCTGGCCAACATGATGAAACCCCGTCTCTGCTAAAAATACAAAAATTAGCTGGGCATGGTGAAGTGTGCCTACAGTCCCATTTACTCAGGAGTTTGAGGCAGGAGAATCGCTTGTACCCAGGAGGAGGATGTTGCAGTAAGCCAAGATTGTGCCACTGCACTCCAGCCTGGGTGACAGAGCCAGACTCCATCTCAAGAAAAAAATAAAATAAAAATAAAAGAGGGCTTATGTATTGTTATTTTTTCCACATACATAAGCAATTAAATGGCGTGAGACGGTGTTAGGTCTTCTTTTTGTTTGTTTTGAGACAGAGTTTCGCTGTTGTTGCCCAGGCTGGAGTGTAATGGCGCGATCTCAGCTCACTGCAACCTCTGCCTCCCGGATTTAAGGGATTCTCCTGCCTTAGCCTCCCGAGTAGCTGAGACTACAGGCGCCTGCCACCACGCCTGGCTAATTTTTTGTATTTTTAGTAGAGATGGGGTTTCACCATGTTGGCCAGGCTGGTTGCGAACTCCAGACCTCAGGTGATCCACTGGCCTTGGCCTCCAGAAGTGCTGGGATTACAAGTGCAAGCCACCGTGCCCAGCCAGCATTAGGTCTTTTAAGAGAGACAGGAGAAAGGAGCTGCTGGAGTCAAAGGCGGAAGCAACCGTTTGTACCAGCAACTCCAGTCTGCTCAAAGGGAAGGAAGATTCTGGAAGGCAGGAGATTTGGGTAAAAGGATGGTTCTCACTGAGGCCTGGCCAGTACCCAAGGTGGCAAACCCAGTCTGTGCTTTGTGTCCCTCGGTGTGGCCCTGTAGAGAGCTGCCCTGAATGGGTCCAACCTTGGAGGAGAGCACGGGGAAAGCTCTCCAGATCACAGAGCTTCGGGAAGGTAGTGTCACCTTGAACCTGTTTGAAAAGGCTTCTTCTGTAGAATAGCTAGAAGGGAGGCCTCACAAGTTTTTCTTTTTTAAGCAATTTCAATTTTTATTATTTTTTTATAGAGACAGGAGTCTCACATTGTTCCCCATGCTGATCTCGAACTCCTGGCCTCAAGTGATCCTCCCGCCTCAGCCTCCCAATGTGCTGAGATTGCAGGCATGAGCCACTGTGCCTGGCCTCCAATTTTATTTAGGTTCAGGGGGTACATGTGCAGGTTTGTTACATGAGTATATTGCGTGATGCTGAGGTTTGGGGTGCGAATGACCTCGATACCCATGTAGTAAGCACAGTACCCAGTAGATAGTTTCTCAACCCTTGCCTGCCTCTCTCCAGTCTTGCAGTCCCCAGTGTCTGTTGTTTCCATCTTTATGTCCATAACTAGCTAATGTTTAGCTCCCACTTACAAGTGAGAACACGCAGTATTTGATTTTCTGTTCCTGTGTTAATTTGCTTAGGATGATGGCCTCCGGCCGCATCCGTGCCACTGCAGAGGACGTGGTTTTGTTCCTTTTTGTGGCTGCAAAGTTTTTCAGTTAACAAGAAATACCATATGGCTTCATAAAACTTATTTATTTTTATTTATTTTTTATTTTTGAGACAGAGTTTTGCTCTTGTCACCCAGGCTAGAGTGCAGTGTCATGATGTCAGCTCACTGCAACCTCTGCCTCCTGGGTTCAAGAGATTCTCTTGCCTCAGCCTCCTAAGTAGCTGGGATTACAGGCATGCGCCACCACACCTGGCCAATTTTTATATTTTTGCTAGAGACAGGGATTCGCCATGTTGGCCAGGCTGGTCTCGAACTCCTGACCTCAGGTGATCTGCCTGCCTTGGCCTCCCAAAGTGCTGGGATTACAGGTGTGAGCCACCACGCCTGGACTATAAAACTTTTAAAAACAGATCAGGAAAAAAAAATGTCTTGAGTCCAACATCCCAGAGAAAACCACATGGTGATTGGTCTGCTGCCGTCTCACTGATGACGATCATAGCTCACTACAGCTTCAAACCCCTGAACTCAAGTGATCCTCCCGCCTCAGCCTCTTGAGTAGCTAGGATTACCAGTGCACACCATGAAGTCCAACTACCATTATCATCTTTGTCACCATCACCATCATCTTCAGCATCATCACCATCATCATTACTGTCATTGTCATTATCACTCTCACACCACAATTCCCAGCATCCTCCTCCTCCTCCTCCTCATCATCATCATCACCACCTACCTGGGGGAACTGGGATGGCTCTCTTTCCCAGACCTGTTTCTGGACCTGATGGCCTATGAGATGATGATAGAACTAATCCCACATCCCAAAATGCCGATAAATCCAATCTTGCACCCAGATGAGTTCTGGCTGAACTGCTCAAGGTCTCTGAGACCCAGCCTTTGCATTTTGGTCCCACAGAGGCATCAGCTTCAGTGAGACAGCAGCAGCCGATGCTGCCCTTGGCTACATCATTGCCTTCCTGGTACTCCTGTCCACAGTGAAGCTTTGGCATCTGCTCAGGTTGAATCCCAAAATGAACATGATTACGGCAGCCCTACGCCGTGCCTGGGGCAACATTTCAGGCTTTATCATTGTCATCCTTACCATGCTCCTGGCTTACTCCATCGCGGTAAGTATCTGCTTTGGGAAAAGTTCGGGGCGGGTCTCTGCAGAAACCAAGGCTAATTGGTGGTGGGAAAGTGGACAGTTAGGGTTAGGGAGACCCTGGGAACCCAAGGAAGGTGGTGGCTCTTGTAAGTACAGGGTCTCTTTGCTGTGAGCTCATGCACCAGTCATCTCAAATGGCAAAGGCTGGAGAGCTCAGGTGGATAGGGTGAGGAGGCATAGGCTCTAGTGCTGAAGGGGTCCAGGTTTGGGAAGAATTCCTTTCTGCCTCTAGACCCCTCCTGGATGTGCCAGTTATCCTGGCTTCCCAACTGGTCAGAAGGCACAGGGCTAACTCCTAGACACACACAGAGCACTGCTGCTGTGCTGGGGGATGGATGGGGCCACCACGTCCTTGAGTTGGGGCAGAGGTGGGGATGTGAAGGTAGATACATCCACAGGCCATGCCAGTGCTTGTTGTCCAAGACATGACTCATGAGCTTGGGAGGGCCAATGCCACTTCACTCAGCACTTTAAGAGCACATTGACAAGCATGGCCCTGTGTAGAAAAACATAAATGAAAACATTAAATTTTCTTTTTTGTTGTTGAGAGGGAGTCTTGTTCTGCTGCCCAGGTTGGAGTGCAGTGGCACGATCTAGGCTCACTGCAACCTTCACCTCCCAGGTTCAAGCGATTCTCTTGCCTCATTCTCCTGAGTAGCTGGGATTGCTGGTGCACACCACCATGACTGGCTAATTTTGTATTTGTAGTAGAGACAGGGTTTCACCATGTTGGTCAGGCTGGTCTCGATCTCCTGACTTCAGGTGATCCACCCACCTCGGCCTCCCAAAGTACTGGGATTACAGGCATGAGCGACCGTGCGTGGCTTTTTTTTTTTTTTTTTTTTTGGATACAGAGTCTCACTCTGTTGCCCAGGCTGGAGTGCAGTGTCACAATCTCGGCTCACTGCAACCTCTGCCTCCCAGGTTCAAGCGATTCTCCTGTTTCAGCCTCCTGACTAGCTGGGACTACAGGCATGTGCCACGACACCCGGCCAATTTTTGTATTTTTGGTAAAAACAGTGTTTCATCATGTTGGTCTCAAACTCCTGACCTCAGGTAATCTGCCTACCTTGGCCGCCCAAAGCGCTGGGATTACAGGCGTGAGCCACCGCGCCCAGCCAAAAACATTAAATTTTCAATTCTTTTTTATGATCACGTGAGAAACAAAGCCCCTCTTACATCCTGGCCCCCACCACATCCTGATGTCCTTCTAAATACACCCCCTACTGCCCACCATGTTCCCATGCGAGCCCTGGCCTTCCGTTCATCTCTGGCCTTTAGCACAACCCTGGCCCACTCCCTACCCCAGGGCCTTCCCCATTCTCACCCTGGCTCCATCCAGTCTCTTGCCTTCCTCTCCTCCCTAATCATCCTATCCACGAGCCCATCGCATCCTAGTCCCCACTCCACCCCAACCCTCACCCCACTCTGCCTCCCTGTCACCTCAGGCTTGACCCCTTCCATCCCTAGCCCCCCCCGATCTTCCTTTCCCACCCCTGGAAACAGGTGGGGTGCACTGAGGGAGTGATGGGGGTGTGTTCTGGAAAGTTGGAGTCTGATTTTGGTGAAAGGTCCCGTCTAAATCCTAATGTGGATTTCTTCAGCCCTCCATGCAGTGTCTGGGCTGCAGGGACATTGCAGTGTCCCATGGGACCAAAAGTCATCAACTCAGAGACAGAGCCAGGGGCTGCTGGGCCTCCCTCTGACACCGCAGCCTTGGGAAAGTTTTGAGAGTGAGGGGTTGTGGTGAGGGAAAATGCAGTGAGGGGAGGGCCTCACCCAGGCAGAAGCCCATCATCCATTCATCCCAGTTCCCCAGAGCGAAGAGTTTGGAGTCGCAGAGTGCCCAGACTCATTGTCAGGTATTTGCACCGCATCTGGGGAACACTGCGGTGGCTTAGCAGGTGGCTGCCTGAGCCCCAGAGGCACCCTGGGCACTCCCTCATCCTGGTGGGCACAAAGATAGGCATCATCAACAGGCCATGGACACAATAAAGGTCCTGGACAAGGTCATCCAGGCAGCACTTCCAGAAACTTGACACACACATGCACATGGATGCACACACATGCACACCTACACACATGCACACATGCACGTGCATACACGTACACACATACAAATACACACACACATATGCACACACATAAACACTACACATGGATACACACACATACACATATATACACATGCATGTGCACACAAATACACTACACATAGATACACACATACACATATATACACGTACATACACAAAAGTGCATATGTGCAGATATTGATGCCCACAGGAATACACGTGTACACTCTCACACAGACACACTTGTGGCCTCGCATGCACAGACCCACAGAGAGGAACACATGCTTGCCACATAGAACCAGTTGTGGACCGGGTGCGGTGGCTCACGCCCATAATCCTATCACTTGGGAGGCCAAGGTGGGTGGATCACCTGAGATCCGGAGTTCGAGGCCAGCCTGACCAACATGGTGAAACCCTGTCTCTACGAAAAATAGAAAAATTAGCCAGACGTGGTGGTGTGTGCCTGTAGTCCCAGCTACTTGTGAGGCTGAGGGAGGAGAATCGCTTGAACCCAGGAGGCGGAGGCTGCAGTGAGCCCAGATCGAACCATTGTACTCCAGCCTGGGTGACAGAGCAAGACTCCATCTCGCAAAAAAACAAACAAAAACCTGTTGTGTACACACACCTACTTGCACACCCCTGTAGGTACAGTAGCTTGACCAGCCCGGCCAGGGCAGTGGCTGACACAGACCACCCACCTCACTGTGAAACAGCAGGCTGTTTGGGCCTTGGCAGCCTCCTTCCCTGTTCATGAGAATTCTTTCCATGATAGTCGAACTTAATATTTGGTTGGAAACTCCGTTCCTACAAAACCCTCTTTGATGCGGCGGAGACGATGATCAGCCTTCAGCTGGGAATCTTCAACTACGAGGAGGTAACCGGGTGAGGGCACGGGTGCTGCCATCTATACTGAGCCTCTAGGAAGATTAGAAAAAGCACTCCCTGTCCACCCCACCCCGTGCCATCCCTTGGGCCCATGGCCTGGCAAGCACCGGGCAAGTCTGGACAAAGAGAAGTGTTCCCCCTCCTCTAGGTGGACACCCCTGCTAGAGCCCACAGCTTGCCCTTGGGGGACCCCTGCTCACAGAGGAACATTGGGTGCTGGCTACTCAGGGGAGGGCTGTACAGGGGTCTCCCAAAGGAAACACCCCCTACCCTGGGCAGAAAGGGCAGCCGTCTTTGGAGGTGGCAGTCGTGGAAAGTGAGGGGCTGCCCGTTCTCTCCTTGCCCAGCTCTCTCAGCCCCGGGAAGAGGGGACCTTCCAGGCTCTAGGCTCTGCCTAACTCTGAGGACCATTTTTCCTCTGAGGGTTCCCAGTAGGGGAAGTGGCTACTGGGACCTAGGACACTGGATGACCCTGGCTTTCTTTCTGACAGGTCCTGGACTATAGCCCAGTGCTTGGCTCCTTCCTCATTGGGTCCTGCATCGTTTTTATGACATTTGTGGTGCTGAACCTGTTTATCTCTGTCATTCTGGTGGCCTTCAGTGAGGAGCAAAAATACTATCAGGTGAGTCGCTTTGGCCTGTTCCTCATCAGTCATTGAACTATGAAGAGGCTGGAGCGGTGTTAGACTTTAGGGAACTTGAGAGATCATTGTAGCTCAGAGCCCTCATTTAACAGGAGGGGTAACTGAGGCATAGACAGAGGACATTAATTCCCCAAAATCACAAGCAAGTGAGGGGCAGGGCTGGGACCAGAGCTGGGTCTCCTGATTCCCTATGTGAGACTCTGTTCGCGACACCAGTGACCTGCACCCTGAGTGCATCTTAGAATCACCTGGGGCCTTTTGGAAACAACGGCTGCCCAGCCAGAGACCAATACCAACAGAGACCAACACCAACAGAGACCAACACCAACAGAGACCAACACCAACAGAGACTAATACCAACAGAGACCAACACCAGCAGAATCTCTGGGAAAATGAGCCAGCCCTTGGTATGTTTGAAATCACTTTGGGTAACTTTTTTTTTTCTTGAGACAGAGTTTTTGCTCTTGTTGCCCAGGCTGGAGTGCAATGGCACAATCTTGGCTCACTGTAACCTCCACCTCCTGGGTTCAAGCGATTCTCCTGCCTCAGCCTCCCAAGTAGCTGGGATTACAGGCATGCACCACCACACCTGGCTAATTTTTTGTATTTAGTAGAGACGGGGTTTCACCATGTTGGTCAGGCTGGTCTTGAACTCCTGACCTCAGGTGATCCACCAATCTTGGCCTCCCAAAGTGCTGGGGTTACAGACATGAGCTACCACGCCCAGCCATCTCTTTGGGTAATTTTCAGGTTAATGAACAGCCAAGGTTGAAAACCCATACTACACTCCAAAACCTCAACCCACGTCGTCATGGCTCGGAGGGCAACAAGCTAGGCACTCGTGATCGACCTCCCACCCATGGAAGAGTCAGCGTGCTGGGCTGCCTGCAGGAAGAGGGATATGAGCACACAGACTGCAGGTTAATAACAGCCACCAGCACCACCCACACAGCGCTCTCTTCACAACCGAAGTTGTGCTGAAGGCTTCGCACATTTTATTTAATCCTCAAAACAGCTCCCTGAAGTAGGTATAATTATTCACAACGTACAGAGAAGGGAACCAACGCTCACAGACATGAAATCATTTACCTAGAACCACAGAGCTAGAAAGTAGGAAAGGTGGGATTTCAACCTGGATCTGTCTGACTTGGATGTATGGTTTTTGTTTTGTTTTCTTTTCCTGCCCTTCTGGAGGTATGACTGTGTGAAGGGTGACGTATTATGCAGCTCACCCTTCCTGTCCCAGTTGAAAGATTCTTTCAATCTGTATGCCTAAGCCGGGTGTGGTGGCACACACCTGTAGTCCTAGCTACACAGGAGGCTGAGGTGGGAGGATCACCTGAGACCAGGAGACGAAGCCTGCAGTGAGCTGTGATCATGCCACTGCACTCCAGCCTGGGTGACAAAGCAAGATCCTGTCTCAAAAGAAAAAAAAGAAAAATCTGCACGTCTAACAAAGAAACCCTTAAGACACTCTTCTTTGAATTTTTCCATTTCTATACAAGAGCAGCAATTTGGTATTGTTGTTTTTCTAAATTGCAAAAGATTTCATAAAGGCGACATACTCCATCATGTTGAAGGATCATTGTAAAGAGTTATTTTTCCTGGAAACCAGGAAATTATTGCCCACAGGATTCAAGAATGCTAAGAATGCTGCCCCTCTTCTGTTGCTAAATGGTCTCTGGTACACTTGTAACGTGTGTCCCGGATCTGTGTTTGGAAAGGAAATACAAATTTTTATTTCTACTAAACTCTCACTTAACACAGAACACTTCTGTGACCAAATGTGTGGAGATTTTCTCCACACACCAAGCAATTATCCAGCAGACACCAACTGGGTATCTTATACCGACTGGGCATCCCTAATCCAAAAATCAGAAATCCAGAATGCTCCAAAATCCAAAATTGTTTGCATGCTCACCTGAGGTGCACATGGAAAATTCCGCACATAACTACTTAATACAAACTTTGTTTCATGTACAAAATTATTGAAAATACTGAGCCAGTGTTCACTTCAGCAGCACATATGCTAAAATCGGAATGATACAGAGAAGATCAGCATGACCCCTATGCAAGGAGGTTGTGCAAATTCACGAAGTGTTTCATATTTTTAATAAAATTTTAAAATAAAAAAATATATACTGGGCTGGGCCTAGTGGCTCACGCCTGCAATCCCAGCACTTTGGGAAGCTGAAACAGGAGAATCACTTGAGGCCAGGAGTTAAAGACCAGCCTGGGCAATATAGAAAGACCCTATCTGTGCAAAAAATACAAAAATTAGCTGGGCCTGGTGGCATGTGCCTCTTCTTCTGGCTACTTGGGAGGATAGCTTGAGCCCAGGATGCAGTAAGCCATGATTGCACCACTGCTCTCTAGCCTGCACGACAGAGCAAGATGCTATCTCTAAAACATAAATAAAAATTAAAAACACACATTGTATGAAATTACCTCCAGGCTATGTGTATAAGGTGTATATAAATATAAATAAATTTCCTGTTTAGTCTTGGGTCCCATTCCCAAGATACCTCATTATTCATTCTCCAAAATCTGAAAAAATCTGAAACACAAAACACTTGTCATCCCAAGCATTTCGGATGAGGGATACTCAACCTGTATAACAACTATTTATATAGCATTTACATTGTGTTAAGTATTATAAGTACTTAATGGTACTTATAGGCCAGGTGCGGCGGCTCAAGCCTGTAATCCCAGCACTTTGGGAGGCTGAGGCGGGCTGATCACCTGAGGTCAGGAGTTCGAGACCAGCCTCAACATGGAGAAACCCCGTCTCTACTAAAAATACAAAATTAGCCCGGCGTAGTGGTGCATGCCTGTAATCTCAGCTACTCGGGAGGCTGAGGCAGGAGAATTGCTTCAACCTGGGAGGCGGAGGTTGCGGTGAGCTGAGATCGTGCCATTGCACTCCAGCCTGGGCAACAAGAGCGGAAACTCCATCTCAAAAAAAAAGAAAAAAAAAAGGTACTTATAGATGATGACTTAAAGTATACAGGCGAATGTGTGTGGGTTATATGTAAACATTATGGCTTTTTTTTTTTTTTTTTATCAGAGACTTGACCATCCGAGGATTTTCTGGTGACCTGCCTCATCCTGAAGCTATCTAGGGGCCTGCCCTAAGTCACTCATTAGCAAAAACTCAGATGTGATGAAAGGGGGCTCATCATGAATAGCAAAAGACACTCCTATTATTGCCGGGCGCGGTGGCTCACGCCTGTAATCCCAGCACTTTGGGAGGCCGAGGCGGGCGGATCACCTGAGGTTGGGAGTTCGAGACCAGCCTGACCAACATGGAGAAACCCCGTCTCTACTAAAAATACAAAAAAATTAGCTGGGCATGGTGCCACATGCCTGTAATCTCAGCTACTTGGGAGGCTGAGGCAGGAGAATCGCTTGAATGCAGGAGGCGGAGGTTGCAGTGAGCCAAGATCGCGCCATTGCACTGCAGCCTGGGCAACAAAAGCAAAACTCTGTCTAAAAAAAAAAAAAAAAAAAAAAAGACACTCCTATTATTAGTAAATTCTAAGGGTTTCAGGAGCTCTGTGATGGGAACCGAGGTCAAAGATCAAATATGGTTCATATTATACCACAATGCCTTTGTTCTGCAAAAAGATTTGATATTTTAAAAACAATTTTGTAGTGTTGGGGAAATGTTTTCATTTTAGCAAGGAAGCAGAGAGCGTTGCTAGGTCTGATGCCCAGGTACTCCAACTGTACCTTAATTTGGAGATGCAATTAAGTAGCCACCTTTAATTAAAGTTACTTTCTCCGAGTGGGTTCCTTCTATCAGAAGATTGAACTTGTCCATTGTAAATAAATTATTTTTTAACAATGAAGATATATTTCATGTGCCATAAAATTAACCATTTTAAATCACACAATTAAACGTTTTTTAGTATATTCACAGAGTTGTGCAAACATCGTCACTAATTCCAGAATATTTTCTTTCTTTCTTTTTTTTTTGAGAGCGTCTCACTCCATCACCCAGGCTGGAGTGCAGTGGCAGATCTCGGCTCACTACAACCTCCACCTCCCAGGTTTAAGTGATTCTTCTGCCTCAGCCTCTTAAGCAGCTGGGACTACAGGAGCACGCCACCATGCCTGGCTAATTTTTTGTATTTTTAGTAGAAGCGGGGTTTCACCATGTTAGCCAGGCTGGTCTCGAACTTCTGACCTTGTCATTTGCCCACCTCGGTTTTCCAAAGTGTTGGGATTACAGGTATTAGCCACCACAACCGGCCTTCTTTTTTTTTTTAAATAGAGACGGGGTTTTGCTATGTGGCCCAGGTTGTTCTCAAACTCCTAGGCTCAAGCAATCCACCCACCTTGGCTTCCCGAAGTGCTAGGATTACAGGTGTGAGGCACCACACCCAGCCCTAGAACATTTTCTTTTTCATTTTTTCTTTTCTTTTCTGTTTTTTGTTTGTTTTGTTTTTTGTTTTGTTTTGTTTTGAGCTAGAGTCTTGATCTCTCACCCAGGCTGGAGTGCAGTGGCGTGATCTTGGCTCACTGCAACCTCCGCCTCCCAAGTTCAAGTGATTCT
Source organism: Pan paniscus (assembly GCF_029289425.2). Lineage (NCBI taxonomy): Eukaryota > Metazoa > Chordata > Mammalia > Primates > Hominidae > Pan > Pan paniscus. The sequence goes on along the minus strand of NC_073267.2, from coordinate 90,855,770 downwards.
TTTGCCTCAGCATCCTGAGTAGCTGGGATTACAGGTGCCCACCACCACAGCCAGCTAATTTTTGTATTTTTAGTAGGGATGGGTTTTACCATGTTGGCCAGGGTGGTCTCAAACTCCTGATCTCAGGTGATCTGCCAGCCTCGGCCTCCCAAAGTGCTGGGATTACAGATGTGAGCCACCGTGCCTGGGCTCAGAACATTTTCAATACCACAAAGAAGCCCTCTACCTATTAATAATCACCTCCCATATCCATGCCTCCAGCCCCTGGCAACCACTAATCTATATTCTATTTCTTTGCATTTGCCTATTCTGGAAATTCATATTCATATAAATAAGCTCGGACAACATGTGGTCTTTTGTGTCTGGCTTATTTCATTTAGCATCATGTCTTCAAGATTCATCCATGTAGTAGCATGTATCCACGTCATTCCTTTTTACGGCTGAGTCATATTTCACTGTGTGGGTAAAACAACGATGTGCTTATCCGTTCCCCAGCTGATGGGTATTTGGGTTGTTTCTGTATTTTGGCTTTAACAAACAATGCTGCTATGACCATTCTGTGGGCAGAATTTCATATAGACATGTGTTTTCGCTTCTCTTGGGCATATACCTGGAAGTGAAATTTCTGGTTTACACAGTAACTGTTTAATTGTTTGAAGACCTGCCACACTGTTTTCTGAAGCAGCTGTACCATTTTAGATCCCCAGCAGCAATGTGCAGGACCTTTGCACATAAATTCTTCTGTTTGTTTGTTTGCTTGCTTGCTTTTGAGAAAGGGGCTTGCTCTGTCATCCAGGCTGGAGTGCAGTGGTGCAATCTCGGCTCACTGGAGCCTCGGCCTCCTGGGCTGGAGCCATCCTCCCACCTTAGACCCAGTAGCTGGGACTGCACCACACCTGGCTAATTTTTTTGTATTTTTGGTAGAGATGAGGTTTCCCCATTTTGGCCGGGCTGGTCTCAAATTTCTGGGCTCAAGTGACCTGCCTGCCTCAGCCTCCCACATTGCTGGAATTATAGGTGTGAACCATCACACCTGGCCTGATTTTTAAACACTCTTCTTTTTTTTTTTTTGTGATGGAGTTTTGCTCTTGTTGCCAGGCTGGAGTGCAATGGCATGATCTCGGCTCACTGCAACCTCTGCCACCTGAGTTCATGCAATTCTCCTGCTTCAGCCTCCCAAGTAGCTGGGATTACAGGCATGTGCCCACCATACCCAGCTAATTTTGTATTTATAGTAGAGATGGGGTTTCACCATGTTGGTCAGGCTGGTCTCAAACTCCTGACCTCAGGTGATCTGCCTACCTTGGCCTCCCAAAGTGCTGGGATTACAGGTGTGAGCCACCACTTCCAGCTGTGATTTTAAAAATTATCTCTAGAGATGGGGTCTCACTATGTTGTCCAGGATGGACTCGAACTCCTAGGATCAAGCAATCGTCTCACCTTGGCCTCCCAAAATCCTGGGATTATAAATATAATAAGCCCCTGTGCTCAGCCTGTACATAAGTTCTTAACAGCCTCTGTTGGGGTGGTAGAGAGCATTTTCTGACGAGTTTACTGAACGTGCCTCGTTGGTACCTATAGTCTGCCATTCCTGTTTCCTAGAAGTTGTTCTTTCTTTGCTTTAAGTCACTCTTAAATATGTGTATATGGTTGAGAAGTGTGGGAAAGCCAGAGAGAAACATCTATTTAGTTTTTCATTCCCAGAACTTCCTCCCATACCAGGCTAGGCCAGGAGGTAAACAGAGCAAGCAGAAGGAATAATAATAAAGAACTACAAGGCCAGGCCCAGAGGCTCACGCCTCTAATCCTAGCACTTTGGGAGGCCGAGGTGGGTGAATCACCTGAGGTCAGGAGTTCGAGACCAGCCCCGCCAACATGGTGAAACCCTGTCTCTACCAAAGATACAAAAATTAGCTGGGCGTGGTGGTGCGTGCCTATAATCCCAGCTACTCGGGAGGCTGAGGCAGGAGAATAGCTGGAATCTAGGAGACGGAGGCTGCAGTGAGCCGAGATTGAGCCACTGCACTCCAGCCTTGGTGACAGAGCTAGACTCTGTCTCAAAAAAAAAAAAAAAGAACGAAAGAAGGAGCCACCACCAACACTCTGACCTAGAGGAAAAGGGGAGACACTCATCTCAGAAGGGGGCCCATGTGCTTTTAACTTCAGGCTCAGCTGCCCAGCCGAGGCTTACTCTGCGCTGGCTTGGGAATTTGAAATGTGGCAGTGAAAACTCAGTCATCCTCATCAGAGAGGTGGAGGGAGCCCGCTGAGGATAAAGGATGGAGCACACACCCTTGGCATTCCCAGAGGGAGGCCTTTCTGCCCTAAAACAGCTCTCAACAGTGAAGTAACCTAGGTTGAGACCAAACTGGACAGTAAAACTGTGATTTCGGCCAGGGATGATGCGATGGCTCAAGCCTGTAATCATCCCAGCACTTTGGGAGGCCGAGGCAGGTGGATCACTAGATGCCAGGAGTTTGATACCTGCCTGGCCAACATGCTAAAACTCTCTATCTATTAAAAATACAAAAATTAGCTGAGCATGGTGGCGGGTGCCTGTAATCCCAGCTACTCGGGAGGCTGAGGCAGGAGAATCGCTTGAACTCGGGAGGCGGAAGTTGCAGTGAGCCAAGATTGTGCGACTGCACTCCAGCCTGGGCGACAGAGCGAGACTCCATCTCAAACAATAAAATAAAATAAAATAAATAAAAATAAAAACTGTGATTTCCCCTTAGAAAGAAAAGCCCCCAAAGAAGATGGTTCTATGTGCATTGCCTGGTTCTTTCTCTTGCAGCTGTCAGAGGAAGGGGAGATCGTAGATTTGCTGCTGATGAAAATACTCAGTTTCCTGGGCATTAAGTGTAAGAGAAAGGAGCCTGGAAGCAGCAGGGAGCAGCCTGGGTCCCTGTCCCAGACTCGCCACTCTCAACCAGCACAAGCTTTGCCCAAGGTCTAAGCTGTTCGTCCACACACCACCATCTACCAGTGGGGACGCCCAGGGCCTCGGACCTACGCTTACCAGCAACTCTATAGTCTCTCTAGGTCATAGCTTTCGTGTCCATTGAAGAATTACCAAGCCCAGCAAGTAAAAAAAATTAGAATAACAGAGATATATGTAAAATTGCCAATACTATGAGAGCTTCTTTGTTCAAATGTATTTCCTCTTATTATAAATAAAACAAATATTACATGGAGTTTGGAAAAAACAATTTCCTGCACAGACTAATTATTTCGTCTTTTTAGTCCGTTGGGGGTTGCTTTTGAATGATTCTAGTTCAGGGCTTCTCAAACTGTCTGAGAGATGCTAATGGATGCTGTATTAGTTTCCCAGAACAATGTATCACAAACCAAGTGGCTTAAAACAACAGAAATGCATTCTGTCCCAGCTCTGGAGCCTGGAAGTGTGCAATCAAGATGTTGGCAGTGGCCGGGCATGGTGGCTCACGCCTCTAATCCCAGCACTTTGGGAGGCCGAGGCGTGCGGATCACTTGAGGCCAGGAGTTCGAGACCACCCTGGCCAACAGGGTGAAACCGTGTCTCTACTAAAAATACAAAAATTAACCAGGTGTGGTGGCGGGCGCCTGTAGTCCCAGCTACTCAGGAGGCTGAGGCAGGAGAATCCCTTGAACCCGGGAGGCGGAGGTTGCAGTGAGCCTAGGTGGTGCCACTGTACTCCAGCCCGGGTGACAGAGCATGACTCCGTCTCACAAAAAAAAAAAAAAGAAAAGAAAGAAAAAAGATGTTGGCAGTGCCATGCTCCCTCTGAGGGCTCTAGGGAAGAATCCTTCTTGCCTCTTCCAGCTTTAGGTGTTGGCCAGCGAGCCTTGGTGTCCCTCGGCTTCTAGATGCGTCACTCCCAGATGGGAAGAAGCTTGCTGGGAGCCTGTGTTCCTTCTCCTTTTCTCAGGACAGCAGCCATATTGAATTAGGGGCCCACCCTAGTCCAGGGTGACCTCATCTGAACTAATTATAATACATCTGCAGGGATCCTGTTTCCCAATATGGTCACATTTGAAGAACTGGGACTTAGGACTTTGACATATCTCTTTAGGAGCCACAATTCAAACCAGAACAGGTGTCATTCCTCCAAAAATGTTTCTGGGTCAAATAAATATGGGGAATACTGGTTTATAAAAGTTTTTTTGTTTGTTTGTTTGTTTGAGACAGGGTCTTGCTCTGTTGCCCAGGCTGGAATGCAGTGGCATGATTTCAGCTCACTGAAACCTCTGCCTTCCAGGATCAAATGATTCTTGTGTCTCAGGCTTCCCAGTATCTGGGACTACAGGCACACAAGAGCATGCCTGGGTAATTTTTGTATTTTTTGTAGAGACGGGGTTTCACCACGTTGGCCAGGCTGGTCTTGAACTCCTGGCCTCAAGTGATCTGCCTACCTAGGCCTCCCACAGTGCTGGGATTACAGGCATGAGCCACTGCACCCAGTCTACTGTATTGTTATAAGAGGAAAATATGTCTATCAGCTCAAAGAGATGAATGGGCCCCTCTCAAAACACCTGGAAGAAATGACCACCTGGAATTTTCCAGAGCTTATACTCAATGGGCAATGAGATGACCTTTAAAATCTCAAACCAGGAGGTTACAAAGATTACTAGGTAGAAAAAGAAAAAAAATTTTGACTGTCTTCAATGCTTTTCACCAAAAGAAAAGCACATGTCATATTTTTTGGTGGATGGGCCTTTTTTTAGCCCATATGTTGATGTTGATGTGTGATCTTTTTCTTCCCATCGCATGAGTTAGTGAAGCTGAGAATAAATATGTTAGGGTGTAAGTGGCATGATGCTGCACTGTCTTGTAATGAAACAACAACAGAAAACAAAATCTTGACATTAGAGAAGGTAGCCAAGATCTGTAGTGCAGGGTAGACCAGCATGATCCAGTCAGCATCCCAAACGAAGGCAAGCGGAGCAGAGCTTAAGAGCAATTGCTAGCCAGGCTCGGTGGTTCATGCCTGTAATCCCAGCACTTTGGAAGGCCGAGGTTGGCGGATTACGAGGTCAGGAGTTCGAGACCAACTTGGCCAACATAGTGAAACCCCATCTCTACTAAAAATACAAAAATTAGCCGGGCGTGGTGGCACGTGGTCCTGTAGTCCCAGCCACTCGGGAGGCTGAAGCAGGAGAATTGCTTGAACCCGGGAGGCAGAGGTTGCAGTGAGCCAAGATCACGCCACTGCACTCCAGCTTGGGCGACAGAGCTAGACTGCGTCTCAAAAAAAAAAAAAAAGAAAAAAAGAACAGTTGCTTTCCAATCAGTGTAGAGGCCAAGGTCTACTACTGCCACCTAGGAGCTACTTAAGCCACAAAAACGCCTCCCCGATCCCACTCCTCGGAAGCGCCTTAACCTCTGAGCCTCATCTATGAAATGAGTGTAACACCTGCCAGAAAGAGGTTTGGAGAGGATTAAAAAGATGTGTGCATAGTGCCAGGCACATAGCAAAGGCTCAATAGATGCGAATGATTTGCTCAAAAGAAAGTGGGCATGACGGCCCTTGCAAGCCACTGCACAGATGTGGTGGCAACCCTAAGTTCATAGTAGGGCAGAAGCTCAGTGCAACAACGTATGGGCTCCCCAAACACACACACACTCCATGGTGTGCACCCTATGGTACTGTTTCAGGTGTTTGAACAAGAACAACTCCATTTTGAATATGGGCTGGGTGAAATGAGGCTGAGACTTGGTGGGCTGCATTCCCAGGAGGTTAGGCATTCTTTTTATTTCTATTTTTTTCTGAAGCAGAGTCTCCCTCTGTCACCCAGGCTGGAGTGCAGTGGCGTGATCTCGGCTCACTGCAACCTCTGCCTCCCAGGCTCAAGTGATTCTCGTGCCTCAGCCTCCTGAGTAGCTGGGATTACAGGCACCTGCCACCATGCCTGGCTAAATTTTGGATTTGTAGTAGAGACGGGGTTTCTCCATGTTGGCCAGGTTGGTCTCGAACTCCCGACCTCAAGTGATTCACCTGCCTCACTTAGTCACAGGATGAGCTAGGGTTGGCACAAGATACAGGTCACAAAGGCCCTGCTGATAGAATAGGATGCTGTAAAGAAGCCGGCCAAAACTCACCAAAACCAAGATGGCGACCTCTGGTAGGTCTCACTGCTCATTATACGCTAATTATAATGCATTAGCATGTTAAAAAAAAAAAACTCCCACCAGCGTCATGACAGTTTACAAATGCCATGGCAACGTCCAGAGAAGTTACCCTATAGTCCAAAAAGCGGAGGAAACCTTAGTTCTAGGAAATCCCTGCCCCTTTTCTGGAGAACTCTTGAATGATCCACCCCTTGTTTAGCATATAATCAAGAAATAACTATAAGTACACTCAGTCGAGAAGCCATACTGCTGCTCTGTCTACGAGGAAGCCATTCTTTTTTTTCTTTACTTCTCTAGTAAACGTGCTTTCACTTTATAGACTCGCCCCGAATTCTTTCTTGCATGAGGTCCAAAAACCCTCTCTTGGGGTCTGGATTGGGAGCCCTTTCTGGTAACAGTACTAAAGGTGTGTGTGTAGCTTAAGGTGTTTTTCAGAACAGTATTTCTTTGCTGACTCATGGCCACTCCATAAAATCTGTGTTAAAGGTGAGGTTTTTCCCAGAACCTAATTTTTTTCTGACTTCTTGGATTGGGATGATGACTTCGGCTTTTCTCGGAAGGCCTTGGTCACACCGCTGGCCGATGAAACAAGGAATTGTGCACACTGGGCCTCAGCTCTCTGCGTTTTGAATATTTCTGCATTAGTGACTGGCTTGGGTCCAGTCTCCACCAAGAAGCCACTTCTGACCCTTGGACAAGTCTTTATTCCTTTTTAAGTAAGCTTCTGGATTCTGCCGGTCCTGTTTGGGGTCCCTGGGAGTCTTTGAGACAGGAACGATACAGAGCAGTTGAAGGAGAATAGAAACTTCCAGGCTGCAGTTCTGTCTCACAAAAGGCAACTGTTGAAATAGCTGCACAAGCTATGGGCTAAGACCCTGAAAAACCAGGGTGTGGGTCAAGCTGGCTAAAACCAACTGGACCCAACGTGGTGTGGCTTCACCCGGGACTCATTAACATACTAAGTCACACACCCACCGGCACCACGACAATTCCGGGAACACCCATATTTGGTGTAAAAATGGGTGGCACCACAGTTCTGAGAAGTCTCCACCTTATTCCAGAAACCTTTGTGCATATTCCATTTCTCAAAGAAACCCATAAAGATGGAAACCCCAAGCCCCATTGTGTGGCCCTCTTTTGAGTCCGCCCTTTCTTCAGTGTGTACTTTGCAGTAAATCTCTGTACTTTCACGATTTTCCGACTTGTTCTTGAATTCCTTCGTGAGGTGCTGAAACCACCTTTGAAAATTTATGACTGAGCCAGTGAAAGAGATCCACATGTGGAAAGGAACCCAGTCTGGGGCTAGGCCCCGCCCCCCTCCTCCGGGCAGCCCAATCATACCCAGGCCCGCCGCGCTAGTCTCCGCCTCTCGGTGCTGCCTCTTCCGGGCCTCAGGTTCTTCCCCATGCCCACGCCCCTTTTTCGCGTCGCCGTATCCGAGGTCGCACCAGGCCCTGGAGTCCCCAGTCTCCGCGTGCTGGCCAATCAGACCCTGCCTCGCCCCCTCGCCTGGGAGTCTCCGCCCTCCACGCTCTGCCCAGTCAGGCTCTGTCCCGCCCCCGCGGCACCGCCTCCGCGCCTCCATCCAGCCGGCTCCCGCCGGCCGCGAACTGCCCCTCCCCGCCCCGCCTCCCGGCGCGGGTGGCCGAGGCGTAGCGCTGCGACCCCCGCACCCCTGCGAACATGGCGCTGCGAGTGGTGCGGAGCGTGCGGGCCCTGCTCTGCACCCTGCGCGCGGTCCAGTCACCCGCCTCGCCCTGCCCGCCGAGGCCCTGGCAGCTGGGGGTGGGCGCCGTCCGTACGCTGCGCACTGGACCCGCTCTGCTCTCGGGTAAGCGCGGCGGGCACGTGGGCGGCTGCTCCCTCCCCGCCTGGGCTGCTTGTCCCGGGCCCAGCGGGACTCGGAGGACGCCGGGGCACCGCTCCTGAGCCACCGGGGCGGAGCGAGCGCGGACCCTGCCCCCTTCTTACTTCTGTTGGGATCCCTGGCTCTGCGGCCGCTTCTCCCCCTTAAGTAGCGGGAGGACCCGCGAGCAGCCTTTGCCCTAGGGATTGCATGCAGCCAGGAGGGGAGGCCTGCGGGACACCGAGGCGGGGGTGGCCCGGCGGGTCCGGCGGGCAGGTCGGCCGCTTGCTGCAGAAGCCAGGCACGTGTCGCTTAAGCGTCTCGGTGGCCTTAAGTTTATCTCCCATCTGCGTGCATCGTTGAGACCCCAAATGGGGAGGCCTTTAGTTTACTAAATGGACCGTTACTGAGTACTACGAAGTAAAATTAAAACAGAAGCGCTTATTAAAATTAAAGCACCAGGCAGTGCGCGTTGGCTCATGCCGGTAATCTCAGCACTTTGGGAGGCCGAGGAGGGCGGATCACGAGGTCAGGAGATCGAGACTATCCTGGCTAACACGGTGAAATCCAATCTCTACTAAAAGTACAAAAAATTAGCCCGGCGTGGCGGCATGCGCATGTAATCCCAGCTACTCGGGAGGCTGAGGCAGGAGAATCGCTTGATCCTGGGAGGCGGAGGTTGCAGTGAGCCGAGATCGCGCCACTGCACTCCAGCCTGGGCGACAGAGCAAAACTCCACCTCAAAAAAAAAAAAAAAAAAAAAAAAAGGCACCAGATCTAGATTTTTTTACTAGATAAAACAATCATAACTTTGAAGATTCAGCTATTTCCCCAAAACAAGTAAGATAAAGTCTTCTGGATTCCACAGAAGTTCTGCTAAAGTTTGTGTTGGATCATTGATGTGTGTGCTTGCTGAAATGAGCCCTAACTCAAACTGTCTTGGAATAACTGGGAGACCTGCCCATGAATGTTTCGGCCATTTGTGCTACTTCAGCACAATTATTGCAGGGGAAAAACAATTTTCTTTTTTTTTTTTTTCTTTTTATTGAGACGGAGCCTGGCTCCGTCGCCCAGGCTGGAGTGCAGCGGCGCGATCTCGGCTCACTGCAAGCTCCACCTCCCAGATTCTCTTGCCTCAGCCTCCCGAGTAGCTGGGTTCACTGGCGCACGTCACCACCTCCAGCTGAGTTTTGTATTTTTAGTAGAGACAGGGTTTCGCCACGTTAGGCCGGTCTCAAACTCCTGACCTCAAGTGATCCACCCGCCTCGGCCTCCCAAAGTGCTAGGATTACAGTCGTGCGTCACCGCGCCAGGCCAACAATTTTCTTTACGCCCAAATGTTTGAGACACTGACTGCTCCTCTGTTTCGATTGCGTAGATCAGTGATGGCTCTTGTCTCATTAGTTCATTGTTTTAGAAACCTGTTTGGAGCTGGAATGGTTGATAAATTTATTCCAAAATTTGTAGCATAAAGATTTACTTACGCTCTCTTGCTAATAGTCTGTCCGCTCTGTTTCTGATAGGGATCCGTACATCACTAATTTGAATACAAAGGTAAAGCATTTCTCAGATAAGAATTTAATTTCAAGTCTGTGGTTTTCGTTCCTTTTTTTTTCTTCTTCTTTTTTGAGATGGAGTCTCGCTGTGTTGCCCCGGCTGGCATCCAGTGGCAGGATCTTGGCTCACTGCAACCTCCACCTCCCGGATTCAAGCAGTTCTCCTGCCTCAGCCTGCCGAGTAGCTGGACGACAAGAGCACAACTCCATCTCAAAAAAAAAAAAAGAGAATAAAAATTGACTAATACTAATATAAAATATTTTATCTGACTAGTGACATTGAAAAAGGAAAATGCAAAATTTTCATAAATTGCTCACAACTCCTAATTTTCCGAGGCCAAAAACCACCTTTTTCAAGGCCCAGTTAGAAAGTAATTATTGTCCAGGCGTGGTGGCTCATGCCTTTAATCCCAGTACTTTGGGAGGCTAAGGCGGGCGGATCACCTGAGGTCAGGAGTTCAAGACCAGCCTGGCCAACATGGTGAAACCCTGTCTCTACCAAAAATACAAAAAATTAGCCGGGCGTGGTGGCATGTGCTTGTAATCCCAGCTACTTGGGAAGATGAGGCCGAATCACTTGAACCCGGGAGGCGGAGGTTGCAGTGAGCCTAGATTGCACCACTACACTCCAACTTGGGCGACAGAGTGAGACTCTGTCTCAAAAAAAGAAAGTAATTATTTACCTAATCTATCCACTTCTTCCTGTCGGGCCAAGGGTTAAAGGAGAATTTTACTAATCATTGCCTTTAGCCTAAACAGCATGCTTGGTAAAATAAAGACTTAGGTCTTTGAATCACTGCAACCTCTGCCACCCAGGTTCAAGTGATTCTCCTGCCTCAGCCTCCCGAGTAGCTGGGATTACAGGTGCCCGCCACCATACCCAGCCAATTTTTTGTATTTTAATAGAGACGGGGTTTCACCATGTTGGCCAGGTTGGTCTTGAACTCCTGATCTCAGGTGATCTGCCTGCCTCGGCCTCCCAAAGTGCTGGGATTACAGGCGAGAGCCACTGCTGTTGGCCAGGACTGAGGGGTAACATTACCTGTAATGTTGCCGTCTCCCTCTAAACTTGGGGCCAACAATTTTCTTTACACCCAAATGTTTGAGACACTAACTGCTCCTTGTTAAGGAGAATTGTACTAATTACAATTAGTAATTGCTCGGTTGCTAAAATGAGTGTCACAGCAGCCTTACTCCTAAAATTATCTTCACAGGTAGGCAAGATGGCAAGGTCAAAGAAGGTAGTCTCAGGTGGTATTTATAGTTGTCCAGCGCTTACTTTGAAAAGGTGTTTTAGCTTCAAACTGCTCATAATTGGCATATAACCGGCGATTTGTAGCAGAGTGAGAGAATTAAGTGTTAAAGACAAATAACTATATACTATCTATTTTCCTCAGAATCCTCTTAATAAACTTTAAAAAATCATGTCATTCTGCAACTTTTTTTTTTTTTTTTTGAGATGAAGTTTCGCTAGTCGCCCAGGCAATGGTGCAATCTCGGCTCACTGCAACCTCCGCCTCCCAGGTTCAAGTGATTCTCCTGCCTCAGCCTCCCAAGTAGCTAGGATTATAGGCGTGCACCACTACACCCGGCTAATTTTTGTATTTTTAGTAGGGACTTGGTTTCACCATGATGGCCAGGCTGGTCTTGAACTCCTTACATCAGGTGATCCGCCCGCCTTGGCCTCCCAAAGTGCTGGGATTACAGGCATGAGCCACTGTGCCCGGCCTGCAACATGACAATTTAAGGGGAAAAATATATATATTTTTCTCCCAAAGTGTTGGGATTAAGGCATGAGCCACCACACCCAGGGATTTTTTTTTTTTTTGAGACCGGGTCTTGCTCTGTTGCTCAGGTTGGAGTGCAGTGGCGTGATCTCAGCTCACTGCAACCTCTGCCTCCTGGGTTCAAGCAATTCTCATGCCTCAGCTTCCCAAGTCGCTGGGATTACAGGAGTGTGCCACCACATCTGGCTAATTTTTGTATTTTTTTAGTAGAGACGTGGTTTCACTATGCTGGCCAGGCTAGTCTCAAACCCCGGACCTCAGGTGATCCACCCGCCTCGGCCTCCCAAAGTGCTGGGATTACACGCATGAGTCACTGTGCCTGGCCTGCGACATGATAATTTAAGGAAAAAAAAATTATTTCATTCTTTCAGCTTTTGAGTGCTTGCTATGTGGCAAGCACTGTATTTAAAATTGGGAAAACAAATGAAAATAAGATAAACCTTGCTGTTTCTTGGTGGGTACACAGCCTACTTCTGGGGAGACTGACAGATGAACTCTAGCATGTTCAGCACCATATGTGTGCTGGGGGATAGTGGTACAGGGTGCCGTAAGAGCATGTTGGCTGGCCCAGGAACCTAGACTTGGTTAGACAAGCCTTCGGGCAGGAACGGACTTCTAAATCTAGACCGGAAGTAGTCAGTAAAGGTGGCAGGGAGAGTCTTTCAGTCAAAACACAGTGTACACATCTTAAACTTTCTTACCTGAACGTCAGAGTGACCTGAAACATTCAGTTCTTTGAAGTGGAATGAAGCAAAATAAATTTCTTAGTGACACATTTTTTGACTTCTTCCACTGAAGGGGTATGAACTTTAGAAAGTTTCATAATTAAGGGGAAAAGAAAGCAATATTGAATTATATACTTGGCTAGGCACGGTGGCTCACACACTATTATCCCAGCACTGTGAGAGGTTGAGGTGGGAGGATCACTTGAGCTCAGGAGTTTGAGACCAGTCTGGACAACGTAGACCCCCCATCTCTACAAAAATAAAAAATAAAAATAATAATTATACACTCTACTTACGTTGTGCTGCGTATCAGAGCTGTAACCAAAGCAATTGAATGCTGTTTTAAGTACTACTATCCTTTGGGTAAGGGGTAAAATGAGCCAGTGAGGCCTCTTTAAAACAGTATTTGAGTTAACCATTTTCCTATGAACTTACGTTGCATTGTTTTTAGAAAAATACTTGGTGTCAGAATATGAACTATATTTAATATAGCATATGCTTTTTAAAAAATATTATTCTCTAAGGCAAGTACTTTTAACTTTATATCCTAAATAACTCTTTTTACTCTTGAACATTGGCTGGTCCTTCTTTCAGGATTCCCTGAATCGTTTGACCGTATCTTTAGAGAAGTGCTCAGTAAATCAAGGGCTGAACCTGTCCAGTGAGTGGTGAGCAGAGCTTGACTCTCCACCAACCCATGGCTTAGCTCTGAGAAGACTGTTGACTTGTGATCTTAATTTTCTTCTTTAAGCGACGGTAGTACTATCTTCAAGGTTAGGCTTGAATTTGATTAAAGTAGAATTTTAAGAACTGAGTCAAATTATAGTTGTTCCAGGAGGTCAGTTTCATTCCTGTAAAATTTTACTTTGTAACCCAAGCTGCACTGAAGCTCTCTTAGGTCAACTCTGCCTAAAGAGGCACCTAATTATTACTGTTATTTTTTTTTTTTTAGGTTAAATCATTTCTTATATGAGCCATCTTTATGCTGCCTCCCTAAACCTCATCACCCCAAATCTGTCTTCAGAGGCACAGATTTTTTTTCTGCAAGACAGACCAGTAATAGTTAAGTATACATTTGAAATATGCTCCAAAATTTTCTTTTGTGATTTAGGCTAAGTAATGTTAAAGCAGATAATCCAATCTCCAAAAGATGCACAAGGTGTTCAGATCAAGCCATCTTTGCTTAAATGGTACTGCTGTTTAAATGCGTCATCTCTATACATGATCTTCATTCTTTCCTGAGCCATGCACTATTTAAAGGTAGTGTCAACAGGTCAAACAGAAATTCTGGGAAAGTCTTTTGAAAGCAATGGTAATGAAAAGTGCTTCTTAAGAAGTAATGCTACTGCTTTTCTGAAATGTTGGTCTTCTGTTTTAGTGCGTAAATTCACAGAGAAACACGAATGGGTAACAACAGAAAATGGCATTGGAACAGTGGGAATCAGCAATTTTGCACAGGTATTGGATTATATTGAAATATTTGTCCCAGTGTGCTCTTGCATGATTTGCTTTATCTCTACCTTTTTAAAAGTGTTTAGGCTGCGTGAGGTGGCTCATGCCTGTAATCCCAACACTTTGGGAGGCTGAGGCAGGAGGATTGCTTGAGGCCAGGAGTTCAAGACCAGCCTGGTCAACATAGTGAGACCCCGTCTCTACCAAAAGTTAAAAAAAAAAAAATTAGCCCGGCATGGTTGCTCATGCCTGTGGTCCCAGCTACTCAGGAGGCTAAGGCAGGAGGATCGCTGGAGCCCAGGAGGTTGAGGCTGCAGTGAACCATGATCATGTCACTGCAAAATACAAAAATTAGCTGGTCTTGGTGGTGCACACCTGTAATCCCAGCTCGTCAGGAGGCTGAGACAGAAGAATCACTTGAACCTGGGAGGCAGAAGTTGCAGTGAGCCGAGATTGCACCACTGCACTCTAGCCTGGGTGACAGAGTGAGACTCCATCTCCAAAAAAAAAAAAAAAGAAAGAAAGTAAGAAAACCAACCAGAGTTGAATTAAGTAAAACATAATTTAGTTAGGGCATTATGTGGTGTTTTAAGAGATGTTGCAAGCTTAACACTGAAAGTAGGAAACATGTCCTATTCAAGAAGGAAATGTGTGTGTTTTGTACTGGGCAATTAAGGAAAGAGGAAAAAGAAGAGCAGGGTGTTACCAGCATTTTGTGGGTCCAGTGATACACACGTGACCAGGAGGACGGGAAGAAAGAAAACCTCAATAGGCACAGATGACACAAAGGGAAAGCTTTTATTTAGCCCATCTTTTTTCTGTAAATTCCCCTCAATTCCGTATGGCGATACTGTTTAAGAGAAAATGAGAAGCCAAATACTAGCGTGTTCAGTGATTTTCAACTGGATGTATGTATTGGGTGAGGTGGGGAAGGGGGGATGTTAACTGATGGGAATGTAGTCATGTGTCACTTAATGATGGAGCTATGTTCTGATAACTGCCTCCTCGGGGATTGCGTCCTTGCGTGAGCCTCCTAGGGTGCCCTTACACACACCTAGATGGTACAGCCTATTACACACCTTGGCTGTATGGTACAGCCTTTGCTCCTGGGCTACAAACCTGTACAGCATGTTACTGTACTGAATACTGTAGGCAATCGTAACACAATTGCCTATCAAAACACAGAAAAGGTGCAGTAAAAATATGGCATAGGTTGAGCATCTCTAATCCCTGAAATACTCCAAAAATCTGAAACTTTTTGAGCACCAACGTGACTCTTAAAGAAAATGCTCATTGGAGCGTTTTGGATTCCAGAATCTTGGCTGAGGAGTGCTCATGTATTAAGTATAATGCGAGTATCCCAAAATCTGAAATCCAAAACACTTCTGCTCCCAAGCATTTTGGACAAGTGATACTAACTATATTATAATTTCATGGGACCACTGTCATGTATGTGGTCTGTTGTTGACCAAAACGCCATTAGGTGGCACGTGACTGTACAAAATTCCTCAGACATGTAAGATTCTTGTGTGTTGATAATCACTGACAATTATATCTTCCTTGGCATCTCTGTATACCTACTATGAGGCCCAGTGTTGGATAGTTTTTGAGATGTTGTGTAAGATGTCGTCCTTACCTCCTAGAGTTTATTTGTGAGGGGAATTACCTACATGAGAATGACTTGCAAACATTACATGATGGCATCGGAACGGTGGGGTTGTAATTCACTGACCTGATGGAGAGACCACTTCTTTCTGGAGTCAAGGACTTCAGGGAGTACAAGGTGTGAGGACTGTGATTTGTAGAATCAGTGAGCAGGATTCCAGCAAATGCTTTGGGGGCAATGGTGTACATAAAACTACGGAGGTGGAAGAACACCAAATATGTTCATGCCCAGAAGAGCTAGCAGTGTTTGCTGGGCGCAGTGGCTCACACCTGTAATCCTAGCACTTTGGAAGGCCGAGGCAAGTCGATTATCTGAGGTCAAAAGTTCAAGACCAGCTGGCCAACATGGTGAAACTGCATCTCTAGCAAAAAAATTTAAAAAATTAACCAGGCATGGTGGTGGGCACCTGTAATCCCAGCTACTTGGGAGGCTGAGGCAGGAGAATTGCTTGAACCTGGGAGGCGGAGGTTGCAGTGAGCCGAGATCAGGCCACTGCACTCCAGCCTGGGCAACAAGAGAGAAACTCTGTCTCAAAACCAAATAAAACAAAGAGCTAGCAGTCTTGTGTGGGGCAGGAGGCTTGTGTTAGGTTGCTAAAGCCTGTGAGCCAGATCTGGCTGGCGGCTGGTCTCTTGCAGCTCCTGAGTTGAGAATAGTTTTTAAAAATCATTTTATTTTACTTAGTTTTGGAGAACAGGGTCTTGCTATATTGCCAAGGCAGGTCTCAAACTCCTGGGCTCAAGCTATCCTCCCACCTCTGCCTCCCTAAGAGCTGGGATTACAGGCATGAGCCACCGCACCCAGCCATTTATTTTTATTCTTGACATGGAGTCTTGCTCTGTCGCCAAGGCTGGAGTATACAGGTGCAATCTCAACTCACTGCAACCTCTGCCTCCCAGATTTAAGTGATTCTCCTGCCTCAGCCTCCTGAGTAGCTGGGATTGCAAGTGCCTGCCACCACACCCAGCTAATTTTTGTATTTTTATTAGAGACTGGGTTTCACCATGTCAACCAGGCTGGTCTCGAACTTCTGACCTCATGTGATAACACCCACTTTGGGCCTTTCAAAGTGCTGGGATTACAGGCGTGAACTACCACACCTGACTGAGAGTAGTTTTTACATGTTTAAAGGATTTTAAGGAAAACTCAAGAATATAGCCCCTCCAGTATAAAATATATACTAAATCTTCATTATAGGGGATTCAGTGTTTGGCTTGTTCTGTTTACTGGAGGGTTTAGTTATAACTTCTTAGAGATTTTTGGTTTTGTCTTGTTTTATTTAGGAAGCGTTGGGAGATGTTGTTTACTGTAGTCTGCCTGAAGTTGGGACAAAATTGAACAAACAAGGTAAGTGTTCTTAGGATCTTAGAATGATCCATGCCATGAATTTTGTTTACATTGAATAGTAATTTGTTTGTACCCTGGATTAATTGGAGTGCTTTTTTTTTTTTTTTTTTTTTGAGACAGTCTTGCTTTGTCACCCAGGCTGGAGTGCAGTGGCACCATCTCGGCCCACTGTAACCTCTGCCTCCTGAGTTCAAGCGATTCTTGTGTCTCAGGCACGTGCCACCACGCCCAGCTAATTTTTGTATTGTAGAGACAGAGTTTCCCCATGTTGGCCAGGCTGGTCTCGAACTCCTGACCTCAAGTGATCCCCCCGCCTTGGCCTCCCAAAATGCTGAGATTACAAGTGTGAGCCACCGTGCCCAGCCAGTTAGAGTGCTTTTGACCCAAGTATTAGGTTGGTGCAAAAGTAATTGCTACTCAGAGGCTGAGACAGGAGAATTGCTGGAACTTGGGAGGCGGAGGTTGCAGTGAGCCGAGATCCCATCACTGTACTCCAGCCTGGGCAACAGAGCAAGACTCCATTTTAAAAAAAAAAAAAGAGAAAGAAAGTCTATTAATATCGATATGTTAGATAATATCCTTAAACTAATGAATACCCTTTTAAGACATTCTGCTAAAGGTAGTTTTTTAACTTGATGTAAAATCTACATACAGTGAAATGCATGGACCAGAAGTGTACAAAACCTTCCCAGTCAAATAGATGACCTCTTCTCTCGTTTCTACACCATAGGTTTATTTTGCCTATTCTTTATATGAAAGGAATCACACAGTGTGTGTTACGTTTGGCTGCTTTTGGGATTTACCAAGCTTCTTGAATCTGTAGATTGAATTTTTTTTCGATTAAATTTGGAGACTTCTTATTTTAGTCATGATTTCTTTCTCTTCCCACTTCATTCCTTTTTCCTTCTCTGATTTGAGACGTGTTCGTCATATCACTTGATATTGTCCTATAGGGTCCCTAGGACTGTTAACTTTTCAGCCTTTTTAAAATTGTTCTTTTTTTTTCTTCTTCTTATTTTTTTGAGACGGAGTCTTGCTCTGTTGGCCAGGCTGGAATGCGATGGCGTGATATTGGCTCACTGCAACCTCCGCCCCCTAGGTTCAAGCAATTCTCCTTTTACAGCCACCAAAGTAGCCGGGACTACAGGCATGCACCACCACACCAGGCTAATTTTTTAAATTAATTAATTTATTTATTTTGAGTTTTTGGTAGAGGCGGGGTTTCACCATGTTGGCCAGGCTGGTCTTGAACTCCTGACCTCAAGTGATCTACCTGCCTTGGCTTCCCAAAGTGTTGGGATTACAGACGTGAGCCACCGTTCCTGGCCAGTAGTTCAGAGTTTATAATTGTGTTTTTTTGTTTCTGAGACGGAGTCTCACGCTGTCACCAAGGCTGGAGTGCAATGGCATGGTCTCGGCTCACTGCAACCTCCACCTCCCGGGTTCAAGCGATTCTCCTGCCTCAGTCTCCCAAGTAGCTGGGATTATAGGCGCCCACGACCACACCCGGCTAATTTTTTTGTATTTTAGTAGAGACCATGTTGGCTAGGCTGGTTTCAAACTACTGACCTCAGGTGATCTTCCTGCCTTGGTCTTCCAAAGTGCTGGAATTACAGGCATGAGCCACCACGCCCGGCCCAGAGCTTATAATTGTTATCTGATACAAGGTACTTCACTGTCACTGGAACATTCTAAAGTTTTCGTTTTGTTTTTTTCTGAGCCACAGCTAAGTTGCAAGAACATGGAGTTTTACTGAACCTACACACATCTGGCATTCAGGCACATCACCATTTGTTATTCACTGTGTCCAGGACACACAGATAGGTCCACTTTATTGAGACAATATATACCCTTCTCGTGGTTATTATAGCCTGACAAAACTTATGGTTTTATTTTTAATTAAAGAAATTTAGGCCAGGCACGGTGGCTCACGGTTATAATCCCAGCACTTTGGGAGGCTGAGGCGGGCGGATCACGACATCAGGAGATTGAGACCATCCTAGCTAACACGGTGAAACCCCGTCTCTACTACAAATACAAAAAATTAGACGGGCGTGGTGGCGGGCGGGCGCCTGTAGTCCCAGCTACTCGGGAGGCTGAGGCAGGAGAATGGCGTGAACCCTTGTTAGGTGGAGCTTGCAGTGAGGTGAGATTGCGCCACTGCACTCCAGCCTGGGCAACAGAGCGAGACTCCATCTCAAAAAAAAAAAAAGAAATTTGGAATTTTAAAATCATAGCTATATGACAGGAATCTACTTTTTCATATTTTATGTTTTCAAGTAACTGACTTTTAACATTTCATGTTTTCTTTAATTTTTTTTCCACTTAGATGAGTTTGGTGCTTTGGAAAGTGTGAAAGCTGCTAGTGAACTCTATTCTCCTTTATCAGGAGAAGTAACTGAAATTAATGAAGCTCTTGCAGAAAATCCAGGACTTGTAAACAAATCTTGTTATGAAGATGGTAAGCTGTTGCTAGAAATTTCTCAAAGAATTACTACTACAGTAAATATTTTATCTAGAATTTAAAGCAAGTTTAGCTGATTGTGACTTCATCTTTTTCTACTTCTTGGTACTAAATAGAGATGTTCTGCTTTAAAAGAAAAACAGGTTAGTTGAATACATAAAATTATGTTTAAGATTTCTGGCTAGGAGCAGTGGCTTGCGCCTGTGATCCCAGCACTTTGGGAGGCCAAGGTGGGTGGATTGCTTTAGTCCAGGAGTTGGAGACCAGCCTGGGCAACATGGTGAAACTCTGTCTCTATAGAAATACAAAAATTAGCTGGCTGTGGTGGAATGTGCTTGTAGTCTCAGTTACTAGGGAGGCTGAGGTGGGAGAATTGCTTGAACCTTGGGAGGTCAAGGCTGCAGTCTATAGTGAGCCAAGATCGCACCACTCCACTCCAGCCTGAGTGACAGAGCGAGACCTTCTCAAAAAAAGAAAAAAAACCTCTGATGATAAAAGCATTACCTTATTTTGCAGGTTTTTGATATCAGTTGTAGATTCTTTGGTTTTGGTGTAAACATCTGCAAAGTATTTACTTTTTCAGACATAAAGCAGCCACTCATATTGTGTGATATGGGAGGTAAAAAAATATATATTTTGCATTAATTTTTGGTTTTCTCACATTTTCATCCTTATAATCTAATCAGGTAAGCTAACAGCAATTTTCTCTATTTTGTAGATGAATAGAGGCTCCAAAGGATTTATCTGTCAGGGTCTCATGGCTGATAAATGGCAAAGCTAGGATTAGGTTGTAGTTCTCTTTTGTCTGTCACGTAGCCCTTCTAATTACTACTGCTTTCTAATCCCGTTAACCTCAGTAGTTAGTGTTCCATTTGTTAAAGACATACCTGGTCTTGTGTATTTGGATCATATATTTAAGGACTTATTTTTATTATTTTTTTGAGACAGAGTCTCCCTCTGTCGCCCAGGCTGGAGTGCAGTGGCGTGATCTCGGCGCACTGCAACCTCCCCTTCACGGGTTCAAGCACTTCTTCTGCCTCAGCTTCCCAGTAGCTGGGATTGCGGGCAACCGCCACCACGCCCAGTTAATTTTTGTGGTTTTGGTAGAGATGGGCTTCCACTATGTTGGCCAGGCTGGTCTAGAGCTCCCAGCCTCAAGTGATTTGCCTGCCTTCGCTTCCCAAAGTGCTGGGATTACAGGCATGAGCCACCGTGCCCAGCCCTTAAAGATTTAAATGTCATTTTCTGATGCTTATTACAACCTAAGAGTTCTTAATTTATTATGGTGGAATCTATTCTAGCCATAATTATTTTCATTTGTTATATACAAGTATTTTAATTCTTAAGGCTAAAATTTAAAGTTCTATGAACAAATAATGTATGGTTTTTGTAAAGAATACAAGATTGAGGCGCTCAGAAATTTATTTTACGTTTTGGATGAATTTGACTTTTTAAAAAGTTAATGTGAATATAAGGTTGTCTTTTGGTTGCAGGTTGG
The DNA here is from genome assembly GCF_029289425.2 of Pan paniscus. Lineage (NCBI taxonomy): Eukaryota > Metazoa > Chordata > Mammalia > Primates > Hominidae > Pan > Pan paniscus. The sequence goes on along the minus strand of NC_073267.2, from coordinate 90,835,320 downwards.
CTGATCAAGATGACACTGAGTAACCCTTCAGAACTAGATGAACTTATGAGTGAAGAAGCGTATGAGAAATACATAAAATCTATTGAGGAGTGAAAATGGAACTCCTAAGTAAACTAGTATGAAATAACGCAAGCCACCAGAGTTGTCTTAAATTAGTGGTGGATACAAGACTTAGAATAGCAACTTTTAGTATTACTGATGGGGGAAAAAAAAACTACTATTAACACTGCTAATGAAAGAAAATGCCCTTTAACTTTCTAATGATTATAGATAAATATAATATGCGTCTTTTTCACAATATCCTATAATTTTTAGACTAGGCTCTAGTGTTCAGAATTCATGAAATTATCCATGGTAAAAACTAGTTATAAAAATTACATAATTCAAAGATAACATTGTTATTCTTAAGCCTTATATATTGTAACTTGCATGTATCCATACCTGGATTTGGGATGAAATACTTAATGATCTTTCCATTGGAAATAACTGGAAGTGAAGAGGTTTTGTTGCTTGTACAGTGTCAGATGAGGAACACCACTATCTTAATTTTGCGATACACTGCATTTGCTGGTGCTATTTTTATACAGTGAAGCAACAGCTTTGCAGCAAAATAATAAAATACTTCTTCGTTAATCATGTTTGTTTTGATGTTAATATTTCATTTAGTGACTCTGCTAGTATTTGTGAAATTGCTAACTTTAACTTATGGAAAGTTACTTTTTAAAAGGAAATTTAAGCCAGAACAATGAAAAGCTCCAAGAAAATGTTTTCTTTAGTCACAAATCTGGTTTTTCTTAAGCCAAGATCTGTCACCTTTAACATAATAAAAAATAAATCACCAACTTTGATTTTCTATCATGCGAGGTCTGAAGAAAGAAGAGGAAAGACAGAGGAAGGTGGAAGTTTTGATCAGCATAGCACATGGTGTTTTTAAGTTAAACCACGTTCAGGTTTCCACTTAAGTCATAGGAATAAAAGTGGACAAAGATTGAAGCTTTATGAGCTCACATAATGGACTCTGATAGTATTCTTTGCAGCTTAAGCATATTTAGAGTGCCAAAAGTTATTTCCAAGTACCTAATATACAGCATACGCTAACCAACTGTAATATGCTGATAATATTGGGGTGGGGGGTCTATATGCACATGCAAATATATATATACATACACACACAGAGCAAGAGGAGATAAACTCCTGTATCATTTTCTCAGTTACTAGAGGAAAAGAGAAGTATTCATATAGTACCACCTTCTGGTGGTGAATAAACAGCAAATATAAGGACTTGGCGAAAGTAGGTAGGTAAATAACATACAAATCTTTCCTGCTCCTCAGCTGAAGAAACTGTTCATTCCAAGCCTCTGCCAGTAGCCATATCACTGCTGAACTATATCTTTGTACCCTTAAATCTTAAGTATTGGCCAGGCGTGGTGGCCCACACCTGTAATCCTACCACTTTGGGAGGCTAAGGTGGCTAGATCTCTTGAGCCCAGGAGTTTGAGACCAGCCTGGGCAACATGGTGAAACCCCGTCTCTACACAAATATAAAAATTAGCCTGGCATGGTGGCATGTGCCTGTGGTCCCAGCTATTTGGGAGGCAGGTAGAATCACTTTGAGTCTGGGAGGTCAAGGCTGCAGTGAACCAAGATCACACCACTGTACTCCAGCCTGGGTGACAGTGAGAACGTGTCTCAAAAAAAAAAAAGTATCCAAGGTATCCTGGATGATTGTCTATATTGTGTAACTGTCAGTCAGGTTAATTGATCTGTCTGCTTTGAAAATAGATGGGGATGAGTAATAATTACATAGATTTACCCTTTAGTTTTGAAAGTTCTCTAGACACATTGATTACTACCATCATTTCACAGGTATGAAAGGTGATAGGATAAGAAATTTGTTAAACAGTTGGGTGGTCGTGGTAATGATTTTCATATTTCCTGGTCTACTCTTAATCAGTCCCTTAGCAAATTTTACTATAAAGATATTTAAATGGGGCCGGGCACGGTGCCTCACGCTTGTAATCCCAGCACTTTGGGAGGCCGAGGCAGGCGGATCACGAGGTCAGGAGATCGAGACCATCCTGGCTAACACGGTGAAACCCCGTCTTTACTCAAAATACAAAAAAATTAGCCGGGCATGGTCGCGGGCGCCTGTAGTCCCAGGTACTTGGGAGGCTGAGACAGAAGAATGGCGTGAACCCCGCATGCGGAGCCTGCAGTGAGCCAAGATGACGCCACTGCACTCCAGCCTGGGCGACAGAGCGAGACTCCGTCTCAAAAAAAAAAAAAAAAAAAAAAAAAAAATTTAAATGGGAATCTCAGGGAAGAGGGGGAGGTTGAATGTTCTAAATAAAGGTGGGAAGCAAAAGTGGCCATTCTAGAGTATGAAAGTCCATGAGTGGTTATAGTCTCTGAAGAAGGTGGGCAGTTTTTTATTTTTCCCTTTTCCTGCCAAAGACACACATACTTGCTCTGTAACAACCCCTCTTTTTTTCAAAGAGCAGAACATTTGGCAACTTGCTCTTCCACTATTTAGAACACAGAGCCAGATCCACTGTCATTGATGTCACAGTGCTGCCAAAAATACAGGCTTTGAATGGCCCTCCAAATTGACTGAATCCAGGGAATTTAATTTTCATGACCTCATATTCCTTTTGAATGGTTTTGGCATTAGTAGAGCAGATTAATAGAAGATTTGAAGAAAGCTGTCTAGTAACTAAAACTTGAGAAACTGAATAGGTTACCCTGCAAGTGTTAAATTTTTTTTCTGCTATCACCTCCCGGGTAGTTTAGTCGTTAGCTTTAGGTTTTGTTTTGTTTTTTGTTTTGTTTGAGACGGAGTCTCGCTCTTTTGCCCAGGCCCTCCACCTCCCGGGTTCAGGCAATTCTCCTGCCTCAGCCTCCAGGGTAGCTGGGAATACAGGCACCCGGACCACGACCATGCCCAGCTAATTTTTGTATTTTTAGTAAAGATGGGGTTTCGCCATGTTGGCCAGGCTGGTCTCAAACTCCTGACCTCAGATGATCCACCCGCCTCGGCCTCCCAAAGTGCTGGGATTACAGGTGTGAGCCACCGCGCCTGGCCAGCTTTGGGTTTTAATAAACCACTACGGAGCTCTGCATGGGCATACTACTATGAAAATGAGGCTGGCCATTCAGATCAGTTCCTCAGCAAATCAGAATTTCTGAATTTTTTCAATTTTTTTTTTCTTTTTCTTTTCTTTTCTTTTTTTTTTGAGATGGAGTCTGGCTCTGTCGCCCAGGCTGGTGTGCAGTGGCGCGATCTCGGCTCACTGCAAGCTCCGCCTCCCGGGTTCACGCCATTCTCCTGCCTCAGCCTCCCGAGTAGCTGGGACTACAGGCGCCTGCCACCTCGCCCGGCTAATTTTTTGCATTTTTAGTAGAGACGGCGTTTCACTGAGTTAGCCAGGATGGTCGCGATTTCCTGACCCTGTGATCCATCCGCCTCGGCCTCCCAAAGTGCTGGGATTACAGGCGTGTGCTACCGCGCCCAGCTGCTGAATTTTTCCAATTTCTATAGTTTTTCTGGGCTACTAAAAAGAGCACAGTTTAAAAAATTATGCTAACTACAAGCGTGTCTTTTTTACTGTGTTCTTTCAGACCAAATCACACCTTCCTTCCCATACTTAAAGAGGTGCCTTTCTTTACACCAGGATTAAATTCCTCTTTCTTCCCTGCAACAGGCCTTTCCTGCCGCCCAGGCTGGAGTGCAATGGTGCGATCTTCGCTCACTGCAACCTCCACCTCACGGGTTCAGGTGATTCTCCCACCTCAGCCTCCTGAGTAGCTGGGATTACAGGCGTCCATCACCACACCCGGCTAATTTTTGTATTAGGGTTTTGAAATGGGGTTTCGCCATGTTGGCTGGGCTGGTCTTGAACTTCTGACCTCAAGTGATCGACCCGCCTCAGCCTCCCAAAGTGCTGGGATTACAGGTGTGAGCCACCGCACCCACCCATCCCCCTTTAATTTTAAAAAATAGATATGGGGTCTTGTGACACTTCCCAAGCTGGTCTCAAGTGATTCTCCTGCCTTAGCCTCTCCTGTGAGTAACTGGTATTACAGACGCAAGCCACCACTCCTGGCTTTTTTTCTTTAAAATACATTTTATGTGTTAGAGGAAGTTTACATTCACAGCAAAATTGAGGAGAAGGTACAGTTCTGTACGCTTCCATTCTCCGGTTTTGCAAATTGGGATCTTACTATACGTAGAGTTTCTGGTATCTTGACTCAATTCCTATGTTGACTTTTTATAAACATAACTAGCCAAACCCTTGTCCCTTCATGTTTCCACTCAATCATGCTATCAGGCTTTTACCTGCTAAATGCAGGAATAGTTGGTGTGAAGGAAGTCAGGTTCTAGATCCTCCAACTTCCCCATGTACTTGCCGTTAGGTTATTTAATTAATATTCATTTAGCAAATCTTAGTTAAGACTTTTGGTATACTTGCCAGAAACTTTTTTCTAATATGCAAGGTCTTGCACTGTTTCCCAGGCTGGAGTGCAGTGACACAATCATAGCTTACTGCACCCTTCAATTCCTGGGCTCAAGGGAGTCTCCTGCCTCAGCTGGGATTCCAGGTGTGAGCCACGGTGCCCAGCTGTTTTCAATAGATCTGAAGGAAGACCAAAACAAATTGTCAACTGATAAAACATTTAAATGTTTTTGGTTAATACTTACTAGCTTGAGATACAATAAAACCCCTTTTATTTGCATCTTCCTATTTATGTGAACAAGGTACCTAAGCTTACACGTATGAAAAAAGTTGGAATAGAATTATAGCTGAATCCGTCTCATTGGAGCAATCACAGTGCTAGAGAACTTAGATACCAAATTTTTTTTTGAGACTTGAGTTTTGCTCTCCAGGCTGGAGTGCAGTGGTGCCATCACAGCTCACTGCAACCTTCGCCACCCGGGTTTGAGCCAGTCTCCTGCCTCAGTTTCCCAAATAGCTGAGATTACAGGCGCCCGCCACCACACCCGGCGAATTTTTGTATTTTTAGTAGAGACACGGTTTCTCCATGTTGTCCAGGCTAGTTTCGAACTCCTGATCTCAGGTGATACACCCACCTCGGCCTCCCAAGTGCTGGGATTACAGGCGTGAGCCACCGCGCCCGGCCTAGATACCGGTTTTCTACAGCAGAAATAGTCACACTTTCTAAAGCAGAAGGGCTTTGGAGTCAGACCCGAGCTGGAGTGGGGGATGCTTTGCGATCTCTCTTCAGCAAGCTGTTGTTTTAGGGACGTGGGGCCACCTTACTTTATTTGTATAAAAGATGCCACTGCCCACTTAAGAGCTGTGCTGCTCCGGGCCAGCAGTTCAGCGAGTGCCCGTCGGCCTGGTGCTGTCGGTCACGTAAGTGGGCTCTTTGAGGTTCACAACGCGTCCTCCCTGGACGTTCTGGGCCTGTTAAGTTTGTGTCCGTGGGAAACGCTCACGGCGGTTCCCCAGAGGGCCGAGGGAGAAAAGTGAGGACGTTTCTGGCCGCCTGGCATCTGCTAAATATCCTAGCAGGCACAAGGGCTCCCCAACGGGACTCGCCAGCCCGAGAGCCCAGGTGGGCCTCCAGCCCCGCCATCTGAGACCCTCCGTCGCTGGCCCTTCCGGCGGCAGCGCCCGGAGCGGATAGGAGATGCCACGAACCGCCCCGCCAGTGCTAGGCTTTGTTGGGCTACGTCACTTCCGCCACGGTCCCGCCCCCAGCGTGGTCGTAACCCAAGGCAACGGCCCGGCCGGCAGCGACCTGAGTAGCCATTGCCAGTAGGCCGGGACTAGCTGTCTCGGGGCCTTCCATACGCTCGGCCCAACAGGTAGGTGTGAGCGGCCATTTCTCCACCCCTGGGGCAAGGCCCGGAACCACTCCAAAGGCGACAGAGCGAGAGTCCCTGCCTCGTTCGAAAGGAAGCGACCCTCTGACGTGGGGAGCGAAAGGCAGAGGCACTATGTGCCGGGGCTTCCCCAGAGCGGGCGGGGTCTGGGGAGGATCCGTTGGGAGCGGAACCCTTTAAGGGCGGGTAGACGGAGGACGGGGAGGAATTCGAAGGGACAATCCAGAACGCTTTTCTGAATGGGATAGTTTGAAAGAAGGGCAGGCGTCTTTGTGGCACGGTAGGAACTGGCGGAGGAAGGGGAAGAGCTAGATGAGGAAAAAAGACTTATGGCATAAAGGGAGGAGCCTGATAGGGAAAGGGGTGTGGCCGGCAGGAAGGGGCGGGGCTAGATGAAGAGGTGGAGCCGAGCGTGATGCTCCTGGGCTTTAGGGGTGGCAGGTGGAGCGCGTGTGTTTGATGACTTAAGCTTTGCTGTGGACTGTAAGCTGTGTGAGAGCAGAGAAGACGGATGCTGCTTTAACTTTTTATTCTCAGTGCTAGGTACTTAGTGAATTCATTAATGTGAGTTGAAAAAGGGGAAGAGTTTGAGACTGAGATTGGAATAGATGTAGTCTGATCGGGAGGGATGGTGTAGAAACTGCGCTCCTTGGCATCATTCTGTGAAATACTTGAGGTTCCTGTGACCTGTAGGCATATAATAAGCAGAAGGCACATATAATTAACAAGGAGGATAAAATTTATACTCTTGGAAATATGAACAAATTGTGCAAGTTGGGTGGCGCGGGTGCTTAACTTTCAGACAAAGGTTCAGCTCCTTCCAGTGTGTTTCTAAATGCGACTCCCAACTCATTTTCCTGTAGAAACTGTGTCACAAATGATCAGGATGCCCAGGTCAGTCTTCAGGACCTATTTAACTGGTTCATGTAAGTGAAGATTGGTCCTGTATTAAGAAACTTAACTTCTGCCATGGCTAACAATATTTCTAATGATTATTCCTTCATTCAGCATAGGTTGTTAAGGACCCGACCCACAGGAACGTTCATTCAGACTCCAAATGAGGCTGCCAGAAACTCATCTTTCCCTGGTTGGAATTTAAGATTCCTTTAAACCTATAGCTTGTAGGGAGATGAGGGTGTGTGGCACAGTGGAGAGCCAATGAGAAGTTGGGGCAAGGTGATAAGGAGTTTTGAGAGATTACCATCTATCTGCTTTTGACATAAACAGCTTGCGTTTGACTTAATACCCTGGGCCTTGGTTTCTCCTGGTCCGTCAACATTCCCCTGCCCTTAATGGATTAGGAATCTGTCAACCAGGTATAGGAAGCTACGGTAAGATATTTGTAATCTGACTGTATAGACAGACTGGCAAACATGTGGCACACTCTATTTTCTGGCAGACATAATTAATCAACCCCAGAAATTTTTCCTGCTATAGTCAGGTCATAAGATCCTTCTCAATACAACACTCTAGGTAGCCACTAGTTTGGAGTTGACAATTCAGAATTTTTTTTGTTTTGTTTTGAGACAGTCTCACCCTGTTACCCAAGCTGGAGTGTAGTGGTGCAATCTCGGCTTACTGCAACCTCTGCCTCTCGGGTTCAAGCGATTCTCCTGCCTCTGCCTTCCAAGTAGCTGGGACTACAGGCGTGAGCCACCATGCCTGGCTAATTTTTGTATTTTCAGTAAAGATGGGGTTTCATCATATTGGCCAGCCTGGTCTTGAACTCCTGACATCAAGTGATCCACCGGCCTCGGCCTCCAAAAGTGCTGGGATTATTGGTGTAAGCTACCGTGCTTGGCCAGAATGTATTCTTTATCCCTGATCTAGGCAATAGGTGTTTAAAAAAAAGAGAGAGAGAGAGAGAGAGAGACATCAACTTCTATAACTCTTGGTAGGTTCCTCTAAAAAAAAAAAAAGACTATCTAAATGGATGGATCTGGAATCCTGTAGAAAAGATTTAGAAACATAGGCCAGGTCATTGTATAGGGAGTAAGATGAAGGTGAATTTGCAGCTAGTTGAATTATTAGCAAATGTCCAAGTGAAAGGGATACCCAGAGGGCATTATCCTTTACCCATCCTTCTCAACGTCTTTATCCGTGATGTAGATGGAGATACAGAAGGCATCCTCATCAAATTAATGGAGTCATCAAGCAAGAAGGAATGGTCAAACTGTGGGAAGTCAGAGTTAGGTTGTGAACTATCTAATCAGGTTTAATAAATGGTCCAAAAACAAAAGGGGAAATTTTACAAGGATCTGATGCATTTGGAGTCTACATCTAAGTAAAACAAAAAGAATAAAGAAAAAGAAAAAAAGAAAAGAAAATCAACAGCATGGTTACAGAGTAAAGAAGACAGGAATTTTTAGCCACTCATGTGAAAAAAAAAATCTGGAAGTTGTAGTTCACCTCAAGTTCAGTGTTAATCAAGATTGAGTTATAGGGTTGGGTGTGGTGGCTCGTGCCTGTAATCCCAACACTTTGGGAGGCTGAGGCGGGCGGATCACGAGGTCAAGAGATCGAGACCATCCTAGCCAACATGGTGAAACCCTGTCTCTACTAAAAATACAAAAATTAGCTGGGCATGATGGCGCGCATCTGTAGTCCCAGCTACTCAGGAGGCTGAGGCAGGAGAATCTCATGAACCCAAGAGGCAGAGGTTGCAGGGAGCTGAGATCATACCGCTGCACTCCAGCCTGGCAACAGAGCGAGACTCTGTCTAAAAAAAAAGAAAAAAGATTGAGTTATACTTTTTAAAAAATATAGCAACTTTGTGTAATTAATAGATGTAGATTTCAGATCAAAAGGAGTCAGATTTCAAAGTAGACACTTCTAGTCAGACCACTTTTGAGGTATTGCTTTCAGTTCCAGGCACCACATTTTAAGAGACAGGTAATGTTGCATTCTTAAGATGATGAGGAGCTTGAGATTTGTATCTGAAAAAATGATAGCTGTCTTCAGATGTTTTCAGATTTGTGTTTGAGAAGAATACCAAGAACTGAGGAACAAAATTTGCAGGCTTGCGGATGACTTAATTTGAGATCATTCAAATCTTTAGAGCTTCCAATGGAAAGAAAAAAAATTCCTGTAAAGTTATGAGCACTCAGTCATTGAAAGTACTTAAGCAGAAGTATTTAAGCTGAATTATTATTGTATTAGTTTTCTGTTGTTGCTTTGTTTTCTGTTTAAGATCTCCTAAGTCATCCAGTCTAGACTCTTATTGGAAGAACCCACTTCCAAGATCATTCAGACTGTTGGCTGAATTCAGTTTCTTGAAGTTGTAGAACTGAGATCCCTGTTTAATTCCTCATTGTAAACCAGGGTCTTTTCTCAGCTCCTAAATGCCATCCACATTCCTTGGGATGTGACCCCCACTTCATCAAAGCCAGCAACAATGCATTGAATTCCTCTTGTGCTTTGTATCTCTGACTTCTGCTGCTGCTAGCTAAGACAAGTTTGTTTTAGAAGGCTACGTCATTTGATTAGGGCCACCAGATTATCTAAAATAATATCGTATCTTCAGGTCAACTGGTTAATAACCATAATTACATCTGCAAAGTCCCTTTTACCACGTAATATATTTGTGGATGTTATATTTCATCCTATTCACCTAGGGATTAGGGTGGGAAATCTTGAGGGGAGAGAATTTGTAGAATTCTGCCTACCATGTTATCTTTCAGGAACATTCTAGAAGAGCTTATTGCAGCAGGTATTTTTACCCATTTTTCTCTCCATGACCATAAATTAACCTTATATGCTATTAATTCTGCCTCTAATCAGAGTTGTATCTTTGAATTAAGCATATTTTTAGTCTTCCAAAGACATGGAGCTTGTGTTCCTGAGACTTTCAATCTCTAATAGGCACTTTATCCTGAATTTATGGTACATACCAATCTGGCTTTACACAGTGTAATAACTACAGACATCTGTTCCCTTCTATAGTGGTAAAATACTTTATGTTTTATATTTTCCTATTATGAAACAGCAACTGTATTTTCCTTTTTTACCTGAAACTAGTCCTTTTCTGCTAGCATCATGTGACTTCCTATACGGTAGCTATAATTTAGAGGACTAAATAGCTAGTTCCCTTTAGTATGTAACTCTTCATCCAGTTATTTTTTAAAGTATGTTATAATTGGCCGGGCACTTTGGGAGGCTGAGGCGGACGGATCACTTGACATCAGGAGTTGGAGACCAGCCTGGCCAACAGGCCAAAACCCTGTTTCTACAAAAAAATACAAAAATTAGCCAGGCATGGTGGCGCACGCCTGTAATCCCAGCTACTCAGGAGACTGAGGCTTGAGAATTGCTTGAACCTGGGAGTCAGAGGTTGCAGTGAGCCGAGATCATGCAATTGCACTCCAGCCTGGGCAAGAGAGTGAGACTCTGTCTCAAAAACATAAAAATAAAAATAAAAAAATAAAAACTAGGATGGACACGGTGGCTCACGCCTATAATCCCAGCACTTTGGGAGGCTGAGACTGGCGGATCACCTGAGGTCGGGAATTTGAAACCAGCCTGACCAACATGAAGAAACTCCATCTCTACTAAAAATACAAAATTAGCCTGGCATGATGGCGCATGCCTATAATCCCAGCTACTTAGGAGGGTGAGGCAGGAGAATCGCTTGAACCCAGAGGCAGAAGTTGCAGTGAGCTAAGATCGCACCATTTCACTCCAGCCTGGGTAACAAGAGTGAAACTCCATCTCAAAAAAATTAATAATAAAAAGTATGTTATAGCTAGTTTCCTTTTTCTTTTTTATTCTTTTTTTTTTTTTGCATCAGGTATAATCATTACACGAACAACCCCTCAGAGTCAGAGTCCCACCTGGCCTTGTAATCTCAGCTCTGACACAATCTCAGTAACTGTACTTACCTGTATAGGACAGACTGGTGTAGCAACAAGCAGTTCCTCAGATCTCATGGCTGGAGTCCTTAAGTTTTTTCTCATCCATGCATAGTCTGATGAGGGTTTATGGGGACATTTCTCAAAGCTGTGAGTCAAAATCTAGGCTTCTTCCATTCTGTGGTGCCGCTAACTCAACATGTGACCCCCAGGGTCATTGTGGGAGGAGAAGAGAGAACTGAAGGAGGACGTTACACTGCCTCACCCAGGAAGTGACACACATTAGTTCCACTCACAGTCTGTTGACCAGGCTAGTCACAAGTCTCTAACCCAACTGCAACAGAGGCTGCAAAGTAGGCAAAGACAGTGGCTCTTTGGGCAGCAGTAGCTGTCTCTCACAGTGATCCCGGAACGTTCCTCACCTTCCTGCATTTTTTTTCTCATTTATAAGATGGTACCACTAATGAGTTATTCTCTTAGAGACTCAGTATATGTACCAGTTACGTTATGCATTGACTTTTTAATTTTTTTTTTATTTTTGGGGTTATTTACTTATTTATTGATTTAGAGACAAGATCTCCCTCCAGGGCCCACGCGATCCCCCACCTCAGCCTCCCTAGTAGCTCTGACCACAGGCACACACCACCACGCCTGGCCATTAAAAAAAATTTTCTAGAGATGGGGTATCTCTGTGTTGCCCTGGCTGTTGTCAAATTCTTGAGCTCAAGTGATCCTCCTGCCTCAACCTCCCAAAGTGCTGAGATTACAGGCGTGAGCCACTGCAGCAGCCTGCACTAACTTTTCTTTTCCTAGAATTTGTACCTTAATTGAAACCAGGGTTTCTTTGTCTTGGAAGTGTTCATTTCCAGTATAGTGACTTCTCTTCCCCTGCAGCGATTAGATTTTCTTCTCTGGCATTTTTTAGCCTTGATCACAGATAGTTGGTCGCTCTTATTGGTTAGTGATAACCTGCCACGTTTGACTGGGCCACTTGGAGCTTCCCCATGACACTGGGAGTGGAGCTTTGGCATTCTGAATACACTGATCTCTAGTAAGGAGCAATCATATCAGGAACCAGGTAGGAATGTTCTTTTCATTCTTAGTGGGGCTGGACAGAGTCTCACGAGGTCAGAACAAATATAACTCACCATATCGCCGCTGTCTGATTGGCACTGGATTCCCAGGAACAAGTATGTCTACACCATATACTGAAAAGAAGTACACATGGACTCTGGAGTCGGAAAAGCATGGCGTGGTGGTTCAAGACATGAAAATTATTTGATAATTCTCCCATACAGAAGAAGAGTCTGTGCCCCTTCCTCTTGAATGTGGGCTGACCCCAATGGCTGATAAACCAGTTGAGTCCAGCAGTGAAACTATACATGACTATAAGTTATTATATAGAAGTGAAACTATAGAGTGACTTCTAAGATCATAAAGCTACTCGGGAGGCTGAGGTAGGAGAATGGCTTGAACCTCGGAGGTGGAGGTTGCAGTGAGCTGAGACCACGCCATTGCACTCCAGCATGGGCAACAAGAGCAAAACTGCATCTCAAAAATAAATAAATAAGTGAAAATAAAAGACAGGAAACCCCCAAATAAAAGCTGCCCAGTTTTAAGATTTATATTTATATCTATGATCCATTGTAAAGTGTTTTTGCATATAGACGGTTAATTGTTGCAACACCATTAGTTGAAAAGACAGTCCTTTCTGTATTTAATTATTTGTGTGCCTTTGTTTAAAAAAAACTATTGGCCATGTTTGGGGGGGGTGTATTTCTGTATTCCTTATTCTGGCGCATTGACCTATGTGTCTCTTCATTCACTAATACCATACTGTTTTGATTACTATAGCTTTATGGTAATTCTTAAAACTGGGTGGTGTGATTCCTCCTCTTAATTCTTCCTTTTCAAAATGTTTCAGCTATTCTAGTTCCTTTGCCTTTCCCAATAAATTCTAAAAGTGGCTTGTCAATGTAAAGAATCCTGCTCTAGATTCCTATTTATATAATCCAGTATTCATCAGTGCACTCTTACAACTTCTTCTTTAACCTTTCAATCTATTTTTGGGACTTTGTGTTTTCATATAAACTTTAGAATCCAAAAATAGGAAAAAGGTTTTTTTTTTTTTTTTGAGATGGAGTCTCACTCTGTCGCCTAGACTGGAGTGCAGTGGCGTGATCTCGGCTCACTGCAAGCTCCGCCTCTTGGGTTCAAGCAATTCTCTGCCTCAGTCCCCTGAATAGCTGGGATTGCAGGCGGCCACCACCATGCCCTGCTAAATTTTTTTGTATTTTTAGTAGAGATGGGGTTTCACCGTCTTGACCAGGTTGGTATTGAACTCCTGACCTCGTGATCCACCCGCCTTGGCCTCCCAAAGTGCTGGGATTACAGGCGTGAGCCACCACGCCTGGTGAAAAAGGTTTTAAGAACAACATTATAATGTTTTAAGTCCAGTCTTATCTTCCTAAAATCTAGGACTTCCCATTCCCAGGAAATGGTCCAAGGAGTCCGGATTCTATTTTCAATGATGATAAATGTCCACATTTTAGGTAGTGACATTCACAGTAGATATGGGTTATTTTCTTTGTATTTCACCTCTAATGATACCAGATTAATGTGGTACCAAAACAGTATGATCAGTCACCAAAATCTGGCTTCTTACTCTTCCTGGAGATATAGAAGGAAGTATTAGCCCCGCTTCTCCTTAAAGTGACGCAATGTCTGTGATTTGCTCCAGGCTAATGACATGTGAACTGAAGTCAAATGAGTGACTTCCAGAAAGAACCATCTAAGAGCTATGTTTGCCATCACACTCTGCATCACAGTTGGCTGTGGTTTCCAACGACGCAGGCAGCCTCTGTCAGTTCATGTTCAGGAGTGAGGACAATGTGGAACAGAGTCCCAGACATCATACAATGAACCTGCAGCATGAGTTAGAAAGAAGCCTGTGTTTTTTTAACCACTGGAAAAGAAATAGGGCTGCTTGTTACTGCAGCCTATCCTTGCCTGTCTTGACTAATGCTAGGTAGTCGAGACTGATGGACAGTACTCCTCCTAACTCAAGTGTACCCACTGCAGCCTTCTTTAAAAAGAGCCTGGCAGCTTGAGTGCTATCTGGGGCAAAAAAGACATAAACCAAAAATAAGCAAACACAAAATCAGAATTCTATTTTTTTTATAAGTCCATTTCGAACCTCATTTTCATTAAAATAAAGTAGCCACGTTATTACCTTCTTTATCAAAACAATATGAAGGGCCAGGCACGGTGGCTTATGTTTATAATTCCAGCACTTTGGGAGGCCGAGGCGGGTGATCACCTGAGGTCAGGAGTTCATGACCAGCTTGGCCAACATGGTGAAACCCCGTCTCTACTAAAAATACAAAAAAAATTAGCCGGGCATGGTGGCATGCGCCTGGAATCCCAGCTACTTGGGAGGCTGAGGCACAAGAATCACTTGAACCAAGGAGGCGGAGGTTGCAGTGAGGTGGAATCATGGCACTGCACTCCAGCGTGGGTGACAGAGCGAGACTTGGTCTAAAAAATATATATATATATTACAAAGAAAGGCTGGGCACATGCCTGTAATCCCAGCATTTTGGGAAGCCAAAATGAGAGGATCACTTGAGGCCAGGAGTTTGAGACCAGCCTGGTCAATATAGTGAGACCCCATCTCAAAAAAAAAAAAAAAAAAAAACAACAAAGAAATACAAAGGCCCTTTCTGTACCATATGGCATGGTCATTTCTTCTGCTATCCCTTCACTTCTTTTCAGCTACCAGGCCTTTGGAAATTTCTTTATGTTCTTGGTCGAGTGGTCTCTTTCCACATAGGTTTTTCTTTGGGCAGTGTTACTTATTTGTAAATAGGAGATACGTTCATTGTTCTCAGTTTACACTGATTTCTCCCCCTTTCCCAATTTTAACTTTTATACAACACACAACAGAAAACATGTCCTTTTGCTGTATTCGACTGGTATGCCTCTACTGTTGACTGTGGTAGCTTAATGGTTGTCTTTGTTCATTTCAGGAGCAAGACACTTCGTACTCTAAATTATAGATTGGTTAGGGTGTTAAAGCTACATTAACTTTGCCAGACGTATAACAAAGGAGCATTTGATAGTCTTGTACTTCTCAGTTCATTAACAAATTACATGATCTCAATATAGTGTCACAGATCCAAATAGTAATGTCTATTCTTTTCTGCATTTACACCTGTTCCTTTGGCCATTCAATAAATTCAATGAGAAGGCCTTGTGTACTGTGACTTAAGAATAATTGGACAAATATTTCTGGAGTTCCTCTAAATCACTTTTATAAAACTTGTTATCTGATGTTATATCTTTTTTGTAGATCTGTGTGTTTTTTTCTTTCAATAAGTCCCTGTTCAAGGTCTTTACTGCAACTTAAAATTACACAAACCATGTTATCTGTTCATTGATACATTTATTTCTTTGGGAGGCTGAGATGGATGGATCACCTGAGGTCAGGAGTTCAAGACCAGCCTGGCCAACATGGTAAAACTCCGTTTCTACTAAAAATACAAAAATTAGCCCTGCATGGTGGCGCACGCCTGTGAAATCCCAGCTACTCGGGAGGCTGAGGCAGGAGAATCGCTTGAACCCAGGAGACGGAGGTTGCAGTGAGCCGAGATCACACCATTGTACTCCAACCTGGGCAACAGAGCGAGTGTCTCAAAACAAAAAAACAAACAAACCAAAACAAACAAACAAAAAACAACATTTATTTCAGTTTGCTTAAGGTCAAAATTCATCGTACCCTGGCTTCTATCATTATTCCACATTTCATTTCTTGGAGCTCTCCGATAACATCATGGCTTTAAAAGTTTTATTACAGGAAATTTCATGCTTACATAAAAATATAATAGTACAATTAATCCCCATGTCCTCATACCCATCTACAACAAACAGAACTTAAGGGCACTTTGGTTTCATTATTCCCTCCCTAACTTCAACCTCACATTATTTTGAATCAAATCATATTATTGGTAAAAGAAAATAAACCACTTTACATTTCTTTGGCTGATCATTTCCTTTTTGTATCTGTCTTTAAATGCTACTAGAAAAGGTATTTTCTGGATTATGGTAAATTTCCATAGGCTATATTTTTTAGGCTCTCATTCACCATCTTTCTTTCATTTCCAAATATCTTAAGTTCTTTGATCAGTTTTTCTTTGGGTTTATTCTTGTTTATCCAAACATGCACTTTGGGGGCTTGGATCAGAGTCAACTAATTCTTTTGTACATGTTGGTTCTAATCACTTTAATAGCTTGTGTAATAGAGTTTAATACCTTCTGGCCTACATCTTTGAGCTTTCCCGCTTTGTACTCTAAATCCAATTTTAGAGTTGCATCTGCAAATGCGTCTCCATGGCAACATCTTCACTGTGATCTTTGTGTTTTCTTGATGTGGTGGAAAACGTTTGTATGGACTTTGATGTATGCTTTATCCTGGTGATTCTCAAACTGAATCAGGTTGTAAAGTTCAATGGAAGCCAAGAAATGGGATGGCATGAGCTCTTGGTTTACGTCAAATGTGTAAGTCAGGCATAATTTTACTACCAGAAAATATTATATGAATATAGATGTCTGCATTCCAACATAAAAGTAAAACTGCATACAAATTGCAAGGAATCACATATCCACTCTTTTCTTTGATCTTCTATTGATTCTTGGCCATTTCTGTGTGTCATCTGCTAACGTGAGCTGGAAGACAAGAATGGGTAATAAAACTTGACAGTTACAAAAAAATTAGCCAGGCGTGGTGGCAGGCGCCTGTAGTCTTAGCTACCTGGGAGGTTGAGGCAGGAGAATTGCTTGAACCCGGGAGACAGAGGTTGCAGTGAGTTGAGATCACACCACTGCACTCCAGCCTGGGTGACGGAGCGAGACAGACAACAACTTGATAGTATGTTTAGAGAAGGGAAACTTAAAATACAACTTTCCTATCCACTAACTGAATTTCTTTTTAATTAGGAAAAGACCACCAATATTCTCTTTTAGTAGCGGAGCGTGTTGATCCTGCCTGAAGTACACCAGTGTTCCGAAGGTGCATCTGGTGATCTGGTATGCAGTAATCTGACCTTCTGATTAATAATACTGTGTTAATTGACTCAGGGATGATTCTTAGTTTTGAGTCACAAGGAATCAATACAGTTCCTTATGAACCCTCATTACATAAGTAAAGTGCTTATAAAAATGTAGTGTTGGCCAGGCACGGTGACTCACGCCCGTAATCCCAGCTACTCAGGAGGCTGAGGCAGGAGAATTGCTTGAACCTGGGAGGCGGAGGTACAACTTCCAACTTAAAATTTTACAAAATTTACTCCAGTAAATTTTGTCAGTGAGCTAAGATCGCACCACTGCACTCCAGCATGGGCAACAGAGTGAGACTCTGTCTCAAAAACAAAACAAAACAAAACAAAACAAAATAAAAAAACTAAGCCTATGTGAAAAAGCCAAATTGGTAATTCAACAGATTTGTCATAAGAAGTACCGATCTCTTCCTAAACAAAAAATGAAAAAAACTAGTTTTCTGGCATGGGTCGCATCTGGCTGAGAGAAAGCAAGGAGTGGGTGTCCCCTGTGGCTCCTGTCTTATCACAAGCAAGGAACTTCTTGAGAAGACACTGGGTGCTTATCAGCACTCAAGCCAGAGCTTTGGTGGTCACTGCTCAGGTATTCTAGTTAATTTCTGCAGCCTGTGGGGTCCACAGGAGGAACCCCTATCTGTAGGAAGGTATCATGCTTTTGCTTTTTTTTTTTTTTTTTTTTTTTTTGAGACGGATTCTTACTCTGTTGCCCAGGCTGGAGTGCAGTGGCACGATCTTGGCTCACTGCAACCTCTGCCTCCCAAGTTCAAGCAATTCTCCTGCCACAGCCTCCTGAGTAGCCGGGACTACAGGTGTGCACCACCACACCTGGCTAACTTTTTTGTATTTTTAGTAGAGATAGGGTTTCACCATGTTGGTCAGGCTGGTCTCAAACACCTAACCTCAAATGATCCACCCAGCTCGGCATCCCAAAGTACTGGGATTACAGGCATGAGCCATCGCATGCAGCCGCTTTTGCCCTTTTTATAGATGAGCAAACAGACCCAGAAAAGTAAGTCATCACTCAAGGGACACAGCCGGTAAATAGGACTGGAACTGTTCAGCTCTTTGGCTCTGATCAGGATTACAACTTTGCAGACCCTTTGTCTAGATTCTAAATGCCAAGTGCATTTTCCAGAAAAACATCCATTAATGGTAGATAGGGTTATCACCATCACCTACTGTTTTACTTTGCTAGGGGCGTCATGACAGTGTACGACAGACTGAGTGGCTTAAACAACAGAAATGTATTACCTCATAGGTCTGGATTCTCAAAGTCCAAAATCAAAGTGTTGGCAGGGTTTGTTCCTTCTGAGGGTTGTGAGAGGAGGCTCTGTTCCAGGCTGCTGTCTTTGGCTTGTAGATGGCCATCTTCTCCCTATGTCTCTTCATATCTTCTTTTTTTTTTTTTTTTTTTTTTTAAGACAGAGTCTTGCTCTGTTGCTCAGGCTGGAGTGCAATAGCGTGATCTTGGCTCACTGTGCAACCTCCACCTCCCGGATTCAAGTGATTCTCCTGCCTCAGCCTCCCAAGTAGCTGGGATTACAGGTACGCAGCACCACACCCAGCTAATTTTGTATTTTTGGTAGAGATGGGGTTTCGCCATGTTGGCCAGGCTGGCCTCGAACTCCTGACCTCAGGTGATCCATCAGCCTCAGCATCCCAAAGTGCTGAGAATACAAGTGTGAGCCATCACTCCTGGCTGCCTTATCTTTCATAGTGCCAGTGGTTGGCAGTGAATAGTTTCGTAATATTTGTTCTCAGTCTATTCCTGAATGTTTCTTTCTTTCTTTTCTTTTTTTTTTTGAGATGTAATCTCACTCTCTAACCCAGGCTGGAGTGCAGTGGCCAATCTCAGCTCACTGAAACCTCTGCCTCCTGGGTTCAAGTGATTCTACTGCCTCAGCCTCCTGAGTAGCTGGGATTACAGGTGCCCGCCTTATTTTTAGTAGAGACTGGCTTTCACCATGTTGGCCAGACTGGTCACAAACTCCTGACCTCAAGTGATCCGCCTGACCTGGCCTCTCAAAGTAATTCCTGGAATTACAGGCATGAGCCACCACGGCCGGCCATATTCCTGAATGTGTCTTGAAAATATTTCACCTGAGTATTGAATTGCTTTTTTTAAAAAAAAATTAATATTAAAAACGAAGTTCCATTCATGTTTTTAAACAGCAAGAAGATGTTAAAAACTTTAAGCAAGCATCACAGTAATGGATCTCTGTCAGAAAAATGAGACTGACTTAGAAAATGCTGAAAATAATGAAATTCAGTTCACAGAAGAAACAGAACCAACCTATACTTGTCCAGATGGAAAAAGTGAAAAAAATCATGTTTATTGTCTTCTCGATGTCAGTGACATTACGCTTGAACAAGATGAAAAAGCCAAAGAGTTTATTATTGGAACTGGATGGGAAGAGGCAGTGAGTATCTTTCTGAGTCACAGCTTTTCTGTCTCTCGCACATCAGTGTTTTGGTGCAAGCCTCTTTTTTCCAAAAATAGTTAATATTACCAAAAAATGTGGAATCAATGACATGTAGAAACCCTGAAATTGAGGTAAAATATTACTGATGATAAGAGCAGCACCTACTGTGGGTATTTATGGCCACTTAGTATGTGGACAGCACAGTACTAAGTACTTTGGATACATTAATTCATCTAACCTCTCAATAGCCATATGGGGCAAGTTTTCTTCCCAGCCTCGCTTTGTGGATGAGTATACTGAGTCACTTGGAAGATAAAGTAACATGCTCGAGATCACCCAGCCAATAAGTGGCCAAGGCAGGGCTTGAATCCAGGTCTCCTGGACTCTAGAACCCTGAGCTCCTTAGCAGCTGTGCTGAACTCCCTGAGAGAACTGAGGCTTCTTTCCTAATGGCTCTACTCAGAACTCTGTGGGTTTTTTTTTTTTTTTTTTTTCCCCTGAGATGGAGTCTCTCTCTGTCGCCCAGGCTGGAGTGCAGTGGCGCGATCTTGGCTCACTGCAACCTCTGCCTCCTGAGTTCAAGCGATTCTCCTGCCTCAGCCTCCTGAGTAGCTGGGATTATAGGTGCCCACCATGCCCAGCTAATTTTTGTATTTTTAGTAGAGACGGAGTTTCACCATATTGGCCAGGCTGGTGTCAAACTCTTGACCTTAGGTGATCTGCCCACCTCAGCCTCCCAAAGTGCTGGGATTACAGGCCTGAGCCACTGCGCCTGGTCTGCAGGCTTACTCTTAAACAATTCTTAGAATCAACAATAGAATCCTATATTTAAAACTATAAGAAAACTAAAAAAAAAAAAAGCATAAAACTATGAGAAAACTTGGTCTAATCCAGTGATTAAACATAGGATTACCAGATAAATACCTAATTTATCAGTATAAGTATGTCCAAAATGTGGTCCTATATTTTTACTGGCAACCCTTTTTTAATGGTGATCTCTGTGGCAAGATCAGCCAGAGGACTCTGGGCGTGGATGGGGAGTAGGTATCCCTGGGTACGCAGGGCTCCTCTGCATTCCAGGACCTGCCTCTGCTCCTCGGTCTCCCTCCAGCCTCTCCAAGCAACAGTGTTCCCCAGGTATGGGAAGCAGAGACTGGCGGTGCCCAAAATCCTTGTTGGTGGGACAAGTATGAACGGTTTTCATTTTATTTTAATGGCTTCAAATTTAAATGTGCATTTGAAAAGAAATATAGTCAGCACATCAAAGTGGCCATTTACAAATACTATTGCTTAGTGTTTTAGTATTAACAAATGCTCTTGCTAGTATTTAGGATTAACAAATACTATTACAAATACTGTTATTGCTTTATAGCGGTGAAAGTAGGTATTACACTTTTTCATGCTTTGCAACTTTGAAGGATTTTGTTTTTTTAAGTGAATGAATTTTAAGAAAATTATTAGTGGGGGAAGGGGTTGTAAAAAAATAAATAAAAATAAGAATATTGTTTCACATAAGACTGCCAAAATGGGAATGTGGCCAAAATTGGAGCAAGGACAGTTTGGGCCCCTCAGCTGGAGGAGTAACATGCCGCTTTATTTGCAGGTCCAAGGGTGGGGAAGGACTTCTCCAGCTGCCTGCATCTGGCCGAGGAAGATACCAAAAAAGGCGAGGGTAGGGGAAGGTGCCTGCAGCGACTGCTTGGTGTGTGTTAACCTCTCCCACTGGAGCCTCCAGACTAAGCCTCCTACTGAGGGGGGCCCAGAGAAGGATCAGAGCAGCCCCTCCCAGACTCAGGCAGCCCCCCAGGGCCCCAGCACTGCTTCCAGGGCGATTAGCGACATCTGCTTTCCCACCTACTTTCGAGCAGAGAAAAAAAGTCTGCAAATCAAGGAGTTTATTTGGTGCAACAAAGACTGGGCCATCCCCGGCACTAATAGGGGCAAGGCCTTTGGGAATCCCAGTGGAGGGGCCCACAGAGGGCTGTCCATCCCAGGCCCCCTGACTTCCAGGGCCGTCCTAGTTCTGCCTCCCCTGAAGGCTTCACTTTCAAATGCTTTGGATGTTCTGGGTAAGAAGAGTAAGAACTCTTTCTTGCAGTCAGAAGAGAAGGTGCTGGATGTGGAAAAGGATGCGTGTGTGGCTTGTGCATATGGCTTGAAAACAGCAGATGGGAAAGGTGAAAAAAGAGCCAGTGAGCTGGCTAAACACCCTATGGTCAACGACACGCCATCCTCCCCTTCCCCAGCGGCCCGGACATCCCTGCTGACCGATCCGGAGCAGCGCTGCCTGCATTGGTCCCTCCTGTCTGAGAAAAACCTGGCGTGCCCTCCAGACCCCAGCAACGTTCGCTACCTTGCTGCCTTGCAGCTTCTGCAGAAACGGGGAGTGCAAAACTACAAATCCAAATTCAAAGCCAAGGAGCCAAGATCTCCTGTGATCACCCGAAAGCATGTTCTCCCAAAGGCCAAGCAGGAAAACAGGCCCCAAATGCTGGAGACCAAAGTTTTCCCAAGACCTCTCTTGCCGTCTCTCACAGTGAGCAGAGTTATCATTCCCGTCTCTACCCACAGGATCCTCTGAGCGGTCGCGGTAGAACCCCTGGGAATAAGCACCGTTTGAGATGCAGCCATCCTTTCTCTTTCTTCTCTCTCATTTCCCACCCACCCCCCACTCTCTCTTTCTCTCCTCCCCGTCAGTCTGTCTTGACTCTTCTTTTCTTCCATTTTTTTTTTTTTTTTTGTAGTACAACTGAAGAAAACTGAACCTCAGTGGATTGTTGGGATTTATTTTCTAAAACACTATATTCATGTGTTACCTGCTTCTGCTACTTAGCCATTCACAAAATGCCAATTGGTCTTGCCAGCCCCAGCCTCTGCCTGCCTCATGTCCACTCCCAGCAGAAGCCACGCAGAAAGTGGGGAATCCAAAGGGCCTCCTTCCCTCCATGCTGGCCCCACGTCAGCCCAGAGCCATCTGGCAGGTGTCCTTTCTGCCCCATCCCCGTGCCTCAAACTAAGTATACTGGGCTGGTTTAGACCAAACTGCCTCCTGATTTTTTGAACGAAGCAGGTGTCTATGTGCTGCCTCATTTGCTGTTGCAACAAAGATCTGAAGAATTGCTTTAATAAAAAACTCCAGGCCGGGCTCAGTGGCTTACGCCTCTAATCTCAGCACTTTGGGAGGCCAAGGCAGGTGGATCACCTGAGGTTGGGAGTTCGAGACCAGCCTGACCAACATGGAGAAACCCTGTCTCTACTAAAATAATACAAAATTAGCCAGGCATGGTGGCGCATGCCTGTAATCCCAGCTACTCAGGAGGCTGAGGCAGGAGAATCGCTTGAACCCGGGAGGCAGAGTTTGTGGTGAGCCGAGATCGTGCCATTGTACTCCAGCCTGGGCAATAAGAGCGAAACTCCACCTCAAAAGAAAGAAAAGAAAACTCCAGCTTGTGTCCAGGACGTCCAAGGCATTGGAGACCCTGTGCGTCCAGGGTGTCACACCCTCAGATTGTTTCCATGTATATACACTATCATCTCCTGCATTTTCAGGGTGCCATATCCTCAGATTGTACCCTTATACTAATCTCTGTGTCTGGAAGTTTTAGCTACAGTGCTACAAAATCCAGCCTGGGAAGCAGGTAAAGAATAATTACTTTTTGGGGCCGGGCGCCGTGGCTCACGCCTGTAATCCCAGCACTTTGGGAGGCTGAGGCGGGCGGATCATGAGGTCAGGAGATCGAGACCATCCTGGCTAACACGGTGAAACCCTATCTCTACTAAAAATACAAAAAATTAGCCGGGCGTGGTGGCGGGCTTCTGTAGTCCCAGCTACTCGGGAGGCTGAGGCAGGAGAATGGTGTGAACCCAGGAGGCGGAGCTTGCAGTGAGCGGAGATCGCGCCACTGCACTCCAGCCTGGGCGACAGAGTGAGACCCCGTCTCAAAAAAAAAAAAAAAGGTTACTTTTTGGGAAAAAAATAAAAAGATCACTGTGATTATCATCCCACATGCTTCCTCTGGCATTACTTTGCATCTAACGTTTGGAAACCCTCAACCCCAGACACTTTTGGAAAGGGGCTGTTATTTTCTCCCTCTGTCCTTCCTCCACCCTCATTTTACCCCAACTCATATTCCCACCGTTCTATCTAAATTAAATGACATTTGTAAATGATTTATATTTTAAATGCCAAGTGATGTTGCTGTGTAGACACATGTTCTGATGAACCGTTCTGTGATATGAGTAATCATTAAGCTGCTTTGTAATTACATAGTTTGAATTTGCTTAAGGTAGGTTGGACTTGAACTCTGGATTTCCTGTCTCCTAAACGATGGAGTAGACAGAATATATGACTATATTTGTAAATACCTGCTTCCATAGTGGTGGTCTTTGTAATGTCTTGTCTGTTTGCCTAGGGGTTTTTTTTTTTTTTTTTTTTTTTGAGACAGAGTCTCGCTCTGTCACCCAGGCTAGAATGCAGTGGCATGATCTTGGCTCACTGTAACCTCCGCCTCCTGGGTTCAAGCGATTCTCATGCCCCAGCCTCCCAAGTAGCTTGTATTACAGGTGCCCACCACCACACTCAGCTCATTTTTGTATTATTAGTAGAGACTGGGTTTCCGGAGGTTGCAGTGAGCCAAGATCACGCCATTGCACTCCAGCCTGGGCAACAGAACAAGACTCTGTCTCAAAAAAATAAATAAATAAGAATCCAAGTCCTCTTCCCAGACATTATCTCTTTTAATCCTGCATGTATGCATGGGAATCAGGGATCATTTTCCTCTTCTAACCCAAGGAGAAATTGTTCAACAGAGGGTTGGGTTTGGTCAGGACAGCATTAAGGTTTGTAGCCTGGGTTTCTGAAGGCTCAAACTATATTTCACAGGTCGGGGACGTTTGAAGTACTAGGTGGAAAATATCACATAAGGCAGGAAGGAGGGCTCAAGAATGTCATTTCTTCCTTTAAGATAGGAACAATTTTCAGATACAGGATGTGGTGAAGATGACCAGGTAATGTATGTTGAACTCCAACAGAGATCTGTGTTTTTCCTGAATGTATTGAGTGGATCAAATATAACAAGCTGGATAATTTCCCTCTAATGAATAACTGACTGTTTAAAATTGTATGGAAGTCCTTTGGCCTGCAAGCTGGCATTTGGATATTTGATGATGGGTCTTTACTGTTTATTGGGTTCTCAGAACTTAACTTTGCAACTTGTCAACTAAGTTGCTCCTTGCTTGGGTCCAATCCATCTTAATTCCCTGGCCTTTTTCCTCATGTGGTTTTGCCTGTATTTCCACTGTACCAGTCTAAACACCATCACTGTGCAGCTTAAGGCATGACTCTTGTACTGAATTTGTGCATACGGAGGTGTTCCAGGAAAAAACTTTTCAAGTTCAATCTCCTAGATCAAAAAGCATCTGTATATTTTCTTGGACACAGTCTCAGGATAAATCCAGTGTTCACTGCAATAAGTAAAAATAAGAACCATCTTCCTTTTTCCTAAGAGCTGAGAACCATCAGGATGTATATTTTTTAGTACCCCAGCTTTGCCACTGAGCATTTCTGCCTTTGCCTATAAAATGAGCGAGTAATGTCTGAAATTTCACTAGTTCTGTCATTTTAATGCATTTAACTTGCCTGCAAACATTATTATTATAGAGACGCAAAATGGTGAACAGTTATTTCTGTTTCAGGTTTTGTTTTGTTTTGTTTTGTTTTGTTTGAGATGGAGTTTCGCTCTTCTTGTCCAAGCTGGAGTGCAATGGCACAATCTTGGCTCACTGCAACCTCCGCCTCCCGGGTTCAAGTGATTCTTCTGCCTCAGCCTCCTGAGTAGCTGGGGTTGCAGGTGTGCGCCACCATGCCCAGCTAATTTTTGCATTTTTACTAGAGAGGGGGTTTCTCCGTGTTAGCCAGGATGGTCTCGATCTCCTGACCTCATGATCCGCCCGCCTTGGCCTCCCAAAGTGCTGCGCTTAGAGCCGTGAGCCACCACACCCGGCCTGTTTCAGGTTTTGATCAGTCTTGCTCTGGATCCTGGCCTTTCTAATGTGAAAACAACAACAACAACAACAACAACAACAACCACCTAAATGAACTTCAGTTTATACATTTCAAAAGATGATGATAGTAAAAACCCTAAAGAAATTTTAGTTTTTTTTTTAACCTAAGACTGTGGGCACTTAACCTTCTCTACCAACACATACTTTTTTTTTTTTTGAGACAGAGTCTTCCTCTGTGGGCCAGGCTGGCATGATCTCAACTCACTACAAACTCTGCCTCCCGGGTTCAAGCAATTCTCCTGCCTCAGACTCACGAGTAGGTGGGATTACAGGTGTGCACCACCATGCCCAGCTAATTTTTGTATTTTTAGTAGAGACAGGGTTTCACCATGTAGGCCAGGCTAGTCTCAAACTCCTGACCTCAAATGATGCGCCCGCCTTGGCCTCCCAAAGTGCTGGGATTACAAGCGTGAGCCACCATGCCCGGCCCCAATACATTCTAAACAATATACATAACTTCTTAGAGGATTGAATGGCCCAGGTGGGTGCTGTATTTACAGCAATGCTGAAAGCCACCCCATCACCTGGCCTATCTTTAGGACAGGGCTTTTCAACCTGGGCACTATTTGGGGCTGGATCATTCTTTGTGATGGGCCTGTATGTGCACTGTGGGATGTGTAGCAGCATCCCTGGCCTTGACATATTAGATGCCAATACCATCCCCAGACATGACAACCAAAAATGTATCCAGACTTTCCCAAATGCCCCTTTAGGGCAAAATCACCCTAGCTGAGAACCACTGGTTTAGGGAATTAGTAATCTGGAGCCCACCGCCTTTGCTGCAGCTTCTCTGACAGCTTTACTTATAGATCAAGCAGGTGCCTTGGTGCAGGTGTGAAGGGAGCTGGGGGAACGCCCAGCTTGCCACATCCCAGAAGGCATATGTGGTCTCCATTTTGCGCTGGTCCTCTAGGGTCTCATGGTGGCACCTGCCTAGGTCCTTTCTAGAAAGAAGCAAAGAAGCAGCCATAAGTCTGCTTTTTTTTTTTTTTTTTTTTGAGACGGAGTCTTGCTCTGTTACCCAGGCTGGAGTGCTGTGGCGCGATCTTGGCTCACTGCAACCTCCCCCTCCCGGGTTCAAGTGATTCTCCTGCCTCAGCCTCCCGAGTAGCTGGGATTACAGGTGGCTGCCACCATGCCCAGCCAATTTTTGTATTTTTAGTAAAGATGGGGTTTCACCAGGTTGGCTAGGCTGGTCTCGAACTCCTGACCTCCAGTGATCCACCCATCTCATCCTCCCAAAGTGCTAGGATTACAGGTGTGAGCCACCGCACCCTGCGAAGTCTGCTTTTCTCTGAGAAAAGTCTCTCAGAGTAACAGGAGGGCCCATTCAGTCAGTGACAGGAAGAGTTGTGGGCATTCTCTCTTCCCATCTTCAGGAGAATGTGCATTACTGGTTTGGCAAGGTTTTCGAGATAAGTCGAAGATGTTAAATTAGTGTATTTACATTTACTGCCATTATTCAGAATTCTCTGATGTTTAATACTCACTTTTCCACACTCACTGCTTGGGCTGAACAGGCGTAAATATGAAGAGGCAGCCAATACTTTGTGGGATACACCTTAGCAAGAACTGGCAATCTGTGCTTCATATGTATATATGAAAGTGGCTTTTCTCTCCCATTTAGCTTAAACTACAAATCTTCCTCCCCATGTATCTTTTAAAATGAAACAGTTGGCTGGGCATGGTGGCTCGTGCCTGTAATCCCAGGACTTTGGGAGGCTGAGGTGGGTGGATCACTTGAGGTCAGGAGTTCGAGATCAGCCTGGCCAACATGGCGAAACCCCGTCTCTACTAAAAATACAAAAATTAGGCATGGTGGCACATGCCTATAATCCCAGCTACTTGGGATTAGGCAGGAGAGTCGCTTGAACCCGGGGAGGCAGAGGTTGCAGTGAGCTGAGATTGCAACACTGCACTCCAGCTTGGGTGACAGAGTGACAGTCCATCTCAAAACAATAATAAAAAAAAAAGTTTCTCTACTTATTTTATTTTTTGAGGCAGAGTTTCACCTGTTACCCAGGCTGGAGCGCAGTGGTAACATCACAGCTCACTGCAGCCTTAGCCTCCAGGGTTTAAGTGATCCTCCTACCATAGCCTCCCTAGTAGCTGGCTGTACAGGCAAACACCACCATGCCCAGCTAATTTTTTTTTTTTTTTTTTGAAGAGACGGGTTTTGCCATGTTGCCCAGGTTGGTCTCGAACTCTTGGACTCAAGTGATCCGCCTGCCTTGGCCTCCCAAAGTGCTGGGATGACAGGCATGAGCCCCCATGCCCAACTAGTTTTACCACTTATTAAAACTTGAGGAGAGCTAGCTTGAAAATATAATATAGTTTTTTATTTTCAGCACCACACAGGGTTATGACAGTTCACTAAGCCTTTATTTTTTTTTCCTTTTTATCTGCCCAAGAATAACCATGATCACCAAACCTCTAAATGTGAAAGAACTGTTAGTGATTTCATTTGTTCCAATCTGCATGTCCTCTGAAGATAAATCCGATATGGAATTTGGGATAAATACCACTGGCCTTATTACTATTCATGAGTCTATTTTAATTTCTTTGGCTATTCAACGAAATCCTCATGACTGACTTCTCTAAATTTCAGGAAAGTAGGATGTCAGAGGAATACTTGGCATTATGGTAGTGATTTAGAGAACTTTAACTCTGAAGAGTTCTTACTAGTTAAGCACATATCTTGTAACAGAATAGTGACTTCAGTGCTTTAAAAATATACGACCTGTTGGCCAGGCACGGTGGCTCACACCTGTAATCCCAGCACATTGGGAGCCCGAGGTGGGTGAATCACTTGACGTCAGGAGTTCGAGACCAGCCTGGCCAACATGGCAAAACCCTGCCTCTACTAAAAATAGAAAAATTAGGGGGCGTGGTGGTGCGTGCCTGTAATCCCAGCTACTCGGGCGGCAGAGGCATAAGAATGGCTTGAACCCTGGAGGTGGAGTTTGCAGTGAGCCGAGATCACGCCACTGCATAGCAGCCTGGGCAGTAGAGTGAGACACTGTCTCAAAAAATAATAAGATATATCACATGTGGCCGGGTGCAGTGGCTCATACCTGTAATCCCAGCACTTTGGGACGCCAAGATGGGTGGATCGCTTGAGGTCAGGAGTTCGGGTCGAGCCTGGCCAACGTGTATATATATATATATATATATATATTATATATATATATATAATATATTATATATATATATATATATCACGTTACCAAAAAAGAAGTTGCAAAAAAATTGATACCAGCTTGCAATTCATTAATAGTATTAACTCTAAAATATAACAAAACTAAAATTATTTCCATGAGCTAAAATAAGACAATGTAGAGTAAATAATTCCTAAAGCATAATTTGCCAAAGTTTGGTTGACTTCCCAAAATTAAAATCTTAATTTTGGTGGGCTCACGTTTTAAAAAGAAAAAAGTTTTTTATTTTTGTTGTTGTTGTTGTTGTTTGCTTGTTGGTTTTTAGAGACTAGTTTCATCTACCAAGGAAAAAGTTATTGAGGGCAGTCTTCATGGTTGAATATCCTTTTGTCATAATTCAGATGCATTGACTTTTGCCACATTTTCATTGCAGCATGGGCTCTACATTTTCTGAAGTCATTAAATTTCTCGTTACAGCACAGGAAAAAGAAGATAAAGTAGGAGAGGGATCAGTTTCACATTCAGTGCTAAGCAGCAACACGGTTGAGATGTAATCATAAAAGCAAATATTTCACCCAGGACATGGAAAAGCGGCGGATCACCAGAAAGCAGAGAGTCAAACGCTGCAAGCAGAAGCAGTAAGAAGATGCCACGTTTGAAGCAAGGTCTTATTTACACCTGCCATGGTCATCGGCTCGCTCTTTTAGGTCTCCCCAACCCGGCCCCCAAAAAGAGGTTATATGCAGAGGTAATATAATATATGTACTTTTGAAAGTAACAAAGTCACCGTGGAGATAATTTCAAAACAATTTATTTTCATTTTCAGATACATTGGACTATTTCACTGATGTTAAAAAGAGTATGACTTGTTTAAATTTTTTGTTGTTTCTTTTTTGCAGCCTAATGTTCTGTAATAGTAACTTGCTTCCAAGTAAAGTATGAAAAGTTAGTGGAGGGGCCATGGCTGTGGTCTCTGATAGGTCAAACTATACTATTTTGGAATGCGTGGAGTTAGAACAAAGTTTTTATTTTGTTATTAATTAGTAAAGCAATAAATAAAATTGTCTTACTAATATTTATGAGTTTTCGTTTTGTTATTAGTAAGGCAATAAAACATTTAGTGTTTTTTCTGGAGTTTGTTGAAGAAACTGAATATTGATAGTGTTCCAGCTATGGCATAGCCAGTGCTGCTTTTACTGATTCATATAGCTTGGGCCTTGCTCCTTTCAAGCAAGCTGATTTTTAAATGCAGTGCCCCTGTGAACGTCAAGAACACCGACAACCTGAGAGCCGTCCCTGTTTGTTTTCTAGCCTGCGTCTCTGGATATGTAAACTAAAATATCAATGTATCTGCTAATAAATACCGTTCCAACAACTGAGAGAATTCCTTTGGATTTAAACATTGAAAAACAATGTAGTCATCTTCTTGGCCTTAAAACATTTTACTGGCTAACACCTTGCTAAACAAACTAGATTAAAATTCATGGCTAGACGCAGTGGCTCACATCTGTAATCCCAGCACTTTGGGAGGCCGACGTGGGTGGATCACCTGAGGCCAGGAGTTCAAGACCAGCCTGGCAAACATGGTAAAACCCCGTCTCTACTAAAAATACAAAAAATTAGCTGGGCGTGGTGGTGCGTGCCTGTAGTCCCAGCTACTCGGGAGGCTGAGGCAGGAGAATTGCTTGAACCCAGAACGTGGAGGTTGCAGTGAGCTGAGATTGCACCACTGCACTCCAGCCTGGGCGACAGAGTGAGACTCCATCTCAAAAATAAGTACATGCATACGTACATAAAATTCATGTCATTTAACAAATTAGAGCCTTTTAAAAGTTGAGAGTATGAAGGCATATATGTTGTCCCCTCCTAGTTGTCAAATCTAATTAATGCCATCTAAACATGCTTTGGAGGACAACACACATAGATATATTGTGAGAGACAAGGAAGATAAAACTGTGTGGTACCCCAAAGGCTGCGTCCCTAAGCCCCCCGAAGTGATATAACCCTTCTCTTTCTTTTTAAAAATTATTTTATTTTAATTTTCTTTTTTTTTTTTTAATTTAGAACTCACAGTCTAGTAAACATTTTAGACTTGGGGTGTGGGGGCTACATTTGCATGTTTGTTACATGGTTATATTGTGTGATGCTGAGGTTTGGACTTCTATTGATCTCATCACTCATATAGTGAACATAGTACCCAATGGGTAGTTTTTCAACCCTTGTTCCCCTTCCCACCTCCCCACTTTTAGAGTTCCCAGTGTCTGTTCTCATCTTTATGTCTGCATGTACCCAGTGTTTAGCTCCCACTTACAAATAAGAACATGCGGTATTTGGTTTTCCGTTTTTGTGTTAATTTGCTTAGGGTAATGGCATCCAGCTGCATCCATGCTGCTGCAAAGGATATGATTTTGTTCTTTTTTATGGTTGCATAGTATTCCATCGTGTATATGTACCACATTTTAGAAATACAGGCTGGGCACGGTGGCTCATGCCTGTAATCCCAGTCCTTTGGGCAGCCGAGGTGGGTGGATCATTTGAGGTCAGGAGTTCAAGACCAGCCTGGCCAACATGGTGAAACCCTGTCTCTACTAAAAATACAAACATTAGCCAAGCATGGTGGTACACGCCTGTAATTCTAGCTACTTGGGGGGTTGAGGCAGGAGAATCACTTGAACCCAGGAGGCGGAGATTGCTGCACTCCAGCCTGGGTGATGGAGTGAGACTCATCTCAAAAACAAAACAAAACAAAAAAAGAAATCCATTCCACCATTGATGGGCACCTAGGTTGATTCCATGTCTTTGCTATTGTGAATTGTGCTGCGATAAACATATGAGTGCATCTGTCTTTTTGGTAGAACGATTTGTTTTCCTTTGGTAGGCCCACTAATGGGATTGCTAGGTTGAATTCTATTTTTAGTTCATTGAGAAATCTCCAAACTGCTTCCCACAGGGGCTGAACTAATTTCCATTCCCCATAACAGTGTATAAGTGTTCCCTTTTCTGTGCAAAGTTGCCAACATCTGTTATTTTTTGACATTTTAGTAATAGCCATTGTGGTTAAAAGAAACAAAAAACTCGAAATGAGTTTAATTGTAAATTTGTTAAGATTTATTTTGTGGGCTAACATGTGATCTGTCCTGGAAAGTGTTTCATGGGTTACTGAGAAAAATGTGTATTCTGCAGTGTTTTGGAGGAATATTCTGTCAATGTCTGTTAGGTCCGATTGGTCTATTGTGCAGTTTAACGTTTTGTTGTTGATTTTCTGGATGATTGGTCCATTACCAAAGGTGAAGTGCTGAAATCCCCTATTATTGTTGTATTACAGTCTATTTCTCCCTATAGATCTAATAATATTTGCTTTATATATTTGGGTGTTCTGGTGTTGGTTGCATATATATTTAAAATTGTTATATTAATTGTTATATAATGATTTCCTCTCTTTTTGCAGTTTTGACTTAAAGTCTGTGTTATCTGATATAAGTATAGCTACTCGTGTTCTCCTTTGGTTTCCATTTGCATGGGATAACTTTCTCCATCCCTCCACGTTAGTTTTTGTGTGACCTTGAATGTTAAGCGAGTCTCTTGCAGGCAGCATATAGTTGGATGGTGTTGCAGGTTTTATTTTCTAAATCCATTCAGCCACTCTATATCTTTAACTGGATAATTTAATCTATTTACATTCAAGGTTGTTATTATTATATTATTTTATTTTATTTTTTTTTGAGGAGGAGTCTCGCTCTGTTGCCAGGCTGGAGTGCGGTGGCACAATCCTGGCTCACTGCAACCTCCACCTCCCAGATTCAAGCAATTCTCCTGCCTCAGCCTCCTGAGTAGCTGAGATTACAGTCACGTGCCACCACGCCTGGCTAATTTTTGTATTTTTAGTAGAGACGGGGTTTCACCATGTTGGCCAGGATGGTCTTGATCTCTTGACCTTGTGATCCACCCGCCTTGGCCTCCCAAAGTGCTGGGATTAGAGGTGTGAGCCACCATGCCCGGCCCAAGGTTATTATTGATAGGCAAAGACTTACTCCTGCTATTTTAAAAATTATTTTCTGGTTTATATATCCTTTGTTCTTCTCTTCCTCTTTTGTTGTTTAGGTGGTTTTCTGCAGTGCTAAACTTTGACTCCTTTCTCTTTCTCATTTGTGTATTTGAGGTAATTTTTCTTTCTGTGGTTACTAAGGTACTTACATGAAAAATCTTATAGATATAATAGACTTTTTAAAGCTAATAACAACTTTGGTCCCGCACAGATACTCACACAAAAAATTTTTGTCCTTCCTCCACAATTTAAAATTTTGTCTTAATTTACATCATTTTGTGTATTCCTTAACAGTGTATTATACCTGTAGTTATTCATAGTGGAGATGTGAAAGACATATGCCACCATTAGAGTAATGGTGTATTCTGAATTTGATTATGAGTTTACCTCTACCAGTGAGTTTTATACTGTCATATGTTTTCATATGACACACAAAATGATAAAAGTAATTATCATCCTTTTGCTTTTGGTTGAAGTACTTCCATAGCATTTCTTGTAAGGCCAGTCTAGTGGTGATGAATTCCTTCAGCTTTTGTTGTCTGAAATATACTTTATTTCACTTTCATTCAGGGTATAACATTCTTGGGTGGCAGTTTTTGTTTTTGTTTTTTTTTCTTTCAGAACATTGACTATATCATCCCATTCTTTCCTGGGCTTCAAGGTTTCTTCTGAGAAATCTGTTGATAGTGTAATGGAGATTCCCTTATATATGATTTGATGCTTTTCTCTTGCTGTTTTTAAAACTCTGTGTCTTTGAATTTTTACAGTTTGATTACAATGTGCCTCTGAGAGGACCTCTTTGGGTTGAATCTATTTGGGATTCTTTGAGTGCCATGGATCTGGAT
This sequence comes from Pan paniscus, assembly GCF_029289425.2. Lineage (NCBI taxonomy): Eukaryota > Metazoa > Chordata > Mammalia > Primates > Hominidae > Pan > Pan paniscus. The sequence continues at coordinate 90,801,978 of NC_073267.2, read as the reverse complement.
GTCCATATATCTCTTCCAGGACTTTGGAAGTTTTCAGCTATTATTTCATTAAATAAGCTTTCTGTGCCTTTCTCCATCTCCCTCCGAAAATCTCATAATGTGAGTATCTGTTCTCTTAATGATGTCCCCATAAGTCCTGTCAGCTTTCTTCACTCTTTTTCATTCTCTCTTTATTCCCTTTGAATGTGTTATTTCAAAAGAGCTGTCTTCAAATTCAGAAATTCTTTTTATTTTCTGGCTGGGTGCGGTGGCTCACACCTGTAATCCCAGCACTTTGGGAGGTTGAGGCAGGCAGATCACCTGAGGTCAGGAGTTCAGGACCAGACTAGCCAACATGATGAACCCTCCTCTCTACTAAAAATACAAAAATTAGCCAGGCGTGGTGGCAAACACCTGTAATCCAAGATACTCAGGAGGCTGAGGCACGAGAACCGCTTGAACCCAGGAGGTGGAAGTTGCAGTGCACCAAGATGGCACCACTGCACTCCAGCCTCGGTGACAGAGGGAGACTCTGTCTCAAAAAAAAAATGGAATTTTTTTTTTTTCTGCTTGATCTAGTCTGCTGTTGAAGCCCTCAATTGTATTTTTTATTTCATTCATTAAAGTCTTCAGATCAGATTTCTGTTCTTTTTTAAAAATATCTGTCTCTCTTGAATTTCTCATTCAGATCAAGAATTATTTTGCTTATCTGTATTCTCTTGTGTCTTGCTGAGCTTCCTCAAGATCATTATTTTGAATTTCTTTTCAAGAAATTCATAAATTTCTATCTAACTTTGGGGTCAGTTATTGGAGAATTATCGTGTTTCTTTGGTGGTGTCATATTTGTTTGCTTTTTCATGCTTCTTGTGTTCCTATGTTGATTTCTTTGCAGCTGATGGATCAGCTGCCTTTTCCAGTTCTATGGAGTGGCTTTCATAGGGAAAGGCTTTAATGTGCAGATGGGGCCTAAGTATCAGTTGAGTAAGGCACACTGGCTTTGGTTCTGTATGGGTACAGTAGTAGTGTGGTCTTCATGCAGGTTCTTCAGCTGTAATCAATGTCAGCAATGCCTACAAGTGCCTCAGTGGCCTAGGCTGCAGTAGACTGTGTGGCTGGCATCCTGGGTTGAGTATGGCTCCTTTGTGGATGGAGTATCGGCTTTTTACATGCTGAGGGGATGCAGGGCTGGTCCACTGGCTTGAGCTTGGCTTCCCCACTGAGCAACACTTCCTGTTCCTTTGGAGGCAGGGCACTGCATGGGCTTGGGTGCTAGGGTCATGGCTGTTCTGCTAGGCCTAGGTTCTGAGTAGCTGAGTTCAGGACTGTGCTGCCGCGAAGATGGTTAAGATGGAGCAGCTCTTGGGCAGCTTGTTCCCAAGGAGTAGGGAGCTGTAGCACCTCAGCTGGAGGATGCTGCACTGCTGTGTGTGAGGTGGTGTAGTGATAGCAGAGCCTCAGGAATGGAGAGATGCAGTGGTTACTGTCCCCTAGAGCAGTGGGTCCAGGTTGAAAATGGTGCCATGCTGTAGTAGCTTGGGTCACAATGTGGGCTTTTTCTCTGCAGTAATGCAGTCATGTGAATTCGAGGATGCTTTCTAAACTGGGCTCAGGGCTTGAGAGAACTGCAGGATTCTCCAGCAGAAAAGACTACAGGTGTCTGTGGTGGTAATGGGACCTGTTGGCGACCTTCTGCCTTCCTTTTCCCCCAGGCAGAAATCCATCTTGGTTCTGAGCTCATCCTGACTGGGGAGACGGGGTGGCAGAGCAGGGTATTTCGCTCCCTTCTCTCTCTGGCCGTCCTGAGTCTCTGTGTGCCACAGGTTCTCCACCACTCCCCTGATATACTCCAGCATTTTTTTTTTTTCTTTTTTTTGAGACAGAGTCTCACTTTGCCACCCAGGGTGGAGTACAGTGGTGCAGGCTTGGCTCACTGCAACCTCTGCCTCCCAGGTTCAAGCGATTCTCCTGCCTCAGCCTCCTGAGTAGCTAGGATTACAGGCATGCACCATCACGCCCAGCTAATTATTGCATTTTTAGTAGAGATGGGGTTTCACCATGTTGGCCAGGCCAGTCTCGAACTTCTGACCTCAGGTGATCCACCCGCCTCAGCCTCCCAAAGTGCTGGGATTACAGGCGTGAGCCACCATGCCAGGCCTCATTTTCTTTTAGATACTCTAGTCAAAATGTATTCTATTTGTTGTTTTGGTCCTTTTCTGTGGGGGCAACAAGCATTAGGGACCTCTAGTCAGCCATCTGGCTGGTATTACCTGGAGTGTCTTTTCTAGGAAAATTGTTAGCATATTTTCATGAACAAAAGAAAAAACAATGAAAATAACTGGGTATGATTAAATAAAATCATTTTATCATATGGCTTTCGAAAGACAATGAGTGTGAAAACTTAAGGCAATACAATAAGTCATATTTATGAGTACGTTCAAGAATTCACAAAAAAGGGTACAATTCTGGCTTCTCTTTAATCATTAAATTTCAGTTTTTACAAATAATTCAGGTTCAGGTTTAGAGGGGGAAACAGTTCTTGTATTATTACATGCTCATTTTTCTTCTGTAAATGACTCTATTGGCTAGATTTACAAACATTGTCACAGAAACAAAATTTTTAAGCCATAGATCACTGCATTTATATTTACAAAAAAGCCATAAACATGCATTTCTCCTTTATTAGGACTTAAATAGATGCTTGAATATTAAGGCAGTGATGATTCTAAAACATAATGAAATTCTAAGTTAAGGCTTTATGTTTCTTTTGAAACCCACACTCATAGGCAACTGTGACCAAAGCAAAGTCTTACCTACTAGGTTGAGCTCATCTGCCCAGGATATGTTATTTATCCATTACCAACACTTTTGTGTCAAATGTATGGGATAGGAATTAGTAGCAAAACCATCAATTTACTTTAATGAATCATTAGTCCCCTTACTAGGTTTTGAGGATTTAGCTTTCAGTAATACAGGCATGTGCCACAGAAAGGAGCATGTCGTGTGTGTGTGTGTGTGTGTGTGTGTGTGTGTGTGTGTGTGTGTGTGTGTCAATGTGGAGAACTTACAGGCTGCACTGATTCCTACTTGACTGGAACTTAGCCAACAATTAAGAATCCAGGATCTCCTAAATACAGAAAATCCCCAAAGCATACTTGATCATGGTCCTACCTCAAAACACAGAAAGCATTCTTGATTATTGAAGCAATAGGTCTTCACCTTGTTTTCTTTGAAGACTGGTATTATTCACTTAAAAAAAAAACCAAAATGCAGAATACCATATTTTAGATGAATCTATCCTGTAATTGCTAGCCTCAAGGCACAAGTAATATCCTTGCTAGATATTTTTTCTTATTCAAAGAAAAGATAAAGAATGGTGAATGGAAGGAAATTCACTTTAAAATAATTGTAGATTGCACTCCTGCCCTATCAAGCTTAGTAGAAGTGCAAAGTATTGAAACCTAATGGGGGATGCCCTTTTCCCACTTTTTTTCTTGTTTAATTTTAGAGTGAGAAAACTCAGATCCAGCTTGTGGATGCACTTGGCGAAACAGCTCCAGAGCCCCCAACTCTGGCCTACTGTGGAGAGCAGAAAGGATCTTCATAGGACACACCCCAAGATGAAGTCATAGGCATGTTTCCATAACTCCGTTCCCAAGGTTTGGATAACCTACGCTCATTTAGCAGGAACACTACACTACGTGCTTGTTGCTGGCGCCTTTTTTTTTTTTTTTTTTTTTTTGAGATAGCGTCTTGCCCTGTTACCCAGGTTAGAGTACAGTGCCATGACCATGGCTCATGGCAGCCCCAACCTCCTCGAGTGATCCTCTCACCTCAGCCTCCCAAGTAGCTGGGATCACAGGCGCAAGCCACTGTGCCTGGCTAATTAAAAAAAAAAAAAAAATTTCCAGAGACACGGTCTTCTTATGTTGCCCAAGCTGGTGTTGAACTGAGCTCAAGTGGTCGTCCTGCTTTGGCCTCCCAAAATGCTGGGATTACAGGGGTAATCCACCACACCTGGCCCGCTGCTGTTTCCCTAGCCGATAATTTTACATCAATAAACCTCTTGTGTGTGAAGTGCTATACACTTGTATGCTGGTATCAATAGTAGTTCATGTAGCGAAGAGGTGGCATTGATTACATGAAAACTGCTTCAAAGCTAAAGGCAGTTGTAGTTTTCCTTGGTGTCTTTAAATCAGAAAAGAGGTGTCAAAGCTGACGAAGGTCCAGGCAGCAGGAGTCTTAAGAGCATGGAAGCACTACTGCTTAAATCCTACGGTGGCAGCATCCGGTTTCTTTAGTGATTAGTAACAGGAATCAGGAATTTCTAACAAGCACTGCCAAAGATATTTTAGGTGCAGTTTAAGTATATTACACTTTGACTAAGATGTTTTGAAGATTTGAGAAGTTTGTACCCTTAAACCTGGTGAGCTGGGCTTCAGCTAAATGGCTACATAGGTTTTATAGGTAGGAAATACATTTTTTTTTTAACATGAAAAGACTAGCTGTGAAAAGGCAAATGTAGGCAACACAAAAACAATTTAGATCAACATCTCAAACTTTATAATACACTCACATTTATACACAAATTTCTGTTTACAAGTACAAAAGGCAAAGAACCACAAAGAAGCTAAGCAACTGCATCATCAGCCACATTCAATCGAATTAATACTATTGTCCCCAGTCCGTAGTTTTAATCCAGAGGAAATGGTAGATGCCATTTCACACATGGACTCCACCGTTAGTTTTAGAAGTTGGAGACTGTGTGTGGTTCCGCAGAAGTCTGGGTTTCTACAGAGCTGAACTGAGACTCCATCGTGTTCCAGGCCAGATCAGCCAGAAGAAAGTCATCCATTGCTGTCTGAGTTTCGTTGCTGGTGAAGAACAAGCTCCCCAGGGTTTCAAACCCAGAACTCATGGTCTGTGTTTCTGTACTGTTCAACTGAACTTTGCTTTCTAGAGCAGGTGTATTTTTAGCAGTGGAGATTCCTTCAGTTTGGGTCTCTGTGTCAGATGAATCAGTACTCGTGGAAAAGCTGGAGTGTTTCAGAATACTTCCCAGAGGCAGATGAGGGCTACTGTCTAAGAAAAAGTTTAAGTCTGTCTGTGTCTGTGTGTCAAACATCTCAAGGCCTAAGAAGTTAGAATTTCCCCTACACCCATAGGACTGAGCAGAGGTATCTGCGAGTAAGAAGTCCGTTTGAGTCTCTATGTCCAGTGACTCCAAGACTGGCTCGGTGGTCATGGTGCTAAGTTCACTCTCTTCAGTTTGAGTCTGGATATTTGAGGCCGAAAAGAACTCTTCGATATCAAAATCGATTCCAGGGTTCTGGGCTGGGCCAGATGGGAGCTGGGTGTCAGGTCCAGGATTTGTGTCAGACAAAAGACTACGATGATCCAATGTCTGAGCAGGCAGATTACTTGACAAGATGTTTTCCAAATCACTTAATAAATCTATGGTTTGGGTCTGATTATCTGTCATGTTCTGTGAAGGAAGCATACTATTCTGTGCACTGAAGTTTATAATTGGTGCAGATTTCTCAATATCTTGATTTAAAGTCTTAGGCTCATTCTGAGGTAACAAACTATGAGTTACTGTCTCTGCTACTAAACTGTTGCTTATAATGTTACCTGTAGCAACATTATATGATGAATGAACACTCTCAAAAATGTCTCCGCATATTCCAGCTTGGTCCATCTGTACATGGTCATCCGTTGGACTTTCTATCCCACTGGTTTGAGTTTCTCTGGAGACCCCACCTGACTGGAAACAGGTGTCCATAAATGCATCAGTCTGAGCAGCTATAGATGAAGTTACCTTAGAGCTGGGCAAAAATGTCTGAGTGTGAACACTAATGGGAAGAGACACTTGAGAATCAAACGACAAATCAGTTTGAGAACAAGATGACACAGAGGAATCAGCAGTGGCCCACTGTGCAGAAGGTATAAAGTTTTGTGAGGCATAAGACAGATCTGTCTGCACGTTGATTGAAGAAATGCTGTTCTTTTGACACGTGTTCCCTAGTTCTTGTAAAGGATTAGATGGACTTTTACCAAAGTTCACCTGAACACCAGTACTTACTGGCTCACCAGCAATAGGATTAGCAATTTTGAAAAGAGGTAGGCTCTCCTTAAGAGAGCAAGCCTCTGAATCTAGGCCGAGGATCAGGGTTCCTACTGTCAAGGGCAGTAAGTGCACAGCCCCTGTGGCAGAGCCCTGATCAACACCTAACACCACAGGGTGGGCTGAGGAGTCGGCTGTAGGCACAAAGACAGGCATGACAGAAAACTGCATCACGGGTAGTTTAACCAAAGCCACTTTGGGCTTTGGTAAAAGCAACTTCTGAGGATATCTCGGTGGTGTTGTAAGAGTCTGCTTGTCAGTGTTAGAGCCACAAGAGTCTTCAAAAGATGGTTCTAGCTTTATTTCTGAAGATTCTAGTTCTTGAGTGTCTGGTCTAGGGATTGGTTGGTTGTTCAGTGATTCAATGGTCTTGTTGGATAACTTCTGGTTTTGTGCACAGTTTTCCATTTTCCTTTTCTTACTAGGTGGGTCCCTGAAAACAATGACAGAGCAAAAAGAAAACCTTAAAATACAACTTTCTTCGACCACGACACTCTATCCTCACTTACAAATGCCATTTCCCCCATCTATAGCAGAGGTCATATTCAACCCAGACAAGATAAATCCATTCTTTCGCAACTCTGGGAGTTGGTCCTATTATGGCAGGTGAACTTTCAGAAACATGCAAACAGAGAAGGAGGAAACATACCTTTTTTTTGTTAAGCTCTAAGTACTAGAACTCAACTCAGATCTTTAAGCCAAAAGAAGCTAAAAGACTTACATAATGCAAGTGCTATCATTTCTAAGGCAGGAAGCTATCACACTAAATGAAAATTTGACCTTTAAATGAAGAACAGTTTCATGATAAAACTTATTTGTTGGCAGTTTGGTTCCCTCTAATAGAAAATTCTGGAAGCTGAGATTTTCAAATGGAAATAACAAGGGACTCTCAAAGAGGGCTGGCAGAAAAAAATAGGGGGAACAATTGGGTCAAGATTTCAGGCCCAGACGTGTCATTTGCAAGACCTGCTTCCATTTTCAAAAGCTTCCTTCTTCCACGTCACACATTTTCTAAGATTCCTTTTTTCTCCCCACACCACTGGCTCTCCAGGATGTTTCATCTGAAATGCTTCCCATAGCTACTGATTTTGTGCCATCATTTCTTTCCCTTCACCTGTGTTCTGCAGGTATCTCGTGCCCAGTTCGGTAGATGTGAGACTGCAGTGCTGTTCTACTGGCGTAGGGACAGCCGCATGTGCACCGGAAGGTCTTGCCACAGTCCTCTGCATGTCTTTTCAGGTCCCATTCTGTACCGTACGAATTGCTGCACTTACTACATTTGTGCTTCTTCTCAGCATGCATTTTCATAAAGTGCTAGGAAGAACGGAGAAGGGACTAAGGTGAAAAACAGCAACTGGTCAAAACATTTCAGAAACCATCATACACCCAAATTAATAATGATTTTACACTTTTAATATAAATAACATAAAATACAGCAGTCTAAGTCAAAAGAATGTAAAAGCAGGCACATCGCAGTTAATTATATATATGCCTCTTCTTGTTGCTTTTGCTTTGTGAAAAGTGAGGAGATTGTTTTGGAAACATCTATGGTCCCCAGCATTTACACTCTGATCTGTAAGTGCTGCACGCAAGAAAAAAATGTCTTTACAATGCTCTTCTCAGGACGCCCTCCAGCAGACCCTCAGGGGAACATTTCAGATGCCAATCTCTTCCAGTTCTGAATCACCTCTTGTCCCAGTCACTGGGGCCCTCCCTCCTCTTAAGATTGCGGCTTCCAAAACTCTTTTCCTGGATTCTGCAGGTTCTTATTCCCCTGGGAGAACAGTTCCTTTGTGCCTTTGCGCTGGGCCCTTGGAGGTATGCAGACTCACACAGGAGATCTGCCAGCAAACATTTTCTCATTCTTTGCTGAACTGGTTTACTCTCTCTCTCTGTATTTTAACTCACTTCTAGACATATTCCCTCCAGACTGTGCCGCTTTTCCCTCCAGTTGTGTGACAGCATACTCAGGTTTATACCAACTGGGAGACACGCAGGCATCTCCCCTCACAAGCAGCTGTCTACTCGATTCTGTAGTTATGTCTGCTAAGTAATCAGAATGCACAATAGGTTTTTAGCATCTGTATCTCATCCTCAGAGAAGTAGAGAGTACCTGTTTTACGAGAGAAAACTGAGAAAACGGTCTCTCAGGGCCTCTGGGGCAGCCTTCAATTGGACAGCAGTAGAATTTCGGTCCAGTTTTCAAATCTTTTCTTATTGTTGGATTGACTATGCCATCCTGCAAAAGGAAAATTACTTTAAATTATTATTTCAAAAAACCAACACAACAGGCTGGAGTGGAAACGGAATGACTGAAAACGAGCACATTTTGTGAAATACTTTTAATTAAGAGTTTTTCCATCTAGTGTCAGCAGTAAGAGAAAAAGAGTATGAGTAGATTAAACGAAATGTGGTGAGAATACTAAGCAAGACTCTAAAATCCTGCATTCATTTGACCATTATTGAATTCCTCTTAGTCAATTTACATTCCAGGGAGATGCCCCCCTTGTATGTTCCTAGGCTGTGAAATGCTCCAGAAAACCACGGATTAGGATCACTACAAGATTCCTGCTCATTTCAAACACATCGTCAGTGAAGCTTGGTAATCCTTTCATTATCCTTTCCAACCTCCCTCATGCTCCCCTGTAGTGTGTGCTCTCATCATTGAATGCCTTTTACTATCTCCTGTCCTCTTCTAAGTGTCCCTTCGTTCAAGTCCTCCTATTTATGTGGATTTTGTCATTAGCCTCAATCTAATTTCTAGACCTTCAGTCTCTTTTTCACTCATACTTTATCAGATTCACCTTTCTCAAGTATAGCTTCGATCATGTCATTACCTCCCTCAAACGTTTTCAGCAGCACCCCCGTACTGTTCAAGTCCCAACTTTTTGAGCCTGGGATACTCAAAGTCCCTTACTCCATAGCTTCAAACTACTTTTTCTTCTCTCATTACTTCATTACACCTAAGAGAACACCTTCTAATGCCCCCCACACCTTTTCATGGGCAGAGATTTATTTGTATCTTCTGTTGCCTTTGGGAATGTTTTGAACAGAATAAATGTTCAATAAAAACTGGTAGCATTATACTGAATCTCTTCAGGTAGCCATCTAAGCCAAAACTATCATGCCTGGGTAAGAGACCACTGAAGACAGTCTAAGTGGATGTTAATAACCTCACTGTCATGGCAACAAGCTGACACTGTCCATGCTCCTGTTTTCTGAGAGCCAACACCCCACCACTCACCAGCACAGCAGCCTCCTCCCACCCCCACCCACTGCTTCTGGGGCCTTCTTCCCATTTCTGTCCTCAGAGAATAAGCTCAAGGGTAGGATGGCTCAGATGAGAAATGGTGATGGCACGATAAAATGGAAGTGCAGTGAGAAAGTGGTGTTTTTATTCTGAAGTTCTATATACTTTCAAGAATAAAATGCACTGGACTTTTTCTACTGTATCTTTTGTGCGCATAACTGAAAAGAGAACCTGTGAGAGGAAACAATCCAGTAACAAGACAGAAAGAAAATATACAAGAGGAAAAGTAAGACACAGTTGAAGAGTAGAGGGTGAAAAGAAAGGATTGTAAGAACTGTAGCAAAAACTAGGAAAAACTGTCTGTCTAGCTACTCTAGCACCACCTGACTGCCTTCCGAGAAAGCATCCAAGAAGGAAACGGTTTGCTTTGTCATCTTATTCTAAATTTAAAATTAGAAATCTTTGTACAATATAGTCTATAGAGCAACTTGGAACCTTTCCTTTCCTTAAAAAGTTTCTGGCAAATCATTAAAAACAAACCTCTCGACTAAAAATAACACAAAATCCTGTAAGCCATGTTTTACAATATAAATGTTGCTTGATAAGAGGTTCTTTAAGTGCCTGCCTGTCCCCTCCACTGCTTTCACACACAAGGAACAAAAGAATCTCTAGGAATAAAAAAATGTACATTTACTTCTGCTCTTCCTGCCCCTGAATCCTCATAGCTTTCATTTCTCCATGAATCCCACCATACACAAGGCTGGGCTAGATTTCTGGATTTCCTTACAGGATATGGAATATGGCCATATACCTTAGGCACCCACATCAAACCAGAAGGCGGCACATACTCTACAGCTTGCAATCCAATTCCTCATTCTCACCCATCCTCGTTGCTCATCATTTATGTTAAGAAGGGAAGATCTGGTTGGGGGTGGGGTGTTTTGGGAAGAAAGATTAGAATAAAATAAGAACCAACAGCAACTAGTGGGGAGGGGAAGAAAATATAATCTAGAAAATATATAAACAATGAAAGAAATTATGCAAGCAGCTGTAACTAAGACCGAAAATTTCCACTGACTATAAGAAAACCTGCCAATAAGATACTCAGGGCAGAAAGTGGATGGAGTGTCTGGTCAACACAGCTCTTAAAACCTAAGATAGCTTCCCAGCCAGCCTTCCTCCCGGTTTCTTGTCCTTCCCCCTACCTTCTTCCAGTACTTTGAAAACAGGTATCAACATTGATGTTTGAGGCCTGGCGCAGTGGCTCACTCTTGTAATCCCAGTACTTTGGGAGGCTGAAGCGGGCGGATCACTTGAGGTCAGGAGTTCAAGACCAGCCCGACCAACATGGCGAAACCCTGTTTCTACTAATAAAACAAAAATTAGTCGGGCGTGGTGGAGCGTGCCTGTAGTCCCAACTACTCGGGAGGCTGAGGCAAGAGAACTGCTTGAACCCGAGAGGCCGAAGTTGCAGTGAGCCGAGATCATGCCACTGCACTCCAGTCTGGGCGACAGAGTGAGACTGTCTCAAACAAACAAACAAAAAGAACAATGTTTGAGGCAGGGCATGGTGGCAGGAGCCTATAGTCTCAGCTACTGGGGAGGCTAAAGCAGGAGGATCACTTGAGCTCAAGAGCCTGACAGCAACCTGGGTAACAGAGCAAGACCCTGAAAAGCCTTCTATGTAGTAACCAGACAGGGTACAGATCTCCATACTGGGCACCATCATATAGATGGCTATTGCATCACACAGACAACCTTCATTAAAGGAAGACACCGAGACAGGAGCTGCTCAGGGGCCACTGGGCACTGCGGTTAGAAAGCCAGGACAAGACAGGAAAGTCAGTCTGCTTGTCAAGAAAAAAATGATGGATCTGGTGAGGTATAATTCCTGCTAAAAAAAAGTTTGCCCTGGCTGGGCACAGTGGCTCACACCCGTAATCCCAGCCCTTTGGGAGGCTGAGGCGGGTGGATCACTCGAGGTCAGGAGTTCGAGACCAGCCTGGCCAACATGGTGAAACCCCACCTCTACTAAAAATACAAAAATTAGCTGGGCGTGGTGGTATGCACCTGTAATCCCAGCTACTAGGGTGGCTGAGGCAGGAGACTCGCTTGAACCTGGAAGGCAGAGGTTGCAGTGATCCAAGATCGCACCACTGCCACTCCAGCCTGGGCGACAGAGTGAGACTCTGTCTCAAACAAAACAAAACAAAAAACCCAACATAATTAGAAACAAACCTACTGTATACTAACCAGTCCTGAAAAGCAAATGGTATCTTTATGTTCAACAGATGTTTACCAGGGTCTTTAAAGAGCTAGAGCTCCTAAAAGCAACTCCACAGAAAGGAACAATAGAAACTATTAAGAAATAGTTCATCCACCTAAGTTATGATTAAATAAAGGATTTAGGTCGGTCGTGGTGGCTCACACCTGGAATCCCAGCACTTTAAGAGGCTGAGGTGGGTGGATCACCTGAGGGTCAGGAGTTCGAGACCAAGCTGGCCATCATGGTGAAACCTGTCTCTACTAAAAATACAAAACAAAATTAGCAGGGTGTGGTGGCAGGTGCCTGTAATGCCAGCTACTAGGGAGGCTGAGGCAGGAGAATTGCTTGAACCCTGGAGGCAGAGGTTACAGTGAGCTGAGATGGCGCCATTGCACTCCAGCCTGGGTGATGGAGTGAGACTGTCTCAAAAACAAACGAACACAAAAACAACAGGGAAAAAAAGGATTTAGTTAAAATTTAGTATGAAAACAAAACAATAGGTTGAAAGCCATTCCAGAGTTACACTTGTGTGCTGAAAGAAATCCAGAGCTTTTCAGTCCAACAATTCGGCCCCACCTGCAGGGTCTTCCTCAGCATACCTCAGGTACATTTCCTGACTGGCTCCCTGATCTTCATTTGAGAACGTTGTCGCATCCCGGTTTAGATGGTGGTAAGAGCAGATCACTCTTCATTGGCGACACATCTGTCCTACTAGAGACTACAACCTCAGAGTTTTCTGCTGTTAAATTCTTATCAGAAGCCTGACTATGGGCAGACAGAACATGCAATACTCTGGGTACTCTAAATTTACTCCTGATCATCAAAAGCTACATATTCGCAGAACTGCTTTCAATGACTTGCGCTTTTGAATTATGTCACTGCTGGCCTAGAGTGGTGGAAGGAAACTTGCCATTGTAATGACTGAGAGATTGTGACTTAATAGGTCCGGGGTGGGGCTGGACATCTGGATTTTTAATAAGCTTGTCACAGATGTGTCCCAAGGTTGAAAATGACTGCCCTGTTTTGCATAACGTGGAGGGTTGTTGAGACTATTGTCATGGTGTATTTACTGTGTCCCCCTCTTAAAGAAGAGACGCAGGGGCAATTTCCCTTAGGTCTCAGTCCTGAGCTGATCTTACCAACACCGTGAAACTGACTGATGGTGTTTAGAGGCAAAGCTACCGCTCCTTTAAAACATTTTTTATTCATAATCGACACACAGTAATTATTCCTACTGATGGGCTGCGGTGTGCAGCATGGATGGACATATACATCGCATAGTCATCAAGTCAGAGTATTTAACATGTCCTTGACCTCAAACGTATTGTCTCTTGGTGGTGAGAACATTTAAAACCCTCTCTTCTAGTTATTTTGGCACATACAGTCCACTGGGCAGGACCTAAGGGCGGCATTGTGGGTGTGGTGGCAAGCACAGGGCTTCAGAACCAGAGGCCCCGGTTTAAAGCCCCGCATCATCTAGGTTGCATAATCTGTTTCTCATTAATATAATGGAGACGATGCGTCCCTCGCCAAAACGCCGTTAAGAACTCACGGGCAAAAACGTGTAAAAAGCCTGGGCCGGCGTCCGGCACGACACTCGGGGCCAGGGAGCCAGGGAACCAGGGAACTGGCGCGTACGGCGGACCCGGGGCTCCCAGCTCCTCCTCCCCGCCAGAGGCCGCACCTGCGGGGCCTGCCGCGTGGGTTCGAGAGCCGCCTCCGGCCGGGGAGGGCAGAGGCCGGTGGGGCAGCGGCAGCGCGCAGGGCGCTCGTCCCCCCGAGGCCGGCTTCGCGCGCCGGCGCCGGGCGCTTTGTTGGAGCCAGGCCCGGCCCCCCGGGCCGCCGGCCGCGTCGGGCTCACCTGCAGGCGGTGGCTCTTGACTAGGTGCATGTTGAGCGCGGGGCTGTTGGGCAGGATCTTGCCGCAGCCGCGCACGGTGCACAGGATGTTGGTCCGCACGGCCCGGGACAGCTCGCTCACCGACGGCTGGATCAGCTCCCCCGCCGGCGGCGCGGGGACCGCGGGCTGCTGCGTCGCCCCCGCGGGCCGCGGCCGGCTGCCCCTCAGTCGGGGTCCCGGGGGCACCCACGGGCCCGAGGCGGCGGCGGCGGCTCCTCTCGTGGCCGCCGGGACGGCCCGGGCACTCGCCGCCAGAGCCGCGGACCCCGCCGCCGCCGCCGCCGCCTCCGAGGCCGCCATGGCTCCCGCACGGCCGCCGGGCCCAGCTCGCAGGCCCCGCCCCCGCCGCAGCCACTTCCGGCAGGGGGCGAGGCCGCCAGGCTTGTTAGCATCCGGCGGGCCCAGGCGGCCGCGGCGCCCCCTGCCGGCCGCGGAGGGCGCGCCTTGGAGGGAGAGGACTTCAGGTGACGCCGCCAGGAGGCGAAATTTCACCTGCCAGCAGGTAAAAGGTATTGCCCCGCCTCTCTAATCGTTCCATTCTTCTTAGGAAAGTGACTTCAGGCAGTAGTCACATAAAAGAAAAAGCAATACGTTGAGCAATGCGTTTACTTCCCAAAGATTAGAAACAACCCAAATGTCTAGTGGCAGGTGAGGCAGAAGTACACTAATTTCCGCCGTTGTTTATTACCTAGGCCTTACTGGGTACCAGGTGGGTCTGGTGGATGCACTTTTCATGCTGTGTCTCATTTTGTCTTCAAAACGACTGTAGCGGGTATGTACTGTAACTTGCCCCACCTTGTGCAGAGAAGGGCATTTAGGCTTATATAAATTAAGTAACTTGACCTAGACCACACTATACAAATGAAAGGATTGTTATTATAGATAGGGTTAATCATTTTAAGAAGGCTGGATTTGCTTGCTTCTATTTTAGCTGCTGAAATTAGGATTACTGTTTGGGAGACACTGTAGTTCAGTATACGATTACAAAACTTAGACTGGGTAGTTCATGTAAATGGACATAGGAGGCTGGGGTAGACAAAAGGGAGGGGTGAGGACTGCAGTGAAATTGGAAACACATCCTTTATTAAAAGGGGGCAGCTGCTACTCATCTTTGGTGTGGCTAGAGTTTTATGTGAAAATTTCCACCTTTTACATACTAGCAGCTATATTCGTTTTCTCTTGCTATTAATAAATTACCACAAACTTACTGCCTAACAAAAATTTATTATCTTCCAGCTCTGGAGGTCAAAAGAAATGAGACTGCTGGGCTAAGATCAAGGTGTCAGCAGGGCTGTATTCCTTCCCAAGGCTCCAGGGGAGAATCTGTTCACTTGCCTTTCCCAGCTTCTAGAGGTTGCCTACATTCCTTGGCTTGCGGACCCTTCCTCCATCTCCAGAATCAGTAACGGTGAGTTGAGTCTTCGTCACATCACATCACTCTGATTTCTTCAGTAGTGATCCCTCTGATTCTTCTATTCTTGAGGCCCCCTGTGATGACACTGGGCCCATTCAAATCGTCCAGGATAATTTCTCCAACTGCCAAGTCCCTTTGCCTTGCAAGATAACTGTGATAATGTGAAGTATATATTTGGTCTTTGTCCTGGCATGCAATTCCTAAAATCCTTGGAATCAGCAAAATGGTGTTTTTTTGTATGCTAATCAGTTGACTGATGACTCGCAGTCCCTAGGTAGCTTTAGGATGGGACTGGTCACTGGAAAGACCAAGGTAGGATTAGAGGCTTGAGACTTTCAGCCCTCCCCCTCAACCTCTGGGGAGGAGACAGGGGCTGAAGCTTAAGCTGATCAATCATTCCTAGGTAATGAAGCCTCCATAAAATCCCAAAAGAAATGGGTTTGGAGAACTTCCAGATAGCTGAATGCATGGAGTTTCCTGGAGGGAGGCGCACTCAAAGAGGGCATGCGTGGAAGCTCTTGCCCTATGCATCTTTTCATCTGAATCCTTTGTAACATCCCTTGTAAGAAGTCAGTCTATGTGTCTTCCTGAGTTCTGTGAGCTGCTCTAGCAAATTAATTGAACATGAAGAGAGGGTTGTGGGAAATGCAATTTATAGCTGGTTAGTCAGAAGCGCAGGTGAAACAACCTGGGGCTGGCAGCTGGCCTCAGAAGTGGGTGGCAGTTTTGTGGGACTGAGCCCTTAACCTATGGGGTCTGATGATATCGCCAGGTAGTTAGTGTTGGAATTGAACTGGAGCATACACAGCTGGTATCTGCTGTAGAACTGATTGCTTATGTCAACCAAGAAGAGGTGAAAGGGCCAGGCGTGGTGGCTCACGCCTGTAATCCCAGCACTTTGGGAGGCCGAGGCAGGGCAGATCACGAGGTCAAGAGATCGAGACCATCCTGGCCAACATGGTGAAACCCTATCTCTACTAAAAATACAAAAATTAGCCGGGTGTGGTGCGCACGCCTGTAATCCCAGCTACTCAGGAGGCTGAGGCAGGAGAATCGCTTGAACCCAGGAGACGGAGGTTGTGGTGAGCCAAGATCGCACCACTGTACTCCAGCCTGGTGACAGAGCAAGACTCTGTCTCAAAAAAAAAAAAAAAAAAAAAAAGAAGAGGTGAAAGACCACCCTGCAAAGCAGTAAGACGAGGCATTTTTTTTTTAATTAAAAAAAAAAAAAAGAAACAAAAGAGACAGGGTCTCGCCATGTTGGCTAGCTTGGGGTCAAGTGATCCACCTGCCTCGGCCTCCGAAAGTGCTGGGATTATAGATGCAAGTTACCACGTCCAGCCAAACAAGGCATTTTGATTGGGGTCTTAGAAATTACAATTTGGGAGACACAGATTCACCTAGAAGCCAAATAGGGTTCTGAAAAGAGGGAGAGAAGTAGATGTTTTTAAAAGAAAGCAGAGGGTTAATACACAAATTGTTTTGAAAGAATTATCATTGGTGGAGGTGGCTGGCTTAGTACATGAATCCATAGCTGATTGGTTGCCGCTGTTCAGGAGTTGTAGCACTGGTGAAATTCAGTTTTCCAGGATGTAGTGGTTATTGCAGTTTTGGCCCAGTTCAAAGCTTCAAGGCAAGTGCATATTTTTTGTTTTTGTGTTTTGCAAGTTGCAGATTGTGCAGGCAGTCCTTCTTAGAATGGCTTCCCAACTCCATTTTAGAGCTCTGAACCAAAGTGATGCCATTTTGTGTATCACTTTTCACATTTTCCTTTTTTGATCAAGATCCGAGGCAGCATAGCTGATTATTCATTGGTTGGTTGGCCACAGATTAGTTATCTGTTCCCCGTAGAGCTAGAAGCACCTGTGTCTAGAGTGTTATGTCCCACAAAAAGTGGTTGTCAAGTCAGTGCACATCCAAGCTTCCAAGATTGGTCAAATTTGAGTAACAAGGGGTCCATTTTAACAAGGAGGCCTGCATTAGTCTATAGCAGTTAGCTGTATATCAGGAGAGACATACATTTGATTAACCATTTAAATGTCTAAATGTTGTGACATCATGATTTTAACATCTTGGATACAATGGGACAAACAGAAGGTACAAGTCCTTCTGCCAGCTGCTCGGGTCCTGGGTCCCTTGACTGTGGCTTCCAGAATAGCAGAGCAGCTTTTGGATCCTGCAAACAAGTGCTAAAAAAAAAACACTGAAAATCAACTGATAAAAGACGGATTAATAGGAGAAAAGACATACAAGTTTTATTAACGTGCCTGTGGGGGAGGGGAGGCATCAGAGTGATGATTCCCCAACCCCCAATGGGGTGTGGACGCTTATATACCATTTTTCATAGGAGAGTAAGGAGATGGGGAACGTGTGTAATTCTTCTGAGGAGCAGTAAATTATTATAAGGGAGAGTAAATGGACCAGGGAGACAGAAATTAACTTGTAAATGATTCTCTTTGGAATCTGAATGAGCCTGAGGGGCAGGCCTTATGAAAAGGTCCATCCATATGTGGCTCTATTCCTCAGTCTTCATTTTTGATAGATAAAGAGATTTGAAGGACAGAATAGAAGGCAACTGTGTTTCTTTTAGTAAGAAGCTTTCTTAGTCAGACAAGGAAATTCCAGAGGGAGTTCCTCTCTGCCCTTGGTTGAGGCAAGAATAAGACAAGGTTGGAGGGACCTTGGCTCTCAAGTGTATGTCTCAGGCCTTTCCATTTTCAAAAGCATCCAGCATGCCAAAGTACCATCATTTTCTGTGCCTCAATATTCCCTAGTCTGAAATTTCCCTAGTAGTTTCACAAATGAAACAGTGAGTTGGCCATGAAGAGAAAAATCAAGTTAAATAGAATTTTGGCTGGGCACTGAGGCTCACACCTGTAATCCCAGCACTTTGGGAGGCCGAGGCGGGAGGATCACTTGAGGTCAGGAGTTTGAGACCAGGCTGACCAACATGGTGAAACCCTGTCTCTACTAAAAATACAAAAATTAGCTGGGCATGGTGGCACGTGCCTGTAATCCCAGCTACTGGACAGCTGGCAACCAAGGACGTTGGATAAAGAACCTCAACCAAGGTAGGGGGTTAAGGAATGAGACAACTCATAAACAGAATCCGTGGCCATGGGAGAGGTGTGGAACACCAGGGGTTCCTCCTGCAGGAAATGTGCTCGAATCCGTGGCCGCACCAGAACAAAGAAGGCAGTCACTTCTTTGTCCCACTCAATTCTGACACCATTTAATGTCATCCAAGGGGCAAAAGACCACAGTGCAAAGCAGCAAGACAAGGTGTTTTTATTGAGGTCTTAGGAATTGCAATTTGGGAGACAGATTCAGCTAGAAGCCACTTGTGTTCTGAAGAGAGAGGGTAGAGGAGGGGTTTTTTTAAAAAGCTGAGGGTGATTAGACAAGTTGACAAGTTGTTTTGAAAGAGGCGACTGGCTTAGTACAAAAATCCATAGTTTATTGGTTGGTGCTGTTGAGGAGTTGTAGTGCTGGTGAAATAAAATTTTCCAGGATGCAGTGGTCATCGCAATTTGGCCCAATTCAAAGGTTCAAGATAAGCTCCCGTATTGTTTTTTTTTTTTTGGAGCTTTTAATTTTTTTTCAAGTTGCAGGTCATGTAGGGAGTCCTTTTTAGAATGGCTTCCTCCCTCCATTTTAGAGCTCTGAACCAGAGTGATGTCATTTATTTTATTTTATTTATTTATTTTTTAAGATGGAGTCTCACTCTGTCACCTAGGCTGGAGTGCAGTGGTGCAGTCTCGGCTCACTGCAACCTATGTCTCCCGGGTTCAAGCGATTCTCCTGCCTCAGCCTCCTAAGTAGCTGGGATTACAGGTGCACACCACCAGGCCCAGCTAATTTTTGTATTTTTAGTAGAGTCGGGGTTCACCTTCACCATGTTGCTAAGGCTAGTCTCAAACTCTTGACCTTGTGACCCACCTGCCTTGGCCTCTGAAAGTGCTGGGATTATAGGCGTGAGCCACCATGCCTGGCCTTTATTTTATTTTTTGAGGCAGAGTTTCACTCTGTCACCCAGGCTAGAGTGCAGTGGCGTGATCTTGGCTCACTGCAACCTCTGCCTCCCCGGTTCAACCAGTTCTCCTGCCTCAGCCTCTCGAATAGCTGGGATTACAGGCGGCTGCCACTACCCCCAACTAATTTTTCTATTTTTAGTAGAGACAAGGTTTTGCCATGTTGGCTAGGCTGGTCTCGAACTCCTGACCTCGGGTGATCTGCCCACCTCGGCTTCCCAAAGTGCTAGGATTACAGGCGTGAGCCACTACACCCGGCCCAGAGTGAAGTCATTTTTCTATATCATGTTTCACACTTGCTTAATGTGTGGGGGAAACCCCCTCCCCCCACATATCTGGTATCAGAAGTGTGAGAGTACACTAGGAGAAACCTCCCGAAGTGCTGGGATTACAAGTGTGAGCCACCATGCCCAGTCTATTGTGTTTCTGTAACTCCAAATCCTCTCTGAAACAAGATAAAGAATAGATTTTAAAATGTTTAAAAAAGACATGCTGGCAGGCATGGTAGCTCATGCCTGTGATATGGTTTGGCTGTGTCTCCACACAAGTGTCACCTTGAATTGTAATAACCCCCATGTGTCAAGGGCAGGGCCAGGTGGAGATACTTGAGTCATGGGAACGATTTCCCCCATACTATTCTCATGGTAGTGAATAAGTTTCATGAGCTCTGGTGGTTTTATAAATGGGAGTTTCCCTGCACAAGCTCTCTTGCCTGCCGCCATGTAAGACATGACTTTGCTTCTCATTTGCCTTCCACCATGATTGTGAGGCCTCCCTGGCCACGTGGAAATGTGCGTCAGTTAAGCCTCTTTCCTTTGTAAATTACCCAGTCTTAGGTATCTTTATTAGCAGCATGGGAACAGACTAATACACTCCTATAATCCCAGCATTTTGGGAGGCTAAAATGGGCAGATTGCTTGAGCCCAGGAGTTTGAGATCAGCCTGGGCAACATGGAGAAACCCTGTCTCTACTAAAAATAGCTGGGCATGGTGGTGCAGGCCTGTAGTCCCAGCTACTCGGAGGCTGAGGCAGGAGAATCTCTTCAACCCAGGAGGCAGAGGTTGCAGGGAGCCAAGATTGTGCCATTGCACTCCAGCCTGGGCGATAGAAGGAGACTTGTCTCAAAAAACAAAAAACAAACAAACAAAAAATTAGCTGGGCAGGATGGAGCGCGTCTGTAATCCCAGCTATTCGGGAGGCTGAGGTGGAAGGATCACTTGAGCCTGGGAGGTCCAGGCTGCAGTGAGCCATGATCATGCCACTGCACTCCAGCTTGGGTGACACAGTGAGACCCTGTCTCAATAAATAAATAAAGAAATAAAAAATTAGAAAGGAAAAAATTTTTTAAAAGATAGGGTATTTAGTGATGATCACTGAAGTACTTTGATCAAAATTAACTGATGTGCCAGTTTTTTGACACCTTTATTCATAAGTCAGTATAATATTTGTCAGTTTGAATGTTATACACATGATAAAATAGATTATGAGAAGTATCATATTTACAATAAGAACATTATTTTATATAACTGACTCACCAAATATGCAACCTCTTGCAACAATAACAGAATGGACTCAACTCCATCCTTTGAATAGACCAATTTCATGATTCTCCTAAAAAGTTTTGAGTTGAGTATAGTTCCTTGTTGCTTCTCTCTGTGATCCAGAGCTTAAGAATCAATCCCTGGAAACCAGCCACTGGAGCCAGACCTCTCCAGAATTGAGAAGAGACAGCCATAGAAAAAAGGACACAAACCCAAAAGTCTTGAGCGCTGTGCCATATGCTTGATTTCAGAGCATTCAGGCACTCAAGGTCAAGTGTGGGGCCATATATATATATGTCCTGTCATCTCAAATGCCACAACGGCTACAGTTAGCAGGATATCAGAGAGAGGAGGCATATCGTGGAGGAATGAATCAGTCCCAACAATTATGTGAGCATTTCTAAAAATTCAATACCAAGGATTCTTGAAAATACAAGTTTACAGACGGAAGCTATACAGCTAGCCATGAACTGAAGTGCATGTGCAATATCAAGAAGGAAGAGCTGTGCTTAAGAAACCACGCACGCCTTATTTATCTCTAATTTTAAAATAATTCATTCTCTTGTTGGGTATGCAAGTGAGCAGTGGAGAAAGTGGAGCATCTGCAATACCTGAAATTAAAAAAAAAAAAAAAGGGAAAAAGAAAATTAAAAGTCATCACAGGAGGATGGATTTGAGTCAGTTTAAAAATGGCTGAGATTAGAGGGTGGATCATAGATGCCCCTCCTCCCTGTTAAGTACAGAAGCAGAAGATGCAAGAGAGAGCAGGATGGGCTAGCAGACTAGGGTGATGGGTGAGCTCAGAAGTAATTAGCAGATTATAAGGACGGAATGGAGGCATGTTGTTAATTTTTCTAGCTTATAGAGTAAGCTGACCACTCACCCGCTGGTGCTAAGGATTTCAATGCTTCCAGAAGATGTGGGCTAGAGAACTTTATTAGGCATCGGAGGGGTTCTTCCCTCTCAGCCAAGATGCTCCCATTTAAACCACTTTTGAATTTCGTTTCAAGCTGTCAACAAACATTTACAAATGACTATTAAACGTACTGTATAAATACGAATGGTAAAATATAATGAAATCATAATGATACGTTTCATTAATTCTTGCCATTAAGAAATACAGGAATTAACAGGGGTGGGGACCATTTAATCTGCTAACTGCAAACATAGAGGGCAGGTCGGGCAAAGTGGCTCATGCCTGTAATCTCAGCACTTTGGGAAGCCAAGGCGAGTGGATCACTTGAGGTTAGGAGTTTGAGACCAGCCTGGCCAACATGGTGAAACCCCGTCTTAACTAAAAATACAATAATTAGCTGGGTATGGTGGTGGGCACCTGTAATTCCAGCTACCCAGGAGGCCAAGGCATGAGAATTGCTTGAAGCCAGGAAGCGGAGGCTGCAGTGAGCCAAGATGGTGCCACTGCACTCCAGCCTGGGCAACAGAGTGAAACTGCATCTCAGAAAAAAACAAAACAAAACATAGAGGGCAACTGGTATATCAAACAACATCCAAGGCAAAATGCCAGCATGCACAGTGCCTGCCACATGGGAGATGCTGACTGTCAGTTCCACCCTCAGGTGCCCTTTACAGTTTGCATTCTTAATGGAAAATTAGTGCTATCTTTTGCAATCTGTAACTTCAATGTAAAAATACCACATTTTTTTTGAGTCACACTGAGATTTCTTTCTTTCTTTCTTTTTTGAGACAGAGTCTTACTTTGTTGCCCAAGTTGGAGTGGTACGAACATGGCTCATTGCAGCCTCGACCTCCCTGGCTCAAGCCATTCTCCCGCCTCAGTGCAAGTAGCTGGGACCACAGCCACATGCCACCACACCTTGTATTTTTGAATTTTTGTAGACACAGGGTTTTGCTGTGTCGCCCAGGCTGGTCTCAGTCTCCTGGGTTCAAGGGATCCGCCTGCCTCAGCCTCCCAAAGTGCTGGGATTATAGGTGTGAGCCACTGTGCCCAACTGAGATATCTTTTTAACTTCTAATTATGGAAGATTTTAAACATATACAAAAGTAAGGAGCACGGTATGAGCCCCATGTGCACATCACCCAGGTAAAATAATTATCAACTTATGGCTGGGCGCAGTGGCTCACGTCTGTAATCCCAGCACCTTGGGAGGCCGAGGCAGGTGGATCACCTGAGGCCAGCAGTTTGAGACCAGTCTGGCCAACACGATGAAACCCCGTCTCTACTAAAACTCCAAAAAAAAAAAAAAAAAAAAAAGCCAGGTGTGGTGGCAGGTGCCTGTAATCCCAGCTACTCGGGAGGCTGAGGCAGGAGAATTGCTTGAACCTGGGAGGCAGAGGTTGCAGTGAGCCAAGATCACACCACTGCGCTCCAGCCTGGGCGACAAAGCGAGATTCCATCTCAAAAAAAAAAAAAAGGGGGGGAACCCCAATACCATTACCATACCATCTGATATCATCAAATAGTCATGAAATTCTGTTTCAATTTTTTTTTAACTTAAAGTGATCATTAAAATTCAGAGGCAATACAGTAAACTATGTGGTGGATGAGTAATGTCTGCAACTGACTCAAACGGTTCAAGTGAACGCACCAAACTGTTAACAACTGGTGAACTGAAGCGAAGAGACATGGATATTCATTGGAGTATTCTTGCAAGTTTTCTGAAGATTTGACCCTTTTTTTTGAGACAGAGTCTTGCTCTGTTGTCCAGGCTGGAGTGCAGTGGTGCGACCTCGGCTCACTGCAAACTCCGCCTCCCAGGTTCAAGCTATTCTCCTGCCTCTGCCTCTTGAGTAGCTGGGACTACAGGCGTGTGCCACCATGCCTGGCTAATTTTTGTATTTTTAGTAGAGATGGGGTTTCACCATATTGGCCAGACTGGTCTTGAACTCCTGGCCTCAGGTGATCTGCCCACCTCGGCCTCCCAAAGTGCTGGAATTACAGGTGTGAGCCACTGCGCCTGGCCAGATTTGACATTTTTCGAATTAGAAAAGGTAGGAAAAAATTAGTAGAAGCTATGAATAAATGTGTAACCTTGACATACAGAATAGTGCCATTCTGAGATGTGTATAAAGGGAAGTTTAGAAAGCACATTTTCTGCATCCTAGACCAGTGGCTCTCATGCTTGCGTGTGCAGAATCAGCTGGAGGGCTCGTGAAAACAGAATGCGGGGTCCCACCTCCCCCAGTCCAGTAGGACTAGGGTGGGGTCAAGAATCAGCATGTCCTCCCCCTTCCCAAGTGATGCTGATACTACTAATCCAGAGACTACGCTTTGAGAACCACTATCCTAGATTATCAACTGTTTAAAGGAACTAGTTTAAAGCCTGCCATTAAGGGATGCAACTTGAAAGGTGTCAATCCGTTTGTCCCACTAAAACTAAATCATATCAAACACGCTTTGGGCCTAAGTGAGCAGATCAATGGCAGATTTAAAATGTGGCCTGTAGCTACAGAAAGGCTAAAGAGAAAAAAATTTATTGGAGGGCTTGGGGGCAGTAAGGTGTTTTGAGTATGAGCATGGACTGAAATTAGAGTGATCACAATATAAGCCTCAAATTCTCCTAGTCGTGGCAATGGGTTTGCATTAAACACCTGTAGCCCCCTGCCCTGGCCTTCCCGGGGGCGCAGCAGCACATGTCTGGAAGGCACACTTCTGAACGCCACTTTTGTGGTACTGCCTAGGTTACTGGCTTTTCTCCATGTGATGCCGGCTGGGCTATGTAATGACTTTACTATTCATTCTTTTATTCAGCAAGTACTTACGAGCGCCTATTATGCGCCAAATACCGTCCTAGGTTGTGGATGGGCTAGAATGGCATAATCTACATTTTTTCCCCCTCAAATATAAAGATTACTGCCAGTTATGCATAACTGCATTAATATGTAAGATGAAACAAAAAGACAAATACATAATTTCTTTCTTTTTTTTTTTTTTTTGAGATGGACTCTGGCTCTGTCGCCCAGGCTGGAGTGCAGTGGCGTGATCTCAGCTCACGCAACCTCCGCCTCCTGGATTCAAGCGATTCTCCTGCCTCAGCCTCCTGAGTAACTGGGATTACAGGCACGTGCCATCACGTCCAGATAATTTTTTGTATTTTTAGTAGAGATGGGGTTTTACCATGTTGGCCAGGCTGGTCTCAAACTCCTGACCTCAGGTGATCCGCCTGCCTCGGCCTCCCAAAGTGCTGGGATTACAAGTGTGAGCCATCACACCCAGCCCAGATTCATAATTTCTAAAGGTCTCCTTTGCTAACAGAGGAACTTATAAATACAATAAAGAGGTCTATTTAATTCATAAATTTATTACATGAAATTTAAGTGACAAGTGAAAAAGGAACAGTTTCTTAGATTTGTTTTCCACTTAAGGTTTTTGTTCTTTTTAAACAATGTTGATATCTTGTACTTAATATTTATTACATCTTACCTTATATTGTGCAAATTCTAGTTGTGGTTGAGGATAATCTCCAAATGTTTCTTGAGTTATTCGTTGGACTCTCTCTTTTTCTACTATGTTTTCATGAATGATCCTTGAATCCACTATGGGTGGAAGATTTCAAATAAAACAGCCGTTAGGAATACATTTCATCCTTAAATTATCCTCCTTTCATTCCTAACCCTTCGAATTGTTTGTATAATTTTAAAATAATATTTACTGCTTCTTCTCTTGGCTGTAATAATTTCTTAGTGTAGGGAAGTTTCTTAGGGTAGTGAAGTACAGGTTGATAAAAGAGAAAATAAAAATCGTAATTCTACCACCCAGAGATAAGCACTGTTAGCATTTTAGTATATTTTTGCCTAGCTCTTTTTACAGTGAATAAAAATAAAGATGCATATATGTGTGTATATATATATACACACATATATATACATATATACACACATATATATACACACATATATATACACACACACATATATATACACATACATATATATATACACATATATATACACACACACATATATATATATATATCTCCATGGCACCCAGCCTATATATGTATTTTTTTTAAGAGATGGGGTCTCGGCCGGGCACGGTGGCTCACACCTGTAATCCCAGCACTTCGGGAGGCTGAGGCGGGAGGATCACTTGAGGTCAGAAGTTCCAGACCAGCCTGGCCAACATAGTGAAATCCCATGTCTACTAAAAATACAAAAATTAGCCAGGTGTGGTGGCAGGCGCCTGTAGTCCCAGATAGTTGGGAGGCTGAGGAAAGAGAATCGCTTGAACCTGGGAAGCAGAGGTTGCAGTGAGCTGAAATCATGCTACTGCATTCCAGCCTAGGAAATAGAGTGAGACTCTGTCTTAAAAAAAAAAAAAAAACAACAACAAAAAACAAAAAGAGACAGGGTCTCACTATGTTGCCCAGTCTGGACTGGATCTCTTGGGCTCGTGATCTTCCCTCCTCAACCTCCCAAGTAGCCGGGACCACAGATGCATAACATTGTTCCTAGCCTCACCTATGTATTTTTAAAACTGGAATCGTTAAGATACACACAATTTTATATCCTGATTTCTTTACCTAAGATGAGATCAACAGCAGTTCTTATGACACTGGAAAATCATAAAAGTCTTTAGTTTATAACAGTGGCACTGTTTCATTTCATTGCCAAATCTCTACTAAGAGATAGGAAAGTTTTCATTTTTTTATGAATTTTTATTTTACCCCACCACTTTTGTAAATTTACTTTAGTAGTTCTGTACTCTTTTCTCTTGGGTTTTCTAGTGAGAGACTTCAGACATCTGTGAGTAGCAATACAGTCATGATTCTCATTGTTCTAGAAGTTTATCCAGCGCATTAAGAGCATGGGCTCCAGATCCAGACGTACCTGGATTTTACTCCCGGTTTTGCCACTCCTTAGCTGTGTGACTTTGCCTAGAGAGTTACCATACCTCCCTGAAACCCAGTTTCCTGATGAATTGCGCTTATTCACAGGACTACTGTGAAGATTAAGGAAAGAATACATATAAACATCTTAGTGTGGTGCCTGGCACACAAGAAATGCTCAACAACTATTAGCTAACTTTTGTTTTTGTAATTATTGTTTTGTTGTTTATTGTTATTCTAGTAAATTCTAAAGGAGACCTATGGTAGATTAGCTTTCCTCCTTCAACAGATATTTACTTTTCAATTTTTCTGAAAACAATAAAAGTTTTAAATTAGGATCCTACTATACACGTTTTACCAAGTGAAAGAAATCTATAAGGGAATGATGCATTTCCAAAATTCAGTTTCATATTAACACACACGTACTATTTATATCTAGTCCAAGGCTTCTTTCCTGTAGAGGTGTCGTAGAGTTGTGAGTTTCAAAGGTCTAGGGAAAAAAAAGTGAATATTTTACTAATCTTGACATCTTGAAGTACACATATTAATTTTTTTTTTAGTATATTAAAGTATGTCAAATGTTTATTTTTTTCCAACAGAAAGATCCAAAGCCATATCCTGGCTGAGTTGGCTGAGTTGAGCAGGACACTGACAAGGAGGCTGCTGAGCCTGCAACTCGACTGTTCTGTTTGAGGAGCTCTGTGCTTCATCATAGAAATGGATCTGGTGAGTGCAGAGCCCAGGGAATCTACGGAAGCATTTGCACTGTGGTATTTCAGCGTTGTCAGTGCTCAATCTTCATAACCCTAAAAAACTTACTGAGATTGGAAAAATAACTTTCCTACTGTAAGTCTGAATCTCTTGAACCCCTTCTCCTACCTTCATCCACTGAATCCATTGTTTTTATAGTTCAGTGCTTGACAATGTGGATTTTCATAAGAATGCCACTGTCTTTTTTTTTTTTTTAGACAATATCTCAGTCTGTTGCTCAGGCTGGAGTGAGGGGCATGATCATGGCTCACTGCAGCCTCAGTCTCCCTGGGCTTTGGAGATCCTCCTAACTCAGCCTCCCAGGTAGCTAGGACTATAGGCATGCGGCACCACACTTGGCTACTTTTTTTTTTGAGACAGAGTCTCACTCTGTCGCCCAGGCTGGAGTGCAGTGGCACTATCTCCACTCACTGCAAGCTCTGCCTCCCGGGTTCATGCCATTCTCCTGCCTCAGCCTCCCAAGTAGCTGGGACTACAGGCACCCGCCACCATGCCTGGCTAATTTTTTTGTATTTTTAGTAGAGACAAGGTTTCGCCGTGTTAGCAAGGATGGTCTCGATCTCCTGACTTTGTGATCCGCCCGCCTCGGCCTCCCAAAGTGCTGGGATTACAGGTGTGAGCCACCGTGCCCAGCATGCCTGGTTATTTGTTGTATTTTTTGTAGAGACGGGTTTTCGCCATATTACCCAAGATGGTCTTGAACTCCTGGGCTCAAGGGATTTGCCCTTCTTGGCCTCCCAAAGAGCTAGGGTTACAGGCATGAGCCATCGTGCCTGGCCACTACTGTCGTATTATAGCAGAACAGTTATATCATTTTGGTGAGAGGGTAGTAGGTAGGAGGGGATGGCTAGAGAAGAAAATCATGATCTAAGTTTAAAAAATATATATTATTTATTTTTTGTTTTGTAGAGATGTGGTCTCCCTATGCTGCCCAGGCTCGTCTCAAACTCCTGGGCTCAAGCATTCCTCCCACCTTGGCCTCCTAAAGTGCTGGGATTATAGGCGTGAACCACTGTGCCTGGCCTCATGATATAACTTCTTAATGTTAGTTTTTCCTTAAAGAGGGACTCCTTGCAGACAGCTGTCACTTCTTTCTGCTTAGAACAGATGAAAATACAGAAGTATAACATCTCTAGTGGCTCAAAGATATACACAGAGCATTAACAATCCACTCACAGGAGTGTCAACACATATGCAGACATTTGCCATGCATAGTTTGAAAAAACACCCCTGCATCTGTAAGGACAGATCTGTATTTGTCATTAGAGGGGAACATTACATTCAAATAATTTTAACAAATGAACTTTGGGATTTAAAAAACCACTGCTTTTCCCTTTAATTCCAGTGCCTGTATAACCTGCTTGAGTGATGGGACAAAAAGTTAATTCTACTTCTCTGTTGTTTCATAGAATAATATATTTAGCTTCAAAAGATAATGTGAAGTTTCTCTAAAGAGAAAACAAATTCTGGTGTGATCAGGTGATTTGGAAGCTGAGATCTACAACACAGACTCCAGTGACTAATGAGTGGTATAAAACACAATACAATTATAAAAAGATGACTGTGAGGAATTTTTATTTTCCTTTCATGTTCACTAATTGCAAGCTTTCTTCACTTCGGTAATATCTAAAATGATCTCCTCTTGTTGGAGGTAGATTTTCCCAGTAGCTTCTAACTCCTGTGTCAAAGAGAAAATAAAGATTTACCTTGAAAGAGAGTCACTGATTGGCTCACCTGATTATACTGTTTAAAAACAATAGCCTTAAGAGAGTCCAGATACCGACTTCTCAGGTCCATTTTCACAATCTGATGGTGTTTGCTAGCAATTGTCAGCGCCTTGAAATGAAAATTTGCAAGACTATTACTAGGATTACTGCCTCTGTGTTTATAATACTTGTCAAAGTAAAATGTAAGAGCTGCAATTAGTGAATAGTTTCCCCGTAAGTGTAAAAAGAAGTCTAGAAAAACATCTGATAGCCTGTTACTGAGCTTCAAAAACAAAGTGGTTAATGGCATTAATATTCTGATAAATGCAGTCTTTTGTATCATTTCTTAGAAAAGCGATCCTGTTTAAAGTTAGGAGTTACTAATAAATCAAGTTCAGACTTTGGAATAAACAATAAATACTCAAAATGTTACTGTTTTTGAATATCAGTCATCTAATACCATAATGATATTGCCATACAAAAATGCAGATATGTATGCTTTTTGGCAAATACTGAAGAAATAAGTGTGTATTGAATACAGCTCATAAGAGTTTCCTGTCATTAGGGGAAAAGAAGACTGAAACAGAATTACTATGATAGGATAAGATGTTTAACCTGATCTAGAGAACAGACAAGTTTGCCTTAAGATACACAATAGAAATGAACATTAGTCCGCGCAGTGGCTCACGGCTGTAATCCCAGC
The DNA here is from genome assembly GCF_029289425.2 of Pan paniscus. Classification (NCBI taxonomy): domain Eukaryota; kingdom Metazoa; phylum Chordata; class Mammalia; order Primates; family Hominidae; genus Pan; species Pan paniscus. Next base: position 90,772,488 of record NC_073267.2, on the reverse strand, counting down.
GCTTTGGCAGGCCAAGGCAGGTGGATCACTTGAAGTCGGGAGTTTGAGACCAGTCTGGGCAACATGGTGAAACCCCACCTCCACTAAAAATAGAAAAATAAATTAGCCAGGCATAGTGGTGAGTGCCTGTAGTCCCAGCTACTTGGGAGGCTGAGGCAGGAGAATCGCTTGAACCTGGGGGGTGGAGGGTGCAGTGAGCCAAGATCGCCCCACTGCACCCCACCCTGGGTGACAGAGTGAGACTCTGTCTCAAAAAAAAAAAAAACATTAGCCTTTGGGGTAATGTTTAAACTACCTGTGGCAAGGTGTACTCACCTGGCTATAAGTGGATGAAAGACCACTATGTATCATGGAGCAGGAGACCCCAAATGTAAAGAAGTGTTTTAAGGAAATAGAAGTGAGTAGCAGTCTTTGCCATTTCAATAAACCACCAAAAAACTTAAATGACAAGCAAGTAGTCATTTACTACCTAGGGCTCGCCTGGTCACAACAGTGGAGTCCTTGGTACTCCACACCGCACCTCGACCCCACTCTGCTGTGGAGTGACAGGACATGATGCAGCCAGGATGGTGGAGCTGCTCGCCTACAACCAGCTGATGTGGCAGCTCTGGAACCAATTGAAGGTGCCACTGAGGTTGTGAATGCTAATAGTGGTAGCAGCAAGTGCCAGGCCAATTTAGGGAGAACTAACTTTGGGGAAAGATGCTAGGAAGCCTGTGATATTAAAGGCAGAACCATAAAGAGAAGCAGGCTCGGAACAGAGGCTACATCTTATGTGAAAGCAGGTCTCCTTGTGTATGGAATGTGGGAGAAATGGTTACAAATGAAAATAATGTTCATTAATATGCAAATTATACAATTATGAAAAAGTAATGAGGTATATTCATTTGTAACCACGTGGAAATGTTATGTTAATTTTTTTTTTTTTAAGACGGAGTTTCTTTCTCGTTGCCCAGGCTGGAGTGCAATGGTGCGATCTGGGCTCACTGCAACCTCTGCCTCCCGGGTTCAAGCAATTCTCCTGCCTCAGCCTCCCAAGTAACTGGGATTACAGGTGCCCACCACCACGCCTGGCTAATTTTTTTGTATTTTTAGTAGAGACAGGGTTTTACCATGTTGGCCAGGCTGGTCTCAAACTCCTGACTTCAGGTGATCCACCTGCCTCGGCCTCCCAAAGTATTGGGATTACAGACGTGAGCACCACGCCTGGCCTACCCTGGCTTTTCTAATAACCGTCTTGTCAAAGGAAATAGCAAACTTTGACAGTAGCTATTTTGAACGAACGGAATAGGGAAAAGGGGTATGAAGCTTTGAAGACTTTATCTTTAGAGACTTCTGTATCGGTTGCATTTTTTTATATTAAGTATGCATTATTTCTAGATCAAAAAACAATAAAATATAGCTCCAATCTAATATCTTATGCCATGTTCCCATCTGCAGATAACAACACTCTCTGTTTCTTATTTTAGGAGAACAAGAATTACATGTGGTATTCTATATCTTTTTTTTGTTTTTTTAGAGGTGGGGTGTTGCTTTGTCTTGTGATCGCAGCTCACGGCAGCCTCGGACTCGTGGGCACGAGCAATCCTCCCACTTCAGCCTCCCAAGTAGCTGGGACCACAGGTACATGCCACTGCACCTGGCCTAGTATTCTCTATCAAATACTTATTCAACAGTTAAAATCTATATAGACCTTTGAGATAGGATAATAAAATATTATAGCTTGTAATAATTTTTTCCATACCTGACCCAGAAGCGGTGTATTGCGCCTCAGCATGGAGGAGGACGTGAAGGCGTACGGAGTCTGGGAGTAGTACACCACGTAGGTAGGTTTGTACTGGTTTGGCTTTGTGTACTGTGTTCCCCAGGCAATTCGAATCCAGACTGCATTCTCCTCAGTTTCTCTGAAGCTGACTGTCACCTTATTAAAGAAAAAAAAAAAAGGCTTAATTTCCTAATTAAAATTTCACTGTGGCACCAACTCCAGGTGCTTTTTAGGGGTGAACAATGATGTCCCTATACTCTTGTATGCAGGTTGAGACCTGGCAGTCTTTTCTGCTTTTCATGAGTATTTTGAGAATCTTTGGGAAAACATTTTGTGATTTAAAAAAAAAAAAAAATCCTTTTCAGTTCTTTTTTTTTTTTTTTTTTTTTGAGACTAGGTCTTGCTCAGTTGCTCAGGCTGGAGTGCTGTGGCATGATCATAGCCTGCTCACGGCAGCCTCAACTTCCTGGGCTCAAGCAATCCCATCTCAGCCTCCCTAGTAGCTGAGACCACAGGCACGTGCCATCATGCCTGGCTAATTTTTTTTAAAAAGTTTTTTTTTGTAGAGGTGGTTGTTTTTTCAATAATTTCTTGGGCTTGTCCTGAAAACTGTTCCTCCATACATAAGAGTTTATGAGGTAAGGCAGCCTTACAAATGAGATACTTGTTTTATAATGAAGCCTTCTTAGCATCTAACCCAGACCTAGCACACGCTATACACTTTAACAGTAAGATTTCTATGTAATTAGGCTGGGTGTTGTGGCTTATGCCTGTAATCCTAGCACTTTGGGAGGCTGAGGTAGGAGGATTGCTTGAGCCCAGGAGTTTTGAGACCAACCTGGACAACATAGTGAAACTCAGTATCTACTGGAAAAAAAAAAAAAAAGCCAGGCACGGTGACATGTGCCTATAGTCCCCAGCTACCCAAGAGGCTGAGGTGGGAGGATGGCTTGAGCCTGGGAGGTCTAGACTATAGTGAGCCGAGATCATGTCAGTGCATTCCAGCCTGGGCAACAGAGTGAGACCATGTTTCCAAAAAAAAAAAACAAAAACAAAAAAACAAAAGAAAAAGAAGAAGAAAAAGAAGATTTCTATGTCATAATGGGCTTAAAGAAGATTTCTATGTAATAATGGGCTTGAAAATATACTATTCATAATGCTCTTATGCATTTAGCTCAGAAGCTAAAAACTCCTCTAAAAGAATGTTACATGGCGAGACCAGAGGTACTACCTTGAATCCACTTCATGGATAAAATACAGGCCTTTCCAAACTTTTAAATATGGTTGCCAATTGGTCTGGAATTTAATAGGCTGCTCCTGGATTATCAGCTCCCCTCTGATTCAGCTTCCCTTTAAAGCTCTGAGCCTAGAAAGGAGGGACTTGAGTGAGATGCACTCAGCTTGCCCACGTCTCTGTTTCCTCCCTCTGAGATCTTGTTCTAGGAAAAGTGGGTTGTTACAGTGGAACTAGCAAATTCTGCCCATTCTTTAGCAGCTTTTCCAAATTCCCTCAGTGCAGGAGACAAGAAAGTCTCCCCAGTCCAGGGTATGGCGGCACACAGCTGTCTGACTTTCCTGAGTGAGCATCATAGAGCTTGGCCCCAATCACATGCTCAGTGGGCCTCTACTGCCTTGAATGGAAGATTGTCTTATTCTGAATAGCTTCTTTGTTTTACATTAAAAAAGCAAAAACATCTGAAAAATCAAGGGTGCTTCAGGTTTGCACTGACTATTACTGGAACTACTAGCTACATGTGGCTATTTAATGTAAAAAATCATTAAAGTTTAAAAAGATTAAAAATTCAGGCTGGGTGCGGTGGCTCACACCTGTAATCCCAGCACTTTGGGAGGCCGAGGCAGGCAGATCATCTGAGGTTAGGAGTTCGAGTCCAGCCTGGTCAACATGGAGAAACCCCATCACTACTAAAAATACAAAAATTAGCTGGGCATGGTGGTGCGTGCTTGTAGTCCCAGCTACTCGGGAGGCAGAGGCAGAAGAATTGCTTGAACCCAGGAGGCAGTTGCAGTGAGCCGAGATCTCGCCACTGCACTCCAGCCTGGGCAACAGAGTAAGACTCTGTCTCAAGGAAAGAAAAAAAAAAAAGATAAAAAATTCAGCTGCTCAGTCACACTAGCCACAAGTGCTCAGCAGCTACATGTGGCTGAACTGAACAATGCCAATACAGAGCATTTCCATCACTGCAGAGAGCTCTGTTGGACTGAGCTCCTCTGGAAAAAGAAGCCTCAGGCCCTGAATGGAAGGGAGAGAGGAAAGGGAAGTTTTCATAATATTTACAGTGTGTTTCTGATATGGAGTAGAACCGTATGAACTATTACTAACTGAATTTCTTACAAATTAAAAAAAAACTATGATAGTAGCAAATTTTAAGTGCACAGACGTCATGACATTGAATTTTATGTAAAAGATGAATTTTATTCTTACATTTTTTAATGCTCTCTGAAGAATTTTCTTGAACGAATTTTTAAATTGTTTCATATCAAAAAGGTCAACATCTTCACCTGCCAAAGTGAAAAAAAAATAAAGAAAAATCAAGAGAGCTACAATGTCTTCAGTAAATACATTCGTAAAGTACCATGAAACTAAGCATTTTGTATAATTCCAGAGTAATAATGATCAAATCACACAAATGGTGCTAGTACTTCTGACATGGCACCAAGAAGTATGTTTCTCATTTTCCAAAAGTGAGTAATAAATAATCACCTCATTTTCAAAGAAATGAGGAACATACTGCTATTCTTTTTTTTTTGGATATAGAGTCTTGCTCTGTTACTCAGGCTGGAGTGCAGTGGTGCAATCTCAGCTCGCTGTAACCTCTGCTTCCTGAGTCCAAGCCAAACTATCAAATATAAATATTCAATTGTAAACAGAAAATATTACCTGGTCCTTTAATCATCTGAAAAACATCCCAAACTTTCTGGTGCTGATGAAATTGCATATCTGAGAGAGGGAAGAAAGCTTTATTACTAGCATATCATAGAACTTTGAAGTAATATGCTTATAGATATTTCTATACTTTAAAACTGGGGAAAGTAACAGTAATTCACAAATTGGGTTATACAGATTTGTATTCAAAATATAAACTTTATATGGATTAAAGTTACTTCATATAAATAAAGCAAATCATAATTACTCAATTCAACTGACTTAGATAATACAGTTGAGTTTTGGTATTTATTCTATGTTAGCCCATTTATTCCATTCCACAGAATGCCACATTAATCTGGCATGACAGGGAATGCTGTGACCCACAGGACCCACATTTGAGACAGCTGTTCCTCTGCCTGGAGCCTCTTCTCCTAGCTCCTTACACACCCCACTCCCCACCTCATTCTGCTCTCTACTCAGAGTAGTCCCTGCCCTGATCACCTTACCCCAAACGCCCTGCGTTAGTTCCCAGTTCCCGTCGGAGGACTCATCACTACCTGATGTCACATTATGTATGTATGTATGTATGTATGTGTGTATTTATTATTATTATTTTTTGAGATGGAGTTTCACCCTTGTTGCCCAGGCTGGAGTGCAATAGTGCAATCTCAGCTCACTGCAACCTGTGCCTCCCGGGTTCAACCGATTCTCCTGCTTCAGCCTCCCGAGTACTGGAATTACACGTGCCTGCCACAATGCCTGGCTAATTTTTTGTATTTTTAGTAGACATGAGGTTTCACCATGTTGGCCAGGCTAGTGTTGAACTCCTGACCTCGGGTGATCCACCTACCTTGGCCTCCCAAAGTGCTGGGATTACAGGCGTGAGCCATCGTGCCCGGCCACATTATTTATTTAGATGTTCATTTGTACACTGCCTGTCTTTCCAGTTAGACTCTGATGGAAATGAGGGACCTGTTCACTGTTGTAGTCCCAGGTCTAAACTTAACTGCGTGGCATAAAGCAAGCACTCAATATTTGTTTTGTTTTTCTAAGAGACAGGGTCTCACTATGTTAACTGGGCTAGACTTGAACTCGCGGGCTCAAGCGATCCTCCTGCCTCAGCCTCCCAAGTGTCCCACACCACCACACCAGGCTTCAGTATATGTTTGATGAACGAATGAATGAATAAGTATATGACAGAAAACACCTTTCAGGAGTTACAAACTTGGAGTGTCTTGGAGTACAAATGGACCTAGGAAGTTAGCAAGTTCAACCATATCCCTTCATCCTTCTGGCTTAAAACTGTCTCTGCACTGACCTCTGTCTGTGCCTCTGGACTTCAGACCAGGTTTTCTTTTTTCCTTTTTTTTTTTTTTTTTTTTTGAGACAGAGTCTCACGGTGTCGCCAGGCTGGAGTGCAGTGGTGTGATCTTGGCTCACTGCAACCTCTGTCTCCTGGGTTCAAATGATTCTCCTGCCTCAGCCTCCCGAATAGCAGATTACAGGTACCTGCCATCATGCCCAGCTAATTTTTTGTATTTTTAGTAGAGATGGGGTTTCACCATAGTGGCCAGGCTGGTCTCTAACTCCTGACCTCAGGTGATCCACCTGCCTTGGTTTCCCAAAGTGCTGGGATTACAGGTGTGAGCCACTGCATCCAGCCAGGTGCTTAATGAATTTTTGAATCAATGTATGAGAAATGGGAATGGTGTGGATCCACCTTTTATGCTTGAGAGAATCCAACCACTGAAAATGAGACAAACTAAATCAGAGGCAGATGCTCCAAATTCAGCAATAGCTGAATTGGAGCATGCCATGAGTTGGAGCAAAGTATTAATAAAGATAATTTTTGTTACACTTACAGAAAACAGCTAATACATAATGATTGCAATTAGTTAATACCAGGCTCTAAGTATTTAACATGTACTCTTATTTAATCCTCACCATAACCTTATGTGATATTATCACTATTATACAGATTGGTCAAATGATAATACTAGAGATGTCAGTATGCCACAGAGATGTTAACCAACTTCCTCCAGGGCTCACAGGGAGGCAGTAACGGAGCCATGAAATGAACCCAAGAAGTCTGGCCCCAGGGCCTGTGTTCTCAGCCCCTATATTATGCTGCCTTCTGATAAAAAAAACAGACATCTTGAAAAAGTACAGACAGGAAAGCTAGACAAAAATCAATGAAATGGAAGGGAGGAAAAGTGAGAAGCTACACTGTAATAGGAACAAATTTTCAGAAAGATATTTTCAAATCCTTTAATAATAATACAGATGCTTCTTGACTTATGATGGGGCTATGCCTGATAAATCCACCTTGAGGTGAAAATAATTCACCTAACCTTCATATATCTTAGCTTAGCCTAGCCTACCTTATGTGTGCTCAGAGCACTTACATTAGCCTACAGTTGAGCAAAATCATCCAACAGAGTCTTCTATCATGAACTGTTGCATACCTCATGTAACTTACTAAATGCTGTACTGAAAGTGAGAAAAGAATGGTTGTATAGGAACTCAAAGTATGGTTTCTGTTGAATGTCTGCTGCTTTCATACTAGTTGAAAAATTTTAAGTTGAGCTGTTGTAAGTTGGCAACCTGAGTAATACAAAGCCAAACATTTACTTTGTGTTTCTGATGTGCCAGTTACCATGCTAACAGCTTCTCAGGCACTACCTCATTTAATCCTAACAAGAATACCGTGAGGTAGATAATGTACTATTATCTCTGCTTGAAGTCTGAGGCTCAGAAAGGTGATGCAACTTGTCAAAGAACATACGGCTGAGTGACATACTGGGATTTGAAACAAGGTCTCCTCAACTCTAGACTCTGAGGCGTTATATACAAAATTGCTTCTGGGACAAGTACAGCGGTTCACACCTATAATCCCAGCACTTTGATAGGAGGAACACTTTAGCCCAGGAGCTGGAGACCAGCCTGGGCAACACGGCAAAACCTTGTGGCAAAAAATACAAAAAATCAGCCATACATGGTGGTGCACTCCTATAGTCCCAGCTACTCAGGAGGCTGAGGTTGGAGAATCACTTGAATCCAGGAGGCAGAGGTCGCGGTGAGCTGAGATGGCGTTACTGCACTCCAGCCTGGGCGACAGAGGGAGACCCTGTCTCACAAAGAAAGAAACAAAATTGCCTCTAATAAAACTGATTGGTTAAGTATAAATACAAATCACTGAAACTTACAAATGATGTCTAACTGGGCAGCATCACTGATACTTGCATGCTTTTCCTAAAAGAGAAAACAAATTATTTAGTAACTGTGGTGATAGGTTTGGTTCTATCCCATTTAAAACACATTTTAGGATTGGTTAGAACAGACTATTAGCACATTCTCAGTACTTTACTGACAACCCGTCTCCAATCACTTCTCCTGTTAACCAATGGACATTCTTTCTGATTCATGTCTTAGTCCACAACCTTCTCTCACAATTTATTCCTCATTTATCACTTTTAACTTTTTGATTTTTTAAAAATTAACTTTATTGAAGTATAATTATCATACATTAAACTGTATATTTTTAAAGTATACAATTTGATACATTTTGACTTATGAATATACACACAAAACCACTACCACAATCAAGACAGTGACAATATCCACCAGCACTGCCTCCCAGATTTTCTCGTGTCTCTTTTTTTTGTTGGAGACAGAGTCTTGCTCTATTGCCCAAGCAGGAGTGCAAACGCGCAATCTTAGCTCACTGCAACCTTTGTCTCCCAGTTTCAAGTGATACTCCTGCCTCAGCCTCCCAAGGAGTTGGGATTACAGGTGTGCGCCACCATGCCTAGCTAATTTTTGTATTTTTAGTAGGGAAGGGGTTTCACCATGTTGGCCAGGCTGGTCTCCTAACCCCAAATGATCTGCCTGCCTTGGCCTTCCAAAGTGCTGGGATTCCAGGCAGGAGCCACTGAGTCCAGTCTTGTGTCCCTTTCTTATCACCGCCCACTTCCTTCCACTCTTCTTGGTTCCCATGTCTCTACCTCCCAAGCCTTAGTCCTAAGGCAAATGCTGATCTGCTTTCTGTCATTACAGATTTGTTTGCATTTTCTAGAGGTTTATATGAATGTTAACATAAGTGTGTACTCATTTTTTTGGTCTGGCTTTTACTCAGCACAATTATTTTGATATCCATCCATATGTTAGCATCTATGAATACTTCATTCCTTTTTACTGCTGAGTATATCCACTGTATGGAAACATCACAATCTGTTCATCTGTTTACCTGCTGATGGACATTTGGGTTGTTTCCAGTTTGTGGCTTTTATGAATAATGTTGCTGTGAACATTAGTACACACGTCTTTATGTGAACGTGTTTTGTTTTTAAAACAATGCTACAATGCATCTTGATTTATATAACTAAATATTTATCAATATTTATACATACCTCCTATTTTTTATTATTTTCTCATCATAAATTTCTGTAAGTAGAATTGCTAGGTCAAAAAGTATATTTATTTAAAAGCAAAGGAGGCCAGGCATGGTGGCTCACACCTGTAATCCCAGCACTTTGGGAGGCCAAAGTGAGCAGATCACCTGAGGTCAGGAGTTTGACACCAACCTGGCCAACATGGCAAAACCTCGTCTCTACTGAAAATACAAAAATTAGCCAGTGTGGTGGTGCGTGCCTGTAGTCCCAGCTACTCAGCAGGCTGAGGCACTAGAATCGCTAGAACCTGGGAGGCAGAGGTTGCAGTAAGCTGAGTTTGTGCCACTGCACTCCAGCATGGATGACAGAGCAAGACTCTGTCTCAAAAATAAATAAAAAAAAAAATAATAAAAGTGAAGGAGAGACGGGTATATTGGAATAAGAAAATTATTTGAACTAAATTTGCAACTTTTCTGATAGTCTGAAAACATTTTAAAACAATAAGCAATTAAAGAGATAAATACACATGAAAGACAGAGTCTCTTTCCTTACAAGTTTGCCAATACATCTGGGTGTTGTTGTCTTTTCATCCTTGATAATTTGATAGGTTTTTAAAAATACTGCGAAAAATACTGCTCGTTATTTTAATTTGTACTGTTTATTCTACTATATTTACTTTTTCCATCTTATTGATTTGTAAGCATTCTTTTAAGATGAAAAGGTCAATTAAAAATTAGGTTTTTTTCCACTGCAGTTGTATATAGCCCTCATCACTTCACTAGTAGTTTAGCAGCTACCTTACATCTCTTTTGGAGTAAGGAATAGAAGAAAGAAAAACCCAAGGGGGTAGCACTCTGTTCAAGGCTCATCATTTTTAACACTGTTACCTCACACAGATGGATCAAGTGCTGAACTACAGATTCCTTTCTCTGCCGGAAATTTACAGTCTGCAGTTGATTTTCAGACAAAAAATCCCAGGCCTTCAGGATTGTTGTCAGTTCATTCATGGGGATTTTCAAGATGGTCCTCTTGATGAACTCAGCAATAGTCTCATCCATCTCTTTGGCACTTTTACAAAACAAAAACAGCACAACGAAGTATTAACCAAATACAATACTTGTCTGTCTTTATTTACACATACACATACACATACACATATGAAAAATAGAGACCGGGTCTCACTAGATTGTCCACGGTGGTCTTGAACTCTTAGGCTCAAGCAATCCACCCGCCTCAACCTGCCAAAGTGCTGGGATTACAGGCGTGAGCTACCGCGCCTGGCCATCAGCATCATATTTAGCTGGGATTTTGATTTGTAGGTCAAACACCTAAATGTTTACACTTTTTCAGCTATTTTGCAGTGTTTTAGCATGAGCATTTAATTATTTTCTCCTTAATGTATATTTAAATGTTTTAGAGTTTAAAAATTAGTGCTATCTCTCCTTTTATGGCTAGAGTATTTTGATGTTTTGATGGTGATGATATATAAATCATTCATTCATTTACTGATTCATGTAACCCCTTACTGAGGATCTGTGCATGCCAGGCCCTTTTCTAGGCACTGGGGATACATATGTCTTTGGCCAAAAAGACAAACATCTGTTCCACTATGGCACATCCATTCTAGTGGGGAGAGAGAAACAACAGGGAAATCACAAACTATGTTAAAAGTGAGGAGTGCCGGAGAAAATGGAATAATTTTGGCAGGCTGAGTTGAGCGTGGGAGTGCTGGAGAGAGTAGGCCTCATAGAGAACATGACTTGGGGGCAATCCTTGCAGGAGAAGGAGTCATGTGGTGGAAGAGCTTTCCAGGCAGAAGGAACAGCATGTGCAAAAGTCCTGAGGCAAGAGCCTGCTTGGGGCCTTCGAGGAACAGGGAAGGGTGGCCTTCAGTCAGGGGACAGCAGAGACAGGAAGGAGGCATAGAGAAGGAGGTGAGGTCAGTCATCATGGAGGGCCTTGAAAGGCACTGCGGGGATCACTGCTGTTTTCACTCTGCAAGGTGCTGAGCACAGGCAGGACATGCTCTTGTTTAGCTTTTCTACCAGGATCAATCTCGCTACTGTACTGAGAACGCAGTGTAAGGAGGCGAGGGCAGAGGTTGGAGGTTAGTGAGGCAGGGGAAGAGGTCAGGTTCTGGATACACTTTTAAGAGGGAACTCACGGGGTTTCCAGATGGGATTACATGTGGGGTGTTAGATCAAGAAAAGAACCAAAGATGAAACCAAGGTTTTTACCAGGGAACTAAAAGACAAAGTTACTATTAGCTGAGACGGCCAAGACTGCGAGAGAGGCAGGAGAAAGCTCAAGAATTCTGTAATTCTGTTCTGAATCTGTTAATATTAAGATAAAGATGAGAGTCCAAATGGAGATACCGAATAAACAGCTGGATCTGTGAGTCCACAGGACATGCTAAGAGCTAGTGGTGCAGTGGATTGCTGTCTCTTAGTCCTTTAATGCACTGCCTGTGAACAAAGAGCTCTTTCCTCCCTCACTTCTCCTGCCCATGCCTGAGGGTGAGATTCCTTAACTGTCTATAAGGTCCTGAGCCCCAAATCTGGTGTGCCTCCCTTATCAATAGGCAAGGGATATAATCTCCAGAAGAATGACCTAGTGGCTGCAGGAATAAGGAAGGAAGATTCTGAGCCCTTTTATCATTTTCCTTTGGCAGAAGTTGTGAGCCAATGGTGACAGCTGATCTCACGTCTGCTACTTTATTTGGGGACACCAGTGAGCATCTCTCTCTCTCTCTTCAAATACAGAACAAAAAAGCAAGCAAACATGATATTTATTTATTTTTTTCATTTGAGATAGAGTCTCACTCTGTCGCCCGGGCTGGAGTGCAGTGGTGCAACCTCGGCTCACTGCAACCTCCCCTGCCTGGTTCAAGTGATTCTCCTGCCTCAGCCTCCCAGGTAGCTAGGACTGCAGGCGTGCACCACCACGCCTGGCTAATTTTTGTATCTTTAGTAGAGACATGGTTTCACCACGTTGCCCAGGCTGGTCTCGAACTCCTGACCTCAAGTGATCTGCCCTCCTCGGCCTCCCGAAGTGCTGGGATTATAGGTGTGAGCCACCGCGCGTGGTCTGCAAACATGATTTTTAAACAATGCAGGGTACCACCTGCATACTTTAATGTCCCTTAACAGTGTATCTTCTAGGAAGGCACACACAGACCTTGGCATCTGTGTTTAAGACAAGCCTGTCAGTCTTATCTGTTTCCTTCACAACTGTGGGAATTCCAGGGACAAAGAAGTATCTTCCTACAAGAGTCCTGGCTGTGACTTATTTGTTGAACACTGAAAAATTATCCTTGTCCACTTCTGAAAAGAAACAGTTGACTGTATTTTAACAATATACTGAAAATGATAGTAAGACAAAGATAAAGAGGAAGGATCAGGAGTCATTTAGAAATAGAAAAATAACTGAATTAAGGTCGTAGGAACAGAATCAGGATCATGAAACAGGAGTCGGATTTGTTTCTTTGTGTAGTTACTGGACCATCTAAAGCCTTCACCATGGTCTACAAGGCCCCGTGTTGCGTGGCCCCTGCTTCCCTCTCCTTGGTTTTCTGAGCTCCAACTACACTAGTGTCTTAAATAATCTCTCTAGAGAAGGACCATTGTGCCTGCAGTTACGACTGCCTAGAAGGTTCTTCCTGCACATGTTCTTTCCAGTGACTTCTTGCAATTCTGGTGTTAGCTTAGATGGTTTCTCCTCAGACTTATCCTGACCACCCAACCAAAAGTTACTTCCCCACTCTCCACTGCTAATTGTTTTTTTCCTTTTTTTTAGACGGAGTCTTGCTGGGTCACCCACATTAGAGTGTAGTAGTGGGATTTCTGCTCACTGCAGCCTCCTGCAGCCTCTGCCTCCCAGATTGAAATGATTCTCCTGCCTCAGCCTCCCGAGTATCTGGGATTACAGGTGTGCACCATGACACCCAACTAATTTTTCTATTTTTAGTAAAGATGGGGTTTCACCATGTTGGTCAGGCTGGTCTTGAACTCCCAATCTCAAGTGATCCTCCCGCCTCGGCCTCCCAAAGTACTGGGATTACAGGCGTGAGCCACTGCACCAGGCCATCCACTGCTAATTGTCTTTACAGAACTATCTGAAATTATCTTTTTAAATTTTTTTGTTTCTAAAATTGAGCTCCAGGGCAGGACGATGTTTTTATTCACAGCTATACTCCTGGACCAGAACGGCCTCACTATAGTCAGTAAGTCTAATCAGGCCAAGAACAGTCTAATGTGTCTTTGATAAATACTTGTGGAATGAATGCCTGAGGAGACAACCTGGGTGGTTTGGGGTTCAACAGTCAGTGAAACATCAAATCAACACCTCTCCCATTAATAACATGGGCGAGGGGCCGGGAGCGCGCCGGGCGTGGTGCATCACTTGAGGTCAGTCGTTCAAGACCACCCAGGCCAACATGGTGATACTCCGTCTCTACTAGAAATACAAAAATTAGCCGGGTGTCGTGACGCACACCTCTAGTCCCAGCTACTCGGGAGGCTGAGGCAAGAGAACAGCCTGAATCCGGGAGGAGGAGGTTGCAGTGAGCCGAGAACGTGCCACTGCCCTCCAACATGGGCGACAAAGCAAGACTCCGTCTCAAAAAAACAAAAAACAAACAAAAAAACCCACAGACGAGTCTACCTGTTAAAATGAAGATTCCTGGGCCCTATCAAATTAAACTGTGAGGAGGGCGCACGGAGGGCTTGAGATTTAGCATCTTTTAAAAAGTACGTCAGATGATTAATTCCGGGTAAAGTTTGCAGAACGCCAGTCTAAAGAAATTTGGTACAGCGCCCTCAGTCTCACCAATTAAGACGGAAATCCCTTTAGTAAACGTTTACCCCGTGACCATTTTTAAACTTTCCTTTTTTTGTTGTTTCTGAGACACAGTCTCGCTTTGTCGCCCAGGGTGCAGTGCAGTGGCGCGATCTCGGGTCACTGCAACCTCCGCCTCCCGGGTTCACGCGCTTCTCCTGCCTCAGCCTCCCAAATAGCTGGGATTACAGGCACCCGATACCACGTCCGGTTAATTTTTATATTTTTAGTAGAGACGGGGTTTCACCATGTTGGCCAGGCTGGTCTCGAACTCCTGACCTAAGGTGATCCGCCCACCTCGGTCTCCCAAAGTGTTGGGATTACAGGCGTAAACTACCGCACCTGGCCCCATTTTAAAACTTTCTTTATACTTCCTAGCGTTTTAGTGCCTGACATACAGTAGATGCTCAAGATCTGTGGAACGCATGATCGAAAAGATCCATTTAAGTAACGTTCCCGTAGCCACACACCTCTGCTGCGCTCCAACAGGCAATGCGAGGAGCAACGCCAGAGGGTACACGGACAAAAAACGACGGAAGCCGAGGTGACAGAAAAGCAAAACCCCAACTCTGGGAAAGGAAGCAACCCCAGGCTCGTAGAGCGGAGCCCCTGGTCACATGACCACACGGCCCTCCCCTGACGCAGTCGCGAGTCTACGAAAGGCTCCACCCGCCCCACCGCGGGCGAGGTGACGACACAGCCGGCACAGCGCCACCGCCCCCTCACCTCGGCCCGAACCGTAGTTCCTCGCCCCGAGCCCGAGACCCAGCGCCAATCCTGCGCCTCACAACGTGCGACAATTGCGAAAAAGCCACCCCCGAGGCCTGGGATCTGGCTTCCTCAAGGCCCCACACCCTCCGGGGCCCGATCCAGTGCCGCCCGGGGCTCTCTTACCGGCCCACATCTCCTGCAGTCTCACTCCTCAAGAGCTGTTCCCGCTCGCCGCGCCTTCAAAGCCACCAATTGCAGTTCCCGCCGCCTCCAAGCTCCGCCCACCGGAGCACAAGCATCAGGCTGTGTCTTGGGCACAGGGGACTGCACGGGGGAGCGACTGAAGCGAAGGTCGCCGAGCCCCCCAAGCCGCTCTTCTTAGAAGTGTGCAACCTTGCACCAGTAGTGGACTTACACATAGGCTCCGTTACGACCTGGCTTGTGTGCTCGGCTTGTGGCTTAGACGCTGCCGTGCCCCAGTGGACTCACTGTGCCTCCCCCCACGACGGACGGAAATGGGCCCCTCCAGGCCAGGCGGCGCATGCGCCTTGGGGCCCGCGGGCGGCGGGGGCGGGGAGCCGGGAGCACGGTGGAGCGGTGGAGGGCGTCACTGGGTTTCGGCGTCTGGCAAGCGGTTCAGCTGTCTGCTCCCTAGCAGCCGGCCTTCGGGTCGGGCGTCTCCGTCGGCGACTGCCGCTTCAGTTCTCCCGGTGTGGCCACGAGTCGGGTGAGTCTCGGGAGTCCAGGCCGTTCCGAATGCGGTCCGTTGTTCCTCCTCAGGTCCCTGACGGCGCGTCCCGCCGAGCCCCTTCCTGCTGCCCGTCGGCCCCAGGAGGTGGGGACCAGGAAGATCCGGCTGCCGCAGGCCCACAGCCGGGCTGCTGCGCTGGGGAGGCTGCGAGCGAGGTGGCTGGGCGCTCGCTGGAACACGCTGGTGGCCGAGACAGGCCGTGGGCGTCGCTCGGGGTTGGGATCCGCCCGCCACTCACTGGCTGGTGACCTTGGGCGCGCTTCTCCCCTCCCGGAGCCGGGGCTTCCTCGCCGGTAAAATGGACCGTGAGGAATGGAGCCCTCAACACAGGGTTTGACACGATGAGCGCCCAATAAAGTGTTGTTATTGTTGTTTATCTAGCAATTGAGAATTTGCGGGTAGAAAACGGGGGCCGTTCAAGCACGTCTCAGCTGCAGTGCCCTGTGATGTGAGAACCCACTAAGAGCCCCATCAGTACACTTTGCTCTTTTTTCTCCTTTAATACTTTTTTTTTCCAGGAAGGTAATACATTCATCTTTCTTTTCTTGCGTCTAAAGATCAGGCGTTTTACGTAGAGTCTTAAGTAAATCAGTTTTGGAAGTCTTCATTTAAAACCTCAAAGGCATGGAAGTTTTCGATGGCAAAGGAATTATGTTGTGATGCCATTCGTATCTCCTCTCCTCTATATGTATGGCTTTTGCACTTGCTTAGTTGATTTAAAATGAGTTTCTTTTTCATCCTTTTCCAACTGCGTTGAGGCCTGAACTAGTTGTCAGTTTCTGACATTCCGCGAACATCCTTTGGGCATTTACCATGTGCATTTGCAAGAATGCTTCCTCACGAGCCTGTGCGTTCCCTGAGATGTGTGAACGAGTATTTTCCTCTGAAATTCACATGATTCTGACAGAGTGCTCGGCACCTTGTAAGTCCTGGTAATGTTTATTCAGGGAAAGCTGCGAGGGCGCATTCTCTGAGAAACTCTTTAATACCAGGGCCGAAATGTAGGCTTTAAAAATGTTTTATGTTATTTATTTATATATATATATATATATATATATATTTAAGTTTTATTTTGAGACGGCGTCTTGTTTTGTCGCCCAGGCTGGAGTGCAGTGGCGCGATCTCGGCTCACTGCAACCTCTACCTCCCGAGTTCTAGTGATTCTCGTGCCTCAACCTCCTGAGTAGCTAGGGTTACAGGCCACGCCTGGCTAATTTTTGTATTTTTAGTAGAGACGGGGATTCACCATGTTGGCCAGGCTTGTCCTGACCTCAAGTGATCTGCCTGCCTCGGCCTCCCGAAGTGCTGGGATTACAGGCGTGAGCCACCGCGCCTAGCCTAAAAAGATATATTTTAGAAAGCGGAGTGTTTACAGTTTTTTTTCTGGAGAACAGTTTCTTCAGACTCTGCACAACAGACTTTTCTGGCCTTGTTTTTTGCTTATTTTGCAGTGGCATTAGAAATTACAACTGTAGTGTAAATTTCCTGTGCAGCCGCACAGTAGGAAAATCTTTCTAAAGGAAAGCCAACTGGCATTAAAATACAGGGTTCTTCCTTGTGATTATAGATTTGCTGAAGTGAGTTATTAGAATGCTTACCCGTTTTCTTTATACTAGAGTTAATACAGCGCTGGCTCTTGGTTTATTTTCTAAAATTGTGCCACCTGGTGGTTGAAATCTGTCTTAGACTACTCTTGAGGAAAATTGTACCTCAGAGTCAGTAGACAAAGATCGAAGGAGTGAGTAAAATAAAGCTATAATTTTTATATCTTCACTAAGAGTAGCCTACCGCTTCTACCCTCCCAGCTTACTCCCCAGGAAAAGTTAAAATTGCCCTTATGGGCCCCTTAGCTAGCTATCAAAACACATTTGACAGCTGAAAATTTTAAGGAATTTCAGTGGACTGTTTTGGTATCATTGTGTGCATACACAGTGGATGGGGCTGGATTGAGGAGGGAGGTGGTGGAATCGTGACAAGTTTACCCTTTTGATGTTTTCTTAAATGCCATTGTAAAGATGAGACTGACAAAGTGATGGAAGTCAGAGTAGTTAAGCCTTCCTCCCCAGGCAGCCCCTGGGGTCTCTCCCAGGAGCAGCCTGGCTTGGGGTCTGCACTGGAATTAAATATTATTCTATTCAAATAATAACAGTTTGAATGGAATTTATCCCTCTCTATTTCACTGGAAACATCCAAGAACGAGGTCTTATGTTCCTTTCACTTTCGTTTCCACCATGCTGCTGATGTTCATAATTATTATTTTTTGAGATGGAGTCTCACTCTGTCGACCAGGCTAGAGTGCAGGTGGTGCCATCTTAGCTCACTGCAACCTCTGCCTCCAGGGCTGAAGCGATTCCCCTGCCTCAGCCTCCCAAGTAGCTGGATTACAGGCCCCCACCACCACGCCCAGCGAATTTTTGTATTTTTAGTAGAGACTGGGTTTCACCATGTTGGCTAGGCTGGTCTCGAACTCCTGACCTCAAGTGATCTGCCCACCTCGGCCTGCCAAAGTTCTGAGATTACAGGCGTGAGCCACAGCTTCCGGCCTCACATAAGTTATTTTAAACTCATGCCATCACTGAGATATATAGGTCAAGAGCAAATTCCATTTTATGGAAGAGAGACTTAGGTCTCAGATTAGTAACCAAAATGATGTAACTTGTGAGTAGCTGACTAGTGACAAATACAATACTCTTCTCTTTTTTTGTGTCTTGACAGACTCACTATTTCCACACTTACAGGATAGTATAACGTTGGCTGCTTTGGAACTTGCGCCTACAATGACTACCTTTTGAACTTGTAGTCAATCAGAAGCTCTTTGGGAAATAGTTTTTCCATCTGAATGTATTTCATTCACAAACTGCTGTGAATGCCTGTCTTTCCTATTTTGAACATGGATTAAAAATCTGTCATGGTTAGAGATTATGTTGGGTTGTGACTTTGCAGCTAACTACTGTGTGACCTGGGGCTTAGTTTCTCTATGAAAATGTGGGCAGTGCATATTTTGACCTATAAAAAGACAATTTCTCATGGTTCAACTGAATTTAAAAGGCTACCCGTTTCATAAGGTTATTGCATTGTAAGACTTGTGCTTAGCACTTGGCAAGTGTTCAACAAATTATTTTCTAAACTAATAACGTTGATATCTTCTTATGACTTTGAAGAAATTTTAAAAATAAGAGTATGGAATACGTATTTAGCGTTTCTTCAGTTTGTTAAATATATTTTGAGTTAAATTGTGTTACTAGAATAGTCTTTTAAAGGTGAGTGCTGGAAGACATCAGCACTTAATTACATGTGTTCTGAGAGAACATTGCCATTTTTACAGTTGTACCTTACATATTACACCCCAGAATACAGCAGTACATCTGTGTATGCACCAACATTTAGGCAAAGCCAAGTGACACAAAGTGGATGGAAGGGAGCATAGGTGACGGGTAGATAGAGGGCAAGGGGAGGAAGAGCATATCTAGCTAAAAATATGTGGTAGAAGAAAGAAAGGAGTGATGGGGAAAGCAAGGAATCTGTTGGATAAGGGATAAGGTGAGTGTTTAGAGCTTTAGGTTAAGTAGTAGCTTCTTACCAAGAATAGGAAAAGGAAATGAAATTAAACCATTTTATTCTTTGACATAGTCATCTAGGCTAAGAAAGTAGAAGGCCCTTATAAATATATACAATTATTATTTGTCAATTCAAAGTAAAACTAAATAATGTGAATTAGAAGGGAAGACGTTTTATTGGTACCCTACCCTGATTGACAATAGCATACGTATTTGAGGTAAACTTGTTACAGAGGGAGGAAAATATGTACCATTTTATGTACTTAGGCTTATATACATCTTTGCATCTATTAATATTATCTCAGTCAAGTGTCTTCTCAGGTATTTGTCAATTAAAGAAATCATTTCAGTACATCATAAGCTTATTTCTGAATTGTAAAGGCACACATTTGAGTGCCGGTTGATAGAAATGTGCAAAAATATTTTGTCAAATACATTTAGAAAATGTTAGAGACATTTTCTAGTGATTAAACCAGTGTCTGTTTTCTGTTATTGTTGTTTTTGAGATGGAGTCTTGCGCTGTTACCCAAGCTGGAGGTCAGTGGTGCCATCTTGGCTCACTGCAACCTTGCCTCCCAGGTTCAAGTGATTCTCCTGCTTCGGCCTCCCAAGTAGCTGGGATTACAGGCGCCCACCAACACACCCGGCTAATTTTTTGAATTTTTAGTAGAGATGGGGTTTCGGCATGTTGGCCAGGTTGGTCTTGAACTCTTGACTTCAGGTGATCCACCTGCCTCAGCCTCCGAAAGTGCTGGGATTACAGGTGTGAGCCACCGCATCTGGCCTATACCAGTGTATGTTTTCTTTAGGAAAAAATAAGGCAGAAACCAGATAACTAACACTTCACATAAATGTAGGTGCAGAATATTGGTACGAAATTGGATAACTTAAATTGCTGAACTGTATGAAACTTAATTTTTCTAAGGCAAAAATTGATATCATTGGAAGGATCTTGGAGTCAGTGGCAGGCAAACAAAATTTAAACTTGGCTGCATTTTCGTTTTTCGTTTCAAATGAATACTTAACTAGGTGCAATGGCTTTATTTGTGGTCTTCAGCTGTGGGGTGTGTGTGTGTGTGTTTAGTAGTTACTGAATAGTACAGGGACCTACTGCATTTTTATAAGTTGCAATTGAAATAGTAGCTATGCTATGATCCTTTGGAATTATTTGTTCAGACAGTTTTTTGTTTCTGTTGAGTGGGAAGTGGATGGGCAGTTTGAATTTGTCACAGGTTTTTTTTTTAACAGCTTGAGGTATAATTTACATACCATAAAATTCGCATGGTGAAATGCACGTAACATAAAATTTACCATCTTAACCATTTAAATGCACAGTTCAATGGTATCAGATACATTAATAATGTTGTGCAACCATCACCACCGTCCATCTCCATAATACTTTTTATCTTGTAAAACTGCCTGTTAAACAGTAACTCGCCATTCATCTCCTCCTGCCCTTCCACCTCCCTCTGGTAACCACCATTCCACTTTCCGTCTCTTTGATTTTGACTACTTCAGGTGCCTCGTATAAGTGGAATGTTAAAGTGTTTGCCTTTTAAAAAATATATAATTTCAAATTTTATTTCAGTTTTTGGGTATAAGTAATGTGCAGGTTTCTTACATGGGTACATTGGATGACACTGAGGTTTGGGGTACTGTTGATCCCATCATGCAGGTAAGTGAGCGTAGTATCTAATGGTTTTTCAGCCCTTACCCTCCTTCTACCGTCTATTAGTCCCCAATGTCTTTTGTTGCCATCTTTATGTCTGTGAGTATCCAGTGTTTAGCTCCCACTTATAAGTGAGAATATGCCATATTTGGCTTTCTGTTGCTGCATTAATTCACTTAGGATAATGGCTTCCAGCTGCATCCATGTTGCTGCAAAGGACATAATTTCGTCCTTTTTTATGGCTGTTTAGTATTCCATGGTGTATATGTACATATTTTCTTTATCCAATCCATTACTGATAGACACTTAGGTTGATTCCATGTCTTTGCTATTGTAAATAGAGCTACAAATAACATATGAGTGCATGTTTTTCTTTTTGTAAAACAGTTTATTTTCTTTTGGCTATATACCCAGTAATGGGGTTGCTGGATCAAGTGGTAGCTGTTTTAAGCTCTTTGAGAACTCTCCAGACTGCTTTCCACAGTGGGTGAACTAATTGACATTCCCACAACAGTGTATAAGCATTCTCTTTTCTCACAACCTCCCCCAGCATCTGTGTTTTTTTGACTTTTTAGTAATAGCCATTCTCACTGATGTGAGGTGGTATCTCATTGTGGTTTTGATTTGCATTTCTCTGATGATTAGTGATGTTGAGCATTTTTTCATGTTTTTTGGCCACTTGTATATCTTTTGAGAAGTGGCTGTTGATGTCTTTTGCCCACTTTTTTTTTAAATTTGTTTATTTGTTTTGTTTTTTCGAGACGGAGTCTCACTCTGTCACCTAGGCTGGAGTGCAGTGGCGCCATCTTGGCTCACTGCAACCTCCGCCTCCTGGGTTCAAGCGATTCTCCTTCCTCAGCCTCTCAAGTAGCTGGGACTACAGGCGCCCGCCACCACGCCTGGCTAATTTTTGCATCTTTAGTAGAGATGGGGTTTCACCATATTGGCCAGGCTGGTCTCGAACTCCTGACCTTGTGATCTGCCTGCCTTGGCCTCCCAAAGCGCTGGGATTACAGGTGTGAGCCACCGTGCCCAGCCTTTTGCCCACTTTTTAATGGGATTATTTATTTTTTACTTGTTGAATTAATTTCCTTATAGATTCTGGATATTAGACCTTTGTTGGATGCATAGTTTGTGAATATTTTGTCCTATTCTGTAGGTTGTCTTTATTCTATTCATAGTTTCTTTTGCTGTTTTGAGATCTTTAATTAAGTTTCAGTTTTTGTTGTAATTGTATTTGAGTACTTAGTCCTAATTCTTTTCCGAAGGTGAATGTTCAGAATGGTGTTTCCTGGGTTTTCTTCTAGGATTCTTATAGTTTGAGGCATTCTGTGTAAATCTGTAATCTATCTAGAGTTAATTTTTATATATGATGAAAGGTAGGGGTCCACTTTTATTCTTCTGCATATAGCTAGCCAACTATCCCAGCACCATTTATTGAATGGGAAGTCCTTTTGCCATTGCTTATTTTTGTTGACTTTGTCAAAGATCAAAAGTGTGTGGCTTTATTTCTGGGCTGTTATGTTCCATTGGTCCATGTGTGTGTTTTTGTAGGAGAAGCTTGCTGATTTGCTTATTGTAGCCTTATAGTCTGAAGTAGGGTAATGTGATACGTTTGGTTTTTGTTCTTTTTGCTTAGGATTCTTTTGGCTATTTGAGCCCCTTTTTGGTTCCATATGAATTTTTGGATAGTTTTTTCTAATTCTGTGAAAAAATGCCATTGGTAGTTTGATAGGAGTAGTGTTGAATCTGTAGATTGCTTTGGGCAATATGGCCATTTCAATGATATTGATTCTCCCAATCCATGAGCACGGAATGTTTTTCTATTTGTTTGTGTCATCTGTGATTTCTTTCAGCAGTGTTTTGTAGTTCTTCCTGTAGAGATCTTTTACCTCCTTGGTTAGATGTATTCCTGGGTATTTTATTTTTTTGGTGGCAATTGAAAATGGGATTGTATTCTTGATTTGGCTTTCAGGTTGAACCTTATAGTGTATAGACATGCTACTGATTTTTCTATGTTGATCTTGTATCCTGAAACTACTCAAGTCATTTGGCAGAGTCTTTAGGGTTTTCTGGGTATAGAATCATATCGTCAGTGAAGAGAGACAGTTTGACTTCTTTTCTTATTCGGATGCCTTTTATTTCTCTTGACTGATGCTTTGGCTAGGAAATAAGTACTGTGTTGAATAGGAGTGGTGAGAGCGGGCATCCTGTTCCCTTGTTCCGGTCCTCAAGGGAAATGCTTCCATCTTTTGCCTGTTCAGTATGATGTTGGCTGTGAGTTTGTCATAGATGGCTCTTATTATTTTGAGGTATGTTCTTCAGTGCCTCGTTTGTTGAGGGTTTTTATCATGAAGGGATGTTGGATTTTATCAAAGGCTTTTTTGCATCTATTGAGATAATCACATGGTTTTTGTGTTTAATTCTGTTTGTGTGGAGAATCACATTTATTGATTTGCGTATGTTGAACCCTATATATATGTTTTTTGAGTGGCTTATTTCATTCAGAATGTCCTCACATTTCATCCATGTTGTAGCATGTCAGAATTTCCTTCCATTTTAAGGCTGAATAGTATTCCATTGTATGTATATACCACATTGTGCTGATCCATTGTCTGTTGGACTCTTGGGTTGCTTCCATGTTTTAATTATTGTGAATAATATGCCGTGAACATGGGTGTTCAAATATCTCTTCAAAACCCTGCATTTAATTCTTCTGAAAATATAGCCGGAAGTGGAATTGTTGGATCATATGGTAATTTCATTTTTAATTTTTTGAGGAACTGCTATACCGGTTTCCACAGTGGCTATCCCAGTTTACATGCCCGCCCACAGTGCGCAGGAGTTTCAGTTTCTCCACATCCTCTTTAGCATTTGTTATTTTCTGTTTTTTTTTCAGCAGTAGCCATCCTAATGGATATGGGTTGGTTCCTGTTTTCTATTTGGAACTTTAAAAAAAATTAAAGCAGGTAATCGGTTCTTTCTTTTGGTAATCATTTCTGAGTTAGAGTAGGTTAAGCCCAGGTGGGGCACGGTAGCTCATGCCTGTCCCAACACTTTGGGAGGCTGAGGATCACTTGAGGACAGGAGTTTGAAACCAGCCTGGGCAACATAGCAAGACCTCTGACTACAAAAAAAAGAAAAAAAAAGAACAGCTGCCCATGATGTTTTTCCTTTGACCTTGGCTGCTAATTTTCCACCTTGTGGATGATTCAATTAAACTTAAGTTCAGGGATTTCAGCTTCATGTTTTCAGTGTAATAATTAGTTTTATGGCTATATCTGTTAAATTTGAAATTTTTTTTCACAACTTCTGGTTTCATTTCATTGTTTAGTTTTTTTTTCAGCCAGCTATTAAGAAAAAAGCAATCTATATTCACACTAATATGAGACTAATGACCCTTTAACCCTCAGAATAATATACATTTTAAAATAATAAATCAGTTCTCTTAATTGGTAGAATTTCATCTGAACAAAATGAGTTGTTAATTTCGAGAATGTGGCGAAAATATTTGAAGTCAGGCTTATTAATATAAGCAAGCTGTTTATGCTTTAGCGCTTATTTCCGGGATTGGGTCTCTTGAGGCTTCCTGCTTTTCTCCTGAACCTGTAGGTTCTCTAAATACTACTCATAACTTGCTGAATATCTTAAATCATTGAATTAGAAAGCTTGTCTCAAGTTTAATAATTTGCCTGAGGTCACACAGCTGGTTAATGGTTAACATACTTCTCTGATAAAGGTCACTAGAGGTTCTTATGAAGATACTTTTAGGTGGCGTAACAAATGTGTTTATGCATATTCAAGACACTCTTGTATCCACAGGTTGCACTGCTGTGATCCATCCTCATCTCCTAAAGATGCATCCTGACTTATCTCCACACTTGCACACTGAAGAATGCAACGTCTTGATTAACTTGCTTAAGGAATGTCACAAAAATGTAAGAGTTCAGAAAAACGACTGTACAGCCAAAATGAAACTTAGTTATAACACACTGATGTAAAATGTTATCTCCGTTGATAGAAGGAAACGATAATGTCTTAGTAAGGAGTCTGAGTTTAGTCAAGATTAGCAGTTGATATGTGCGATTTTTTTCTTTTTTTTACACAAACTACCTCCTTTTATGATTAGTAAAAATCAGACATGGTAGTTTGTTAGGGAACGTCTGAACTGGTATGTAACAGTTGGAATCCATGTTCTTACAATAAAATGCTTTCTCTTTCCTAATTATAGTGCACTAGAACAGTTATATTCAGCGCTGACACTTCTGATTATAATGGAATTATTCTAAAAGTATCTGCTCTTTGATGGCTACCATTCTGTGTTTAATGGTAATAGAAACGTGTTATATAATTAGACATTAACTAGATTTATGATTGGCTTAATCTGATGTGTTTAGTTGTTAGTGGAATGGAAGTAAAATTACATGGTTAAAACCAAAATAGAAAAGGAGCCCATCCATATTTGGAATGCATTAAATCAAGCTGACATTTTTATAGCTGTTGAATATTTAGCTTTTCCTTATATGTTTGATATATGACACCGTTGTTACAAGAAGCATTTGTTTTTTCTTTAGCTTTGCATAGTTTTTCTCATGATGTCTACAAACTGTAGATATATCAAATTATTATAATATAAAGTATCACTTAAATGAGTAAAATTTATAGACCAAAAGTAAGGTGGTAAGTAGTGCTTATAAAATGTGAAGTCAGATATTTTTACTGGTTCAAAGAATGTTGTTGATGACAATATTTTTTGGGCTATTTCACTATACATATAGATCAAATGAGCCAGACTACATCAATAAAACATAACGTTTTGATTTTTAAAGTAAAAACTATATAAAATATTCACTGTTTAAAGAACAAGAACTAATTATTTGTGTTAAAGTAGAATATTTCAATTTGTATATGGTCAGTTATAGTCAGAGACAGAAAAGGGGAGAGGGTCTGGCAACAGAGAGGCACAGTGGAGAGAAAGAGACTCTGGAATAACATTTCAGTCTTGTTATTGAGGATTTTGCCAGTATAGCCCTTTAGATTTATGTTGTGCTTTTTGTAATACTAGACATAAATAAGGATATTATCGCATCATATTTATTTCCATGGTTAATCAAATTAAGGGGCAGAGTTTTTCAACCCTTGCTTTTAAGTAATCTTTGTTTTATGTTTATATTTGTATATTGCTTTTTGGTCCATGACTGTTTTTAAATTGAAATCTATTTAAACGTTGTTGTTTTTTTTTTCTTTCAAATGGATTTCTTATAATAAAGGTGGCTTCTTGAATCACTGGAACTAAAGATGGATTTTAAAAAATTAACTTTATTGAGGTGTAATTTACATGTAAGGAAATGCATCTATTTTAAGTATACAGTTTGATGAGTTTTGTCATATGTAGATACCCATGCAACCACCATCACAGTCAAGATCTGAAACATTTCTATCAGTTTCCTGTGCCCCTTTGCAGTGAGTCCCCAACCCTTAACTTACCTCTTGCCCAGGTAACCACTGCACTACTTTTTGTTGATATAGATGAATTTTGCAGTTCTAGAATTTGTTAGAAATTTACACTACATTGTATATTCTTTTTATTTTTTGAGATGGAGTCTCACTCTGTCACCCAACCTAGAGTGTAGTGGCGCGATCTTGGCTCACTGCAACCTCTGCCTCCCAGGTTCAAGTGTTTCTCCTGTCTCAGTTTGCCTAGTAGCTGGGATTACAGGCGTGCGCCACCAGGCCTGGCTAATTTTTTTTATCTTTAGTAGAGACGGAGTTTCACCACGTTGGGCAGGCTGGTCTCAAACTCCTGACCTCAGGTGATCCTCCCGCCTCGGCCTCCCAAAGTGCTGGGATTACAGGCATGAGCCACTGCACCTGGCCTACATTGTATATTCCTATATTTTGCACCATGATATGTTTTTGAGGGTCATAACATGCTGTTGCACATGTCATTAGTTCATTTATTTTTATTTCTGAGTAGTAGTTCATTGTATGGATGTGCCACAGTTTATTTACCTATTAATGGACATTTAGGCAAATAAACAGTTTGCAGCTGTGCTGTTTTGGATAAAGCTGCTATGAACATTCATGCACAAGTCGTTTATTTTTGAGACAGAGTCTCGCTCTGTCACCCAGGCTGGAGTGCAGGGGTCCAATCTTGGCTCACTGCAACCTCTGCCTCCCAGGTTCAAGCAATTCTCCTGCCTCAGCCTCTTGAGGAGCTGGGATTACAGGTGTGTGTCACCACACCTGGCTCATTTTTGTATATTTAGTAGAGGCGGTGTTTCATTATGTTGGTCAGGCTGGTCTCCAACTCCTGATCTCAGGTGATCCGCCTGCCATGGCCCCCCAAAGTGCTGGGATTACAGGCATGAGCCACCGTACCCAGCCATCATGTGCAAGTCTTTGTGTGAACATCTTTTTATTTCTCTTGGGTAAATACCTAGGAATGGAATGACTAGGACATGTGGTAAGTGTATATGTACCTTCATAAAAGGCCACCAAACTGTTTTCCATTTTATACTACTCTACATTCCTACCACTGTCCATCACCAGTGCCTAATTTATAATATTATAAACTTTTTAAGTTCAGCCATTGTGTGGATATGTAGTAGTATCTCCTTTTGGTTTTAAATTGTATTTCCCTGATGACTAATGATTTTGACATGCTTTTCATGTGCTTCTTTGGCCATTCATATAAAATTTTTTGCCTGTATTTTAAAATTGGATTGTTTTATGAGTGAGTTATAAGCATTCTTTTTATCATTTGGGATACAAATCCTTTGATAAGTGTATTATGAATATTTTCTCTGTGGCTTTTTTTTTTTTACTTCCTTTAGGATGTGTTTCAAAGAGTAGCTTGTACGTTTGATGAAGTCTTTTTTTTTTTCTTTCATGGTTTGTGCTTTTTGTGTCTTAAGGATCTTTGTGTATTCTGTGGTCACAAAGATACTCTTGTATTTTCTTTTAGTTCTATCGTATTAGCTTTACATTGGTCTATGATTCGTTTCAAGTTAATTTCATTTTTTTCTTTTGATATTTGTGTATTCTTATCTGAGATTTCAAGTTAATTTTTGTGTATAGTATGAGGTGTGAGTTGAAGTTGATTTTCTTTGCCTGTGGGTAGCCAGTTGTCTCAACACCATATGTTGAAGAGACTGTTCTATCCCTGCTGATTTACCATGGTCCCTTTGTCAAAAATCAATTGACCATATGTGAGTGGGTCTATTTCTGGGCTCTCTAGTCTGTTTCACTGATTTATATGTCTCTTCTTAACACCAGTACCATGCTGTCTTAATTACTGTTGCCTTGTAGTAAGTCTCAGTCTTATAGTATAAATCCTCCAATTTTGTTCTTTTTTCAAAGTTGTTTTGGCTATTCTAAGTACTTTCATTTCCATATTAATTTTAGAATCAGCTTGTCATTTTCTACAAAAAACTTGTTTACTGGTTTTTTGTTTTTTGAGGCTGAACATTGTTGATGACTTGGATTTTATCTTTTGTATCAGCAGGCAGTTCGTGTTTTTACATATTTTTAGGGCACAGCTGGCATAGCCTTTACTCTAGAGTTAGCTTAGCCCAATTACTAAAATAGGATTCTTTACTGATTGACTTGCATATTCAATGAGATCTCTACTTTGGCTTATAAGGACTCCATTGACTCCCAGCCCTGTGTGAGCTCTGCGTTTTTCAGCTTGTAGCTGCTGTAATTGTTCTTCGTAGTGATTATGGCATTGTGAAAGTCACCCAACACATGTGTAGTGAATACTCAGTCAGTGACTCAAGGCAGCTCCATGTAGATTTCTGGAGTTCTTTTGCTGCTTATCTCTGCCTCACAAATTCCGGCTGCCCCAGCCTGCCCGAACTCCTCTGATGTTTGCCTCCTCTGCTCGGTGAAACTACCATTCTCTTCTTGAGTTCTGTTCTCTGCTACATGGTTTGGAAATTGTCTGTAGGTAGAAAGCTAGGTGAATGTAGGGTTCACTTTGTTTTGTTTTTTTCTTTCAGTTATCACACTCCTGTAGTCTGTTGTCCCAATATCTGAAAATAGTTGTTTTATATATTCAGTTTGTTCTTTCATGGCTAGAAGCAGAAGTCTGGAAAATAGATTTTTAAGTAAATAGCATGGGGACAATTACATAGCTGTTTGGAAAAAGTTAGAATACCATACATATGAATCAACTAATGGGGCAGACATCTAAATGTCAAAAATGAAACGATACAAACACTAAGAAACCTGGATAAATTCTTATATAACCTAGGTGTGGGGAAAGTGTGCCTAAGTAAGGACCCTGAATTCCAGAGACAATAAAATCAAAGATTGATAAAGGATCGTTTGAGGCGTGGAGTTCCAGACCAGCTTGGGCAACATAGCAAGATCCTGTCTCTACAAAAAATAAAAATAAAAGTGGCCGGGCATGGCACATGCCTGTAGTCCTAGCTACTTGGAAGGTTGAGGTAGTAGGATCACTTACCCAGTTGTTTGAGGCTGCAGTACAACACATCAGCCTGTGTGACAAAGTGAGACCCTGTCTTTACAAAAAAAAAAAAAAAAAAAAAAAGGAAGGGGAATAAGAGGCCAAAAATCAGAGAGAAAAATGAGCAAAAGCATGAGAGACAATTTAAAAAAAAAAAGATGGTCTTTAAACATGAGAAGATGTTCAACCTCAATAATTAGAGAAATACAAATTAAATATACTGAACATACCATTACTTATCTGCAGGGGGGCCAAATAGTGTGACAGCGCATTCTGTTGGCAAGACTGTATACCCTCATACATTTCTGATGGGACTGCAAATTGTTATAATCTTTATAGAGAGGAATTTGCTGCCTTGTAGCAAAACTGCCGTATATTTGCTTTTTAATCCATCAGTCCCACTTCTAGGAATTTATCTTAAAAGTATAACTCTAACAGTATGAAAAAATGTATGCATAGAGTTATTTACTGCAGTGTTGTTTGCACTTGGAAAATGTTGGGAACACACTTTCCCAACATAAAGTAATTGAACGACCTATGGTACATCCACACAATGGAGCACTATACAGCTGTTTTGTAATTTTTATTTTTAAATAGACTTTGTTTTTTTAGAACAGTTTTAGATTTACAGAGAAATTGTGAATGCAGTGCAGGGAATTCCCATATACCTCACATCTAGTGTCCCTTATTATTAACATCTTACATTGATAAGGTGTTTGTTACAGTTAATAAACCAATATTGATACATGATCGTTATTTAAAGTCCATGCTTACTCAGATTGCTTCAGGTTAGTGTTTACCTAATGTCTTTTCTCTGTTACAGGATTCCGTCCAGGATACACATTACACTTAGTTCTTGTCACTCTTCAGGCTCCTGTTATCTGTGACATTTTCTTTGTTTTTGATGACCCGAAAAGGTTTGAGGCATAATGGCCAGGTATTTGGTAGAATGCTCCTCTGTTTGAATTTGTCTTGTTTTCCTCATAATTGGATTGGGATCATGTGTTTTCGGAAGAAGACTACAGAGGTAAAGTACATTTTCATCAAGGCTGCATACTACAACATAATTTATCATTGTTAATGTTGACGTTGATCACCTGGCTGAGATACGTGTTAGGTTTCTGTACCTTTTTTTTTTTTGGAGACAGGGTCCACTATGTCTTCCAGGCTGGAGTGCAGTAGTGTCATTTTGGCTTACTGCAGCTTCAACCTCCTGGGCCTAGGTGATCCTCTCATCTCACCCTCCCGAGTAGCTGGGACTACAGGCCACGTCACCATGCTCGAATAATTTTTTGTATTTGTATATTTGTAGAGAACGGGTTTTCGCCATGTTGCTCAGGCTGGTCTTGAACTCCTGGGCTCAAGCAATCTGTCTGCCTTAGCCTCCCAAAGTGCTGGTATTACGGATGTGAGCTATTGCACGTGGCTAGGTTTCTCTGCTTTGAAGTTACTCTTTTTCTCCCTCTTCATAACTCTTTGGAAGGAAGTCACTGTGTGCAGCCTACACGTAAGGACTGGGAAGTTACCCTGTTCCTCCAAGGTGGTGGAGTATCTATATAATCTTCTGGAATTCTGTTCTGGAGAGTTGCCTGTTCTCCCCCATTTATTTACTTATGTCAGTATGGACTCATGTATATTTACTTTTACCTTGGGTTATAATCCAATACTACTTTGTTTTGTTGCTCAAATTGTTCCAGCTTTGGCCACTGAGAGTCTTTCAGTTGGCAGTGCAGCTGTTAAAAAAAAAAAAAGCCAGGCTTGGTGGCTCAGTCCTGTAATCCCAGCACTTTGGGAGTCTGAGGTGGGAGGATTGCTTGAGCCCAGGAGTTCAAGACCTACATGGGCAACATAGTAAGACACCTGTTTCTAGAAAAAATTTTAAAAAATTATGTCACTAGATGACACATGCCTGTAGTCCCAGCTCCTCAGGAGGCTGAGGTTGAGGTGGGAGGATCACTTGAGCCTGGGAGGTCAAGGCTGCAGTAAGTCATGATTGTGCCACTGCATTCCAGCCTGGGTGACAGAGTAAGACCCTGCCTCTGAAAAGAAGAAAAAAAAATTTCTTTGAACCAACATGTAATGACTTCCAGGATGTATTTCGTGAAGAAATCAAAGGACAAAACAGTATTTATAGTATCCTAGCGTTTGTATAAAAAAGGAGGAGAAGATAGCAAAACATATTTGTATCTCTTCATTTGTGCAAAAAGAAACAAGATAACCAGAAGCTAATGAGATTAATTACCTTCTGAGAGGTGGGTAGGAGCAAAGTAGAGAGAGTGGAGGAGTGACACTTTTACAAAATCTTTTGGCCGGTGGCAGTGGCTCATGCCTGTAATCCCAGCACTTTGGGAGGCCATGGCGGGCAGATCACTTGAGTCCAGGAATTTGAGACCAGCCTGGCCAACATCACAAAACTTCATCTCTACCAAAAATAAAAAATTAGCCGTGCGTGGTGGCGGACCCCTGTAATCCCAGCTACTCAGGAGGCTGAGGCAGGAGAATCACTTAAACCTGGGAGACGGAGGTTGCAGTGAGCTGAGACTGTGTCACTGGACGCTAGCCTGGGTGACAGAGTGAGACTGTGTCTCAAAAACAACAACAAAAAATTATATGTTTTGTATAATTCATGCTGTTTGAACTTTGTTAATGTTTCATATACTCAAAAAAAAAGGGGGGGAATGAAAAAAAGGATGAGCAGAGTTGGGAAGAAAACTCAAAAATGGAATACAAGCAAAACCAAACAAACTTACTTGAAATGAGTCATCTAATTACACTAAAGAAAAAAATGAACTAACCCAAGTAATTTGAACCTAGGCTAAAGACAAAGTAGAGCTGTTGTTAGTAGTTTGGATTTTGCAGCAGTGTGGATTGGCAGTTCTGACACTGGCTTCTATGTATTCTGTGTATTCCAAGACTGAGCAAATAAGTAAACATATTGTAGACAAAAAGAGACAGGTTTCTTACTGTCATAAATATAGAAGTGGAAAGACTAGGATGTATCCTGTGATGTTGGATTGGAATTAGAGGTATCAGTGTGAACTCATGGTTTTCAATATATATAAGATGTAGAATAGATAGATATGTGTGTCTATGTTTGTTTCATGTATATATTCAATGTATGTTTTCCTGTAGCAATGAGCATACGTAACGCCCAGATTTTGTTTTTTAAATACCACTCTTCCGTAAACAGAAACAGGGATCCTTGGAGAAGTGACTGATTGTAGGGCTAGGGCTGGGAAAGAACAAGAAGAACCTGCAACATCTTGTACCAGAAAGTATGACATTTATCAAAGAATGATAGGGGCTGTTAAAAGGACAGGGGCCAGCTTGAAGGGATTCCCACTGGCCAAAAATGGGGCAGAGCATCAAAGTAATGAAAATAATATAATCAATTGAATAAGGATCCATGAGTCCTAACTCATATAAATATATAAAGGGATGAGAAGGGAAAGTTTCCCTTACAGTAGAATGCCAACTAAAATATAAGAGGAGTGCTAGAATTAGAAAATCACTTTTTGTTAACTGTTGTAGTAGTAATTGATTTAGTCAGTAATCATTAATAGATCCTCATACTAGTGGGTGAAAAGTTTGAGGAAATAATTGGATAGTTAAATGGTCTCAAAGTGTGTCCCCATAATAATTAGAGAGGAAAAACGAATACGGTGTAGAAACTTGGCAGGTAGCTTCTTACCTAGGTAATAAAAGTTAACATCAATAATGGGACAAATTGCCACGTGCCTCTTGATGTGATACACTGAAGACACAACATCACTTCTAGGGTATTCCTGCCAAAAAGTCACGACCTGAATCGAGTTGTGAAGAAACACCAGACAAACCCACATGGGGGAGCATTTTGCAAAATAACTGGCCTGTACTCTTTAAAATGTTAAGGTAATGAAAGAAAAAAGAGACAAGCTGTTTCAAATAAAGATTAAAGATAAGAAAAATATTGTTAAGAGTTGGAAAAAAAAAAGACTAAAAAGACGTGACAACTAAATGCAATGGCAATCCTGGATCAGGAAAAAAAACCCACCCAACTTTTTTTGCCTTTTGCATGAATGATATTATTAGGCAAATTCGTGAAATTTGAATAAGGTCTATAAATTAGATACTAGTGTTAATGTTCATTTCCTAATTTTGGTAATCGTATGGGGACTTAAATTTAAGTCCTTGTTTTTTTAGGAAACGTGCATCATATCTGCAACTTACTCGGTTCAGAAGAAAAGCTCGGGTGTATATGTAAGAGCTAGAAGGATAAAGCAAATTTGGTGAAATGTTACTATTTGGAAATTCTTTGTACTGTTCTTGGAACTTTTCTTCAAGTTTGAAATTGACAAATGTTTTTAAAGACATCTGCTGTCATCAAGAAATACTTTACCTAACTGATCTTTCTGAAGACTTGCACTTTTTAAGTGTTAAATTGAGCCCAGGAGTTTGAGTGTATAGTGAGCTATGATGTCACTCCCGCACTTCAGCCTGGGCAACGGAGCGAGACCATGTCTCTCAACAGCAACACCACCACCACCTAGTGACTTAAAACAACCATAATTCTGCAGGTCTATATCTGGGGGGGAAAAGTTAATTAAAAGTTTATCGGGAGGATGTCTCACTCCGTCACCCAGGCTCGAGTGCGGTGGCACAATCAAAGTTCACAGCAGCCTTGAACTCCTGGGCTCAAGTGATCCTTCTGCCTCATCCTCCTGAGCAGATGGGAGTACAGGTGTGTGCCATCATGCCTGGCTAATTCAATTTTTTTTTTTTTTTCCTCGTAGAGACAGGCTCTCCTGTGTTGCCCAGGCTGGTCTCAAACTCCTGGCTTCAAGCTGTCCTCCTACCTTGGCCTCCCAAAGTGCTGGGATTACAGGCATGAGCCACTGTGCCTGGCCTGATCCCAGTTATTTAATTAATAAATTGAGTGAATTATATTACCTAAGATGTCTTCTAGCCCTGAGTTTGTGTAATTCTGTTTTAGTCTTTTTTGTTGATTAGTCTTCCTGAATACCCCTGTCTGTGCTGGAATGCTGCAGTGCTCTGCAACCTGCTTGAAGTGCATGAGTGTTTTATCTCCAAATAGCCTACCTTGCTGTGCTTTTATCATTCTTTCCGTGCTTTTATAGTTCTGCTGTGATCTTTGCAGGCAAGTGTTATTTCCACAGCTTTCAGGTGTCTGTGGGTGGCTTCTGATCTACTGGCCTATTTTGCCTAAATTTGTCAGCAAGACTTAGATATTCTTTCCATCTGAAGGTAAAATACAGAATTTAGAACAGCTCATTTCGTCAAAGCTACTTGGAAATCCTTATGTATTTTTTCTGATTTATAAAAGTAATATGTAAATAATACATATCATTTTAGATAGTGTTAAAAAAGTAGGATAGTATAAAGCAAACAAAAATTACCTTTTGTTCAACCATCCAGAGATAAACTCACTAAGTACTGGGTTTTTCCACCATTAAAAAATTTTTGTATTTTCCCTTTTTCTCTTCTTCTTATTAGCATTTTGAAATGCCCACTTTTTTTCCATCGTGAGAAAATAAATACATAAGATTCCTTCCCATAATCCCAGCCTTCTGGTATCTTGTGTTAGCGTCCCTTTCAGAGCTATTGAAAGAATACTGCTTTCTTCTTTCAGGTTGGCTTCTACCCTCACTAGGGTCCCAAAACTTTCAAGATCACTAATGACTGCACTACTGGCAAATTTGGTGGATGTTTTCAGTAGTTACCTCACTTTTCTCCCAGCAGCATTTGATTCCCTCTCAAAACACTCTTCCACAGGCTTCTACCATAACTTTCTCTTCCCTGGTTTTCCTTAAGTTTTTTTGGCTACTCTTCAGGATACCCTAGGCTACACCTTCCTGCAAAAAATCATTCACTTTCCTGGTTTCAGTAACTCCCAAATCTGTATCTCTGGCTCAGATTTTCTCTGAGTTCCAGGTTTATCTCAGCTAGATAGTGGACTTAACTGTTCCACCAATAAACTCAACATGTCCAGATAAAAATTTATCTTATCTCTTTTTAATTCCACTGTCATTCTTGGCTGAAAGCCAGTGTCATCTTTAATTCCTCCATCTGCCTTACCTCTTCCTGTGAGTCCTTACCAGGGCTGTTTGTTCTCTGCCGAATCTCTCTTGAACAATTGTTCTCCTTTGCCAGTGCCACTGCCATAGTCCATGGCAACACTTTTATTGGGGCCACCTGTAAAGGACTTCTATCTGGTCTCCTGGCGGTTTTGTTTTCTTTTTTGTTTAAATCAATTTTCCACCCTGGATTTAGAGTGATCTTTCAAAAATAAGTTCAATCATTGTTACCTTTTTTTTTTTCTTTTGAGACAGAGTCTCACTCTGTCGCCCAGGCTGGAGTGCAGTGGTACAATCTCAGCTCACTGCAGCTGTTAGGAATCTGCATTTTATTTATTTAGTTAGTTAGTTTTGAGGCAGAGTTTCTCTCTGTCACCCAGGCTGGAGTGTAGTGGCATGATCGTGGCTCACTACAACTTCCGTCTCCCCGGTTCAAGCGATTCTCCTGCCTCAGCCTCACGAGTAGCTGGGATTACAGGTACCAGGCCATTATGCCTGGCTAATTTTTGTATTTTTAGTAGAGATGGGGTTTCACCATGTTAGCCCAGGCTGGCCTCAAACTCCTGACCTCAGGTGATCCGCCCGCCTGGGCCTCCCAAAGTGCTGGAATTACCGGCATGAGCCACTGCACCTGGCTCATTGTCACCTTTTTAATAGATCCTTTTGCCTATACAATGCATTGTAAATGTCTTGCCTTGTGTTTCAAGTCCTTAATGAAACTCATCCTTGAGTAGCTG
Source organism: Pan paniscus (assembly GCF_029289425.2). Lineage (NCBI taxonomy): Eukaryota > Metazoa > Chordata > Mammalia > Primates > Hominidae > Pan > Pan paniscus. Next base: position 90,736,637 of record NC_073267.2, on the reverse strand, counting down.
TTAGTCTTCACCACTCTCCCACAGCTCCTTCCCCTTCATTCCTGTGTTTTTTTTTTTTTGTTTTGTTTTGTTTTTTTTGCAGGTATATGGGAGAATGATATTTCTGTCTTCCAAGCCTTGATTTTTCCTTTGCTGAGCTTAGTGCGTTCCTCCTGGCTCCACTTACTGTTTGCTAAACCAGGTTTTATCATCCTTCAGGTTTTCTTCAGCTTAGTTGGTCGTTTCCTTTTCCCTTTCCTGGCCTAGATTCTCCTGGTGCAGTCACTCTGTTTGAGTAGCATCATACATAACAGCTTTTCTCCTTCGTGGCAGTTCTCACACTTTTTGGTCTCAGGACTCTTTTGCACTCTTTTAACATTATTTAGGATTCTAGGGAGCTATTGTTTATGTGGGTGATATCTACAATATTTATTGGATTAGAAATGAAGGCTGAGAAATGAAGAAAAAATTATTTTAAAGTTACAATGATAAATTATAATTTTACATGTTAAGATGACATGTTAGCCTAGTTATTTTTCACGAAAATCTTATTTTTCAAACCAGAAAAAAGCAAAAAGAATTGCATTGCTTTTCATTTTTTAAATGTCTGAATTAATAAAATATACCTGAATTCTCATGTCTGCCTCTACATTCAATCTGTTGTGATGTTAGACTTCATGTAGCCCCGGGAAAACTCCGCTATACCCTTGTGAGAGGATGAAAATGAACAAAACAAATGTTTTTGTATTATTGAGAAGATAGTTTTGACCTCGTACCTTCCCTGAAAAGGTCCCAGGAACCCCTCGGTGTCTCTGGACTGCACTTTGAGAACCACTGCTTTATGGCAATCACTTCTTATTTGCCTTTTTCCCTCTGACTATGTAGTGTGAGAGTAGGACGCAGATCCACCTTGCTCACTTCTGTGTCCCTGGTACCTGGGACATTGTTCTTTATGTAAAAGGTTCGCAGATATCTGTTGATTCACTTATTCAATCAATTACTCGGTTGGTTTGGTTCTCAAGAAATTGACACCAGGCACTAGAGACTCAGTCCATGTAAGTATAAGAAAATTGTAGCCTGTGGGCATTTCTTCTACCAATTTCTCTGGGGCATTTGGGTCTAATATTTTTCATATAACATCACAAGAGTATAATTCTCATTTTACCTTAGTTAATATTGAGGTAAAAGGAAGCATATAAATTAGTTTTTGTCATGGATTTTTGAATTAAGATGTACATATGTGGAATGATATGAATAAATGTCAACTATGTAATATTGCCTTACATTTGAAAAGTCTACTTGACTTGAAGGCATGAAAATGCATTGTCATGTTTATTTGTTGTCAAGGAAGTAGTAGTACAGGAAAATACACAGGAAATATTTATTCTTTGGGAATGATAGAGGAAAGAAAAAAGTAAAATAAAAATTAAGTACAAAAAGTTTTTTAAATTAAAAAATTTATTCTGGAAAGGTCATTAGGTAACAAATAGGAGACTTTAGTCTATGTTAAATGCTTTCTGGAAAAACTGACCACTTATTCAGTGTGGAATTGAAACGTACGTTTAAAATGGTGGCGAAGCAGGAAAAAAAGAAATAGCATGAGGCATAGCTTATTAATTATGTGTTGTCTGGTTTCCATGAAAGCCTTAATTAGAACGAAAAGGAAAAGATGTGCTTATTATTACAACTACCAAGTTCAGCATTTATGACCTGTCGTTATAAAACAGATCACCATGCTGTCTGACCCACCCTTGAAAATCGTGAAGTGCAAACACACTAATTATGTTCCTACTGAAATTCAGGTTCTTAACTTCAGGCTTCAGCTTAACCTGCTTTAGAGCACACATACTTTTTGCCACGATAATACTCATAGGACTAGAAACAACTAGGAGATATTATTTTATTTTTTAAATCAGACTGAACTTCAGGCAGATTTCCTTATATTGTAAATTAGTGGCTTATTTATATGACCTTTATAGGGCATCTAATGATAGTGGGGTTTTTTTTCTTTTTCTTTTTTTTTTTTTGAGATGGAGTTTCGCTCTTGTTGCCCAGGCTGGAGTGCAATGGTGCGATCTCAGCTCACCGCAACCTCCACCGCCCAGGTTCAAGCAGTTCTCCTGCCTCAGCCTCCAGAGTAGTTGGGATTACAGGCATGTGCCACCATGCCTGGCTAATTTTGTATTTTTAGTAGAGATGGGATTTCTCCATGTCGGTCAGGCTGGTCTCAAGTTCCTGACCTGAGGTGATCCGCCCACCTTGGCCTCCCAAAGTGCTGAGATTATAGGCGTGAGCCACTGCGCGCAGCTATGTTACTTATTTGATGTATTTTGGTGACATTTTGAATGGGGGCAAATGAGAAAAGGGCTCTGGCACTAAGCATTTATTAGATAACTCTTTTACAGGACGGTGTTTGGTAGTGAAGTTACTCTGCCCATGGCAGTGTGGCCATGCTGCAGCTTGACACCACTCCCTGTAATAGAGAATGGATTGTGCTGTGATTTTAACATTTCCCTTAAGAAAAGGGTGTTAGGTTATGATAAAACTTTCATACTGTCTTTGTGAGGTTTTGGTGAGTTAGTAAGTAGGCTTCCCTTTCATTAAGAAAAAGTCTTTAAATCTTTGTTTCTACTTGCAGAACATTTATTCCTTCTTTGTAAGAAGAACCAGGATAATTTGTTCATTTGTATAGTTGATCCTTGAACAGCTTGGAAGTTCGGGGCACTGACCCCCATGCAGTTGAAAGTCCACATATAACTTTTTGACTCCCCAAAAACTTGTCTGAGAGTTCCCTGTTGTCTGAAAGCCTTACTGATAGCATAAATAGTTGATTAACACATGTTTTGTATGTTATATGTATTATATATTGTATTCATGCAATAAAGTAGGCTAGAGAAAAAATAAGGAAGAGAAAATACATTTATGGTATGGTATTGTATTTATTGATATTGTAAGTTTACATCATCTGTTTACAAGATGATGTATGTCAGTCCGAAATGGTAGGTAACCACAGCTGCAGACCTCAATCTACAGTACATTTCAAGTAGCTCAACTTTTTCCTGTAATGTCATTACTTTTCTCTGCTTCTTGGGAGCACTTCCAGCATTACTAGTGGCACTTCATATGGGTCCCATGGTGTTATTCAAGGTTTATGGTTATTGCAGTAAACATGACTTGCTTACTGTGTATGTTATTGGTATCACAGGGTGTTATAAGTGGATAATTGTAGTGTCTGAGCCCAGTGTAATAGCAATAGGAGGTGACTTCAGAATTATTACGGCAGTACAGTATATACCGCAGTTAATTTTATGTAGTTGTGATTTGATATATCTTTATGTTTGCTTACAATTCTCTCAAATTTGAATGATGCTATTTATGTTCTGTGTGTGTGTTAGTTTTGATAAATTTTATCTTTTTAAAATTTGCATATGTTTTATGGTAGTAAATGACAAAGTAGACTAGTATTCACTTTTTTTTTTTTTTTTTTTCCTGAGACAGAGTTTCACTCCGTCGCCCAGGCTGGAGTAGTGCAGGGGCGCGATCTCGACTCACTACATCCTCCGCCTCCTGGGTTTAAGCAGTTCTCCTGCCTCAGCCTCCCAAGTAGCTGAGATTACAGGCGCCCACCACCACGCCTGGCTAATTTTTTGTGTACTTTTAGTAGAGACGAGGTTTCACCATTTTGGCCAGGCTGATCTTGACGCCTGACCTCGTGATCCACCCACCCGTCTTGGCCTCCCAAAGTGCTGGAATTTACAGTTGTGAGCTACCGTGCCCGGCCAGTATTTACATGTTTTACACATTTATGCCGTATCTTTCTGTTAAATTTTTTTGATATTTCTAGGCTATGGTAGTTCATCTGTGAGGTTTTTTTTAATTGTTCCAAATGTTCAAAAATGTTTTCAATATATTTATTGAAAGAAAATCCAGGTATAAGTGGACTCATGCAGTTCAAATCCATGTTGTTCAAGGGCCAACTGTGTTTTATACATGTGATTTAACTATTACTTGTTTATTAACAAAGTGACACTGTAAACTCATTTCTGTAGCAGTATTTAAATTATATGTGCCCCAAACCTTGGCATATTATGGGATGAAATATTTTACTCCTTTTCTTCCTTTTAGCACAACATTCTGAAATTTTTTGGTTATTGTAATGATGTTGATCGGGAGTTGAGAAAATGCCTGAAGAATGAGGTAAGAAAAGTGTCAAAGGATGGATATGGTTGAACAATAGAACAGAACATTTTTGAATATTGTGTATTACTGCCATTATTGAATTTTCCCCAAATTTTAGTGTAACAGAAAATTGACTTTACATGTATGAACTTCCTCTGTTTAGGGGAAGAAATGAAAGCTTTTCTGGGGACAGTTTTAGAACATAGCTTTTTAGCCATGAACACAAATGAGGAAAACAACTTCCTTATGATGATTACTGTAGGTCATCTGGATGAATTTAATGGTTTAGGAAGTTGTATCTCTGGCCGGCAGAAAGACTTATATCAGTCACCTATTAGCTGATTGGTAGGTAACTAAAACTCTCAGGGCCTCAATTTCTATATATAAATTGAGGAGGCTAGAATTAGGCTGTTTTCAGCTTTAACATTTTGAATTTCTTTGTAGTTATGGTTTGTGTAAGCCACAGGGATCTAATTTGACTTGTTTTGGAACACTGTCATCTCCTGAACTTGATTTTAGGGCACGACTTGGACTTGGGCAAATAGCCACAGTACACAGTTCATTGTCTTTTTCCAGGCACTGCCAAATAAGCAGAGTGCATTTTAAACCTTTGAAAAGAAATTTGATTCAATTTCTGTTTCATACATCAGATTTTTTGTGTCCAGAACTTTTAAAAGTATATGATGGCTAAAATTTTGCCTTTCAGATACCATTTTTGTTATTTTTGAACTTTTTTTTTTTTGCATCATATTGAAAGATTTAAATATAATATTTGAAGTTGTCCAACATCTTTCTTTTGATTTTGTTTTCTGCTTAGGCTGTTTTTCCCTTCCTGGATTCCCTTTAAAGTGTGACATTCACCTTTACTGTTGGAAGAACTTTTTGGAGTACTCAGTGAAGAGTAATAGTTTGTTTCTTTTTTTCTTTTTTCTTTTGAGACAGGGTCTCACTCTGTCACCTAAGCTGGAGTGCAGTAGGGTGATCGTAACTCACGGAAGCCTCAAACTCAAGTGATCCTCCCACCTCAGCCTCCTGAGTAGCTAGGACTACAGGTGCGTACCACCATGCCTGGTTAAGGTTTTACACATTTTTTGTAGAGATGAGAGTCTCACTGTTTTGGCCAGGCTGGTCTCAAACTGCTAACCTCAAGCAGTCCTCCCACCTTGGCCTCCCAAAGTGCTGGGACTACAGACATGAGTCACCATTCCCAGCCTTATTAGTGTTTTTAAATGATTTACTAAAAATTTTTGTCCTTTATATGAAAAAGCCAGTTTACATGAAAAATACACCTAGGGTGATGTTTCTTTAATAGTAAACTTGTGAGCTGGCATCTGTAATCCCAGCTATTCGGGAGACTGAGGCAGGAGGATCCTTTGAGGTGAAAGGTTTGAGGCCACCTTGGGCAACATAGTGAGACCCTGTCTCAAAGAAATCTGTTAAAATTTAGCCAAGTGTGGTGGCACACACCTGTGATCCCAGCTACTTGGGAGGCTGAGGCGGGAGGATCACTTGAGCCCAGGAGTTCATGGCTGCAGTGAGCTATCTAGGTCGCCACAGTGCTTCAGTCTGGGTGACAGAGTGAGACCCTATCTCTAAAAAATAATATTGGTCGGGTGTGGTGGCCCACGCCTATAATCCCAGCATTCTGGGAGGCCAAGACAGGCGGATCACCTGAGGTCAGGAGTTTGAGACCAGCCTAGCCAACATGGTGAAACCCAGCTGTACTGAAAGTACAAAAAAATTAGCCAGGCATGGTGGCAGGCGCCTGTAGTTCCAGCTACTCGGGAGGCTGAGGCAGGAGAATAACTTGAGCCCGGGAGAGGGAGGTTGCGGTGAGCCCAGATCACATTACTGCATTCTAGCCTGGGTGACAGAGTGAGAGACTCTGTCTCTAAATAAATTTAAAAAAAATAAAATAATAAATAAATAAATAGCTTATGGAAAAATATAGCTCATATTATTTTATTCAGTATGGCTATTTGTTTTTTACATACTTTCAGCTGTATAACATAGGTTTTTTTCATGTTTTTAAATTTTTTTCCCGTATAGTTCAGAAATTTTGCCACTGCTTTGTCAATTAGATCTTCATATGAAATTGTCTTCTCAGCTGGCCTGAGATCTGTCAGTGACTTTTTGGTAGACCGTTGGAGATATTTTTCTTATTTTGTCTGAGTTTGTTTTCCTATACATCTCATGTTTTCTCTTTGAATTCTTTTCTAAGTCCTCTGTGTAGTTATGTTACTTTATTCTCTAATTTGTAGATGTTTATTCTCTAATTTGTAGATGTTTTCCTGTCTGCTTGCCCATCACTAATCTCTGAGTCTGCACTCATGTATTTCTTCTCTACTCTTAATGCTTGCTTCAGATGCTTTCCTGCTACTGTTTGCTTCATGTGTCATCTGATTACTTCATTCCATGAAGCTTTTTTTTTTTTTTTTTTTTGCCAGAGTCTCACTGTCACCCAGGCTGGAGTGCAGTGGCGCGATCTCAGCCCACTGCAAGCTCCTCCTCCTGGGTTCCCGCCATTCTCCTGCCTCAGCCTCCTGAGTAACTGGGACTACAGGTGCCCACCACCACGCCCAGCTAATTTTTTGTATTTTTAGTAGAGACGGGGCTTCACCGTGTTAGCTAGGATGGTCTTGATCTTCTGAGCTTGTTATCCACCCGCCTTGGCCTCCCATAGTGCTGGGGTTACAGGCGTGAGCCACTGCGCCCAGCCTCCATGAAGCTTTTAAGTAGAAAAAGGGTATGGCCATTTCTTGTTGGGACTCCGCTGTGTCACTCCTTTTATTCTTTTTTTTTTTTTTTTTTTTTTTTTTTTTTTTTAGAGAGATGGAGTCTTGTTGTGTTGCCCAGGGTGGTCTCAGACTCCTGGGCTCAAGGAGTTCTCCCATCTTGGCCTCCCAAAGTTTTGGATTACAAGTGTGAGCCACTGCACCTGGCCTTTTGTTCTTCTTCTTGAAAAGAAACACTAAGTACTTTTGTGGCATTCTCTTTTGTCCCTCTTAATTGTTTTGTTTGGTTTGGGGTTAATTGGCCTTTCATTCTGTCTGTATTGTTTGATTGAGTTTTGTGAGTAACTTCATATTCATCCTTTTCTCCCCTTTTATTCAGGGACCATCTTGACTTCCTTTGGAGATGTCTTAGCATATTTTAATGTAGACTATATTTTAATTTGCTCTGTAACTTATTTTATTGGCCTGCTACAAAGTATTACCTTCTGAAGAGTTTCCCTTAAGACCCTTCTCAACCTGATTGCTGGGGGCAATCCAGTAGACGTGATTAAAGGTAGATATGAAAACTTTTTCTCAGAGCAGGTATCCTTCCTTGTTCTAGAATAGCGTTTTTTGATTTTTTCCCCAACAATTTTATGAGTAAATTTAATGTATGATAGATAAAATGAATGACTTTGAAGGGACCTGGTGCTTCATGTGTAATTTAAAGTAGCCTTTTTTTTTTTTTGAGACGAAGTCTCACTCTTGTCACCCAGGCTGGAGTGCTGTGGTGCGATCTCGGCTCACTGCAACCTCCTCCTTCTGGATTCAAGTGATTCTCCTGCCTCAGCCTCCTGAATAGCTGGAATTACAGGTGCATGCCACCATGCCGTGCTAATTTTTGTATTTTCAGTAGAGACGGGGTTTCACCATGTTGGCCAGGCTGGTCCCTAACTCCTGACCTCAGGTGATCTGCTCGCCTCGGCCTCCCAAAGTGCTGGGATTATAGGCATGAGTCACCGCACCCGGCCTGAAGTAGCCTTTTGACAAGGAAGTAATAAAAAGTTTGAAAACTACCATTCCAGAAGATATGTTAGAATCCTTCAATCAAAACTTTTGACCTAGAAAACTTCTTAAAGATTATCTAGCCCACCTCCTTATATTTGAAGTTACTGGTCCAGAAGAGTGAAGTAACTCAAAGTCATGAATCCCCTCATTACTCTCTCTTGGGTGGCGGGGTTTGTCCCTGATGAGCTCGGTATCACTAATCTTTAATTTCTGTGGCCTCGCTCTCCAGATCTTTGGCTCCTAAAAGATTCTGATGTTAACTGTTCACATGTTTTCAGTTTTTTCTGTTTGAATTTACTTTTACCCTTTTCCCCTTCTGCCCAGGGGAAAACACACTCATTCACCTTTAAAGTGTGTTGGATTGGTGTATGTATTATAAGCATGTACATATATACATATAAAAACACTTTTAAGGTCCTCTGCTTTAAATGTAGGTTAACTATTTAAGAAAATCTAAGTGCCAGGCTTTGTGTCTCCTGTTACTTGTAACCTGCTGGCCAGATCAGAATACTAGGCTGAAAACCTCTTGAGGTGAAAACTGTGTTTATATGTAGCTGATTAAGAAACATAGGATTTGAGGAGTATCAGGTTTGATAACTGTTCGTGATGAAGAAACCTTGGGAAGTTGAGCTATGTATTTCCATATGAGTCAATAGGATAATATGGTTGCTAAGAGCTAGTTACTCTTGATAATGTCTAAAGAAATACAATGTGAGCTGGTCTAAGATGTAGGCCCACTGTAGTCTATGTCTGTCATTGTGACTGGAGCACTGTATTCAATTTTGGTTGTGATTTTTTTTTTTGGTAAGGGGCATTAATGTTAAAGTGCTTTATGAAATAAAAGTCATTTTATAGGTTAGATATTAAAAGATGGAGGCTGTGTTCTGTGCAGCAGTTGTGGAAACTAGCAATGTTCAGCGCAAAAGGTAGTAAGTGGGTTATCTGTAATTAAATGTTTGAAAATTATAGCAGACAAGAAGAAATAAAAGGTGGTAGTTGACAAGGCAGCACTTTTGGTTTAAAATGAAAAACTTTGGAACGAGTAGAATTGTCCAACAGTTAGACAGGCTACCTCTCAAGGAGTTTACAGGGAAGCACTTTTGGTTTAAAATGAAAAACTTGGGAATGAGTAGAATTGTCCAACAGTTAGACAGGCTACCTCTCAAGGAAGTGAGCCTCTCCACTAGAGGTACTCAGCAGAAGTTAGAGGACTAGTTAGACTGTGAGCCCCTGGAGAACATGGACAGAATTTGCCCATCTTCAGTACTTATTTAATTCAAATTTGGGGAGGAAATTGATTGAGCAAACATTTGTGCATCTATTAGCATGTAGATGCTGTACTGTATTGAATGAAATTGTGTTAGATATGAGATATTCTGTAAGGTAACTATTTCCAATCTCAGATTTGGTTAAATAAAAGATAAGAATTTTGTCAGTAAGAACATCTTTAAAAAATTTAAACCCTGTTAACCTCAAAGAACATTTATATTTTGCAAATATTTCTAAATAGTAAACTGCTATAAATAGTGACATAATCTGCTGTTTCTTTTCTCCCCCCCGTTCTTTTATTTTTCAGTACATAGAAAACAGGACCAAGAGCAGGGAGCATGGCATTGCGATGCGAAAGAAACTTTTTAATCCTCCAGAGGAATCCGAAAAATAAATTGTATTTTCACTCGATGCCTTGGCTGAGAGAAGACCTAAAGACTCTGGGTTGATACCTGAAAGAATCCTGTCTTCTTTGGTCTCCATAATCCTTTGAATGGAAAGTGACCTGTGGGAGATGGAACCATGGAGAAATATGAAAACCCTGGATTCTGAGTATTTGTTGGGCAGGGCGTTTAGTACTGTCTCCCCTTCACCAGCAAACCTGAGTTCACCATGTTTATTCCCTTTGCCTACAACCAGTTAATATCTGAGTAACTTATCTCCTTCAATAAAATAATTTAAATAAGTTTTTTCTCCTTTCTCTTAGATTCTTCTGGCATTAGAGGAAAATGTTGCCATTAGGCTTTTTCTTTTTGACAACATGATGTTGAAGAATTCTGGGGAAATCCCAGCAGTGTTAACTATTTGAAAATGTTCCAACTTTATTGTTTTTAAAGAGTGATTTTGTAAATGATTAAAAAAAAATTTTTTTTTTGAGACATAGTGTTACTTTGCCGCCCAGGCTGGAGTGCAGTGGTGCGATCTCAGCTTACTGTAACCTCCACCTCCCGGATTCAAGTGATTCTCCAGCCTCAGCCTCTCTAGTAGCTGGGGCTACAGGCGCAGGCTACCATGCCTGGCTGGTTTTTGTATTTTTGGTAGAGACAGTTTTGCCATGTTGGCCAGGCTGATCTCAAATTCCTGAGCTTAGGTGATCCGCCCACTTCACCCTCCCAAAGTGTTGGGATTACAAGCGTGAGCCACTGTGCCCAGACTAAAAGATTAAATATTTACACTTAACATTGATAAAATTTCATCTGGTTAGGAATTGAGTCTTAGCAGACTTTGCTTTCCCATTTGGTTGAATGTGTCCACTCGAGGTGCCAGTTAACTCCTGGACATTAACCTTAGGCCAGTGTGTCTCCTCTCTGCTGAGTATAGGACTGTTCTTCCTGTGCCCAATTCTAGCAGTCATTTCACCAGTGTTCCTTCTGCCAAGTGTTTCTGAGACCTGTGACAATCTGGAAGTCAGCAGCTTCCAGCTGCAGTCACAGCAGGGGCTTGATCTTCTTGTCAGGTGTCAGGGAACAGACTCAGCTGTGAGCTCCTTCTAGTGGAGTTCTGTGTATAATATCCAGCATGAGGCCTTGTTGGTGTCGATGTTTAATAAGTGACTTCCCCATCACAGGAGGTATTCAAGAAGCTGGACTTCCGCTCAGTACGTCGATTACAGAGCATAACAGACATTCAGTGAAAGGATGGGGAAAGAACCAGAATTAATTCTGAAGTACCTTCCAAGACAAAGTGTATGAATATTTATTCAGTCCCCCTAGTGTCAGGCAGTAGAAATACAGAAATGAGACATTTTGCCTTTAGAATCTTGTAGTTAACTGAAAAGTTGACTTTTAGTCACCTGTAATCATCAAAGTGCCATGATTAGGTAGGTGTCATAGAAGACAGAGGACTTTCATGTTCAGTCTTCATGAAGAAGGAGCTATTTAGCAAAGATGACCTTTGACAAATGAGTGAAAATGGGATACATTCTGAGGCGTACTTTAAGGCATTTAGCATGACTAGAATATGGGAGCTTAGAGTGGAGGAAGATCATAGCTTTGAAATCTGTTGGAATTTTATTTTCAGTGCTGTGATGACCAGTTGCAGGTTTTAATATGGTGATTAGGGATTTGGGTAGAGGAGTTAGTTGGAAGGCTGATATATTTCAATTTGTATTTTAGTAAGTTTTTTTGGTTATAGTTTGGGGGATAAATTGGAGGGGAAGGAAGATAACGCCCAGGGAGACCAATTAGGTTTTTGTCCTAACTTGAGTGAGAAATGAGGGCCTGGATGAAAGATGTGGCTTTGGGGATTAAGAGGAGTGACGATTCAAGCATTGAGTCAGCATGACTGACTAGGTGTAGGGTTTAAGGAAGTGTCTAGGATGTCTCAGGCATTTGATTTGTGCCTGCTTGGGAGGGAGTACTGGGGAGGTGAAGTGTGTGTGGAGGATCCAGGGGGAGAGGGCTTCCGGGTTGCTGCTGGGTATTTAGGTCTGCAGCTTGTTAGAGTCACCTGGATTAGAACAGAATTGGGAGATGTCAGCATGCAGATGCCATCTAAGGCCCTGTAGGCCAATGTCAGTAGCTGACCATAAGAGCAGGATGAAACTTTGGAAATTCATTTTTAAAAATTTTATAAGTAATATATGAGTACATTTTTATGGGATATTCAAACCACCTACTGTTTCTAGGTCTTACTCTCTTGTGTTGCAGCTGTTGCTGATCCCTGTAGAGTAAAGTACACACTGAAGGCTATGGCAGTGATCTACCTTTCCAGCTTCCTCTAGGAAGGGAGTTTGACAAATAAAATGCTAGTGAACTGGAGCACAATGAGTAAGGGGGAGGGTGGCATGAGCTGAGGACACAGGTGGGCAGGGCCAGAACACACAGGCCTTGGACATCACCTCAGGGAACTTGCATGTTATTTGGAGCGTAATGGAAAACCATTAGAAAGTTTTAGGGAGTGGTTATGATTTCATTTATTTATATTTTATAAAGATCTTTCTGGTTATTCGGTGAATAGTTATGGTTAAACCAGTTCAACCCAGTGACAGTACCTGTCACATAGAGTTACTGTGAGGATTGGTTGAGATGTATGTGATAGATTATCTGGCACAAAGTAAGGGCCCCCTCAATATTGTTTTTCTCTCAAGTGCACCCAAATTGGGGTATTGGAAACACTTCCTAGTTTGGTGGAAGGCACCAAATCACTAGGGCTGATACCGTTTGTTTGAGTGGGGCCCCAGCTGATGGGGCAGGGGGTAAAGGGGTGAGGGGCTTAATATGAGGCAGAAGGAAGGGCCAGGCCTCTAGAACTTATCCCAAGCCGGCCCCATTCTCTGGCTCCCTGTACATCCTGCCTTTCCATAGAGGAAGCCAGTCCCAGGGGTGGCTGCATCTTATTCCATGCTTTACATCTCATCAGCCTTGCTGACTTTCCCCAGCCTGCTGTAGATCAGAGTGAAATCTGTTTCTCCTGTCTAGAGCAAGCACACTTTTTCCTGAGGATTTCCAAATATTTTAAATTCCCATATGCAGTGGAAGCCGAAGAAGCTGGAGGGAGAGTGGGGTTGGGAGGTGCAGAGGTTCCATGTCTTCTTGCCTTTATGAAGCTTCTGGCATTGTGCTGGGTGCAGGTGATACCATGGAATAAGATGGATGTGGTTCTAGTGACGGTTCACATCACGAAGGACCATCTATGTCCTCTTAGGGAGTCTCGCTTTCCTGCTAAGGGCAACAGGAAGGCATTGTAGGGTCTGTGCAGGATACCAAGTGAAGGAAGAGATTTCCTTACTGTGGACTTGCAGACGATAAGTAAACTTTTGGGTCATAAGAGACCATCTCTTGGAAGCTGAAGAACTTAGGCCAAAGTTTTCCTGAGAAATCTAGTTTTGCAGAATGTTGTGAACCTTAATGCTCTGGTGACAGTGAATTAATGGTTTATTTTAGGAAGCACTACACAATTTTACTTAAGAGTGAGGATAGAAAGTTGAGCTGTTTCTGACCTTTTATAAATGAAGTTTAAGATCAGATTAATCTCCATGGAGTTTTTAGCTCAAAGCACAATTAGTTTTCTATAGAAAGGGCTTGGGCTGAACCAAATTATGCCATTGATCTGCCTGGTAGACATACAAATCATTCTGTTCTTAGAAAAAAAAAAAACAAAAAAAAAATGAAAAACAAAAAACCCTCACTGTCCCAAGGGAGTTGCTCCTTTCACTACACCCTGATATTGAAACCCTGATATTGAATTTTGTGCCCCTTAAATGATATCATATTCAGGGAACCAGCTATACCGGAATCTACCTTAATCCATAGACATCCCTGCCTCCCCTAGAGAGGTCACTGAAGGAGATAAGTACATAGCAGAAAGTGGTGAAGGGAAAGCAAAGGGATGCTTTATTGTTACCGGTCTCCTGCCTCTGGTATCAGATGGAGCAGGTGGCCTGGGCTAGAGGCCTGTGGGGCCATTTCTGTCCTCTAAGCTCTAGTCTGATCTCACCGGCAGCTGGTCACATGGGAGAACAGGAGATGGAGAACAAGGCTGACAGTAGGGAGGGGAGAGCAGAGACAGGTGGCTGAGTTTCTCTCACTTAGAGAAAAGAAACTGGCTGAGTGTATACCACGTCTGAAATGAGCGAAAGGGAAGATTGCCCAAATCCTGTAAAGGACCTTTTTTGTGGTATTAATGCTATTCTTTTTTATGACAAAATGTTTCAGGTTTACAGAAAACTGTACAGACTAATATGAACACTCACATAGCTGCTATCTAAGTCATACTTTTAAAAAATACAGGTTTAAAAAAATAATAATACAAAAGTGGGTAAAGCCTCCTGTGTTTGTCACCCCAAGCCCGTTCCACTTATTTCTTTATTGGTGGTAACTACTACCCTGACTTTGATATATTTCATTCTCATGCATGATTTCATACTTATATATAGATATAGATATAGATATATGTATGTATGTATGTATGTCAGTATCCATAGCCATATTTTATTTTGCATGTTGAGTCATTTTACTTAGGAGGCGTCATGATGTGTGTAGCCTTTGGTAGCGTACCTTTTAAAAAAAAAAAAAAGACTATGTTGATAAATGAGGCTCTTGTTTATTTGTTTTGCCTGCTATATAGCATTTCGTTGTAGGCGTATACCACGGTTTATGTATTTCCCCGTAGATGGTCACTTAGATATCCAGTCTTTGCTCTTGTAAACTTCAATGAATGTTCTTACTTACCTTCTTGTCCAATCTGGGAGAGTGTTTTTAGGTATAAACCTAGGATTTTAATTATTGGGCTGTAAGGTATGCATTTTCAAACTTACTAGAAGTTGCTAAATTACACCCCAAATGTTTTTAAGATTTTATGATTTGTATTTTTGTTTTTTTTTTTTTTGAGACAGAGTCTCACCCTGTCACCCAGGCTGGAGTGCAGTGGTATGATCTCAGCTCGCTGCAACTTCCACCTCCTGGCTTCAAGCAATTCTCGTGCCTCAGCCTCCTGAGTGGCTGGGACTACAGGCATGTGCCACCATGCCCTGCTAATTTTTGTATTTTTTAGTAGAGATAGGGTTTCACCATGTCCAGGCTGGAAAATTTTATGATTTTTAAAATAGTGTTCTTATACATCTTTTGCTAGATTTGTTTCTAAGGGGTATTTTTAAAATTACTTATTCTAATATCTCTTAAAATTTTTTTATAAAGCCGGGATTATAGGCATGAGCCCCTGTATCCAATTTATTCTAATTTCCTATTACTGATACATTGGAGTATAATTGACTTCTGTATATTTATCTTACATTCAGAAGGCTTGCCAAACTTTCTTAATAATTCTGGGGCCTATAGATTATTTTAGATTTTTCTATGTAGACAGTCACATCACTTTTGAATAGTAACAGTAATGAATCATTTGTTTCTTTCCAATGTTTATACTTCCTTATTTTATTGTACTTAGAACATTCAGTATAGTGTTTAATAGATACATCAGACTTCTCTTGTGACTGATGTTAAATCCTTACATTTCACTGACAAGTAGCAAATTTGTAGTAGGTTTTTGGAAGACGTCTGTTCCTCCCTAAGGAACTTCCTTTTGGTAATTGTAGATAGACTTGCTCAACCTCGACTGCACCTCCTTCTAGTGTGCCTTCCCATATTTGTGAAACTCAAAAGCTAAATACTGCATTTTCTCCAATTCCTTTACAGTTAGGATTCCAGATAGGAATTAATGTCCATTAATCGGTGAGATTTGGATTTGGAATTGACTTAAATTGAGAGAGAGACGGTCCATGAAGCATCCATTTTCTGGTATGGATCAGAGCAGAAATGGTGGGGTTATAGAGCCTGCAACTGCAGCCGCAGTTTTCTCTTTTTTGCTAGACAGCTTTTTAATTGCAATGTGGCTCTGAAGTTTCTTCATCCCTCCCAATGGTCAGGTAAGTTATTTAAATACCTGTCTGTCATTGCTTACTACATTGTCCTTTTAATCTTCATTATATAAACAATAAAGACATACTTAATGCTCACCGCTAGTCTTGTGTTAATATCTCCCTAGTCATTTTGCTTGTCTGAGCCTCATTTTCCAGCAGATTCCTAAGGAAGTTCTCATGGGAACAATATTCCATGGGTTTTTTTCTTTTCTAATTGAGACGGAGTCTTGCTGTGTCACCCAGGCTGGGGTTCAGTGGTGTGATCTTGGCTCCCTGCAACCTCTGCTGCCTGGGTTCAAGTGATTCTTGTGCCTCAGCCTCCCAAGTAGCTGGGATTACAGGCATGCGCCATCATGCCCGGCTAATTTTTTTGTCCTTTTAGTAGAGACGGGGTTTCACCATGTTGCCCAGGCTGGTCTTGAACTCCCGACCTCAAGTGATCCACCTGCCTCGGCCTCCTGAAGTGCTGGGATTACAGGCCTGAACCACCGTGCCTGGCTCTTTTCATCACTTCTGTTGTCCCTATCCTGTTCAATTTTTTTTCTGCTCCCTGCAGTTCCTCCTCACTTTAGAGTCTTCTCCTGGGAGGGAACCCTACGGGATCAGTTTTGAGAGTTCATTAATACTAAATTGTTCCAGCCCCTTCAGACCTTCCTGTGAGCCCCATTTACTGAAGTGGGCAGGAACCTTCCCAGTACCAATTGCTGTTCTCAAATTGGCCCTCCGGGCTTTGCAGTGAATATCTGTTGTTTTGGGTTCTTCGGTCCTTAGTTGGTTCAGGTACCTTGTGCCTCCCTGTGCTGCTTTCCACATCCATGCTGAGACCTCCCAGGACTCCTCTGGCTCTTGATGCTCTGTCCTCACCTCACTCATTTGTATTTTGGGATATGGGGGTTACATTTTAACCTAATTTTGTTGTAAATACTGTCTCTCCTCCTGCCCTTTTTATATCATAAAAAAGATAGTTGCTTCCACAGTCACAACTATCTTTCCAGAATTTCCCACCAGTAACTTTCTGACACACACACTTAACTTACCAATGGGAAACATATTTTTTCTGCTCAGAGCTCAAGGTGAGTCACACTGGCCTTACTCTTACCTCCCTATGCTGGCAAGTGTTATGTTTTCTAGTTAATGTTTTCTTAGAGGATTACCATCTCCTGGCTTTATGTGATATTCTTGTTTCTCACACCATTCCTCGTAGAGACTCAGTATCTTCCATCTTTTTCCATTGTGTTTATGAAAACCTCACTTCCTGGTACCTGGAACTGGTCTAGGCTGCATAGCATGTGCTGATGCACTTACTTTCTGGTTTACAGTTCTCTCTGATTTCAACCCCCAAGGATTTTCTTTCCTTTCTTGTGAGCTCAACTACACCTTTAAAAACTATATTTGATATATGCTATCTAGTATTTGTAGATAGCTTTTTAGCAGGTGTGTTTTCAGATTACCTAATGAGCTATTTTACCAGAAACAGATATCCTGTACATAAAATTTTACCTTGGAAAGACTGCCCACTAGGAATGATTATATTTTCAACAGTTAGAGAACTAACTCATTCCTAGAAGATGGGGGGAGGATGGGAGTTGGGGAGGGCATGGCAAAGAGAGGAGTTATAAGAGCATCTTCTGTTCAGAGACCTTCATCTTCATCTGCATTTGGGCCATTAGACTGTGGTCCATGGGCCAGCAGCTTTAGCGTAACCCGGGAAAGTTTGTTAGCAACGCAGAATCTCAGCCGTGTGTGGTGGCTTGCGCCTGTAATCCCAGTACTTTCGAAGGCCGAGGTGGGAGAATTGCTTGAGGCCAGGTTGTTCAAGACCAGCTTGGGCAACATAGTAAGACACTGTCTCTACAAAAATAAAAATAAAAAAAAAGAAATGGAGAGTTTTAGACCCCACCCTGACCTACTAACTGAGAATCTGCATTTTAATGAAATCCCCAGATGATTTGCATGCATATAAAAATTGGAGAAGCATGGACTTAGACTCTTTCTGATGTAACTACCTTCCATAAAATGCCTACTTCTTTAGGGTTAATGACCTTCATCCACTCTTGTCATCACTTCTAGCTTACTCTTTTTTCTCCAGTTAATTTTTAAGCAGTTTCCTCAAACAACTTTTGTTTTTAAGTTTTTGAGAAAAGTTCTTATTGGTGATATATTATGTTGAGAATGTGATTTGAAAAAAAAATAGGAAGCGTTAATATGGTATGTTGTCATTGAATATGACAGCAAAATCTTAAGGGCAAAGCTGTTATGAAATTCTCAGGGCATTTACTTTTTCCTCAACTCTGGCGAGTAGAGGGCTAAGAAAGTAAAGCATTCTGCAATTCTGCATACAGAAATTTAGACCTGGCTATTTTTCACTGGAGTATTTGCTTCCAGAGCATCCATATTTCCTAAAATGCTATGATTGGATTATTGAGCTAATGATTGGACTTGCTACAAATATTGAAAAATACGAGGAAGGCTGGGCGAGGTGGCTCACGCCTGTAAACCCAGCACTTTGGGAGTCCGAGGCGGGCGGATCACAAGGTCAGGAGATCGAGACCTTCCTGGCTAACACGGTGAAACCCCGTCTCTACTAAAAATACAAAAAATTATCCGGGCGTGGTAGTGGGCGCCTGTAGTCCCAGCTACTTGGGAGGCCGAGGCGGGAGAATGGCGTGAACCCGGGAGGCGGAGCTTGCAGTGAGCCGAGATCGCGCCACTGCACTCCAGCCTGGGCGACGCGGTGAGCTCCGTCTCAAAAAACAAAACAAAACAAAACAAAAAACGAGGATATCTTTTCAAAGCAGATACAATTAAAGGAAAATTCTCTAGGGATAGTTCAAGTTGCTGTGATGGCTTTATCTGCTAAAATTTTAGTTAAGCTAGCAGATAATTTATGAGCAAGTTCATGATACATGGAATTCAGGTTATGTGTAGACTGAAAGCTCTCTGGGCTGACACCTCTCTGGGCAGACACCACATTATTCCTGTATCTGCAGCTCTTAGGACAGTGGTTAACACATAATTGGTATTCAATAAATACTTTTTGACTGACTGAATGAATTTTTAGTGAATAAAGAATAAATAAAGTGTTGAAGTAGCCCAAAGGACTTTAAAATTTACATTTTCTTTTTCTGTAGATCACTTGATAGGTACATTGTTGGATGTAATTAAAATAAGAAGGGCTCTATATGTCTACCAATAGGACACTAGTTAAATAAACGATGCATTTACACAAAGGTATACCATGAATCTATACAAAGGAATGAAGATTTTGTGTGTCTGTATGTATGACTATATGGTGATTATATAAAGAAAAAAAGAAATTCCTAAAACTTGTAAACAAGCTGAAACAAATAACTCGAGTACATGTCAAGTTGATTTTATAACCACAGAAAGGAAATGATTATAAGTGTTGTTCAAATACAATATTTTGATTTTACATCTCCAGAAGGTGATACATCCTGAAGATAAAGAGAACTGCAAAGAAAGTAAAACTTTATAATAAAAATAATATTGTTTTGAAATTGGTATTATAAAATATCACGTTTTAAAGTTATGATGTTAGTGTCAGTAGAAACCAAGATTTTCAACCTAAGACCAAAACAAGATACAAGTGTAAAATTCAAGTCAAAACATGCATTAAATTTGAATTGGAAATAGTACTTTGAATTCATTATTTTTTTTAAGAAGTATTTCCTAATTCTGTCCACTGAAAAGGTCTTTGAAGCAATGACACCTCAGTAGCAATTAGCATCCTTAGCACTCAGATTATGCTTCCTAATACCATTGCCCACTAAAAACCAGGTCTCTTTGGAGAAGTGGCTGATTCCAGCTCTTGGGCAGTAAATGTAATGTTGAACCTGAGCTATCTTATGCCAGAAAGCAGGGGAAGCATCAAAGACTGCTGGGGTCCTGTCAATAAGACCCAGGAGCTACCTTGAAGGAGTGCCCAGTGGCCACAGGTGAAACAATGCTCACATCGAAAAGAATAGTGAATGCAATAGATTTATACACATTGAATACGTAAATATCCATGAGTTCATAAAAATGCTTTGAAAGGCGTTAACATCACTGAAGGTTGTTAGGGTATCCAACTCGTTACTGTGAAAGGAAAGCAAAATATTTGTCCAAACTTTCTGGCATAAACTATTGAAAATAACCATAACCAAATGGATGACTGAGAGAAAGTTATTTATTTATTTATTTATTTATTTATTTATTTATTTATTTATTTATTTTGAGACAGGGTCTCTGTTGCCCAGACTGGAGTGCCGTGGCATGATCTTGGCTCACCGCAACCTCCGCTTCCCAAGCTCAGGCGATTCTCCTGCTTCAGCCCCACCAAATAGCTGGGATTACGGGTGCATGCCACTACTGCCCAGCTAATTTTTTTGTATTTTTAGTAGAGACGGTTTTCACCATGTTGGCCAGGCTGGTCTCGAACTCCTGACCTCAAATGATCCACCCACCTCGGCCTCCCAAAGCACTGGGATTACAGGCGCGAGCCACTGTGCCCAGCCCATAAAGTTCTTTTTAACATATTTCTTGAGATATAATTCATATACCATGAAACTCAATCATTGAATAAATGGTTTTTATTATATTCACAAAATTGTCCAAACATCACCACAACCCAAGTTTAAAATATACAAGGTCAGGAGATCAAGATCATCCTGGCTAACATGGTGAAACCCCGTCTCTACTAAAAATACAAAAAAATTAGCCAGGCATGGTGGCAGGCGCCTGTAGTCCCAGCTACTCAGGAGGCTGAGGAAGGAGAATGGTGTGAACCCGGGAGTCAGAGCTTGCAGTGAGCAGAAATCGCGCCACTGCACTCCAGCCTGGCCGACAGAGCAAGACTCCGTCTCAAAAAAAAAAAAAAATATATATATATATATATATATATATATTTTTTTTTTTTTTTTCATTCACGCCAAAAGAAGCCCTGTACTCCTTAGCAATCACACCCCATTCTCTTTCGCCTTCACAGCCCTAGGCAAATACTAATATGTTTTCTATCTCTATGGATTTGCCTATCTTCCAGACATATTATGTAAACGGAAGCTTTAGTTAAATATGTGCTCTTTTGTGATTGGCTTCTTTCACCAAGCATAATATTTTCAAGGTTCATCCAGATCGCGACATGATCAGTACTTTATACCTTCTTATGCTGAATAATAAAAATAAAGTTATCAGCCTGGCCAACATGGTGAAACCCCGTCTCTACTAAAAATACAAAAATTAGCTGAGTTTGGTGGTGAGCGCCTGTAGTCCTAGCTACTAGGTAGGCTGAGGTGTGAGAATCACTTGAACCTGGGAGGCGGAGGTTGCAGTGAGCCAAGATCGCACTACTGCACTCCAATCTGGGTGACAGAGTGAGACCCTGGCTAAAAAAAACACAAAAAACAAGTTACAAAGCATTATTTTCAGCTCCTAATACAATAATGGGTGAGTGATGTTTAAAATTATCAGTGGGTGTTTGAAACCATTAGGTGAAAGAGAAAGTGGATAGTAGGAAGGTATAAAATTGGATGAATCACACCAGTGAACCCTGAACTCAGTGATAAATCTTAAAATTATTAAATCATTCAAAGACTGCTACATATTGCATGCCTCCTCTTATTTTTTTAAATGAAATGACTACCATATTATTTTTGAAACTATTCAAACTTCTAGAATTAACTTTCACTTTCTGAAGGCTAGAGAAACACTTTACCACAGAAATCCAAAACGTGTGTGATATTCTATAGGACAAATGACTCAATTGTCTTAGCAAATAAGTAGCATAAAAAAGAAGAGGGAGAGGGATTCAATGTATGCTTTAGATTAAGAGATTTAAGAACATAACCAAATGCAATGTGTGAATCTTGTGTGGATTCTGATGGGAACAAACCAACTGAAAAAAGACATCTTTGAGACAGTTGGAGAAATTTGAGTATGATTGGGTTTCAGATGATGTTAAGAAATTGCTGTCATTTTGTTAAGCATAGTAATGGCATTGTGATTATGTTTTTAAAAAATCCTTACTAGTTAAAGATGCCTTGAAGTATTTACAGGGAAAATGATAGATGTGTGGGATTTACTTTAAATTACCAGCAAACAGAGTGGGTGTAGGGGGATTAATGAAACAAGATTGGCTATGTGTTGGTAACTGTTGAAACTGGATGATAGATTCATAAAGATTTTTTTTTTACATTTGTCTCTAATGAATGCTTGAAAATTTTTATAATAATTTTTTTAAAGAGTCCTAGATGCTTAGAGTCAAGAAGCAATTTCATCTAGAATATAACTTGTCAGAATATGTGCTTTTCTGAGAAAAGGACTCAGAACTTCAGTTTTTTTTAAATGCTTAACATTTATTTTGGTCTTTTTGATTCTGAAGAGTTCTGGGTTTTTCTGTTAAATAAAGGGCATCCTTTCAAAAGAAAGACAAATGTTGGCAGTGGAGATGCCAAGAGTGGAATAGGAATATGGTCAAAATAAGAAATATAGGCCCACAGAGAAACTTACGACTATTTTGAAGGCTTCTCCCCAGGGCCGCATTTTCTATGAGAAATTTCTATGAATCTAAACTGTCTATTTTAATCTTTCTTGAGAGGCAGAATACTGCCATGGTTAGAAGTTTGAAATCAGACAGACCTATATTCAAATTCCAACTCTTGTCACCTATGAGTTGTGATGGAGGGCAAATTTACTTAAACTCCTCAAACCTCAGTTTCTTCATCTGTGAAATGGGAATCATGATAGTATTTACTTCATAGAGTTGAAATGATGATTAAATTATCCCTTTTGACATATGATGTGGTTTAAGTTATCATAT
The DNA here is from genome assembly GCF_029289425.2 of Pan paniscus. Taxonomy (NCBI): domain Eukaryota; kingdom Metazoa; phylum Chordata; class Mammalia; order Primates; family Hominidae; genus Pan; species Pan paniscus. The sequence goes on along the minus strand of NC_073267.2, from coordinate 90,714,256 downwards.
GTTTGGAATACCATGAGTGTCCATGGAGTCCTAGCTGGTGTGTGTGTGTGAGAAAAGTAGAAACTAAAGCACATGGCCATATGGACACGAATGCCTTTTGTCTGCCTTTACAGCCTTTTCTCAATAGAGATAACACAGCCTTGTGTTTCAGTATAAGGAATCAATGAAGTAAATTCGCACAAAATTCCTGTATTTCTGGAGTTAAGAACTCAGAAGTGCAATTCCAAATATTTGTCTCATTTCTGTTTGGACTCCATTGATCTTCTCAGCCTCTCCCAAGGAAAGAGTGTGAGATTTGAAAACCTGGCTATGGACTGGTTGAGACAGGCACTACTAGATGGCACCTGACTACAAAGATGAGGAAGCCCCAGCTATACCTGCAAGAAGACTTGGGGCATGTCTGTATATCTTAAAGGAAGATGGAAGAACGAGTGGTGGTGTAGAACGCAAATTTTACTTTTTAATTTCTTTAAGTTTTATTTTTGACAATTATATATATTTATGGGGTATATAATGTTTTGACACATGTATACATTATGGAATGATCACATCAAGGTAATTAGCCTATGTCACCTCAAATATTTACCATATCTTTGTGGTGACAACATTTATTTTTTATTTATTTATTTTTTTATTTTACTTTTTTGGAGACAGAGTTTGGCTCTGTTGCCCAGGTTGGAGTACAGTGGCACAATCTTGGCTCATTGCAACCTCTGCCTCCCAGGCTCAAGCGATCTTCCTGCCTCAGCCTCCTGAGTAGCTGGGATTATGGACACATGCCACCACACTTGGTTAATTTTTGTGTTTTTTTGGAGAGGCAGGGTTTCACTATCTTGCCCGGGCCAGTCTTGAACTCCTGAGCTCAAGTGATCTGCCTGTCTTTGCCTCCCAAAATGCTGGGATTACAGGCATGAGCCACTGCACCTGGCCCTGGGTGAGAACATTTAAAATCCTCTTTTTTAGCTATTTTGAAATATCCGTTATTAACTGTAGTTCCCTTGCTATGCAGTAGAACACCAAAACATATTCCTTCTATGCAAATGTAACCTTGTATCCATTTGCCCAACACTGTCCTTTTCACTTTCCACCTACTCCCACCCTCAGCCTCTGGTAACCACTATTCTACTCTCTACTTCTGTGAGTTCAACTTTTTTAGATTTTACGTGTAGGTGAGATAATATGGTATTTGTCTCCCTGGGCCTGACTTATTTCACTTAACATAATGCCCTGTAGGATCACTGATACTTCACAAATGACAGAATTTTCTGTTTCTTTTTCTAAGGCTGAATAGTATTCCATTGCTTGTATTTACCACACTTAAAGTCAAGGTATCCATTGATAGACACTTAGGTTGTTTCTGTATCTTGGCTCTTGTGAATAATGCTGCAGTGAACATGACAGTGCAGACATCTCTTTGACATATTGATTTCAATTCCTTTAGATATATACCAATAGTGGGATTGCTGTAATGTATGGTAATTCTATTTTTAATTTTTGAGGAACCTCCGTACTGTTTTCCAAAATGGTTATACAAATTTCCAACACCACCAAGAGTGTATAAGGATTCCCCTTTCTCCACATTCTCACCAACACTTGGTATTGTTCATCTTTTTGATAACAGGCATTCTAACAGTTGTAAGGTGATTTCTCATTGTGGTTTTAATTCACATTTCTCTGATGATCAGAAATGTTTAGCATTTAAAAAATGTATCTGTTGAACATTTGTATGTCTTCTTCTGAGAAATGTCTATTCAAGTCCTTTGCCCATGTAAAATTTTTCATTTTACTTTTTTTTAGAGATGGGGTCTTGCTATGTTGCCCAGGATGGAGTGCAATGGCTATTCACAGGCATGATTATAGCACACTACAGCCTTGAACTTCTATTGTCAAGTGATCCTCTTGCCTCAGTCTCCTGAGTAGCTGGAACTACAGATGTGTACCACTGCGTCCAGTCTGCCTATTTTTTAAGAGAGTTATTTGTTTTGTTGTTATTGAGTAGTGTGAATTCCTTGTACATTTTGGATACTAGTTTCTGATTCAATGTATGATTTGCAAGTATTTTATCCCAATTTGTAGGTTGCCTCTTCATTCTATTGTTCCCTTTGCTGTGCAGAAGTTTTCTAGTTTGATGCAATCTCATTTATCTATTTTTGATTTTGTTGCTTGTGTTTTTAAGGTCGTATCTAAGAAATCTTTGCCTAGATCAATGTCCTGGAACTCTCTCCCTGTTTTTTCTTAGTAGTTTTACAGTTTCAGGTCTTACATTCAAGTATTTAATCCATTTTGAGTTGGTTCTTGTATAAGGGGTGAAACATAGGTTCATTTTCATTCTTCTGTATGTGGATGTGCAATTTTCCCAACAACGTTTATTGACGAGACTGTCTTTTTCTCATTGTGTATTCTTGACACGTTTGTCAAAAATTAATTGGCTTTTGTTGTTTGGGTTTATTTCTCATCTCTCTGTCCTATTCCATTGGTTGATGTGTCTGTTTTTATGTCTGTACCATGCTGTTTTGATTGCTGTAGCTTTGTGATATCTTTTGAAATCCAGTAGTGTGATACCTCCAGTTTCATTCTTTTTGGTTGATAATGCTTTGGCTATTCAGGGTCTTCTGTGGTTCTTTATGAATTTTAGGATGGTTTTTTCTATTCCTGTTGAGAATGGCTTTGAAAGTTTGATAGAGATTGCACTGAATCCATAGATCACTGTGGGTAATATGGACATCTTAACAATATTAATTTATTCCAATCCATGAATAGGGGTATCTTTTCATTTATTTGTGTTATTTTCAATTTCTTTCATCAATGTTTTATAGTTTTCAGTACACAGATCTTTCACTTCCTTGGTTAAATTTATTCCTGTGTTTATGCTATTGTAAATGGGATTGTTTTCAGACAATTTGTTGTTGGTGTATAGAAACACGACTGATTTTTGTTAAGTTGATTTTGTATCCTGCAACTTTACTGAATTTGTCTGTTCTAGCGGTTTTTTCAGGGAGTCTTTAGGATATTCCATATATAACAGCATGTTGTCCACAGAGACCATCTCATGTCATCCTTTCCTATTTGTATGCTTTATTTCTTTCGCTGTGTAATTGCTGTGGCTAGGGCTTCCAGTACTGTGTTGAACAGAAGTTTTGAGAGTGGACCTCCTTGTCTTGTTCTTGATTCTAGAGGAAAAGTCTTCAAATTTTCACTTTTGACCATGATGTTTGCTGTGGGCTTATCATATATGGCTTTTATTGTGTTGAGGAACATTGTTTCCTCATTTCTCTCATGTTTTATTATTCTTATGTTTTTTAAGTTCAGGGGTACATGTGCATGTATTTATATAGGTAAATTTGTGTTACGGGGGTTTGTTCTACAGATTATTTCAATACTCAGGTATTAAGCCTAGTACCTATTCCTTATTTTTCCTGATCTTCTCCCTCCTCCCATCCTCCATCCCTTGATAGACCCCCGTGTCTGATAGCTGTAGTTGTGCAGGCTTATTTCTGTGTTCTTTATTCTTTTCCATTGGTCTATGTGTCTATTTTTGAACAATGCTGTTTTGGTTACTGTAGCCCTGTAGTATAGCTTGAAGTCAGGTAGCATGATGCCTCCAGCTTTGTTCTTTTTGCTTAGGATTGCCTTGGCTATTTGGGTCCTCTTTTGGTTCCATATGAATTTTAAAATACCTTTTTCTAGTTCTCTAAAGAATGTCACTGGTAGTTGAATAAGAATAGCATTGAATCTATAAATTACTTTGAGTGATATGGCCATTTTAATGATATTGATTATTCCTAGCCATGAGCATGGAATGTTTTCCCATTTGTTTGTGTCATCTCTGATTTCTTTGAGCAGTGTTTTGTAGCTCTCCTTTTAGAGATCTTTCACCTGCCTGGTTAGCTGTATTCCTAGGTATTTTATACTTTTTGTGGCAGTTGTGAATGGGATTGTATTCCTGATTTATCTCTTGACTTGACTGTTGTTGGTGTATAGGAGATGCCATACACCAACAACATCCCTTTTGTACATTGATTTTATATCCTGAGAGTTTACTGAAGTTGTTTATCAGCTTACGGAGCTTTTGGGCCAAGACTATGGGGTTTTCTAGATACAGAATCTTGTCATCTGTAAACAGCGATAATTTGACTTCCTTTCTTCCTATTTAGATGCCCTTTCTTTCTTTCTCTTGCCTGATTGCTCTGGCCAGGACTTCCAATCTATGTTGAATAGGAGTGGTAAGAGAGGGCATCCTTGTCTTGTACTGTTTTTTAAGGGGAATGCTTCCAGCTTTTGCCTGTTCAGTATGATGTCGGCTGTGGATTTGTTGTAGATGGCTCTTACTGTTTTGAGGTATGTTCCTTCATTACCTAGTTTATTGAGAGTTTTTAATATGAAGGGATGTTGAATTTCATTGAAAACCTTTTCTACATCTGTTGAAGTAATCATGTGGTTTTTGTCTTTAGTTCTGTTTATGCAATGAATCACACTTATTGATTTGTGTATGTTGAACCAACCTTGCATTCCAGGGGTAAAGCATACTTGATTGTGGCAGATAGCTTTTTGAGGTGCTGCTGAATTTGGTTTGCCACTGTTTTCTTGAAGATTTTTGCATCAGTCTTCATCAAGGATATTGGCTTGAAGTTTTCTTTTTTTTGTTATGTCTTTGCCAGGTTTTGATATCAGGGTGATGGTGGCCTCATAGAATGAGTTAGGGAGGAGTCCCTTTTCCTCAATTTTTAAGAATAGTTTCAGCAGAAATGGTACTAGCTCTGCTTTGTACATCTGGTAGAATTCAGATGCGAATCCATCTGGTCCTGAGCTTTTTTTGGTTGGTAGGCTATTTATTACTGATTCAATTTCAGAGCTTGTTATTGGTCTCTTCAGGGATTCAGTTTCTTTCTGGCTCAGTCTTGGGTGGGTGTATGTTTTCAGGAATTTATCCATTTCTTCTAGATTTTTCTAGTTTGTATGCATAGAGGTGTTCATAATATTCTTTGATGGTTTTTTGTATTTCTGTGGAGTCAGGGGTAATTTTCCTTTGTTGTTTCTAATTGTGTTTATTTGGACCTTCTCTCTTTTCTTCCTTATTAATCTCGTAGTGGTCTATTTTATTTTTTTTCAAAAAAAAAAACAACCACCCTAACTCTGGGACTTGTTGATCTTTTGAATGCTTTTTTGTGTCTCAGGCTCCTTCATTTCAGCTCTGATTTTGCTTATTTCTTGTCTAGCAGCTTTGGGGTTGGTTTTCTCTTGGTTCTCTAGTCTTTTAGTTGTAATGTTTGGTTAAACTGAGATCTTTCTAACTTTTTGATGTGGGCATTTAGTGCTATACATCTTAACACTGCCTTGGCTGTGTCCCAATGATTCTAGTATGTTGTATCTTTGTTCTCATTAGTTTCAAAGAACTTCTTGATTTCTGGCTTGGTTTCATTATTTATCCAAAAGTGATTCAGGAGCAGGTTATTAAATTTTCATGTAATTTTATGTTTTTGGGTGAATTTCTTAATCTTGATTTCTAATTTGATTAGAAATTAGAAATCTGTGGTCCAAGAGATTGGTTGTTATGACTTCAGTTCTTTTGCATTTCCTGAAGAGTGTTTTATGGGCATTTATGTAATTGATTTTAAAGTATGTACCATATGGCAATGAGAAGAATGTATATTCTATTGTTTTTGGATGGAGAGTTGTGTAGATATCTGTTAGGTCCATTTGATCCAGTACTGAGTTCAGGTCCTGAATATTTTTGTTAATTTTCTGCCTCGATGATCTGTTTAATATTGTCAATGGGATGTTAAAGTCTCCCACTATTATTGTGTAGGAGCCTAAGTCTCTTTGAAGGTCTCTAAGAACTTGCTTTATGAATCTGGGTGCTCCTGTCCTGGGTGCATATTTATTTTGGATAGTTAGGTCCTCTTGTTGAATTGAACCCTTTTCCTTATGTAATGCCCTTGTCTTCTTTGATCTTTGTTAGTTTAAAGTCTGTTTTGTCTGAAATTCAGATTGCAACCCCTGCTTTTTTCTGTTTTCCAGTTACTTGGGTAGATTTTTCTTCATCCCTTTATTTTGAGCCTATGCGTGTCATTGCCTATGAGATAAGTCTCCTGAAGACAGCATACCAATGGGTCTTTGTTCTTTATCCACTCTGTGCCTTTTAAATGAGACATTTATATTCAAGGTTAATGCTGATATGTGTGGATTTGATCCTGTCCTCATGATGTTAGCTGGTTTTTGTGCAGACTTGTTTATGTGGTTGGTTTATAGTGTCACTGGTCTGTGTACTTAAGTGTGTTTTTGTAGTAGCTGGTAATGTTCTCTCCTTTTCATATTTAGTGCTTCCTTTGGGAGCTCTTGTAAGGCAGGTCTGGTGGTAATGAATTCCCTCAGCATTTGCTTGTCTGAAAAGAAACTTATTTCTCCTTCGCTTATGATGCTTAGTTTGGCCAGATATGAAATTCTGGGTTAGAATTTCTTTTCTTTAAGATTGTTGAATATTGGCCTCCAATCTCGTCTGACTTGTGGGGTTTCTGCTGAGAGGTCTGCTGTTAGTCTGATGGGCTTCCCTTCATAGGTGACCTGACCTTTCTCTCTATCTGTCTTAACATTTTTTCTTTCATTTTGGCCTTGGAGAATCTGATGATTATGTGATGATCTTCTTGTGAAGTATCTTACTGGGGTTTTCTACATTTCCTGAATTTGAATGTTGGCCTCTCTAGTTGGATTGGAGAAATTCTCATGGATGATATCCTGAAATATGTTTTCCAAGTTGCTTACACTCTCCCCATCTCTTTCAGGGACACCAATGAGTTATAGATTTGGTCTCTTTATATAATCCCACATTTCTTGGAGGTTTTGTTTGTTCCTTTTCATTCTTTTTTCTTTAATCTTATCAGACTGCCTTGTTTCACAAATCTAGTCTTCAAGCTCTGAGATTCTTCCTTCCACTTGGTCTATTCTGCTATTATACTTGTGATTGTGTTATGAATTTATTGTAGTGTGTTTTTCAGCTCTGTCAGGTCAGTTACATTCTTTTCTAAGCTGGTTGTTTTGTCTGTGAGCTCCTACATTGTTTTATTGTGATTCTTAGCTTCTTTGAATTGAGTTTCAATGTACTCCTGTATCTCAGTGATCTTTGTTTCTATCCATATTCTGAATTATATTTCTATCATTTCAGCCATCTCAGCCTGGTTCACAACCCTTGTTGGAGAGGTGATGTGGTTGTTTGGAGGAAGGAAGGAACTCTGGCTTTTTGAGTTGTCAGGGTTCTTGTGCTGGTTCTTTCTCATCATTTTATGTTCCTTCAATCTTTGAACTTGCTGATGGTTTTTTTCCTCTTTTATCCTATCTGATGACCTTGAGGGTTTGTGGTATAACATGGATTCAGCAGACTGCTTTATTTCTAGAAGATTTTAGGGAATTAGTGCTCAGCTCCCAACTCCTAGACTGTGTGTTCTAATTCTGGGGAACTTGTATTGGCCTTGACTTTGTTCTCTGTCTCTTCACGGTTAGAAATCCACTGCACTGGCGGGGCTGAGGTGCTCGCAGACCACTGGTCACTACACTTTGATAGTTGGTGTCAGCCAAAGTGTTTCATAATACAGTGACAGAGGGATCCGTCCTTGCTTGTACGTGCCAACAGCAGCAGCAGCAGCAGCAGCAGCGTAGTGGGGTGCTCTCTAGTTGGCTGTGGCAGGGTGATAGCGGGTACCAGCATGCCTGCCCCTGTGCAGGCGTTCACCACAGTGGCAGAGGCAACATGGCTGGGGGTGTCAAGAGGTCCCTGCTGGTGACTATGCTTGTGGTCATGCTGGTGGTGATGTTTGCACAGGTGCTAGCAGGCACAGGCCTTTGTGTGTTCTCCATAGGCAGGAATGGTTGCTCAGAGTGGGGGAGGTTCTGCTGTTCTTCATGCCTAGTTTGACTCCCGTGACAGTGTTGGATCCAGAGCAGGGTGCTGGTGAGGACAGGCCTGGCTGTCTCTGTGCCCACTAAGGCTTCAATTGCAATGGCAGTTGGTAGGGGGAAGGGGCGGGTGGACTGCACTCGCAGTGTAGCAGTGGCAGGGCAAGGAACATATATACATCTACATTGGCAGGGCAAGAAAAGCAAAACCGTTCACACACATGCACCAGTAAAGCAATGTGAGGGGGTTGCCGTGGTCCAGGGGGAAGCTGCCATGTGGGGAGGGAGTGTCAGGCTGGTGTGTGGCTGTGGGGGCCCTCCCACTGGAGCTCTCTACAGGTCAGGCGTGGTTTGCCAGCACTAAAGCTATGATACAGGCCCCAGGGCACCTGAGGCTGCCCTGCAAGCAGGCACGGTCAGGCTGGATTTCTGGGAGAGACCAGCAGACCAAGGGGTGCTCAGGTCAGACCAGTCCCATCTGATGGAGAAGACTACCCTGTAGAGTTCAGGTCTGACAGTACCCCTGGGGCTAAAGTCTCCAATGGGAGCAAGTCAGCCAGGGATGGCCATCCCTGGCTGTGCTGTGCTACACACGCTCCTTTACCAAGCCCTCTGGGCTCCATGTCAGCTGGCTTGCTGCCCCTGCCACTTCTCTAAGCAGCTCTCCTTGCCAACTCCAGTGTCTGTGGTGGTCCAGGGGTCACCTCTTGCTGGGATTCCAGAGGCCCGTGGTAAGAGTGGGTTGCTCCTGGCCAAGTGAACTCACCTGTTCCCCTAGAGTCATTGGGGGCCAGGAATGAGTCCTGGTGCACGGTAGTCCTGTGCAGCGTTCCCAATTTCCTTCCCCATCAGCCCAGCCTTCCTCTGTCCACTCTTGGTGCCTTCCCTTTGAAGGTCTGTTAGGAGTGCGCCCATCGTCTTGGTCCCTTGGTGACAGCTGTTCCACCTGACTGTGTCTAGTCAGCCATATTCTCTTTTTTTTTTTTTTAGTCTAGCTAAGTTTTGTTGATCTTTTCTATTGTTTTTCTAGTTTCCATTTCATTTATTTCTGCTCTGGTCTTTATTATTTCCTTTTTTTTTTTTTTTTTTTTTTTTTTTTTGCTAACTTTGAGCTTAGTTCTTCTTTTTCTAGTGCCTTGAGGTATAACATTAGGTTGTTTATTTGAGATCTTTCCTTTTTTTTTGATACAGGTATTTATTGGTATACAGTCTCTCTTAGTACTGCTTTTGCTGCATCTCATAAGTTTGGATATGTTGTGTTTCCATTTTCCTTTGTCTCAATATATTTTTATATTTTCTTCTTTAATTTTTTCTTGGACCCAATAGTCATGCAGGAACATATTATTTAGCTTTCATATACTTGTAAATTGTCTGTGATTTTTCCTGTTGCTGCTTTTAGTTTCATCTCATTGTGATCAGAAAAGATACTTGATATGATTTCAGTCTTCCTTGATTAAGACTTGTTTTGTGGCCTAACATGTGATCTATCCTGGATAATGTTCCATAGACACTTGAGAAAAATGTATATAAAAGTAAATTTTAGAGTTGGAATTTTTCACTGGATCTTGGCTTCCCCATATACCTTTGATAACTCACCTCACCTCACCTCTTTAAACCTCCATTTTCTCATCTGTAAAATGGAGATCTGTGCTTCACCAGTTATATGCATCAAAGGAGACCATAGTATTGCTTTTGAAGTATAAAAGGCCATACAAATATTAACTGATATTTTCTAGAGAGTGTGTAATAGGGCGTATCAGACTTCTCTTGGGATCCCACGAGGACATCCCATCAGAACAGGCCAGGAGTGGCCTCTGATGGGTGCTCTGAATGCTAGGTGGCTTTGGGAGCTCCTTGGACTCTCCTGAGGCATGAGTTGGGTCTAGGGAGGGTCTAAGAAGAGTGTTAGTCTCCTCTATCTTGTTCTCAGCCTCCCTGTGCTGCTCCTGGGCTCAGCCAAGGAATTTTCACTGGCTATGGTCCTTGGCCCATATTGCAGTGACCTTCATGGCATGAGGAAAGCCGTACACAGTCCCTGGTGCCTTCATATGTCTTTACTGGATTCCCAAGGCATCCTGACCAGTGTACTAGTTGTTGGTATATATTATGAAGAAAGCAGACATGGAGTTGACAAGTCTGGGGAGAAATCTGCTGGGTTTTCCAGGTGTCTGGTCCAGCATTGTCCAGTAGCAGCACTTCCTACAATGATGTTAATGTTTATAGATCTGTGCTGTGCAATGTTGTGGTCATATGCCGTGCATGGGGGTTGGGCTTTTAAAATGTGGTTTGTGCAAATGAGGGACTACATTTCTAATTTAACTCAATTAATTTAAAGGTCACATGTGGCTAGTGGCCATTATGTTGGACAGTATTGGTCAGTGCTAGAAATTTCCCGAGATGGTTAGAAGGGCACCCAATCTGGCCAAAGGCTTGACTTCTCTTCCTAAGAAAGGGCTGTGAGACCCAGAAGTGTCCTGAGTCCAGGCCTTGGCTCTGTCTCCCGCTGTGTGTATGGATTTTTCATGCCATTTGGCCTCTTCTCTGTTTAGTTTTTTCATCTGTAAAACAGGAACAGAGGGCAAATTGGATTAATTTTTTAATTGCTAAACCCTTGACTCCACTGTGATTTGTCTTTTAATCCATCTGCAACAGATTACTACAAATGTGATTGGCTTAAAACAACAGAATTTTATTCTCTTTCAATTCTGGAGGCCAGAAATCTGAAATCAGTTTCGTTAGGCTGAAACCAGGGTTTTAGCAGAGCCACCCTCCACTGGAGGCTCTAGGGAAGAATCCATTCCTTCACTCTTCCAGCTGCTGGTGGCTGCTGGCATTCTTTGGCTTGTAGCTGCATCGCTGTGATCTCTCCTTCAGTGGTCATGTGACATTCTCCTCTTCTGTGTTTAGTCTCCCTCTGCCTCTTTCTGATAAGGACATTTGTGATTGCATTTAGGGCCCCTGCTAGATAATTAAAGGTTATCTCTTCGTCTCAAGATCCTTATTTAGGCTGGGCACGGTAGCCAATTCCTCTAATCCCAGCTACTTGGGAGGCTGAGGTGGGAAGATTGCCTGAAGCTAGGAGTTTGAGACCAGCCTGGGCAACATAGTAAGACCCCATCTCTAAAAAAAATGCAAAAATCAGCCAGGTGTGGTGGCATGTACCTGTAGTCCCAGCTACTCAGGAGGCTGAGGCAGGAGGCATGTACCTGTAGTCCCAGCTACTCAGGAGGCTGAGGCGGGAGGATCGCTTTATCCCAGGAGTTCAAGGCTGCAGTGAGCTATAATTGCCACTGCACTCCAGCCTGGGCAACAGTGTGAAACCCCACCTCAAAGAAAAGAAGATCCTTAATTTAATTACATCTACTAAGATCCATTTTTCACATAAGGTAGCATGTATGAATTCCAGGGATTTGGACATGATATTTTGGGGTGCCATTATTCAGCCAACTACACCTAGTAATACTTATTAATAGTGGACTTCCTTTAGATGAAATGCTGTGGCTATGTCATGGGATGTGTAGAAGTTGCTACCTGTCTGCCAGGATCTCCAGAGAGAATTTTCTCAGTTCTGAATGGAGACCCAAGTTTGATAAAAATTTTGAGATTGCTCCCTTCCCTGCTTCTACCATGAATTACCTTGATTTGTTTACGGCAGCTCATCTTACTAAAAGGTTGGTCAACTCACAAATGTGCCCCACTGCACACTCTACCAATATTTGAATTATTCCCCATATTACCTCCAATTCCTAAAACGTGTGGAAGGAACTTTGGGACTTCAGTTAGGAAAACGCAAACTATATTGCATCTGAGTGAGAGGAGAGAACATTTGTTCTATCAGCTGGGTAAGTGATGTTTCACAAATTAGAAAATATAGAGGCTTGGCCCTGACACAGCCCAAGAACAGATTGTGACTCTGCTTTGGAATGTCATGTTTTACTGTTATTTAATCAAATCTGAGAGCAGTGGTTGGGAAGTGGGTTTTGTAAATATTGCTCTGAAGCATTCACATTTCAACAGAAAACAGATGCCAAGTGTTTTCATTAGTATCGATATTCAGAGTTATTTGAATAAAACACAAATCTACTTCCTGGTAAAGCAAAACACCTGCAAAGGCCTGGAGTTGGTGGGGTTGGGGGAGAGGGTGGGGGGAATATGTATTTGTAAAGTTTGAATGAGGAATAAAGTTAGCTGGAAGACCTTCATTTTTCCTAAAGAAGCCTAAAAATGAAATATTTATAACTAGAGGGATATAGAAACACAATTATAATTTAAAGTGTGAGTCACAACACTGTCTTTTTCAACCAGGGAACAAGATGACTTAAAGGCAGAATAAAATTACTTCATTTATGTGTCTTAAGAATACGACATTCTTTCAGTCTGCTCATGTCCTTGGGTTAAATGGCAGAGTGTCTGTTCTGTTCCCCGAGGTGGTCAGTAGCTTTATTACTGGTCATTCGTCTGGGGTGGCTTTTCCAAGAATTAATAATGATAATAATAACAGTTCACTGCCAAGCACTGTGCTTTACTTATGTCATCTCTTTTAATCATGTTGCCTTGTTGGGTAAGTATCATTGTCCCCATTTGATAGATAAGGAAACTGAGGCTTGGAGAAGCTTGGCCACTTACCCAAACCCACTGAGTTACTAGCTGTCAGAACTGAGGTATGAACCAGTGCCCTTGATCTGGAGCCCAGCTCTCAGTCACTTGCCTACCCTCCCGAATGAGATGGGCTTGGATGCTCCCCTCCCTTTCTTTTGAAAGCCTATGTAACTAACTCCCCTGGCAAATTCCGCTCTGCTATATTTGGTCATGGTCATCATCAATAGAGAGGGATTAACTTGCATACTAAGGTTTTGACTTTTTTGCAACATCTGGGCATTGATCTCGGCTCACTGCACTCCAGTGTGTGTGTATATATATACATATATGTAAAAAGATACATATATATATACATATATACAAAAATAGGTATATATGTGTATATTAAAAATATGTATATATGTATATATAAAATTGTGTATATATAATATATATCTTATATGTCCTATATATAATATATAATATATATCTTATATATATAATATATATCTTATATATTATATATATCTTATATATCTTATATATTATATATATCTTATATATTATATATATATAATATATATCTTATATATTATATATATAATATATATATCTTATATATTATATATATAATAATATATATCTTATATATTATATATATATATATATATTTTTTTTTTTTGAGATAGAGTCTTGCTCTGTCGCCCAGGCTGGAGTACAGTGGTGTGATCTCGGCTCACTGCAACCTCCATCTCCTGGGTCAAGCAATTCTGCTGCCTCAGCCCCCTCAGTAGCTGGGATTACAGGCATGTGCTACCACGCTTGACTAATTTTCCCATTTTTAGTAGAGACAGAGTTTCACCACGTTGGCCAGGCTGGTCTCAAACTCCTAACCTCAAGTGATCTGCCTGCCTCAGCCTCCCAAAGTGCTGAGATTACAGGCGTGAGCCACCGTGCCCAGCCTTATGTATTTTTTTTCTTTTTACTGTGACTATATCTCTTCAAACTCCCTCGTATTTCTAAATGAGAGATGAGATGGAACTCGATAGCTTCCTGGGAATAGAGAAAATCTCCCCACATCTAAAGAAAAATTCATTTACTTTCTCACAGGGGGATATTTCTTCTTCAGATTCCTAGTCTGCTTTTTACTACTGATGAGCTAACACCCTGGGTTTCAGTGTGCTCATGCACTTGAAAGGGCTCATGCCCTTGAGTTCTGTGAGCTGGTGCCAAGAGGTGCTGTCTTCACTCATGCACTCTCACTCAAGGAGTTTTCCTTGAGCTCCCTCTCTCTGCTGGGCCTGGGCTTATGTCGGGGAAACACTGTGAATATATCAGGCTACGCCCCTGGCCTCCCAGAAGCCTCAGCATATGCAGTGAGTGCACTGCCAGCCTTTTCGCCTAGACAGTGCCATGTTGTGCAGGTGTATCCTGCCTATTGCAGGCTGTTCATCGAGCCTGGCCCTGACCCACCAACTTCTCAAGCAGGGTAACCACAACGATGTCACCATACCTTTCCAGGTGCCTCCAGGGGGCGCTGCTGCCCCTGGTTGAGAACCACTGCTGGGAAGTGGCAAGTTTGGATAGAGTCCCCAACCAATTCTGTCTTGGGTGTGGTACCCACTTGTCTTTATTTCTAGGAATTTGGCCCATACTAAGGATGGCAGAAGTAGATATTTGAAAAAGGAGAAGGAAAACCAAATCCATTTATCAGGGTCCTGCACTGAGAGTGGCTGATCTCAGCAGTAGAAAGTTAATGTGTTTAGCTGTTCCCCACTGAGGCTGCCTTCCACAATCTCTTCCTTCACTCCCTTCCCTGCTCATCCCTACCCCAACTCTATCAAAAGGTAAACTACATGGACCTGAACCACTCCCACCCCGAGGCAGAGGCTGAGGAAGACCTTGGTTGGGAGGGAGAATGGAAGGGGTGAATGACCCAGAGCACTGTGGCTGATGAAGGAGAGGGAGGAGGTCTCGCCACTAAGACTGATAGGCAACTTAAGGGCAAAAGCAAAGACATCTTTTCCCTATCCTCTAGAATCCGTGTGTGTTCCGATTCAGCTAATAGCAAGATTTTCCCAGTGAACAGAGTATACCCTCCCTCCATTCTTATTGTTAACAACATAACAAAGGAGTGACACAGACAAGAGCAGAGAGGCTGGGGCCCTGCCCTCGAAAATCTATTGTATCACTGTTCTCCCTCGTGAAATCTGCCAAGTGCTAAGCATTGTCTAGGGTTTGGGAGTGAATGAAATAAAATCTTTACCCATGTGGAGTTTAGAGACTAGTTTAGAGTGGCAGATGGTTGAAAGAAAATGTACAAGATTAACAAATTTTAAAGTTGGACCCAGTATGCACTGGCAAGGATGTAGAGGGGCAGAACTCTCATACGTGGTTTGTGGAGGTTGGTATAACCTCTGTTGAGAACAACAAAAGTTATGACTCAATCATGCCACTCCTATTTACATACCCGAAAGAAACTCCTACAGATACACAGTCAAAAGTGTCTACAACAGCTTTTTTTTTTGTAGTATGAAAGAAAAAATCAACAAAAATGTTTATGAACAGGAGAATGAATAAATACATTGTAGTACATTCATACGTGGAATGCATCAATGAAAATGTGTGACATGCAGGGCCTGATTAGAAAGAAGGATGACCCATCATTCTTGCCTGTGGTTGGTTCCCACCATACTCTCTCCCTGTCTGTCTGCTTGCTGAATATGAGAGGAAGCATGTTGCCCTGCTTGCCCGTGGCAGCCTTCCTCCAGTAGAGGAACAGCCTGAAAAAGTAACTGACAATGTAAATGGTAGAGTAGAGAGACAATTAAATCCATGTCAACTCTATCACCCTGGTTCTGAGGCTGTTGCTCTTTCAGAATGTGAGTCGGGCATTGTTCTTGAGGCTGACGCTACCTTGGTTTGCGTTTTCCATTGTGTGCAAGACTTGCACCACATAGGTTGCTATGGAAGCGTACAGCAATCATTTCCTAATCAGCAGGAAAATTGTTTCTTAATTTACTCAATTTTAAGTTTTTCTCTATTTTTACTTAAACATTTGCACCTGCTTGGTTGGCTGGTTCTATCAGTACTAGCAAGAGTTAGCCTTTAAGGAAACCCATGAACACAAAGAAACCAACCTTAATGGAAACAATTGTGAAGAGTCCAACGTGATTAGTGTGTCAGCTTATCTTTTTCTGAGAACACGCGTCTTAGTTTCCATTGTATTAACTTGTGTCTGCTATAACAAAAGTACCACAAACGTGGTTAAACCAACAGAAATGTACTTTCTCACAGTTCCGGAGGCCAGAAATCTGAAATCAAGGGATTGGCAGGATGTGCTCCCTCCAAAGACTCTAGGGGGAATTCCATTCGTTCTTTGACTTTTCCATCTTCTGGAGGCTGTTGTCATCACTCTGATCTCTGCCTCTATCTTTACATGGTCTTCTTGTGTCTTTGTGTCTCTCCACTGCTATCTCTTATAAGGATACTTATCATTGGATGTAACCCCAGCTGGGTAATCCAGGATGATCTTATCTCAAAATCCATAACTTAATTACACTTGCAAAGGTCAGTTTCCCAAATAAAGTCACATTCACAAGTTCTGGGGATTAGGATATGGACATATCTGTATAGGGCATCATCATTTAACCAACTACAATGTACTTGTTCTTTGTTTTGATTTTATAGTGCAAACAGATAACGTGATCTTATTTTCAACTTAAAAAGTGGTTCCTGATTCATAAAAATAGGAAAAAACAGATCAGTATTTACTGGTGCTCCATGGAAAACATTGCCTTCCTTTACCCGAATTGGATAACAGATTAGTTAACACTTGAGAGATAAATTTTTTTAAGATTTTAATAGAGGAACTATGATTGTGCAATATAAATGTTGGACAACATGTTCTTGGTAGTGTGAGTTCCTTGCTCCCTGGGAGAGAGGCCATGTTCAGCCTCAAATATGTCCCAGGACAAATGTGGACAAAGAGGCTTAGCATCAAATACGGGGGTTCCAGAAAAGGAAAATATGAATAAAATTAGCAGAGAGCAGATGAGCGTGAGACAGGAAAAAGTAGTTATGTTTTAAGGCCATTTCATCTCCTCTGAGAGGTAGTAGAGAGATCCCAAAAGGACAGCTGTGAACATTGGAAAGGAAGTAAAGGACTTTGAACCTGGAATCAGATAGACCCTTTTGACATACTTCCATATGATTTTGGGGAAGCAATGCATGCATCCTGAATCAATTTTATCTCCCCCACATTGTAGAAATTTTATTTTATAAAATGGAGATGACAGTGCATACCTCTCAGGGTTGTTATGAGGATAAACTGATTTATCCTCTGTGAGAGTACTTTCCCCATGGTAGAGACTTAGGACATTTCTGTCAAGTTAGAATCTGAACTAGAAATGTCTTCAGTGAGTGACAGGTTGGAAACGCCTGCAGTATGAGTGTGTTATCACAATTCTTTCAGATTCACTAGTTTCTACGAGGTTTTGACTTGAAATGGAAAGGCCAGTATAAATAAATGAGTTCAGTTTCTAGCCATGATGGAGTCACTGATATGGATTATCCTTCATGCAAACAACTTGGCCTGGCCAAAATACGTAGGGCAGCTTTTTATTTCCACCATCCCTGACAGTGGATAGTAAATATAGCAAGACTTTGGTCCTTGAGAGAAGAGAAACTCATGATTCCCAAAATTGTCCAGCTTCCTGGCTAGGGACATTATTCCAACTGTAGAATAAAGAACTGGAATTTGAGCAAAGGATAGTGATCCTACTGACTGAAGGAGGAAGAGATCAGCGTTCAGGGGAACAGAAGAGGTTAGAATCTGTGAGGCGGGAGATTGGAGAGGAGGGAGCTATCCAGAGGGAGCTGTGTGTGGAGATTCTCTGAGTCTGTGCCTGAGAGACACGTGTGCACACAAGACCACCTGAGGCTCATCAGAGAGTGGCTGCTTCAGGGGTGAGAGTGGAATATAGGTACCAGAAGGTAGGCAGTGCTAAGGACGAGCAGTGCTGGGGCACGGTGGATTTTCAGCTCTGCCAGAGTGGAGAGAGATCATTAATGGCTGATTAATCCCCCTGGTACCCAGCTGAGGTGCCAGAAAGGCCACATCTAAGTAGCAGAGTCTTCTCCCAGGTAGTATTGCATTTTGGACAAGAGATTTCTTTTTTGAGTGGGGGCATCCTTTGCATCGTAGGATATTTAGCAGCATCCGTGGCTCCACTCATCAGATGCCAGTAGCACTCCCCCACCAACGTGCGGCAACTAAAAAGACATCGCCACATGTCCTCTAGGTGCAGAATTGCTTCCATTGAGAACCACTGCCCTAAAGTAAGACCTACTTTGTACCTTACCTAACAAAACCTGAATAAACTCCTGATAAGATTGGCAGTGAGGGCAGAGTTTAGAAGTTGAGTCCTCAAGTTAGAGGGGCCTGGGAAACACTGGGCTTTCCAGAGATCCATAGTAACCTCTCATAAACCTATATAAGTTCAAGATGACCAGCCCGTAAATGAAGTGCAGAATCAATACCTTTCAGGAGAAAATAAGAAAATTCAGATACGTTTATGGTAATACATACAATACATAGCCTACTATGTGTTCATCACAATGCCCATTTTTCAAACAAGAAGTACTAGACATACAAAGAAACAAAAAAGTTTGATTTTTAGGCAAGAAAAAAGGCAATAAAACTAAGCCCAAGATGGTCCCAGCATTGCACTTAGAAAATAAAAGCTTAAATGCAGCAATTATAATATGTTCAATGAATTAAAAAAGTAAAAAGAGGTAATCTTAACAAAGACATAGAGACTGCAAAAAAAATGCAAATGCTAGAAGTGACAAGTAAAAAATGAATAATACCTGGAGGTATTTAACAGCAGATTCAAGATGGCAGAGGACAAGGTCGGGGAATTTGAAGGCAGAATACTACAAATTATCCCATCTAAAGAACAGAGAGATACAATTTTTTTGTTTGCTTGTTTGTTTGTTTGTTTTGAAACGGAGTCTCGGTCGGTCACCCAGGCTGGAGTGCAGTGGCACGATCTTGTCTCACTGCAACCTCTGCCTCCTGGGTTCAAGTGATTCTCCTGCCTCAGCCTCCCAAGTAGCTGGGACTACAGGCGCGTGCCACCACGCTTGGCTAAGTTTTTGTATTTTTAGTAGAGGTGGGGTTTCACTGTGTTAGCCAGGATGGTCTTGATCTCCTGACCCCGTGATCCACCCGCCTCGGCCTCGCAAAGTGCTGGGATTACAGGCATAAGCCACTGTGCCAGGTTTTGGGTTTTTTTTTTTTTTTTTTGAGATAGAGTCTCACTTGGTTGCCCAGGCTCGACAGGCCATAGTGCAGTGGCACAATCTCAGCTCACTGCAACCTCCGCCTCCTGGGTTCAAGCAATTCTCCTGCCTTAGCTTCCCGAGTAGGTGGTATTACAAGTGCTCACCACCGTGCCCAGCTAATTTTTGTATTTTTAGTAGAGACAGGGTTTCTCCATGTTGGCCAGGCTGGTCTTGAACTCCTGACCTCAGGTAATCCACCTGCCTTGGCCTCTCAAAGTGCTGGGATTACAGGCACGAGCCACTGTGCCCAGCCAAAGATTTTTGAAAACAAACTGAGCCTTATGGATATGTGGGAAAATATCAAATAGTCTTATATATAAATATGTAAATAAATGTAATATGTAAAAATACATAAATATATTCATGTGTAATGTATAACTGTATGTATATAGAGTCCCGGAAGGAGACAAGAGTGAGATTAGGGCAAATAAAACATTTAAATAAATAATGGCTTAAATCTTTCATCCTAATTTGATGAAAAGCATCAACTTACAGGTGTTAGTAGCAATGAACCGCAAGCAGGATGAATACGAAGAGAACTACACCTAGGCTCATCTGTAGTCAAACTGCTGACGATCAGAAATGCAGAGAAAAATCTTGACAGCTGCCGGAGCAAAAAGGTACATTACTGGGGAACAAGGATTAGAATGACTGCGGAATTTTCATCAGAAACTATGAGATCAGAAGACAAAAAAATATCTTTAAAGAGCTGAAACAACTTTCAACCCAGAATTTTATATCCAGCGGACATATCTTTCTAAAAAGGTGGTTGAGAGGGTTCACTACTAGCAGACCTGAGTTACAAGAAATGCTAAAAGATATCATTCAGGTGTAAGAGAAATGATTCTAGAGAGAAATCTGGATCTATAGGAAAGAATGAAGAGCAACTGAAATGGTAAATAAGTGGGTAAATATACGGTGTTATGTTTTCCTTTGTGGTAATGTTCTGAAAGACAATTGACTTTTTAAAGTACAATAACAACACTGCAATATGGGGTTTACACTCTATGCAGAGGTAAGTGATGTGGCAACAGTTGTACAAAGAATGAGGGAGAGTGGATAAGTTGAATTACATTGTTGTCTATGTATGAAGTGGGAAATGGTACAGCATTAATTATAAATAGCTTTTGATAAGTAAAAGTTTATATTGTTAGCCCTAGATCAATCACTGTAAAACAACAACGAAAACCCACAATCTTCAAAGAGATATAGGTAAGAAGCTAATATAGAAAATAAAATGGAACACTAAAAAAAATTCAGTTAACCCAAAAGAAATCAGGTAAAGAGCAATAAAGGAAAGGAAACAGAAGAGTCAAATGGAAAACATATCAGATTGGAATACCTAAATCCAATCTTTCTTTTTTTTTTTTTTTTGATACTGAGTCTCGCTCTTTCGTCCAGGCTGGAGTGCAGTGGCATGATATCAGCTCACTGCAACCTCCACCTCCCGGATTCAAGCAATTCCCCTGCCTCAGCCTCCTGAGTAGCTGGGATTACAGGCATGTGCGTCCATGCCCAGCTAATTTTTGTATTTTTAGTAGAGATGGGGTTTCACCATGTTGGCGTGGCTGGTCTTGAACTCCTGACTTCAGGTGATCCGCCTGCCTGGGCGTCCCAAAGAGCTGGGATTACAGGCATGAGCCACCGCACCCAGCCTAAACCCATTTTTATTAGGCCATTCTTGCATTGTTATAGAGAAATACCTGAGACTATGTAATTTATATTAAAAATGTTTAATTGGCTCACAGTTCTGCAGGCTGTCCAGGAAGCATAGTGGCATCTGCTTCTGGGGAGCCCTCAGAAAGCTTCTGATCATGGCAGAAGGCAAAAGGGGAGCAGGCACATCACATGGCAAAAGCAGGAGCAAAAGAGAGAAAGGGAGGTGTTACACACGTTTAAACAGCCAGATCTTGTGAGACCTCACTATCATGAAGACAGCACCAAGCCATGAGGGATCCACCCCCATGATCCAAACACCTCCCACCAGGCCTCATCTCCAGCATTGGGGATTACAATTCAACATGAGACTTTGTTAGGGACAAATATCCGAAGTATATCACCATTCATATCAGCGATTATATTAAATGTAAGTAGACTAAACACTCTATAAAAAGAAGAGGTTGGGCCAGGCGTGGTGGCTCACGCCTGTAACCCCAGCAATTTGGGAGGCCAAGGCAGGTGGATCATGAGATCAAGAGATTGGGACCATCCTGGCCAACATGGTGAATCCCCATCTCTACTAAAAATACAAAAATTAGCTGGGCATGGTGGTGCACGCCTGTAGTCCCAGCTACTTGGGAGGCTGAGGCAGGAGAATCACTTGAACCCAGGAGGCAGAGGTTGCAGGGTGAGCCGAGATTGTGCCACTGCACTGCAGCCTGGGCAACAGAGCAAGACTCCGTCTCAAAACAAACAAAAAGAAGAGATTGTTGTAAGACTCAACCATATGCTGTCTACAAGAGATGTATTTTACATATTAAGGCACAGGCTGACACTAAAAAGATATAAAGAATGAAAAAAGCAAGCATAAATAAAGAAGTTTACAATCATCATACAAATGCACTACCATAAATGTTGCAATATGAAAGCACTCAATGAGCCTGCCATATTCGTTATTGTTTGTTTTTGAACTGCGTGGTAGTAGGAGGTACTCCCACAATTTTCATTTTACAAACATGCATTCCTTGATTTAACCCACCACCACTACAATCACTGTCACTGACTAACTCATCAAAAAGTTTTTATTAATGTTTTTTAAATGTACATATAGCTCACAGTTATTGCAATATTTAATATTTGAAGTGTTTTGGGTCTTTATTGAGAAGTTTGGTGATGTTTTTGTGACCAGAAATATGCTGTAGGAACTTAACTCTTGTTTATATCAGTTAGCCTATGGTAAAATTGGTTTTATTACATGCTGTTTTGCCTAAAGTTGAAGTTTTCATGAAGCTATTCACAGTGTTTATTACATGACAACTTACTGTATGGTAAATGAGCATCACCAAAAATCTTGGCAGCCTTTGCTTACAGGAGAAAATATTCAATCATTTTCTTCCTTGTTCTACGTTTCCAGTGATTATTAGAGATGATCAATTACCTGAAAGCTTTCCTTCTATACATCATTCTAAAATAAAACTTATTATTAATGTTACCCAGAAATATCCATGGGCACAATATAGACCAATCTAGGGACCAGGCCATATTAAAGCAACAACAGTAACGGCAATTATGTAGCCAAAATGAAAATTAATTCCAAGCCTCATATGCAGTCCCGCAATAATACTCAAGGGAATCAAATTAGCAATCCACAGAAACACTCCCTGCAATCCCTGTCTTGGTTTTAAATGTCTTCAAATATTCTGACACTCCTCCTTTCAAAAGATGGAAGCTATTTTCCTTCCCCTTCAGTGTAGAATGGGCTTAGTGACTGTCTTCTAATGAACAGAATGTTGTGGAAGTGATAATGTGTGATTTCCAAGACTAGGTCATAAAAGGCCTTGCAGCTTCTTCCGTGTTCTCTCTCGGGTCGGGGAAGCCATCTGTCATGTCATTGAAGGCACTCACACAGCCCTGTGCAGAGCCATTGTGGTTAGAATCTGAGGCCTCTTGCCAATAGCCTCATGAGTGAGCCATCTTGAAAGATGGTCTTCCAATCTTTTGAGCTTTCAGATGACTTCAGGCCTAGCTGACATCTAAACTGCAATCTGATGAGTGACCTTGAGACAGAATAACACAGCTAAGCCTCTCCCAAATAGCTGACCCATAAAAACAGTGAGATGTAATAATGTTGATTTCTTTTTAGCTGCGAAGTTTGGGGTAATTTATCGGGCAGCAGTAGATCACTAATTCAGTCTCCTTCCCTGATTTATCTCAGTCACCACCTCTCACACTATGTGATGGCTCCAAGATCTCTCATCCTGTTTCTTGTTCTGCACTCTTTCCTTTTCTTTCCTTTTTATTTATTTATTTATTTATTTATTTATTTATTTTTTGAGACGGAGTCTTGCTCTGTGGCCCAGGCTAGAGTGCAGTAGTGCAATCTCGGCTCACTGCAACCTTTGCCTTCTGGGTTCTAGCAATTCTTCTGCCTCAGCCTCCCAAGTAGCTGGGATTACAGGCACCTGACACTGGACCTGGCTAATTTTTGTATTTTTAGTAGAGATGAATTTTCACCACGTTGGTCAGGCTGGTCTCAAACTCCTGACCTCAGGTGATCCACCCCCTCGATCTGGTTCTCCCACTCATTCACCACATTTCCCAATAAGACCCCAAAGCAGAGGACAGTGTGGGAGAAGGGGCTGAGGAGGATTTGCTGACCAAGTAATACTGGCTTTTAATAGGAGAGGAAAGGGAAAAGCTACAAACACCCAAATACTAATGATTTTGATCCTCATTACATTAGTGTTTATAACAAAATTTGTTGTTTGTCACTATATGACAAGTCCTGTGCTAGGAGCTTTATTTGTATATATTTAATCTTAAAACACATCCCAGTGAGGTAGATACTATCATTATTCCCTTTTTCAAGAACAAAATTGAAGCACAGAGAAATTAAGTTCCTCGTCCACAGTTGCAGAGCTGTCCAACAACAGGGCCAAGGTCCAAAGCCAGGGGCCGGCTGGGCGCGGTGGCTCACGCCTGTAATCCCAGCACTTTGGGAGGCCGAGGCAGGCAGATCACTTGAGTTCAGGACTTTGAGACCAGCCTGGCCAACACAGTGAAACCCCATCCCTACTAAAAATACAAAAACTAGCTTGGTGGCAGGCGCCTGTAATCCCAGCTACTCAGGAGGCTGAGGCAGGAGAGTCGCTTGAACCCAGGAGGTGGAGGTTGCCGTGAGTCAAGATCGCATCACTGCACTCCAGCCTGGGTGGCAGAGTGAGACTCCGTCTCAAAAAAAAAAACAAACAACAAACAACAACAACAACAACAACAAAACACAAAGCCTGGGGCCTAAGTCCCTGTGCATATCACATCAAATTGGGTTCAAATAGGCTCAAACTCATTTTAAACTAGTATTTAACTTAGTATTACCAAAACCGTGGGGCTGGCTTCTCACAGATTCAATGCCAGTGAAGACATGTTTAAGCCCATGAGCCGGAAAGAAATCCAGGACCTTCTGGATACTGAACTCATAGCGGCCTTTCTTTGTCTTCAACCTCAGACAGAATCTGCAAGTGGAAAACCCCAGGGACGTTTGGATTTTAGAAGTTAAGTCTACTTTGTTCACTGATTCACCCCCATCCACCCCTGCCAAAAAGAAAACACCTGAGAAAAAAAGATTATGCTTATTATTGCCTTCCCATTTATCAGTCGTTACAGTAGATGGCAGGACCATTTGCCCCAGGGGATTGAAATTACACACCTTTGGTGTGTCATCAGACATACAAACCTTTCTCATCAGTGTGAGGTTTGGCACGGAAAAGCAGTCACTTCTGCTGCCCCATGCTGTTTTCGGCTCCAGGGAGGACACATATAATTTTTTTAAATGCTTCTTTTTCTAATTAAAAAGTAGCACAATCACTCAATAGAAAACAGAAGAGGATATTACTCATAACCCAATGCCCAGAGACAATGATTATTCTTATGATACACTCGTCAGGCATCCCCCGGGGTCATTGTATTCTGATCTTTTGTTAGGTCCCTGTTTGGGCTCCAGTTGTTGGAAGCTCTGGCTCTCAGGACATTGTTTTTGCCACTGGAATTTGGCCTGTCTGCAGCTGAGACTCTGTCTTCGTTCAATTCAAGAGCCTGGGAACTTTATATTCTCTTCCATTCGCCCCACTGGGGGGCTCCCTGCTGTGAAAGGTAGATTTATCATTAAGTCCCATTGTTCCAGCACTTGTTTCTTGGTACGACTGATTATGTTATTGTTTGCAACTATCTTCTGCCTCTGTCTGAGGGTATTACACGTCCAACACCGTTTGCCACGTGACTTCCAGGAGCAATCCAGTAAGGGGAATATGTTGGCAGATTTGGCCTTGTGACTCGCTTCTTCCAATGGAATGTGAGCGGACATGATTTATGCTGTCTGAGCAGAAGCTTTCAATGAGATTGCATAGTTTGGCTTGGCCTCTTGCCTTACTGCTTTCTGCTGTAAGATCCACAGTTCCCAGATGATGCTGCTCTTTCAGCCTGAGTCCTGGAGTGAGAAGATGGGAGCAGAGCTAAGCAGAGGCAGCTGAGCTGCAGACTTGAGTGCAAGAATTAAACCTCTGCTGTAAACCACGGAGAGTTTTGGAGTCTGGGTTACAACAGAATGCTGACTAACACACTGGTTCTTTACGTAAGCCAGGAGGAGACCCTACATCTCCTGGGGCAAACATGCTTCAGTGGAGGCATCAAAACTGCTTCCAGCTCCCTCCTTAAACTGAGGCATAACTTCACCCTGCTTTCACTGACAGGATCCAAATATTGACGTGCATTTTCTCCCGTTGATGGAGGCTGAGTTGGAGCCCTACCTCCTGAGTTCTCTGCCACTCACCTCTGTTTGACCTTGGGCAATTTCTCTACCATTTTGTTCCTTATTCTCATTTTGGCAAAGAATACCTACCTTTTGGCAATGAACACCTACCTCATTTTGGCAAAGAATACCTAAGGTAGTTAGAGTATCCCTAAGGTAGTTAGTTATTCCTCTAATAACTACTAATAATAACTCTGAGGTAGTTAGTTATTTTCTAACTGCCTTAGAGTTTAGATTTGAAGAATAAATGTAACAAATGGCAGCGACGATGTTTATCGTTCTCTCACTCCCGCCCATGGATGGACTCTCACTGTCCAGGATGTTGTGTGGGAAGTTCACAGAATGGAAGCTCTAGAATGGAAACTTCTAGAAAGGAGCTGGAGGCCTGGTGCTGTTGGCGCTTCTGCTGCCCAGCTGTCACCTCTTCTGGTTTCTCATGGACTTTATTCCCTCCTCCTGTAGAGGAGCTTCCTCCAAGGCCACAGAGGCAGAGGGCTTTCTGTGCTGTCTCTGTTCACAGCAACACAGGGGAGAACTCTGATGGGCCTGACTTGGGTCATATTGCCATCCCTAAGTCAATCCCTCCGTTCAGGAGGGTATCCCAGCCAGTCGTGCCTGGGCTCACACACCCTGTTGTGAAGGGTAGAGTCAGAGTCTGTTGGTAGAAACATCAAGAGAGCAGCACGGTACTCAAGGTTACCACAAAGACCAGTGCGTGATCACTAAAACTTAGACATGGCTTGCGGTAGTTGGTGGCAACATGAAAAATGCATGGGTTTGGAAAGCAGGCAACTGTGTGACCCTGAGAAAACGTCTTCATCTTAATATACCTTGATTTCCTCATGTAGAAATGGAGATGATAATTTCTCTCTCTCAGGTTTATGATGATGACATTAGGTAACGTATGAAAACGTCTGGAGTGTAGGCTTAAACAAATCCTAGTTATTATTCCCCAAGATTAGTTATACTTGAACCCAGGCCTGCCCAAGCAATCACTTTTCAAGTGTTTATTATTTTCATTTACACCAGTAATCCACAGCATAGTTCTTTAGTTAGTGGGCATGGGGCCAAACTATTTCATGGGAAATGCTTCAGAAAGGAGGCATTTCCCCACGCCTGTCTCCCAGCATCTGACTTTGCAATGAGAACCACAGCTCTCAGATGGACCCAAGTGCTCCCATCAGTAGCTCCCTGTATTCTCTTCCTGGTGGTGAGCCACCTGGGAACCCAGATTGTCAGAGGGTGGCAATGAGACTGGGATATACGCAAGAATTTGGGTGGTTTTAAGAGACTGTCTCAGCTAGGATGCCTGAAACACTTTCACTTGTGACATTAGCAATTCTTAACCTACTAGGTGTAATGAACCACTTTGAGAATCTGAATGAAGTTATAGACATTCTCCTCAGAAAGATGCAGAGGTCGGGCGTGCTGGCTCATGCCTGTAATTCCAGCACTTTAGGAGGCAGAGGTGGGTGGATCACTTGAGGTCAGGAGTTCAAGACCAGCCTGCCCAGCGTGCTGAAACCCCATCTCTACTAAAAATACAAAAATTAGCCGGGTGTGGTGGCACATGACTGTAATCCCAGCTACTCAGGAGGGTGAGGCAGGAGAATCATTTGAACCCAGGAGGCAGAGGTTGCAGTGAGCTGAGATCGTGCCACTGTACTCCAGCCTGGGTGACAGAGCAAGACTTCATCTCAAAAAAAAAAATGCAGAATTAATTACACATACAATTTTAGGAGGTTCATAAAGCTCCAGGAAGCCAGCCCTGGGGTGCCAGGTGGAGACTCTATACCTGTGTTCACTTAACAGTTAACCTGGCTGGTGCTTTGGTGGGCCTTGCCAACTCTTTCTCCATGACCCTCTTTTGTGCAGGCACTCATGTCTGACCAGCCTTTCTTCTGTTGGACACATTCTATGTCAGGTAACTTAGAGTCTTGGCATGAGATATGCTCTCAATAGGTCTTTGCAATCCAGTCTTGCCTTCCAAAGGGCTATTCTGCCTCAAGTTGATCTCATACTTCTATTTTGATGCAGGACATATGAGTTTTAAAGTTTTTCTCTCAAAAGGATATTCTTATTTCAACATGCTTTAGCAGCATGAAGATTCTCTTGCTCACAATAGATGGAAAGTCTGCATTCAAAATGGCATAGGCAGAGCCTGGTGTGGTGGCTCACGCCTGTAATCCCAGCACTTTGGGAGGCCGAGTTGGGCAGATCACCTAAGGTCAGCAGTTCGAGACCAGCCTGGGCAACATGGTGAAACCCAGTCTCTATCAAAAATATAAAAATTGGCTGGGCGTGGTGGCGGGTGCCTGTAATTCCAGCTACTCGGGAGGCTGAGGCAGGAGAATTGCTTGAACCCAGGAGGCGGAGGTTGCAGTGAACCGAGATGCACCATTGCACTCCAGCCTGGGCAACACGGTGAGACTCCGTCTCAAAAAACAAAACACCAAAAAAACCCCATACAAAACAGAACAAAACAAAAACAAAATGGCTTAGGCAAAAACAGGGAATGGCTTACAACTAAAAAGTTCAAGAGTCATGACTGACTTCAGGAACAGCCACCTCTGTGGGCTCAGATGCCATCAGAACTTGTTCTCACTCAAGCTCCTAACACCGTCTTCCTTTGTTTTGGCTCCATTCTCAGGCAGTGTTTTCCTCATGGGGACAGGAAGCAGGACAGCTTCCATTTAATGTTCCAAGGGCACTAACAGATGAACTGTCATCTTCCCCTCAGCTCCAAACCTGCGCCTAGCAGTTCCAGGCTTACACCTTATTCACTCTCAGAAATGTGAAGAAGTTCATTTCAAACCAGTTTCCCATGATCTGCTTGGGGAAAAGCAAACCTAAGACCATCTCCCTTCCCCATCTCCAACCAGAATGTACTTAGCCATTCTTCCTTAGTGATCACTGAATGAGTTCTTACTCTGCTGGAGTTGGTGTAGTGGGTGGAGGGGACAGATGGAGACATAAGTCATTGGGTAAAGGCAGTGCAGTAAAGTCTGTGCTGCGGCAGGGATGGGGAGCAGGTATAGTGGGGGACTCAGAAGGACTGCTACGTTTTGCCTGTGGGAGTCACATGATGCTTCTCTCAACGGGGGATATTTGAGCTCATTCTTGAAGCATGAGGAGTTTTCTAGGTAGAGGTGAGGGTAAGGGTCCTTCTAAGTGGAGGAAATAGCAAGTGCAAAGGCTTAGAGGAGCAAAAAAGGCAAAGAGTGTCTAGGAAACAGTGAAAGATTTCACGTAGCTAGAGGAGGGTGCTTGTGTAGGAGTGCTGGGAGATGCAAAGAATGGGGGCAGAGTGGAAAGGAATGCAAAGCTTGTTATCATTATGTGGAGTCTGGACTTCATTCAGGGGCAATTGGCAGGGTACTAAAGAGTTTTAAGCCCCTGCCATAACTAGGTAGGCATTTAGAAAGATCACCCTGACTACAATGTGGAAGATGGGTTTGGAGGGGAAAGCCCTAGAGGCAGGAGGCATCTGAGAAGCTAGTGCCACCTTCCAGGAGAAAAGGGATGCGTTGACCTGAGGCAGGTGAAGAAGGAATGGACTTGCGAGCTCTTTAGGGGGTAAAACGGACAGACCTGGGGACCAGATGGATGGGGATGAGGAAAGAAGGGTCTAGGATGATTCCCAGCTTTCTCCACTGGGAAACTGGATGAACGGTGGTGGCCTGCACTAGCTGGGAGAGGCGCAGGTTTGGAGCTGAGTGGAAGATGACAGTTCACCTGTTAGTGCCCTTGGAACATTAAATGGAAGCTGTCCTGACCTCATCTGGGTTCCTGAGTCTGGAGGTGGTGGGTCTGGAGGGGCCCATGAGGCTTGTAGGCTGTAGGTGGTGGTGTGCAAGCAATGATACCCTAGCCAGGGTGTCACCACTAGCAAGAAAATGCCCCACGATTGTTATTATTATTGTTATTGTTTTATTCTGTCCTTGCATGTTCCCCTCAAGATTCCAAGTCCTGAGGAAGGGAAGGTCCCTTTGGCCTGTGGGATCATGGGCCCACTCTTGACTCAGGGAGAGCAAGAAACTCTGATTTTCAGCTACCTAAGATGGCACAGTGGGGACAAGGAATTTCTCCAGAAGAAATAAATATATTCATCCTATGAAGAGGAAGTACGTGTCAAGTGACACCAAAATGACAAATATCCACTTGTTACTTTACCGTTTATTTCAGCCTCAGTTGTCCCCATGGTGAGTGCACCTGCCCCTAGCACTGCCCAGAGGCTGCATGAGTGATTTCACCTAAAGCTCTGGCACTCTCTGTTTGTATCATAGCAATCGCTTTTGAAGTGTTTATTACTTTTATTTACACCAGTAATCCACAGCGTCCTTCTTTTTATTTTTATTAAATTAATTAATTAATTAATTTTTGAGACGGAGTTTCACTCTTGTTGCCCAGGCTGGAGTGCAATGGCACAATCTTGTCTCACGGCAACCTCCGCCTCCCGGGTTCAAGCGATTCTCCTGCGTCAGCCTCAGCCTCAAGAGTAAGTAGTTGGGATTACAGGCATGCGCCATCACGCCCGGCTAATTTTGTATTTTTAGTAGAGACGGGGTTTCTCCATGTTGGTCAGGCTGTTCTAGAACTCTCGACCTCAGGTGATCTGCCCGCCTCGGCCTCCCAAAGTGTTGGGACTACAGGCATGAGCCACCACGCCCTGCCAGCGTCATTCTTTAGTTAGTGGGCATGGGGCCAAACTATTTCATAGGAAATGTTTCAGAAAAAAGGCATTTCCCCAAGCTTGTCTCCCGGCGTCAGGCACTACGATGACACAAATCGCTTATGACCAGCGTTCACCGATGGCCATAACCCGGTCACGATCATAGAGCACGGTTGGCCGGCTCCTGGATCCGTCATGACGCGCCCGCAAAGCAGCTTCCTCCCGAGTGGATGAACTCACACTTTTATTGAGCACGCACCACGTGCCGGCTGCTATGCCAGGCACTTTCACACACGTTTTTTTTATTTATAATCCTCACCTTGACCCTGAGATGTGGATGGCATTTTCTCCATCTTAAAAATGAGAAAAAAAATAGGGCTCGGAAGCGTCAAGTAACTTGCCCAAGGACACGAGCGGAAAGTGGCGGAGCCTAAATGACAACCTGGGCCTGCCTGTCGCGGGCTCTTTCCACCTCGGCACCAGGAGGGCGCCCGGCGTGTGCGCGCGCGCGGCCTCCTGGTGGTTCTCCCTGTGGCCTGGTGGGAACCCGCGGGGCCTTCCCGAGAGCGGCCAGGGCCCCGGAGCCCGGCTCTGCGCAGGCCGCTGCCGAGGTCCAGTTCCCGGGGGAAGGCAGCTTGTGCTCTGGGCGGAGAGCCCGTGGAGCGACTCGGGTTTAATAGACGCGCCGGTCCTCTTCCAAGAGCCTGGAAATCTGCAGAGGGATCCCGCCTTTCCAGGGAAGCCGGGCTGGGTGAAACTGACAGGTCTTGGCGCGCGGAGGAAGGGGTGGCGGGGAGCCCGGCCGGCTCCCTCCCAGGCTGCGCTCTCTCGCGGCTCCCCGAGGCTCCGGGCTTGGCTCCGCGGTACCTCTGGCTGCAAACACATCGGCCCCAGAAAGTAGGTCAGCGTGCGGCAAGCTCTGTCCCAGGCGGCGCTGCCGGCTCCCCCGCACCCCTGGCCTCCAGTCTCCTGCAGCCTCCCCGGCCTGCGGTCGGCGCCCTTGCCCTCCCCCCGGGTCTGCAGTGTCCTCCTCTCCTCTGGCTCCTCTCCTACTCGCCTCCTGCCCTCTCTTTCGCTCTCTCCGTCATTTGAGCCCCCCTCTTCTCTGTCTCGCTCCTCTCCCCTTTCTCGCCTCCTGCTCCCCCCAACTCCGTCGGTCTGACACTCTCCCCTCCTTCTTCTCCTTTCCTCTCCTCTTAACATCTTGTCCCATTCACTTCTGGTAGCAGTAGTTAATAATACAACCAGTCTGTTGTCTTTTTAAAGAGATACCGTGCTTGTTTCAAAGAAATCAAAGGACGTAGGAAAGTTTACATGTGGAAAAAAAAGAGAAAAATCCCACTACTGAGAAATAGCTTTAGTTAACACGGGATGCACTCTACTCAGATATATTTTTATGTATACAAAGAGTTAAAGGATATAAATATTTTATAAAAATGAGACCACAAATAGATGCTTTTTCATTAAAAGTATTCATATTAATTTAATTTTGTAATTCAATACAAAAAAAACTACAGTATAGTGAAGTGGAAAGAATTGTTGAATTTTATTTTATTTTAATTATTTTATTATTATTTCTTTTGGGGATGAAGTCTTTTTCCGTCGTCCAGGGTGGAGTGCAGTGGCGACATCTCGGCCCACTGCAACCTCCGCCTCCCGGGTTCAAGCGATTCTCCTGCCTCAGTCTCCCTAGTAGCTGGGATTACAGGCATGCACCACCACACTCAGCTAATTTTGAATTTTTAGTAGAGATGGGGTTTCTCCATGTTGATCTGGCTGGTCTCAAACTCCTGACCTCAGGTGATCCGCTCACCTTGGCCTCTCAAAGTGCTGGGATTACAGGCGTGAGCCACCGCGCCTGGCCACGCCAGGCTAATTTTTTGATATTTTTAGTAGAGACAGGGTTTCATCATGTTGCCCAGGCTGGTCTCTAACTCCTGACCTCAGGTGATCCGACTGCCTCGGCTTCCCAAAGTGCTGGGATTACAGGAGTGAACCACTGTGCCCGGCCTGTACCCCTAGTACTTAGAACAGTGCCTGTAACATCGTTGACACTTACAGGTACTTATTGAATGAATAAATAATTGAACATGACTTGGAATCTTGCCTAAAAAACCTAGGCACCAACTTCAACATGGTGATCCAAGTACCCAGCTTTTCCAAATCAGTTAGACTAGGCTTCTAATGAGAAGGACGGGAGCTCTAAGACTAGAGGACTAGAGGTGTCCTAAGGCCATTAGGACTTTTTTTTTTTTTTTTTTTTGAGACAGAGTCTCGCTCTGTTTTCCATCTCTGGCGCCATCTCGGCTCACTTGCAACCTCCGCCTCCTGGGTTCACGCCATTCTGCCTCAGCCTCCTGAGTAGCTGGGTCTACAGGCGCCCGCCACCATGCCTCGCTAATTTTTTAATATTTTTAATAGAGACGGGGTTTCACCGTGTTAGCCAGGATGGTCTCGATCTCCTGACCTTGTGATCCACCTGCCTTGGCCTTCCAAGGTGCTGGGATTAAAGGCGTGAGCCACCGCGCCCCGGCCTTAGGCCGTTGTTAACTTCTCCATTGGTAACAACGGAGAAGTGTTTATGTAAATGTGGGGCCATTTGCAGCTCTTGAGATTAAGTGAGATCGCTGGTAGAGAATGGAGAAGAAGGCAGAATTCAAGTTTTCTTCCCTTGAGTTCATTTCTGTGCTGCTTCAATAATAGACACAGACACAGAAAAATCCATTTTCCCCACTCTTTTATTTTTGCTATTCTGATCATTTGTCCCCCTTTTAAAAATAAACTTCCCATGTCTTCCAAAAAAAAATAGACCTATTTTTCATTAATATTAGGGACATCAGACCTCCACATCTATAAATTGTTAATCTGTGGAAAATCATAGGCTCTCAAGAAGAAGCAGGTTCCTCTGAGCTCACTCTCTTGCACAGGATTTGCCACCGGGGAAAGGAGGTGCCAGCCTACCTTACCTGGGTGCTTCTTGGGAGGAAAGAAATGTGTCATTCTGCATCCCCTGCCTATGAAGACTAGAGACTCCATTACCTGGCTTAGTTTCCATTCAGCTGCAGCTCTCCTGAGCTGTGGCTTAGCACACCAGGTTCCCTCTGTAGAGGATGGTCCTGAATAGAAGATTGGGCTCCAAGGGCGGTCTTAGCCTTCTTCAGTCAGATACTTCTTCAGTAAAGCCTTCCCTGATCACCTGGTCTATGTCAAGATATTTTTATTTCCTGCTTCACAGAACAAATACCATTTCTTGCAAGCACCTATCTCAGTTTATTATTATATATTCATTTGTGTGGGTTTTTGGGTTTTTTTTTTTTTGAGATGGAGTTTCACTCTTGTTGCTCAGGCTGGAGTGCAGTGGCACGATCTTGGCTCACTGCAACCTCTGCCTCCCAGGTTCAAGCAATTCTCCTGCCTTAACCTCCCGAATAGCTGGGATTACAGGCGTCCACCACCATGCCTGGCTAGTTTTTTTGTATTTTTAGTAGAGACTGGATTTCACCATATTGGCCAGGCTGGTCTCTAACTCCTGACCTCAAGGGATCCATCCGCCTCGGCCTCCCAAAGCACTGGGTTTACAGGCATGAGCCACTGCACCCAGCCTTGTGTGGTGTTTTCATTAATGCTTGTCGTCACCACTAGACTATAACCTCCATGAGGGCAGGGGCCATATCTGTTTTTATTAACACAGTACTCTCAGAGTGTGTGCTTGGTAAATGTTTATTAGCTGCATAGATGGATAGATGGATGAGCGGATGAATGGATGGACTGACAAACTAAGGAACTGAAAATGTTTTGGTTAATTTTTCTGAACTACAAAGGCATGCATCACATAAATAAAATCAGGAAGCAGACCATGTCCCCCTCATAGTGTGGCAGGATTTGAGTTAGGAAAAGACCTTGAGCTGAGGGCAATGGAGCCACCTGAAAAGCTTTCGGCTGCAGCACTCAAGATGCCAAAGATCTGGAGGAAAAGTGAACACAAACAACCCTGAGCTAAGGGGGTTTGGAAATTCCAAATACCTGGTGTGGAGATAACCCAGCAGGTGTGGAGCATCTGCATATGGTTCACATAGACTGTCAAGGTTTAGAAAAGCTGGGCGCAGCCTGATGGGGGTCCTCTCCCAACATGGGGCTCATGGGAGGGACAGGGAGAATCAGATGAACAGACATAAGACAAGTTCTTGGCATAAGAAGGTGTCACTAACTGAGCTATTATTTGAATAAAACACAGTCAAGTCTCCTGAATGTATTTTGTGAGCCCCGTGATGATATGGTTTGGCTGTGTCCCCACCCAAATCTCATCTTGAATTGCAGCTCCCATAATTCCCATGTGTTGTGGGAGGGACCCAGTGGGAGATAATTGACTCATGGGGGCCGTTTCTCCCATACTGTTCTCATGGTAGTGAATAAGTCTCACAAGATCTGATGGTTTTATAAGGGGAAGCACCTTTTGCTTGGCTCTCATTCTCTCTTGTCTGCTGCCATGTAAGACGTGCCTTTCACCTTCTGCCATGATTGTGCAGCCTCCCCAGCCACATGCAACTGTGAGTCCATTAAACCTCTTTTTCTTTATAAATTACTCAGTCTTGAGTATGTCTTTATCAGCTGCGTGAAAACGGACTAATACACGCTGACAGCCTCTTTTCATATCTTTGGCCTTCGTATCTTCCTTGTTAAGGTGTCTGGTGTCCCGCATTGGCAGCCGAATCTTAAGCTAGCTATGGAGTATGGGGTTGTCCTCATGGATTTGGTATTCTCAGCCTAACCTGAGGACACTAACTGGGCAGTGTGACTTCCTGAGCCCCTTTGGAATGCAGAGCTGCTGAAGTGGGCCCCTCGATAGTTTGGGTTCCTGGAATAAGGAGTGGAGGGAAGGCCTCGTGTGTTGGCAGATGCTGTGGGAGGAGCCGGCTCAAGCCCACATGCCGGTGTCAATCCACAACTTAGTTTTAGTTTTAGGTGATTTTTAAAAATTCTTGATACCATGTAGATAAAACAACAAGTTGTTTAGCTTTTTCTCTTTGTAACCATTTGCTTCAGAATTAGGTAAGACTCAGTATGCAAAATCCAGTACCCAAGCAGAGAAACAGCTGATTACTAGCATGGAGATTTTGGACAGGGACACACGCTTTGCAGGGAACCTGGAAACCAGCCACTAATGACAGAAGCACCATCTGCATTCACCTCCCCACTGATCACCTCCCGCTGGGTGTCCCACAGAAACCTGGACCTCAATATGTCAAATATTGAACTTATGACATTCTCTGGGGTCCCCTCTCTTAGTGGCTAACACCACCATTGTTTGTGTTGAGAATCATGCATTGCCTTCGACACTGCCCCTTCCTCACTTCCACATGCATTCTGTGATTGCGTCCTGCTGGTCCTGCCTCCTGAGTGCCTCTCCGAGGCATCCCTTCTCTCCTCCTCTCCACCCACCTCTGGCATCTGTAGCCAGGCACAGGGAATGCATTTGTCTCCCTGCCTTCATTATCACCCCTCCTCAAATCCCATCATTCCACAGCCACTGACGGCCCACATTCTCTTAGGATAAAGACACTTCATGACCTCACGTGGGTGAGTTATCCCAGCTCTATATTTCCCTTCCTGGTGACCCAGGCTCCAGCCAGGATGAACCTCCTTCATTCACCTCCTCCAACACGTGGGCCGCTCTCTGCACTGTCCCTCTAACCTGTCCCCCCACCTTGTTCCCACTGCCTGGGCCACAACACATGGGCCACTCTCTGCACTGTCCCTCCACCCCATCCCCCAACCTGTTCCCACTGCCTGGCTAATTCCTACCCATTTTTTTAAGTCTGGGTAGACAGCACTGCTTGGTCCCCAAAGCTGTCAGGGGGCCGGGAGAGGTGGCTCACGCCTGTAATCCCAGCACTTTAGGAGGCTGAGGCTGGTGGATCAACTGAGGTCAGGAGTTCGAGACCAGCCTGGCCAACGTGGTGAAACCCTGTCTCTACTAAAAATACAAAAATTGGCCAGGCATGGTGGCGCGCACCTGTGGTCCCAGCTACTTGAGAGGCTGAGGCAGGAGAATCGCTTGAACCCGGGAGGCAGAAGTTGCAGTGAGCTGACATCGTGCCATTGCACTCCAGCCTGGGCCACAGAGTGAGACTCCGTCTCAAAAAAAAAAAAAAAAAAAAAGCTGTCAGGGTAGGGAGCCTCCCTCCTGCAGGTGTCAGTCTGTGTTGGGATTACCTCTTCACTGTTGTAGCTTCAGTGCCTAGTGTAGAGTCTGGCACATAGTAGGTGGTCAATAAATGTTTATAAAATGAATGAGTGAACAAAAACAAGAGAGAGAGTTTGGCTTGGCGTGAAATGGGCATATTAAAACCTGATAGGTTACCAGGGTGTATTAATGAGAAATGATGACTTTCTGGCTAATGAGGTAATGGGTAATTCTAATTTTTTCGTTTCCTTTCTCTACCTCCTCTTTTCCCCCTTCTCCCCCTCCTCCTTTTGGCTTATGTATTTTCTATAACTTATGCAATCAGCATGTATTTATTTTATAATAATGTAAGAAAAAATGTCTTATTCGTTTTATGGCCACAAAGAATGAATTTTGCATTTTGCATCACAAAGATGAAACACTGAACCCTGGGGGCTGTTCATCGAAGGTCAGTGGCAGCTCTCTCTTCTGGATGTATTTTTCCTTAGCTATATCTCAGCATTTCAAGGATTTTTAGCCAATTAACGTAGATGTATGTGAATGAAATGGCTAAAAAAAAAGTCTTCCAAGGCCTAAAAGTCGGCAAAATAATAAATGACATTTAAAAGGAAGCAAAAACACTCTGAAGAAACTAAATGCTACATATCATGGAAAAATGAATGCATTTTGACAAATACTTGTTACAAATATGAAATTAAGGTGGACATGTCCTTGGACAGACAGGCCACAAGTGCTCCAGAGTGGAAGGAAGGAGATGCCTCCCCTGTGTGCCGTGCATGGCCATTCACATGACTGCTGGGTTCTCTTCATCCTAGAGGGTTCATAGACATGAGTTCCCACCCAGCCCGCTCCTGCCTGAAGAAGGAAGACGTTCTACCCCAGCCCAGGTATCTGGGTGTGAGTTGGGTCCTTAGATGGGAAAAGCATGCTGGAAGTTTTATCTGAGATAGGAAAGAAAGAGCACCCTGGTTTTTGTTTTTTTTTTAAATCTCTGGGTCTTGTTCTTTTGGATCTCGACTTCCAGGAATTGAAATGTTTAGGAAACTGCTCCTGCCCTTAGCTAATGCATTCTCGACACAGCCGCGTGTTCTACTTACCTAGTGCTGCATACCACATTCCCCAAATTTTCGTGCTGTCAAACAAGGATTTTTAAATGATGGATTCTGTGGGGCAGAATTCTTTTTCTTTTTTGAGATGGAGTCTTGCTCTGTTGCCCAGGCTGGAGGGTACTGGTGCGATCGATCTCAGCTTACTGCAACCTCCTCCTGTTGGGTTCATGTGATTCTCCTGTCTCAGCCTCCCAAGTAGCTGGGATTACAGGTGCGCACCACCACACCCAGCTAATTTTTGTATTTTTAGTAGAGACGGGGTTTCACCATTTTGACCAGGCTGGTCTCGAACTCCTGACCTCAGGTGATCTGCCCGCCTTGGTCTCCCAAAGTGCTGGGACTACAGATGTGAGCTGCTGTGCCCGGCCTGATTTCTTTTTGAAGTATAAGATATATGCCAATTTTATTCCAGATACATGCCTATTGCAAAGCACGGTGCCTGACACATGATATTCACCCAGCAGAGATGTGTTACATGAACAAATAAGTGTTACAAGGCGCCCAGTTCACAGAGGCCAGCTGAAAGCTGATTCTGGGGCTGGCCTGGAGCCCCAGTTGACCACATCTCCTAAAGGTCCCTGGGCTTCGTTCCCTTCTGCTCTCTCCTAGTATCTGCAGCCTTGATTTCATGCTTCACCCTGACCCAACCGTGCTAGGGCATTAAAGAGAGGTCCCTGCCCGTCAAGGCTGGGTGTTAGGTGGGAAGCAACGCCCCCTCGCGGCTAGCGTGCTGGTGGCTGTCACAGATCTCAAAAGGAAGACACCTCTGGGAACCAGAGTTTAGAGATCCAGCTGCCCTTTCCCTTGACATTCATTGAGATTCATTTCCACCCTCAGGGAATCTGGGTTTTATTGGTATTTGTGAAGGTTTCTTTTTATTACGGTTGGCAACTAGGGAAAGATGTCATCACACAAATAAGCTTGCAAAAAGCTGAGTGGAAAATGTTGCAAATATTAAGAAAGTGACTTTTTGGTCACA
The DNA here is from genome assembly GCF_029289425.2 of Pan paniscus. Lineage (NCBI taxonomy): Eukaryota > Metazoa > Chordata > Mammalia > Primates > Hominidae > Pan > Pan paniscus. The sequence continues at coordinate 90,676,036 of NC_073267.2, read as the reverse complement.
TTCCCCTGGCTGCCACCAGGTGAATTGACTTAGGGCAACTGTGACTTACTTTTGGCTTATAACTTCCATGAATAAAGCCCGTATAATTATGCTGTGACCCCACAGCTAATTATCTTTCTTTCACTCGCTCTGCTCTGGCCCTGTGGTCTCTGCTGATCTTCAAAGCCATGCAGAAGGCCCCACCATTAGGGCCTTTGCACTTTCTGTCCCCAACTGCTCTTGACCTAGGGGTTTTCACGGCTCACCTCCTTCTCTCCTTCAAGTCTTTACTGAAAGAACATCTTCTCCACAAGGCCTTCTCTGACCAACCTGTTTAAAATTGCAAGCTCCCTGCCATGGTAGGCTCCAGACCACTCCAAAGAACTTAGCTCCTTTTAAAATAATGTGTTCATTGGCCGGGCCTGTTATCTCAGCACTTGGGGAGGCCAAGGCAGGTGGATCACTTGAGGTCAGGAGTTTGAGACCAGTGTGGCCAACCTGCAGAAACCCTGTCTCTACCAAAAATACAAAAATTAGCCGGGCATGGCGGTGCTTGTACTTGCAACTACTTATGAGGCTGAGGCCTGGGCAACAGAGCAAGACTCTGTCTCAAAAAAACAAAAACAAAATGATTTTTTGCTAATTGTCTGACTGTTCCCACCAGACGTCATGCTCTAGGAGGGTAGGAATTTGTGTCTGCTTTCTTCACTGCTGCATCCCCAGATCCTGGGACAGTGCCTGGATCATAGTAGGACCTCAATGAATATTTGTTACGTGAACGAATAAACAACTCTGTCAATTACCATCTTTCATTCTGGGCATATAACAGTTTTGATAATCAATACCAACAACCTGTAAGATATTTCTTATTGTCTCTGTTTTGTAGAAGAAGAAACACAGGCTCAGAGAGGTCAATTAACTTGCCTAAGGGCACACAGCTACTTCCTGGCTGAGTTTGAAATAGAGTTAAAATGAAGCTGACACTCAAATCAATGCACAATGCGCTCTTTTTTTTTTTTTTTCTTTTGATGGCGTCTTGCCCTGTCACCCAGGCTGGAGTGCAGTGGCACAATCTCAGCTCACTGCAACCTCCACCTCCCGGGTTCAAGTGGTTCTCCTGCCTCAGCCTCCGTAGTAGCTGGGATTACAGGTGTGTGCCACCACGCCTGCCTAATTTTTGTATTTTCAATAGATACGGGGTTTCACCATGTTGGCCAGGCTGGTCTCTAACTCCTGACTTCAGGTGATCCACTCACTTTGGCCTCCCAAGCTGCTGGGATTACAGGCATGAGCCACCGCACCCAGCCCAATGCACTCTTTAGCTCTGCATTCTCTCCTATTGATGCAAACACCTCAAAGAGACCCAGCCCTCCTCCATGGCTGGGCGAGGACAGGCAGGATCAAAGAGGAACAGTAATACAATTCCAGGGACGAGACATTTGGTATAGGCAGAAAGTGCAAAGGAATGTAGGCTGTTCAGCCGGAGGGTTCCTTTGTAAGTTTTGGGTGAAGCACTGATTGGTTGTTCTCCATGCCAGGCTACAGAGGCTGCAAACCAGAAGACGTGGGGGTGCATTTTGGGAATTCTTGTCTGTAGCAGCCCAGTCTGTGGGAACTGGGAAGCACAATCTCCCTAAACTCCATGCTGATCAGATTTCCCAGAGAAACTGTTTCTGCCGACCACATCTCATATTTTTAATCATGATGATAAATAATTCTATGCGATATGATGATAAATATGGGAGTCACACAAGACATTTTAAACTAAGCGCCTGTTGTCTCCAATTCACAATTGCAGAAATGTGGAACCAGCCCAAATGCCCATCAATCAATGAGTGGATAAAGAAACTGTGGTATATATATATACGATGGAATACTACTCAGCCATAAAAAGGAATCAATTAATGGCATTCACAACCACCTGGATGGGATTGGAGATCATTATTCTAAGTGAAGTAACTTAGGAATGGAAAATCAAACATCGTAGGTTATCACTTATAAGTGGAAACTAAACTATGAGGATACAAAGACATAAGAATGATACAATGGACTTTGGAGACTCGGGGGGGAAGGGTGGAAAGGTGATGAGGGATAAAAGACTACAAATTGAGTTCAGTGTGTATTGCTTGGGTGATGGGTGCATCAAAATCTCAGAAATTGGCCAGGCGTGGTAGCTCATGCCTGTAATCCCAGCACTTTGGGAGGCCAAGGCATGTGGATCACCTGAGGTCAGGAGTTTGAGACCAACCTCGCCAACATGGTGAAATCTCATTTCTACTAAAAATACAAAAATATTAGCCAGGCATGGTGGTGCATGCCTGTAATCCCAGCTACTCAGGAGGCTGAGGCTGGAGAATTGCTTGAACCTGGGAGGCAGAGGTTGCAGTGAGCCAAGATAGCTCCACTGCACTCCAGTCTGGGCAAGAAGAGCAAAAACTCCGTCTCAAAAAAAAAAAAAAAAAACTCAGAAATCACTACTAAAGAACTTCCTCATGTAACCAAATACCATCTGTTCCCCAATAACCTGTGGAAATAAAAAATAAAAAAATAAGTGTCTGCTATCTGACTGCCCAGAGTCAGTTCTCAGGAGGGATTCAAAAGAAGAGACCAAGAGATTCTGATATGATGCTGCCGGGTTCCCTCTAGTAGCTTGGAAATAAACTGAACTGAGAGATTTGAGTTCTCAGTGGGGTCTTCAGGGACCCTGGGCCTGAGCAAGGGAGAGTGATGTCATAGATGATCTGTGGTTCTTAAAGTATGGCCCTCAGACCTGCAGCCTTACCTGGAAACCTGTTAGAGATGCAGATTCTCTCCCCTCTCCTACTCAGTGCTGAATCAGGGGTCCTAGCAACCTGTGGTTTGACAAGCCCTCTGGGTAGTTCTGAAGGTTGAGAACCACTTGTATATATCGTTGCAAAAACAGGGCCTCAGTGGCCTTCTGCTCTCTTCAATATTTGTTGTCCCCTAATAGCTGTGCTGTAGGATCTGGAGTCCAATCTGGGTGTGAATGCAAGTTTGAATACAAAAGTAGTTAATTTCCCTGAGCCTCAGTTTTCTTATTTGTAATATGGGGATAAATAATACCTGTGGTACAAGTTTATTATAGTTAAGTTAAAATTAAATGAGATAATGTATATGAAGTTCCTGGAACACAGTAGGTACTCAATACCTTCCTTTGCCTCCTGCCTTCCTCCTCTATTAGCCCAGACTTTTGTTCTTGTTATGAGCAACAGAAAGTCAATTCACAGTAACTTAAGAAAAAATTAAAACGTTATGGGTTCAGGGAATTCCAGGAAGACCTGTCCATCCTTGCTGCCTCGAATTTCTCTCACCCCACTTATTCTTGAACCCCCCCTCACCAGGTTTTTATACCTCTACTCCACTGAAACTTCACTTCTCCAGTGACCTCCTTGTGACTAAATCCAATGGTCCTTTCTCAGTCTCTATCTGGCATGTGCTGTCAGTAGCGTTTGGCACAGTTTATCACTTTCTTCTTTTTTTTTTTTTGAGATGGAGTCTGGCTCTGTCACCCAGGCTGGAGTGCAATGGCGTGATCTTGGCTCACTGCAACCTCCGTCTCGCGGGTTCAAGCGATTCTCCTGCCTCAGCCTCCTGAGGAGCTGGGACTACAGGCGCGTGCCACCACGCCCAGCTAATTTTTGTATTTTTAGTAGAGATGGGGTTTCACCATTTGGCCAGGATGGTTTTGATCTCTTGACCTCATGATCCACCCACTTCGGCCTCCCAAAGTGCTGGGATTACAGGCGTGAGCCACCGCCCCCAGCCAGCACTTTCTTCTTGACAAGCTTTCTTCTCTTGGCTTCCAGGACACCCTCCTCTCCTGGTCCTGCCATTTCTGAGTCTTCTTGATCTCTGTCGTTCTGGAGCTCTCTAAAGGTTCAAGTCCCCCAGATCCCATTTTGTGGCCCTCTTCTTTTTCTTCCTTTTTTTTTTTTTTTTTTTTTTTTTTGAGGCAGAGTCTCATTCTGTCTCCCAGGCTGTAGTGCAATGGCATGATCTTGGCTCACTGCAACCTCTGCCTCCTGGGTTCCAGTGATTCTCCCGCCTCAGCCTCCTGAGTAGCTGGGATTACAGGTGTGTACCACCACGCCCAGCTCATTTTTTGTATTTTTAGTACAGACAGGGTTTCACCCTGTTGCCCAGGGTGGTCTCGAACTCCTGACCTCAAGTGATCCACCCACCTCGGCCTCCCAAAGTGCTGGGATTACAGGCATGAGCCACCATACCCGGCCCCTCTTCTCTTTTCCATCCACACTCTCTTCCTAGATGATCTCATCTAACTTCATGTTTTAATCCCATCCATGTGCTGACAGCTTCCAAATTTATATCTCCAGCTGGGACCTCTTTTTTGAATTCTACTCTAGAATATCCAACTGCCTTTGCAGCGTCTCCACTTAGATATCTAATAGCTCTGTCAAACGTAGCATGTCCCAAATGGAGCTTCCAATCGCGCCTGTGCACACCACAACCCACTCCATCACAGTTTTCCCATCTCAATTAATGGCAGCTCCATGTTAATGTAACTCAGGCCCAAATCGCTGGCTTCAGGCTTGTTGCCTCTTTTTCTCTCATATTGTACATCCAGTTGGCAGCAAGTCTTGTTGGTTCTGCTTTCAGGATCTATCTGGAGTCTAATTCAATGGTAGAGGTCTCCATCATCTCTCACCTAGATTTTTGTAGTGGCTTCCTCAGTGCCTGTGCCCGCTGCAGGTAATCTCTATACAGCATTCAGGGCAATCATGTTAAAATACAAATCAGATGATCTAACTCTTATGCCCCCAGATCCTCCAGGACATGTTTCCCCCACCCGTTGCCTCTCTGTGTTAGTTTCTCAGGACCAATGTCGCAAATGACCACCAACTCATGGCTTAAAACAACAGAATTCTATTCTTTTCCAGTTGTGGAAGCTAGGTGTCTGAAATCAAGATGTCATGCTCCCTGTTGGAAGTCTGAGAAACGATCCCATGCCTCTGATGGTGGCCAGCCATCCTTGAACGATCCCATGCCTCCGATGGTGGCCAGCCATCCTTGAACGATCGCATGCCTCCGATGGTGGCCAGACATCCTTGGCATTCCTTGGGTTGTGGCATCATCACTCCGATCTCTGCCTGCATTCTCACATGGCCTTCTCCTCCATGTGTGTGTCTCTACACAGACTTCTTATAGGGGCACCAGTCTTTGGACTTAGCACCCACCCTACTCCAGTATGAAAGGAAAAAACTCTTGGGGCCCCCAAATCACTAAGCTAAAGGGAAAAGTCAAGCTGGGAACTGCTCAGGGAAAACCTGCCTCCCATTCTATTCAAAGTCACCCGTTTGCTCACTGAGATAAATGCATATCTGATGGCCTGCTTTGGAGAGGCTAATCAGAAACTCAAAGAAATGCAGCCATTTGTCTCTTATGTACCTATGAACTGGAAGCCCCCTCCCTGCTTTGAGTTGTCCTGCTTTTCCAGACTGAACCAATTTTCATCTTACATATGTTGATTGATGTCTCTTGTCTCCCTAAATTGTATAAAACCAAACTGTGCTGACTACCTTGGGCACATGTTATCAAAACTTCCTGAGGCTGTGTCACAGGTGTGCGTCCTCAACCTTGGCAAAATAAGCTTTCTGAATTAACTGAGACCTGTCTCAGATATTCAGGGTTCACAGCAGTATGACCCCATCTTGACTAATTACATCTGCAATGACCTTATTTCCAAATAAGGTCACATTCTGAGGATCTAGCAGACATGAATTTTGGGGAGACATTAGTCCACCCAGCCTACTCTCTAACCTCGTGTCCTGGTCCTCTGCCTTCCTTCTCCTTCCTGCTTCAGCCACCGTATCCGGATCACTGCCCTTTAGACATGCCAGGCTAGGTCTCAGGGTCTTTGCATTTTCCATTCCCATTGCCTGGAAGGCACCCGCAGACACCCACATGACCCACTCAAGTCTTTTCTAAAATGTTACCTTCTCAGTGAAACCTTCCCTGGCCACCCAATCTAAAATTTTAACACCTCCCATCAAATTGCATATTCTTCTTTTCAGCATTATTTGTCCCTCTGTAGCACCGATCACTTTCTGACATACTATACATTTTACAAAAAAGAATGTGTTGAAAACATTTTGAATTAATGAACTCAGTAGAATCTAGGAGTGGGGCTACTTTGGTTATTGAAATTATGTCATTTAAATCTAAATGTAAGCACTCTTTGTTTCTTTCTGTTGGCTTCCTTTTCATGTAGGCTCTTCTCTTATTTTGGTCTGATGACCACCAGAAACTCTAGGTTTATATCTTACCAGCTTGACGAGAATCTTAATCAGCTATTACCATAATAATGCTGCATAACAAAACACCTCAAAACTCAATGGCTTACAACAAGAAGCACTGATTTTTCTTTTCTTTTCTTTTTTCTTTCTTTTTTAGAGATGAGGTCTCACAGTGTTGCCTAGGCTGGTCTCAAACTCCCGGGCTCAAGTGATCCTCCCATCTTAACCTTCCAAAGAGCTGGGATTACAGGTGTGAGCCAGCGCACCTGGCTGAGCACTTATTTTTCTATTTCACAGTTCTGCTGCTTGGCTGAGACAGCTCTGCTCCTGATAGGGGATTGGCTGGGCTTGGCTCTAGGGCTGCAGTTTGGAATCAGGTCTGCTCCATGTGTCTCTATATTTCCATGGCATCTGCATCTGTCCATGGACTCTTCTGCTCATGGCACATGGTGGGAACTCAAGAATGCCAGTGGAAACATGGGATGCCTCTCAATAGTTTGACTAGGAATCATGCACTGTCATTTCTCACTACATCCCAATGGCCAAAATAAGTCACTTGGGGTGGGGAAACAAACCCCAGCTACCCGCATGCACTGCAAGGTCACATGCAGTAGAGAGTGAAGGATTTAGAACACTCATCTAATATCCAATAGTAAGCTTGGCAGAAAGAAAGAAATTCTTCTCCATTAGTTCCTGAGAAGGTCCTGGGCTGATTCTCATTTGACTGAACTGCTTCACTCAATCCCTGGGGCTTGGGGCAGAAACAGAAATGATTAGACTTGCGCCATGCGCTCACTCACATAGAGATGGGCAGCGGGGTGGGCAGGGTAGGGAGGTTACCCTTTTCCAAGGCCCTGGATTAAGAATTAGAAAGAGATGTCCTTCCAAAGGAAATTTGGGGTTGTTCTTATCAATCTGGGGTTGTTTGGGTGCTGTGCAAACAAAATCGCAAGTCTTTATCCCTGGAGTATGGCCTCCTAAAGATAGATACCTGTCCTAATCCCCCAAACCTGCAAATATGTTATCCTACATGGCAAGGAGAAATTAAGGTTGCAGATGGAATTAAGGTTGCTAGTTACTAACCTTAAGATGGGAGAGTAACCTGGATTATCCAGGTGTACCCAATGTAATCACAGGTGTTCTAAAAAATGGAAGAGGGGCCGGGCACAGTGGCTCACGTCTGTAATACCAGCACTTTGGGAGGCCGAGGCGAGCAGAACACGAGGTCAGGAGATCGAGACCATTCTGGCTAACACAGTGAAACCCCGTCTCTACTAAAAATACAAAAACAATTAGCTGGGCGTGGTGGCAGTTGCCTGTAGTCCCAGCTACTAGTAAGGCTGAGGCAGGAGAATGGCGTGAACCCGGAGGCGGAGCTTGCAGTGAGCTGAGATGGTGCCACTGCACTCCAGCCTGGGTGACAGAGCGAGACTCTGTCTCAGAGAAAAAAAAAAAAAAAAAGGAAGGTGGGGCAGTGACAGTCATGAAGATAGAAGCCTGGAGGCATCTGGCAAGTGGTAGGCCTGGGAAGCAGAAACATTACATGGCATGGAACAGGCACTGTGGCACTTGGCTTGGGAGTCTGAAAGTAGTACCTTGCCTAGGAATATGACGAAAGGAAAATCCACGGGCTACCTCAAACTGACATGTCCCACTCTTTGCATGGGAAGTGGGTCATCGTGGCAGGGCAGGGGAGAATAGGCTTCCTTGCTTTTCCCAGCTTTTGAAGCCGCCCACATTTCCTTGGCTCATGGCCTCTTTTTACCTTCAAAGTCAGCAACAAAGCATCTCTGTAACCCTGCTTCTGTTTTCATGTTTCTCTCATTGCCTCTTTCCTTTTTTTTTTTTGAGATGGAGTCTCTCTCTGTAGCCCAGGCTCGACTGCAGTGGCTCGATCTCGGCTCACTGCAATGTCCGCCTCCCGGGTTCAAGCAATTCTCTGCCTCACCCTCCTCCTGAGTAGCTGGGATTGCAGGTGGCTGCCATCACGCCCGGCTAATTTTTGTATTTTTAGTAGAGATGGAGTTTCACCATCTTGGCCAGGCTGGTCTTCAGCTCCTGACCTCAAGCGATCCACCCGCCTCGGCCTCCCAAAGTGCTGGGATTACAGGCGTAAGTCACCGTGCCTTGCCAGGAACAGTGTTTTAAAGTGTTCTTGGCCAGGCGCAGTGGTGGGCAAGAGGAAGGAATGGGGTGCTGGAAGGAACCTCATGTAAGCTGGGGTTATAGGGCAGACAGAGAAGAGGTGTGTTCATAGAGGAAGTAGCCACACCCAAATCTGTCTTGGCAGGGAGGGAGCATAGGAGGCCATCTCTCTCCTTCTACCCTGTGGTCACCTGCATGTGCTTCCTGTTGGTTGAACCCAACTAACAACAGAAGGGTAATTTGGAAGAGAGAATAATGACCAAATACCCATAACCTGTGACTGTGTTACCTCACATGGTAAAAGGGGCTTTGCAAATGTAATTGAATTCAGGTCTTGAGATGAGGGGATTAAACTAGATTATCTGGGTGGTCCCAGTGTAATGACAAGGGCTCTTGTAAGAGAAAGAAGAAATCACGAGAGGAAGGATGAGAGATGCAGATGTGACAATGGAAGTAGCCAAGGGCCAAGGACTGTCAGTGGCCTCTAGAAGCTGGAAGAGGCAAGGAATGTATTCTGCCCAGGAGATTCTCCCCAGGAACCTCTAAAAGGGGCCAGACCTGCTAATATATTAATTTTAGACTCATAAGTTCATGCTAAATCATAAGACTCATTTTGGACATTTGGCCTCCAGAACTTTAGAAATAAATCAGTGTTGTTTTAAGCCACTAAGTTTGTGGTCATTTGTTACAGCAGGCACAGGGCACTAATTTAATAAGGGAGTCCTGTGATGTGGTCCATAGGGTTGGCTTCTGGTGTCACATGGAAGGGCGGAGAATGGAGTGGGAAAGCAGACAGAATAAGAACAAGTGTCAACATTCGGAAGTCAGGAGCTCTCTCTGGAAAGCCACAATCCTTCTGCCCATGGTTAGTGTGAAGCACAAAGGGACTAGTGGATGAGGAAGTCGCTTTGAAGTGCAAATGATTATTATGGGGATGTACATGATTTTGGTATAGTGCCAAAGACCCCCTGCACCTGTCTATAGTGGAATGGCAGGAGTCTCTGATTTTTGTTTGGGCTTCAACTCTTACCCCCATTTCCAGGCCAGGTGTTTGGCTGAGGCCCCGTCTCTCTTCCTCCAGTGATGGGCATGAGACCTAGAACTGCACTAATCAGCATTGCCCTATCCTGGCCAAATGATTGGTTGAAGGATGAGCATATGACCCAAGCTGGTCAAATCAGAGTGAAACCCAGGACTTGCCCAGGAGCTTCCCGGAAGAGAATTTCTCTCTTTTTATGCAGGACTCGAACCTGGGAGAATGTGAGGGAAAATCTTTCTGAGCTGTAGCCAACACAAGCAGAAGAAAAAGGCAGAGAAAAGCCAGTGACATTGTTCAAGTTCCATAATCTGGCCACACCTCTGTCTGCCATAGCTCTGATCTTTTCTGTTTTATGTCAATGAGTCACTTTTTTGCTTAACCATTTTGAGTTAAGGCCTTTGCTCGGGACCAACCCGGCCTCTTGCTTGGTCTCTTTGTATCTCATTGTGCATTGAACATTTGCTCGCCTGCGGTTTCAACACCTGTGTAATTTATCAAAGAGGACCGTAGACACAGGTGACAGACAGGTCATTAATGACAGGTTTTCTGAGTGGCAAAAACTGTCCCCAAAATAGGATGCTTTGTGTTCTTCCATTTGAAATGGCTTCACCATCAAGTCACACAGGGAGGTTTTGGCCCTTACATTTGTAGGGGCGTAACATTGCAACAAAGACCCAAGAATCAATTTCCCTTTTTTGGAGTGAGTAAATATAGAACTAGCCATTTCCAGAAAGCAATGTGCTAGATAGATATACTCTCATAAGAGGGTGATTTTCCTTATAATTATACCAAACTAACTATCATTTTATAGTCTTTATTGTTTGCAAAAATTTGTACATACATTATCTGATCAAATCAACCCAAGTTAAAACCACCCCAAGAGGTGTGTATCATAATCCCCATTTTATAGATCTGGAAATTGAAACTCCACTCTATGAGGTTAAAATAGGTCACCCATGTTCTCTAGTTAATGAGGGTAAGAGATAGAATTGGAATTTGGGTCTCTGTGATTTCAAAATTCCATGTAGTTCACATCATACTACACTGGCAGAATGAGAAAGTTTGTGGCAGTGTTAAGTCAAATTGGCTCAGAGTCCACTTTATATTCTTTGCCGCCAAGCCCATCTCCATGGCTTCCTTGGACCATTGGAAAAGGGCCATGGAAACATCAGAGTGTCTCTAATAGAAAGTAGCGTCAGAAGTTAAGAGGTTACCAACTTGGTCTTCCTCCCTCATCTTTCACCGCATCATGAGACGAACATGCCTTGGCTGGACAGGTAGTCCAAGGAAGAAGATGAGAGATATGTGAAGCAGATGTGCCTCAGTAGAGCCCAACCGATATCAGCCAAACTCTAGCTGACTTGTAGACATATGAATGATAATAAATGATTGTTATTTTAAGCCACTGAGTTTTGGAGTGTTCAGGTGATTTGTTACACAGCAATAGCTGACTGATACAATCCTCAATGAAAATGATTCCCACTGGGCATAGCCATTTCTGCTGGTGTGTTGTGGTTTGTGGTCAACTGTGAGTGTGACTGTCCTTTTTCCTGACCATCACTTTTGGTCATGTGGGACTGCTTATGCCCAATTTCTCAAATCGTCTTTTTTGTACATAGCTCCTTCAACTTCTGGCCATTAGCCATTCTTCCATGCAAGCTGAAAACTGACTTCTAATGCTAGGCAAGCAGACAGTCACCATGGCAACCCCTCCATCCACCCGCTCTTTTCCATCTCCAAACTCCAAATCCTACCATCTTCTTTTACCAACAAATCACATCAAATAAAAACAAAAAGATTAAAGCCTGCTTGCATTGATAGGCATGCAAACTCATGCAAACACCTGACTGTAGGCAGCAGTAGCCTATCCAGTTTGTCAAACATCCAGGTTCTTGGTGACAGTTCAGGTCTTGGAGAACCAGGAAGAGCCAGGATGAGCCTTCAATACCTGTGAAAGGAGAGTTGAAAAGGAAGGGGAATTGGGCAGAAAGAGCCTCAGACCGCAGCACACGTTTAAGAACATTTTTTTCCAGGTTGATAAGGAGGCAAAGTTACCCTTAGAGGAGTCCCAAATCCTCAAGAAGGGGTTGGCACTTTACTGTGCTGTGCTCAGTCACTGGGTGGAGTAAGCTTGGTAGAAGCACAGCCTCAGGGTGAACATGAGTCAACTTTGTTCCTTCAGCAGGAGATCTGGGTGATGCCTTTCTGTGGCCACTATACTCTAAATCCCAGGTTGGCCCTCAACCGATATGCCTTGAATAGAGAAATGTGTTTAAATAAAGGGTTGAGAGAATGGGGGTTGGGGGAGTGGAGAAATTTGACCTCTCCATGGAGAGGTCGGCTTTTCTAGAACATATTCCTACGGAGCAGACATGGAATACCTGTCTTAGAGACAGGGACTCAAGACTAGTTGCCTTTCTTTGTCTAAATCGGGAATAGTAACTATATGTGCTTGGAGTGGGTGGCAGGATTTGTGGTTGTTGAACATGTTGCCGACTGTCAAAGGTTACATGGTAGCAAAACAAGATCATAGGAATCATTTCTGCAGGTTCCCCTTTAGAGCAAAGGAGGAGGTATACAAAGTCCTCAAGATCTGCCTCTGTAGCCAGACTCCAGGTGTAGAGAGATAGTTTAGGGTCATCCATTTAACAAATAATAATTGCACACTTGTGCTCAGACTGCACCAGGGGGATGTTCCAGATAGCCCCCATCTGCCTGTTCAGACCCCCCTTTGCTCTCTACCTGTCTCCATCTTGCTCTGGCTGCAGAGGCTGACTTGTATGGAAAGCATCAGGCTCCAGTACCCCCTGGCTTATGGTTGGGATTGGCCAATGGTGACGAGTAGTGGGAGGGGGTGTCTCCCAGCAGAAGATGGGAAGGAGGAAGGAAAGGGGGCTCAGGCAACTTCTGCTCTGGCTCTTTCTCTTTGACTACATGATTGACAATTAGGATTTTTCTCAGGGGGCTGATTCTTTACAACTGTCTCTCTTGTGACTTCCTTAACTGACCCCTCCTATGGTAGTAACTACTGGTTATTGCCCCTACACCCACTCCTTTGTGTAACTAAACCCTCCTGTACTTACTCAACTGATTCAGTTGTGCCATCAGTCTCCGGCAAGACCTGGGAGTGATAAAGGAGCAATAATACAACAGACATGGCCTGTCTGGGGATGACAGACATTGTCTTAGTCTTCTCAGGCTTAAACAACATTCCATAGACTAGGTAGCTTATTTCTCACAGTTCTGAAGGCTGGGACCGTCAAGCTCAAGGTGCTGGCCAATTTGGTTCCTGGTGAGGTCTCTCTTCCTAGTTTGTAGATGGCCACCTTCTTGCTGTATCTTTACATAGTGGAGAGAGATTGAGAATGAGCAAATTCTGTGTTGTCTCTTCTTTTTTTTTTTTTTGAGATGGAGTCTTGCTCTGTCACCTAGGCTGGTGTGCAGTGGCGCGATCTTGGCTCACTGCAAGCTCTGCTTCCCGGGTTCACGCCATTCTCCTGCCTCAGCCTCCCGAGTAGCTGGTACTACAGGCGACTGCCACCATGCCCAGCTAATTTTTTTTAATTTTTTTAGTGCAGACGGGGTTTCACCATGTTAGCCAGGATGGTCTCGATCTCTTGACCTCGTGATCCGCCTGCCTCGGCCTCCCAAAGTGCTGGGATTACAGGCGTGAGCCACCACGCCTGGCTGTCTCTTCTTATAAGGGCACTAATTTTATCATGAGGATACCCTCCACACATGACCTCATATCTACCTAATTATCTCCCAAAGGCCTCATCTCCAAATAATATCACACTGGGGGTTAGAGATTCAGCATATGAATTTTGGGGGTATACAATTTAGCCCATAGCAGACATCAAACACATTATTCCATAAACATTTTAAATTATAATACAGTAAAGTCTACAATGGAAAAGTACTTGGTGCTCCTTGTTTGGGATCAGATGCAGTCAGAAAAGGCTCCCGGAGAGGTGCCATGTTTCATGTGCTCTCTGGTAGGCACCAAAGGAATGTGCCAGGCACAGAAAGACCTGACGTGGGAAGGAGCTTGGGGTGTTCTAGGAACCTAAGAAGGCTGTGGGTGGCGGTTGGAAGAGTGGCAGAGAGGAGGCTCAGGAGGCAGGTGGGGCCATGGGGGACCTTATCCCAGGAGATGGCCAAGATATCTGCATGGGAAAAGAATCTCAGCCCTCCAAGTCCCCTTGTCCAACCCCTCATGAGATACACTATCTCCATCTGGCCATTCCCTTGTCTTCTCTCCTTGAGCCCTGAAATTTGAAGGTCATCAAAATTACTTTTCAATTCATGTTTGACCAGTCCATATAAATCTGTCTTCTGTCTCTCTTTTTTCAAAAGAATAGGCTTCATGGGCGGGGAGGATGTTGGTCAAAGGGTACAAAGTTCAGTTATGCAGGACAAATCAGCTCTGGAGATCTAGTGTACAACATGGTGAATATAGTTAATACTGTGCTGTATAACTGAAACTTGCTAAGAGAGTAGATCTTAAATGTTCTTATCACACACACACAAAAGTAATTATGTGAAGTAATGGATATATTAATTAGCTTGACAGGTAATTGTTTCATAATGCTTATGTATATCAAAACATCATATTGTATACCTTTAATATATACAGTTTTTGTCATTTATACATCAAAAAAACTGGAAGAAAAGAAAATCAGGGGAAAAAACCCAAAAAAAGAAAAGAGAGAGAGAAAGAAAGAAAATAAGATTCAAAGAGGTCTCCAGCCCATGATCACCTGCTGGTCTTAATAAGGGCATGGTTCAGGGGCCCCCGGCTGGGTCAAGGGAAAAGTCCCAAGGGTTAAAATGCTGAGTAAAGACTGGGGCACCTTCTGCTCTCCTGTCTTCCTCTGGACTGTAGAGGTCTGGGAGGATTAACACGTTGTGAACCACATGGCAAGATGGCCCAAATGGCTCACAGGCAGAACCAGCCCAGTGCACAGAAGCTTGGTTATTAAAAGCTCCCAGGGGCCGGGGCGTGCAAGGCAGACTGCACTTTGGCAGGACACTGTGGAATCTCATTTATTGGCTCCATTATCTGAATTAGGAACAATTTGAAATTATGACCACAAGATAGAAATAAATGATAAGAGCACTTACAATTTTCCTCTTCCCTGCTTGTCTGTGTTGTGGGCATTGTGAGGGCCTCGCCTGCCTTTCCTCATCTTTCAGAATCATTTCATTAAATTTAATCAGTTCTTCTAGATCCCAGAAAAGGAAGAAGGGAGCCAGTATTTGTTATGTGCTAGGCTCTGCATTAGTTTTAATCCAGAAGCCACACACAGCAATTCAGCATCTCATTTAATCCTCCCAGTGGCCCTAACACAAAGGTATTCTTATCTGCATCGTGAGTGTTGATATGCTGAAGCTTAGCAAGACTGAACAACTAACTGTAGTCCCTGAGAGTCCATACATACATCTGTTCATCCATCCACCTATTCATCTGGCAACCCATCCTTCCTTCCATCTATCTGTCCATCTCTCTTGCACCCACGTAGCAATTACTTATTGTTCACGTTTTTTGTGCTCTGTGCTGGGCCCTGGGGTATCATGGAGGCAGGAAACACTTGGTCTTTGGCCCTCATGGAGTTCCCAGCCTAGTGGGGTGAATGCTCCGCCCTTCCTGGGTCCCTTCGGTGGGTTGTCCCAGAGAACTTCTTACCTGCCTGGGCACAGTGGCTCACGCCTGTAATTCCAACATTTTGGGAGGTCAAGGCAAGTGGATTGCCTGAGCTGAGGAGTTCAAGACCAGCCTGGGCAACATGGTGAAACCCTGTCTCTACTAAAATACAAAAAATTAGCTGGGTGTGGTGGCAGGTGCCTGTAATCCCAGCTACTGGGGAGGTTGAGGTATGAGAATCGCTTGAACCCGGGAGGCGGAGGTTGCAGTGAGCCGAGATTGCACCACAGCACTCCAGCCTGGGTGACAGAGTGAGACTGTGACAAAAAAAAAAAAAAAAAAGAACTTCTTACCCACAGCCCCGATTCAAGGTCCTCTGCAGTCTTGATCTCGACTTTGGTACCCACAGGAACTTGGGGCATGTCAGTGGCACATGGGTCACCCTCAGCCCTCCAAAAGGAATGAGTTTTAGGGTAATCAACTGTCTCAGATGCCTGAGACTGGGGGGTCTCCCAGGACATAGACTTTTAAGCACTAACACGAGTCTTGGAAAAACTAGGGTGGAGAGTCACCATAGCTCAGTTGTTCTCAACAGGGGGGTGCTTTTGTTCACCCCCCATCCCCCTGCCCAGGAGTGCAGTGGCTCGATCTCCGGTCACTGCAACCTCCGTTGCCCGGATTCAAGCAATTTTCCTGCCTCAGCCTCCGGAGTAGCTGGGATTACAGGCGCCTGCCGCCACACCCACACAGCTTGGGTGGAGGTGCTATTCCTGACCTCTAGTGGGTCGAGGCCAGGGATGCTGCTAAACATCCTCCAGAGCACAGGGCACCTGCCACCCCCACCCCCAGAAAGAGTTATCCAGTCTAAAATGTCAATAGTGCCAGGAATGAGAAACCCTGCCCTAGCTGGTAAGGACAATGGAAGGTGGAGGGAAAAGGGAGTATATAACTGGTGGGTTTATCTAGATCAAGATGGAAATTGAACAGCTCTGTGTGGCTACCAGTTAGTTAGACCCCAAGTTTCCTAATCCACGGTTCTGCTGAGTCCTTGTTTCTCAGTGTTTGGTCTTTTGTTTTCGAGACAGGGTCTCCCTCTGTCACCTAGGATGGAGTGTGGTGGTGCGATCTTGGCTCCGTGCTTGGTCTTAAGAATTGCCTGGAGTGCTTGTTAACAGTCAGGATTCTAGGACCGTCTCTGGTCTTGCTAGATCCAAATCCAGGAGAGGAGACTGGGAATCTGTTTTTTTGTCACATGAGGTTGGAAAACGCTGTGCTGAGTCACCGATGGAGACATGCAAAGCTGAGGGGGCTGAGGGCTGTGTAGAGCCCGACCCTGGCCACCTGGGTGCTGGTTCCACTGTGGGACAGACAGAAAGCGTATTTCTGTTGCTGGTCAGGTACTCATGGTCTTTCTTGCCCACAAATTACTCAAGCTGTTAGAGGCTAACTGGCCATCTGCTCTGTGAAGTCAACCTGAGCAGATGTGCATGCACCTGGAAGGGCTGTTTGAGGACATATGGGGACCTTCTTGCTGTCCGTTTCGGGAGGTGGAGTCTCTGAAGTCAGATCCAGCAATAACTTGTCACAGAGCAAAAGGGCCAGGGCCAGGGCTAGGACTTTGAGAACTCCTGGGTCCATGACATTTTTTTCTTTGCGACAGAGTCGCACTCTGTTACCCAGGCTGGAGTGCAGTGGTGCCCTCTCAGCTTACTGCAACCTCCAGCTCCTGGCTTCAAGTGATTCTTCTGCCACAGCCTCCCTAGTAGCTGGGACTACAGGCATGCACCACCATGCCTGGCTAATTTTTTATTTATGTATTTATTTTTCGAGATAGAGTCTTGCTCTGTCACCCAGGCTGGAGTGCAGTGGTGTGATCTTGGCTCACTGCAACCTCCGCCTCCTGGGTTTAAGCAATTCTCCTGCCTCAGCCTCTTGAGTAGCTGGGATTACAGGCATGTACCACCATGCCTGGCTAATTTATTTTTGTATTTTCAGTAGAGATGGAGTTTCACCATGTTGCCCAGGCTGGTCTCGAACTCCTGGCCTCTAGTGATCTGCCCGCCTCGGCCTCCCAGAGTGCTGGGATTACAGGCATGAGCCACCGCGCCTGGCCCATGACATTTTGTATTACTCTGTGCACCTTCTCTCCAGAGCTGAGAGCTGGGAGCCTGTGGGTGGGGGTAGCAGGCAGGTTCCTCAGGACTGACTATAAAACTCACTGCGGGATTCTCTCTGCCAGCAGAATAAGAAACTGCTCTTTGTCTTACTTTGTTTCTATCCTGCCATGGATATACACCAAAGGATTTTGAATCAGCTTACAAAAAACCCACACACAGAGTAACACAGAAGATTGTACAAAAGAATTATAAAAAAATCCAACCCAGGCTGGGCATGGGGGCTCACGCCTGTAATCCAAGGACTTTGGGAGGCTGGGGTGGGAGGATCTCTTGAGCCCAGGAGTTCAAGTCTGTTCTGGGCAATATAGTGAGACCCTGTCTCTGCAAAAACAAAACAAGTTAGCCAGGCATGGTGATATATGCTTGTGGTCCCAGCTACTCAGAAGGCTGAGGTGAGAGGGTGGTTTAAGCCCAGGAGGTCAAGGCTGCAGTGAGTCATGATCATGCCACTGCACTCCAGCCTAGGAGACAGAGCAAGACCCTATCACAAAAAAAAAAAAAAAAAAAAAAAAAAATCAAACCTAGAGGAATTATCTGTAGTATGGGGAATCATGCTCAGATTTGACGTTAAACTTCCTGCTAGCCAAAGTAAAAAGAAAGACACTGTTAGTTGCAAAATTTTAATACCAAATGTTTTAGAAACTTATGTGATTTCTACACGGGCAACTGGAAACAGGAAAATTTTTTTACATGGGCTTCATTTGGGGACAATGGATAGAATGATTTTTTTCAACATCATCCCTGCTACAATGCTATAATCAGTTGCACAAGACCATTTCTTATTTATTTATTTATTTATTTATTTATTTATTTATTTATTTATTTATTTTTGAGACAGGGTCTCACTGTCACCCAGGCTGGAGTGTAATGGTGCGATCGCTGCTCACTGCAACCTCTCCTTCCTGAGTTCAAGCGATTCTCCCGCCTCAGCCTTCCAAGAAGCTGGGATTACAGGCACCTGCCACCATGCCTGGGTAATTTTTGTATTTTTGTAGAAACAGGGTTTCACCATCTTGGCCAGGCGGGTCTTGAACCCCTGAGCTCAGGTGATCTATCCGCCTCGGCCTCCCAAGGTGATGGGATTACAGGCGTGAGCCACTGCACCCTGCCACAAGACCTTTTCTTACAACAACCCATTGAAAGTCAAGGTCATATATACAGGGGCCAATGATTTTAGGGGTTAAGGAAAGTTTTTATGGCAGCACAAGTTACTTTGGAAGGGTCTACAGAATATTTTGCTATTGATATAAACAGAATATTGTAATTCTTGGACAGATGACTCAGTAATTCTGCTTCTACAAATCTATCTTGAAGAAATAATTGTGGGCAAAGATTTATATACCAAAGCATTTACTTGTCATTACTTAGCCCATTCCTTAAACATGTATTCGGTATTATTTCTATGGTGACAGGCTGTATTCTAGTGTGGACATGCAATGGTGATGTAAAAGCTCATAGAGCCTATAGTCCAGTCTAGTGGCATTGCTCTAACTAATGGCATTGTCATTGCATAGATAAACACAGTTGTGTGTGAGAGAAGTAGTAGAATCCCTAGCATCTGACAATACCTGTTTTAGTCTGTTTTGGATTGCTCTAAAAAATACCTGAGGCTGGGTAATATATAAAGAAAAGAGGTGTATTTTGGCTCATGGTTCTACAGAGTGTACAAGAAGCATAATGCCAGCATTTGCTTCTGGTGAGGTCCTTAAGAAACTTACAGTCATGGTGGAAGGTGAAGGGGAGCAGGCCTGTCACACGGCACAGGAGAGAAAAAGAGAGATGTCAGGTTCTTTTAAACAACCAGCTCTCACATGAGCTAACAGAAGAACTCACTCATTCCCAAAGGATTCACCCTATGACCAAAACACCTCCTACTAAGCTCCACCTCTAACATTGGGGATCACATTTTAACATAATATTTGGAGGGGACAATATCCGAACTATATCAGCATGGAACCAATAGTTGCTTTATTGCAATTAAAGTGAAGAACCAATGCAACTTGCTCTTGGCAAGCTGAGATGGAGGTAGACGTGTGCATGCATTTCAGGAAGTACCGTATTAGATTGAAGGGTCCAGTGGGCATCATCAGAATGATTTACAGAAGGGATAGAGAATGCCGGTTCTCCTGGAGCATGGTTAGGTGAAGGTGGGTTCAAAGTTCTACAGGGAAGCAAATGCATTCATGCCCTTCCCAGATCCTCTGGTCTCTATTCTAATATGTGCCAACAGAGTCCTCTGCAGATATTGCATCTGCAGAGGACTCTGCAAAGATTGAAATGTGGAGGCAGAGATTGCATCTCTGCAGTATCTGTGCCTCTCCACCAAAGGGCCTGCTCTACCCCATGCGCAGGGGACAAGCTAGAAATGCTGAAGAGTTCCTAATGCCAGGAGCAACATTCAGCCAATGGCAAGTGGGAGTTGGAGGATACTACCGCTGCATCCTTGCCTCTTAGGGGAAAGACTCCGACATATGTTCTATGTTGTCTCAAAGACTTTCCTGGTAGAACTCAGCCCCAGTTGTACATGGCAGTGGCCTACTCAGTAACAGAACCCTTTATTGGCTACCTTCCATTCCCTGATTAATTTTTCCACTGTCCTTCTGATGCTTCCTTAAAACTACTAGCACTCAGCTGGGCGCCGTGGCTCACGCCTGTAATCCCAGCACTTTGGGAGGCCGAGGCAGGCGGATCACAATGTCAGGAGTTCAAGACCAGCCTGGCCAATACGGTGAAACCCCGTCTCTACTAGAAATATGAAAATAAGCCAGGTGTGGTGGCAGGCGCCTATAGTCCCAGCTACTCAAGAGGCTGAGGCAGGAGAATTGCTTGAACCCAGGAGGTGGAGGTTGCAGTGAGCTCAGATCGTGCCACTGCACTCCAGCGTAGGCAACAGAGCGAGACTCCATCTCAAAAACAAAAAACAAAAAACAAACAAACAACAACAACAAAAAAAAACAAAAAACTATTGGCACTCAAATTCTTAAGATCTGCTTCTAGTGGAACCCAATGATCTTTATAAACAGAAAAATTAAACATAGTCAATTTCAGTTAATAGATAACAGTGGATTGGCTACTTGGAAACTCTGTCTCGCTTTCACGTTTTTGGTCCCCAAACTCAGTTCATGGATCCTACTGCGTAGCCAAGTGCAGCAGCTATATGAGAGTGGGCCGTCACCGAACAGGCTCTTCATGCAGAAGCTGCCACGGCATGGCTGTCTTTGGGAGGCCTCAGGTGCGTCTAGACTTGCCAGAGGGACTTAAGAAGGGAGTGATGGTGTTGGTGTGAGACATGGGAAGGGAGGCTAGAGCCAGTCAGGCCAGACTGGGATTCCTTTGACCTTGACTTATTGACAGATGGGAGCCATTTCTGTTGGCCTTGTAATTGTACATTGGAGATTTTTGTGGCATCAGTGAGTGTGCGTTAGTGGAGTGGGTAAGATTCCAGGCCTAGAGTCAGACCAGCAGTGGGTCTGACACCTGGAGTTGTATGTCCACACTTACCTTATACGTGCATATATGTGTGTGTGTGTTTGTTTGTGTGTGTGTGTGTGTGTGTGTGTGTGTGTGTATGTATAATTCAAAATATAATTTTGCAGTTTGCAGGTTATCAGGCCTAGAAAATGTGGCTGGCTCATCTCCAAAATATATATTTACAGAGAGATAAGACCCATGAGCATGGGAAAAAGACCTATTTTCTTCAAAGAAAATTTTCAGTATTGAAAATTTCAAATATACACAAAAGTAGAAGAATAACATCATGAATCCCTAAATATTCATCACCCAGCTTCAGCAGTTATCAATATCTTACCAATCCTGTTTTGTCAATGTAGCCCTCAGCAATTTTTTTTTCTGTAGAATTTTGAAGCAAATTCCAGGCAACAAGTCATTTCTGCTGTTATCTTCAGTTTGCATGGTAATGGATTTAGGCTCATTCTTCTTCACGCCTAAGACCCTCTCTGTAGGCTGAAGACGCTCTCTGTAGGGCCCGAGGACTGTTATCTGTGCCGGGCTGTGGAGTCCTGTTTGCCCCCTCCCACAGCCCTGGGCACCCCCCTGCTTGCAACCCCTGCTTTCCTCCTGGGGTTATTGTTTGCAGCGATGTTTCAAGGTTGTACCTCACTTATGTCCAGGTACCTGCCACCTGCTTCTCTAGACTTACCTGGCGTAATTCATGCTGAGTGCCTGTCGCGTCTCAGGGAAGGCGCTGCTGCCTCCACATTTCACAATAAATATCTTTTTAAATGGCCTGGTGTTCAGGCTCGTTTCTCATTTTCAAGGAGGCTTTTGACTGATGACCTGAAGAATTGCTTCCCCGTGACTGACAGGCTAATGCAGTATCGCAGCTTTCCCAACTGTCTCCCTCCAGGAGGCTGGGTGAGAGCTGTGACTTCCAAGTCCCACCAGCTGCCTCCAACAGAGGTGTTTGCCCCCAGCTACTGCCTGCTCTCCTCTGCCCTTGCAGGCTGCTGGCTGCTGGTCAGTAAGTCAGCTCCATCCTGGGGTGCTCCAATAGGATGCATTTTCTCAGGCAATAGATGTGAAAGGCCTCTAAGGTGAAGGGGAATTGGGCTTTCTGCCTACTGGATTCTGTGAATGCTATCACTGGAGTCTGGAGGCAGCCCTCAAAGGCACAGTTTGGTAAAGACTTTGGACTCCACCGCACGCAAAACCTGTACAAAGGATTCTGGTTAGAATTCTGTCTTGGCACAAAGGCCCTGAGCTGTCAGGGCCGGTCATAGGCCCTAGGCACTCTTACTTTGTGAAGCCCCTTCTTACATTGATCATAATTAAACGTACCCACATCCCACGTGACATGTAATTCGTACAAAAACACTGAGTTGCAAATGACTCAAATGCAGTTGACATTCTGTAGACATTAAAGTAAACATCTATTAGGCTTGCATTCCAAGTTACATTCTCAATGTACGTATGCATCTGATAACTTGGTATTTTAGGGGACGTTCTTTTTAAAATTATTATTATTATTTTTTGAGATGGAGTCTTGCTCTGTTGCCCGGGCTGGAGTGCAGTGGTGCAGTCATGGCTTACTGCAACCTCCGCCTCCCAGGTTCAAGTGATTGTCCTGCCTCAGCCTTCCGAGCAGCTGGGATTACAGGTGCCTACCAACACACATGGCTAATTTTTGTATTTTTAGTAGAGATGTGGTTTCACCATGTTGGCCAGACTGGTCTTGAACTCCCGACCTCAAATGATCCTCCCACCTGCGCCTCCCAAAGTGCTGGGATTACAGGCGTGAGCCACCATGCCCTGCCGAATTGTGCATTTCAAATGAGTGAATTGTATGGTATGTGGATTATATCTCAATAAAGCTGTTTTAAACAATCCTAGCTCTACCACTTATTAGTTGCCTGACCTTGGGCAAATAACTAATCGCTTCAGTGCCTTAGTTTTCTCATCTTTAAAATGGGGGCCATCACGGCATCCACTATATCAGTGTCCTGGGGCTGCCATAACAAATAACCCCAAACTGGGTGGCTTGAGATGGCAGGCATGTGTTCTTTCACAGTTCTGGTGGCCAGAAGTCGGAAATCAAGGTATCAGCAGGGCTGTGTTCTCTCCAAAGTCTCTGGGAAGGAACCTGTTCCATGCCTCTCCCAGTGTCTGGTGGTGGCTGGCAGTCCTTGTCACTCCTCGGCTTGTAGAGGCGTCGCTCCAATCCCTCCCTCTGCCATCACTTGTCCTTCTTCCCTGTGTGTCTTTGTCCCAATACCCCTTTCCTTCCAAGGATACCAGTCATTGGATTAGGGCCCACCAGAATCCAATATGACCTCATTTTAATATAGTTACGTTTGCAAAGATCTTATTTCCAAATAAGGTCACATTCACCAATTCCAGGCAGACAAGAATCTCGCAGGGGATACTGTTAAACCCAGTACACCCCCTAAAAGGTTGCTTTTTCTTAAGTTCTGCCACCGTGAGACAGTAAAGTCCTCTTACCCCCCTAGATGGTTCACATTAGGGTTTTTTTTTTTTTTTTCACTTGTAAGTAAGAAACTTGACTAAAACAGGGGCAAAGGCACTCTTTTCTCAGAGGAGCAAGATGGGAGAAATGTGACCAGGTCCAGTCCGAGACATCCCTGCAGACCTTTGCACCTAGGTCTGGGGTGCAGATGTGGGTCAGGGCGGTTCCATTTGTGAGTCTTTTCAAGGTAGACAACACCGGGGTTGTAGAGGGGAGAGGAAATGAGTCCCTAATCTGAGGAGGAGCCTGGACTCTGTTATGAAGCCTCTTTCTAGACAGTTGCCTACATGGCAACGAGGCTCTCAGCAAGCAGTTGTTGATTGACACATTGTCCCAAACAGGCTGTCCTGTCAGAAGTCCCAGAATGACACTCCTTCCAGTTCCGTCCAGTGGCCGGCCTCGAGAATGTTGCTCCGAAGACAGCACAGAAATTGCCCGTGGCCACTCCGAGACTACAGGAAGGCAATGGCTGCACTCAAAGATAAAAGGTCCACTCAGCAGCTTCAAAAACATTTTGTTCTCTCCCAGCCAAGTTTCTGTTCTGCTAGGAGTTTTTACTTGTGACCTAGAAGCGGCCAATGCCCAAGGGAATGATGCTGTCTAAACTTCCTCCTATTTACTGGCCTCTCCAACCCCTCCCACTGCCGCTGGGAGACTAGTGCTTCCCAGGAGCCTTTGAGGCAGCCGTGCCTGCACCCAGCCTCCAGCCACATCACCGCTGAGAACTCCATCCTATCAGATGGAGGCCCAGAGCTGGATGGCAGCCAGTCATAGCCATGAATGTTGGCACCGGGCTTAAATCCACATGGGCCTCCCTCCCGCCTGCAGTGGGTCCAGTCTGGTCTCCCTGCTCTGCTTCTCTCCCTGCTCTGGCCAAGGTGTGTGTGCAGAGTTTCTTGGTCCAAACCATACACGCTAACAGCTGGGATTTGTATTACTACATTGCATCCTTAGCTTTGTAGGTACAGACTCTGGAAATGTCTGTAAGTTCATTTTTCTTTTGCACATTGATTAGTTTGATCCATTAACATGGGCACCCCATTTCAGAAATTCCAGAGCCCACTTTTGCTTGTCTGTGAGTGGAAGTGACTACTTGTCTTGTTGCCCAGAACTGGCTGGGAGCAGGGCCAAGATTCCCCCCTCAGACACACCACTCAGTGCCTGCGGCCATCTAAAATTCTCCAAAACCTCTGACTCATCCTCTTTCTCACTGTCATTCATTCATTCTAAGAATATTGAAATCTACTGTGTGCTAAGGGCACAGTGCTGAAAAAGAGACAACGGCCCTGCCAGCCTGGAGTATCCTTGGAGTCTAGTGCAGGGTAGGAATAAGTAAACAGTGTAACCCACTGAGGTAGGAGGAGAAGATAGGAGCACAGAAGAGGAACACCCGGCCCAGCCTTGGAAATTCAGGAAAGTTTCAGGAAGAAAGGCCATACACATCAGGCATACAAAATGTCAACATTAGGCAGCGGGGAATTGGTTGATGTTGGCATTAAACATGGCCTTAAGGTGCACCAAGTGCCTTTCATATGGGCAAATGCCGCAATTGCACCAGACATGAGGAAAATGGGGAAGGCATTGACTTGCTGGTTTTTCCATTTCTTGGTACAAAATCTCTTCATTGGCAGCCTTTAAAAATGAGGTGGCAGTGTCATGGACACAGGGAGGGGAACATCACACACCGGGGCCTGTTGGAGGGTGGGGGGAAAGGGGAGGGAGAGCATTAGGACAAATACTTAATGCGCGTGGGGCTTAAAACATAGATGACAGGTTGATAGGTGCAGCAGACCACCATGGCACATGTATACCTATGTGACAAACCTGTACGTTCAGCACATGTATCCCAGAACTTAAAGTAAAAAAAAAAAATGAGGTGGCAGTGAATTGCTTCTCACTCCTTCACTTCTAAGAGTCTGTACTTTGCAGAGTCAAGACTTTGTTCGATGTCCTAATGGATGAGTATATCACCATGGGGAAGCTCCAACTGAAACCGCTCGCAAGGTCCACCTCACCTATGCGCCCCCCTTCATGGACACCAACCATGACCTTCCTATGGGAGGAAAGCCTTAAAAATATGTGCTAGGCCAGATGTGGTGGCTGACACCCGTAATCCCAGCACTTTGGGAGGCCAAGGAGGGAGGATTGCCTGAGCCCAGGAGTTTGAGACCAGCCTGACAACATGCCGAGACCCTCATCTCCACAAAAAATAAAATTAAAAAGTTAGCTGGGTGTGGCCGGGTGCGGTGGCTCACGCCTGTGAACCCAGCACTTTGGGAGGCCGAGGCGGGTGGATTATGAGGTCAGGAGATAGAGACCATCCTGGCTAACACGGTGAAACCCCGTCTCTACCAAAAATACAAAAAAATTAGCTGGGCGTGGTGGTGGGTGCTTGTAGTCCCAGCTACTAGTGAGGCTGAGGCAGGAGAATGGCGTGAACCCAGGAGGTGGAGCTTGCAGTGAGCCAAGATTGCGCCACTGCACTCCAGCCTGGGCAACAGAGTGAGACTCCGTCTCAAAAAAAAAAAAGGTAGCTGTGTGTGATGGTGTGCACCTGTGGTCCCAGCTACTCAGGAGGCTGAGGTCGGAGGATTGCTTGAGCCCTGGGAGGTTGAGGCTTCAGTGACCTGAGCTACACCACAGCAGGGCAATAGAGGGAGACCCTGTCTCAAAAAAAAAAAAAAAAAAAAAAAAATATATATATATATATATATATATATGTGCTGAGTGAGCGAGGGTGGGCAGACAGGGAAAAGAACACCGTTTCTTTTATATACAGGAAAACAAAGCACCAATAACTTTGAAAAATTTAGTTCAATTTGTGGTCATTTCAGGTGAATAACAGTAGATAACATTGAGTGCCTAAGCTGTGGCAGGCGCTAAGTGCTTGCTGTTTGACCGCATTTGACCACATAACTGTACTGTGAGGTAGGAACTAAGCTCTCTTGAGTACAGATGGGGAAGGCAAGGCATGGGAGGTTGAGTAATTTGCCCAGTGTCCCCAGAATGGCCGGGCAGGGGCGAGAACTCAGGGCACCTTGCTTTGGAGTCTGGGCTCCTGACCACGCTGCCTTGCCACGGTCCTGTTTGTTCCTTGGTTTTTCACACTCAGGGAACTGAGGTCGCTGTAAGGCCTCTGGTTTGATTTATGGGGTTGAGAGAATGTTTGGTCTGGGGAATGAAAGTACGAGCAAAGAACATGGAGAGAGAGTTGTGTGTGCCCTGGCGCTTCACAGCTGCGCTGGTCGGTAGGCGAGGCTGCCAGCCTGTCCTTACAGCCTCTGTGCTCTTGCACATGGGGTTCATAACCCTCAGATATGAGTGGGTGGGTGGGGCTCACATCCAGCACAACTCCCTTTGTCAAATCCAAAGGGGGTGCCCTGTTCTGATTCTGCACAGGCACCCTCTGGGTGAGCCCTGGCCTGCTCTGCTGTGTTCTGGAGTGGTGGCACCTCCCCTGTCCCTCAGTTTCCCTGCTGGCAGGCCCAGCTCTCCAGAACCCGCTTTTGCCTCTGGGCCTGCCCCATTTCGAGTGGGAACTTTGGGGGACCACCATGGTTCTCTTCGGCCTACATCCTGCATGCCCACCCCAAGCTCACGCTCGGATGGCAGAATCTAACACCAGGAGTGGTTTCTGGTTTCTGACCTTCCTGGAAGGGGGTTCCAGCAAGAGCAGAACGTTAGGGAAGAAAGAAGAATGGGAAAGAGAAGAGAGAGGAAGACTAGCGTGGGTGATGGACTGCCCATTTGAGGTCACTCACTGGAGCCTTGAGAGAAAGGGGCCGCGCGTTTCAGACCAGAAATAATTCCAGCCCTCTCGGCCCTTTGCTGCTCATGTGGGAAATAAGTTGGACTAACGAGATCAGCAGACATCTACAAACAGATAGAGAGCACTGGAGACACAGGCACACACCAACACACCAGAGCACTGGATTTTCATTTTCCCCCAAGCTCCTGTAAGAAATATTAAATGACAGATATGAAACCAACTAAATATATCCTTGGAAAGCTAACTTCTCCAGCCAGAATAAGAAATAAGACATTATTCTCATTTCTAGGAGACTGTATGTTTCCACAAGACAGGAGATCTTGTCTGTGTCTGTGCACGTGTCTTAGGTGTGTCTGCATGTATGGTGCCTGTGCTGGTGTGTGCCTGTACACGTTTGCATGTGTGTGTACACGTGGGACTCTGCCTGCAGTGTTAGTAAGCCCGAAGGCACAGTTGCTTTGGAAACAGGATTCTTGCCTTGCCACAGCTGGGGACAAGGGGTGTGGCAGGCCGCAACATGACTCTGGGTGGCTGTGATTCTCTCAGGGATGTGGAGGCTCTCATGCTCTTGGGTCCTTCCCTTTAGGTGGCGAATATGCATGGGCTCTGCAGGATAGCAAGGTGCGGAGAGATCTCTTTCAAGGAAGTTATGAAACCCTTATTTGAAGGCAGATCTGGAAAAGAAAACTAATTGGCTGTGTGACTTGCTCTTACATCTTTGTTTTCTGCCGCCTAAAGAGTGGAAGCAGGCCGGGCACGGTGGCTGATGCCTGTAATCCTAGCACTTTGGGAGGCTGAGGTGGGCGGATCACCTGAGGTCAGGAGTTCGAGACCATCCTGACCAACATGGTGAAACTCTGTCTCTACTAAAAATACAAAAATTAGCCGGGTGTGGTGTGCCTGTAATCCCAACTACTCAGGAGGCTGAGACAGGAGAATCTCTTGCACTTGGGGGGCAGAGGCTGCAGTGAGCCGAGATTGCACCATTGCACTCCAGCCTGGGTGACAGAGCAAGTCTCCATCTCAAAAGAAAAAAAAAAAGAAAAGAAAAGAGTGGAAGCAATTCCTCCCTTCATTGAAATCTTTTCCAGAGGAGGTAGGTGCTAGGGCATGGTGGTGCTTGTTTCTGGCCACTGGGGGACATGACTTAGGGCATTCTAGGGAGCCTCCTGTATTTGTTTTACATAATGGGATGTTAGCAGCCACACTCTGTGCCTGGGTGCAGAGAAGTTTTGTGATGATTGCTGGGCAAATATGAAAGAGATCAAGGAGGAAACATTTGCTTAGAGGTGATGGCCTTGTGGGAACTCTTTTTTTTTTTTTTTTTTGAGACGGGGTCTTGCTTTGTCACCCAGGCTGGAGTGCAGTGGCGCCATCTTGGCTAACTGCAACCTCCACCTCCCAGGTTCAAGTGATTCTTCTGCCTCAGCCTCCTGAGTAGCTGGGACTACAAGTGCGTGCCACCACACCTGGCTAATTTTTGTATTGTTAGTAGAGACGGGGGTTTCACCATATTGGCCAGGCTGGTCTCTAACTCCTGACCTCGTGATCTGCCCACCTTGGCCTCCCAAAGTGCTGGGATTACAGGCATGAGCCACCGCACCCAGCCGTGGGAACTCTTACAATGACAAATGTTGATTTATACAGAGTGTGTGCTGGTGTGTTTTTTTAAAAAGGTGTTTATTCTCCCATCTTAACGAATAATATCATTAAATCATTTGGGAAATCCAGAAGCTAGACAGTGAAGATCCAGGGATAAAAGATCCAGCCCATCTTCAGAAGGAATTCACAGGATGGAGAATGCATTTAATTCAAGAGATAATTGCAATAAAGTCTGAGTAGCTCTAAGAAAGAAGTACTGGGTGCTGTGGAGCACCTAATTGGGAGGTCGAACCCAGCAGGGGTGGGGTGGTGTGTTCTCCCTCTCACCCCCAAGCCCTAGGAACTTGTCATTCCTGACCAATAGGTCGGTTGAGGGGAGAATGGTCATGAGCAAAGGAAGGTCAATGTCAATGTCAATGTCACTTGGGGGGTGGGGGGACCACAGTAGTGGGCTGTGCTGGGCTGTAATTCAACAGATCAAAGCACTCAGTGCAATTGCTATGACTGTTCATGAATATGAAAGTCACTTTGCAAGTGGCCACTCAATGGGAGTGGAGATGGGTACTCATGCCAAGAGCAGCTGTTGTTTCTTTGATCTGCAGGATGACAGGCACGGTGCAAAGACCTCTGTGTCCCTCATCTTAGGTATGACCACACGAATCCTTGTCCTCAGTATTTAGTTGAGAAAACTTCCCCTCCACCAGATTACTGGGTGGTGGGGCTTCAGGTCTTTTTGTCTCTAAGGCCTGAGTCCTTCCCATGGATCTCCCTGCCCACTCCAGACATGCAATCTATGCTCATACATATGTAATTGACCCTCATAGAGTGGGATCAAATCAACTGTATTTCATTCTCCCCTCTGCACACTCCCACCCACGTTGTGAGAGGAGTCCTTCTCTTGCCCCTGGTTAGAAGTTTTCCAGCCACTCTCAGATAATATGAGTACCCAGTTCACTTTACATCCCAAAGAACCCTCATTTCAGTCATTGATGTGTCCCATCCATGTAGGGATCCAAACCCCAGACCTTCCTAAAGCTGCAACTTCTGCCCTGCTCCCCACAGCGGGCCTGCTGCTGTATGGTCAATTTTGCCTCTGTTTCTCTGCCTTTACCTCTCCTAGCTTGGTAAGCAGTTTCTGATCCCTGCAGGGCCCAGGTGGCGGAGGGAGGGAGCAGAAGGATCTTATTTGTCAGGTTCTGTCCCAAACTTGTCGCTGTATCATGTGGTAGCATAAAGGGAATATAATTTTAGCTTAAAAAATAAAAGCATATTTGTTTAGTTTTGGAGGAAAGAGATCACTGGGAAATAATAATGGTGGACAAAATATATTGAGCTATTTTTCTGTATTTTCAAACACATACACAACCAGAAGTGGCTACTATTACTTTTTCCCACTTTGTTTTTAAGAAAACAGAAGCTCTGAGATGAGTAATTTGTCAAGGTCAAATAGCTTTTTAAGTGGGAGAGCACGGCTTTGAGCCCAGAGACTTTGACTGCGGAACCTGGCCTCTTTACTGCTCTGCTATATGAAGTTGGGAAATACTGCCAGACCAGACTGCGTTTCCTTTTAATAGCTGGTATCTAAGCAAATCTAATGAAAACGTGTAACTTGAAAACAATGTCTCTGAAATTTATGCTCTTAAAGGGGATTTCTTTTGTTTGAAAATAACCAACTCAATTGGATGGTATGTAAGGAATTAGGAAAAAAAAAACCAAGCAATTCTCAAGGGAACTAATTTGTATAACTAGGAAATATCTCAAGAGAATTATTTCTTGCATTGTATGATACTTGGGAGCATATACCATACAGTCGGATTTGCAACCAGAAATAATTTGTTGTGGGAAATAAGACACCTTCCCTCCAACACTTGGTCTGTAGGGAGAGGAGACGAGATCACCAATAATGATTTTCACATGTAAGGCTGTGATTTCAGTTGTTGCAATTTGTTCCTTTCTCGGCACTTCAGTTTGGTTGGTATTCACAGGAGCATTGACATACTTTTTACGTAATATAATTTTCCAAAGCGTTTTTAACCCAAGAGGTTGGAATATTTTGGGTGGAAGCAGGCATTTTGGACTGGGTACCCTGCATACACCAGTCTTCACCCTGTTGCCCAAGCTATTGTCTCTACTGTTGAACTTCTACTCATCATTCAAGGCCCACACAGATTGTCACCTCCTCATTGTAAGCCTTCCTAATTGTCAGAACAAAATGGGCTGCCTGCCTCCATTGGACCATAGCCAATTTTTTTTTTTTTTTTTTTTTTTAAGATAGAGTTTTTCTCTTGTTGCCCAGGCTGGAGTGTAATGGTGCTACCGCAACCTCTGCCTCCTGGGTTCAAGTGATTCTCCTGCCTCAGCCTCCCAAATAGCTGGGATTACAGGCATGCACCACCACATCCGTCTAATTTTGTATTTTTAGTAGAGATGGGGTTTCTCCATGTTGGTCAGGCTGGTCTCAAACTCCGGACCTCAGGTGATCCACCCGCCTCGGCCTCCCAAAGTGCTGGGATTACAGGTGTGAGCCACTGTGCCCAGCCGACCATAGCCAATTTTGTAACTCACAACATTTTACCTTCTATTAGATTTTCCTGTCTTTGCGTCATTGCTCTGCTTAAAAGTTTCCATTTAGTAGGTAGCGTAGTCTTGTTTCCGTGCTTGCCAAACTATGGCCTGAGGGTCAAATCCAGCCTGCTGCCTGGTGTGGTATAGCCCTTGGGATTAAAATGACTTTTTGCTTTTTTAAATGATTGGGGGACATAGGCCAAAAGAAAGGTAACACTTCATGACACATGAAAATGATATAACATTCTGATTTCATTGTCCATCATTACAGTTTTATTGGAGCACAGCCATGCTCATTTATTTATGCATTGTCGGTGGCTGCTTTTGCGCAACAGCGACTTTAGAGTAGTTGCAAAACAGACCATCTGGCCCGCAAAGCCTAAAATATTTTCTATCTGGCCCTTTACAGAAAGCCTTTGTTGACCTGTGACATGGTTTGGCTCTGTGTCCCCACCCAAATTTCATCTTGTAGCGCCCATAATTCCCACGTGTTATGGGAGGGACCCAATGGGAGATGCCTGAATTATGGGGGCGGGTCTTTCCTGAGCCGTTTCTCGTGAGAGTGAATAGGTCTCACGAGATCTGATGGTTTTAAAAACGGGAGTTGCGTTGTACAAGCTTTGTTTTTGCTCGCTGCCATCCGTGGTGGATGTGGCTTCCTCATGCTTGACTGCTGCCATGGTTGTGAGGCCTTCCCAGCCATGTGGAACTGTAAGTCCAATAAACTTCTTTCTTTTGTAAATTGCCCGGTCTGGGGTATGTCTTTATCATCAGCCTGAAAACCGACTAATACAACCTGTGCAGTAGAGCAGGGGGAAATTTCTCACATTTTAGTGTTTATCAGAATAACCTGGAGGGCTTGTTAAAACCAAGTGTTGGACCCTACCCCTATAGTTTCTGATTCAGCAGGGCTGGGGTGAGCCCTGAGAATTTGCGTTTCTAAGAAGTTCCCAGGTGCGGCTGCTGCTGCTGGTGGTTGAGTCCTCTACTTTGAGAGTCACTGGTTTAGAGGTAAAGGACGGTCTCTGAAGACACAGATACATCTGGAGCTAGTTTCTTATTAATCAAGCAGTTAACCTCTCTGAATCTCCATCTGTAAAATGGGGATAAATGACAACCTCTTCAGATTGTTTGAAGATTTGGTAGATAAAGCCTATGAAAGTTCCTGGAAGGTATAGTAAAGATTTAATACATGTTTTTCTCTCCTTCTTTCTGTTCTCTGCCTACACCTTGTCTCCCTCAGCAAAGGAACTGTAAACACTTGATTTTCTCAGGGACTAAGAACTCCCCTTCTTTATAGGGTTGCTTGGGAACTGTATAGTCGTGGACAAGTCCTGAAGAGCTTCCCTCTAGCGTCATACTTTTCATGTAACCCCAGGTAGGCTGGGAAAACCATTCCGACCTAATTTACTTGCACGCCTACTGTGTACAAGCATCTGTACTAAGGAAGAAAATTAACATCCAGGACTAGAAAAGAGATGATCTCTTAACCTGTCAGATGATTTCACAACAAAGGCAGAGGCCAGGCTTTAAAAAACGAATGGTTGTGCTTTTGTTAATTATAACCAGCTGATTTTGTCTTCTTCCTTAGGCAGAATGATAAAGGGCAAGTGCTTTAGAAACCAAGCCGTGCTGAAATGTTTAAGGAACCAGATATGAGTGCACTCAAAAGAAATACGGGCAATTTGAAAGTAGTGTTTTTCTGGAGCTTGGCTTTAGAACCAGGGTTAAGCACACAAAACCCTAAGTTTTCCCTAAGAATTTTTTCCCCTTTCAAACTTAGCCATTCCTACTTCATAAAATTGTTGTGAGGATCAAGGGAGATAATAATATAATTATATTTGAAAAGTATAAAGCACTGTTTACATGCAAGGGAATCAGGTTTAACACATTAAATGGAAATCAAATTAGGGACGAAAGAGTGCAGTTTGTTGGATGAATAGCAGAGGGTTCAGAAAATCTGGGGAATGCTGTAGGAATCCACTTCTTTCTGTCTTAGCCTCTAGAAATGTGTGCACCTTAATTTGCTTGTTAAATTAATTATAGAGATAGTCTTTTGACCTTCTTGTTCTCAAATTTCTTACTTTCTCTGCATGTGGCAGAACGTGACAGATGAACAATTAATAGCGTACAGTTTCCCTCCACATAGGGCACAAAATATCAGTTGCTTACTCCCTGTTAGCCCTACTTAGAAAGAGGTACTTTTCCACTTTACCTTCATATTTTTGCATTGTGCCTCCGTCCTTTTACCTCTTTGATGGCTTCAGCTGTTGCTAGATTTGCAAATCACGTTTATTTTGATAACCTTCTACTGAAAAATATTTTTCAGCAGAGGTGTGCTGGTAAATGTTTAACAACCAGTTCCCTGGGAGAATGTATGTATGTATATGCATGTTTATTTGATGTTTACTCTCAATATTGCTGATTTAAAGGATGTGTAACACACAATTTACAAATAATGATAAAATATGCAATACTCTTCGTTGTAAATTCCGTACAACTAATTGATATTCGCAGGATGCCTTTGCTGATTTGTAACCAATTCTTGTCTATAGCCAACCTATGATTGCAATTGACCAGCAAGTGTAATTCCAACATAAATGTTGGTTGATATTTACTTTTACATTAATTAGTAAGATGAAAGTGAAACAACCAAAAATATATGTATGCCAATAATAAGGAGTGACTCCTTTTTCTAATTGGATAATAGTTTTGAATACTAGAAGAATATTTTCTTAATTTTTTATGCTATCATACCTACAGACACAACATTCACTTAATTTTAATCTGTGTAATTAACATTTTTCACCTTCACTTTTTTAAGCCTAGAAAATTAACAAAACAATAAATCAAGCCCTGACTTGTAGCATTTACCAATTCCCATGGTATAAATAATCCTACTGCTGATTTCAAGTTACCAATGAGATGTCCCTGAACATAGAGGTGGGAAGAGATGTGCTGGTTCACAGTTTTGTGAGCCACATAATTTCTGTTGCAGCTACCCAGTTCTGCTGTTGCAACACAGAGACAACCATAGACAATATGTAAATGAATGGGTGTGAGTGGCTGTGTCCCAATAAAACTTTATTTACAAAAACAGCCTGTGGCCAGGTTTGGCCCACAGGCTATCATTTGCCAGTTCATGGTCTTTAGTCAATCTCCTAATTATAATGCTTTTCAACTTTTTAAAATAGACTTTATTATTATTTTTAGAGCAGTTTCAGGTTTACTAAGTGGAAGGTACAGGGATTTCCCACATACCCCCTGTCCCCCAAATCCATACCTTACCTCACTATCAACACCCTCAACCAGAGTGATTCATTTGTTACCACTGATAAGCCTACATCGGCAGGTCGTTATCACCCAGAGTTGATAGTTTACTTTAAGGTTCGCTTTCAGTGGTGTACATTTTGTGGGTTTGGACAAACATATACTCATATATATCCACCATTATAGTGTCATACAGAGTAATTTCACTGCCCTCAAGATCCTCTGTGCTCCACTGGATCAGATCCAAGCAGCAGTTGCCAGGGGTTGGGGGAGGAGGGATGAATGGATGAAGCTCAACTTTATTTTTAATCAGGAAAAAAATACTTAAATCTACAGCAAACAACAGCTATTTATTGAATACCTAATATGAGCCATACGAGCCAAGCACTGTGCTTAGTTTTAAGAATCTGGGCTGGGCACGGTGGCTCATGCCTGTAGTCCCAGCACTTTGGGAGGTAGAGGTGGGCAGATCATGAGGTCAGGAGTTTGAGACCAGCCTGGCCAACATGGTGAAACCCCGTCTCTACTAGAGATACAAAAAATTAGCTGGGCGTGGTGGTGCGCACCTGTAATCCCAGCTACTCGGGAAGCTGAGGCAGGAGAGTCCCTTGAACCCGGGAGGCAGAGGTTGCAGTGAGCCGAGATCGCACCATTGCACTCCAGCCTAGGTGACAGGGTGAGACTCTGTCTCAAAAAAAACAAAAACAAAAACAAACAAAAAAACAGCAAGAATCTGGGAGCACATCACTCATAGATAGGTTCTTCATGGATCTTACATTCTAGTCAGGGTAGACTGACAGTTACTGGAAACAAAGCAAAACAAACAGACAAAAGAGCTATGAATCTTAACTGGAATTCAATACATAAAATAGATAAAAGCTCAGAGTCCTAAAAACTTGACCACTTTCTCACCCTACTGGTTCCCCCTGTGTTTAACTGTAGGGCTCTACTGATAAGAACTGGAAAACCATGACCCAACTGTCAGTAGGATGTTGACAATTTTTTTGTTATTATGTTGCTGCTTTGAATTTTTTTGCATAATACATAATTTTTTTTTGAGACAGGATCTTGCTCTGTTGCCCAGGCTGGAGTGCAGTAGCACAATCAGATCTCACTGCAGCTTCCATCTCCTGGGCTCAAGTGATATTCCTTCCCCAGCCTCCCAAGTAGCTGGGAATACAGGCAGGTGCCCCTATGACTGGCTAATTTTTTATTTTATTTTATTTATTTTTAGTAGAGATGAGGTCTCTCTATGTTGCCCAGGCTGGTCTCAAAGTCCTGAGCTCCAACGATCCTCCCACCTCACTCTCCCAAAGTGCTGGGATTGCAGGTATGAGCCACCGAACCTGGTGGCTTGTACATAACCCTTGATCACATTATTTTATTACAAAAGATTTCTAGCAGAAAATTTAGGGGGTCAAAGGGGTATGGCTATTTTTAAGGCTCTTGTTCTATTTTGTGAAAACATTTTTCAGTTTGTGCTACCGTGAGCACTATTATGTGAGTTGTATCTCACCTTTGTCAACATCTCGTATTGGCATTTAAAAAACATTTGCAAATTTGATAGATGAAAAATATTACCTTGTTTTAATTTGCATTTCTTTGATTAGTTGAGTGCTGAACATTTTTTCATATTAGTCATTTGCATTTTTCCTCTGAATTGACGAGAATAGGACAGTTTGAACATAATTTAAGTAGAGCTTTGAAAAGAGATTAATGAATCAGTTTTTACCTCCAGATACCAGATTTGAGTTTGAATGAGGTCATGGCCAAGAAAAGCAGAATTTTGAGAATTCTATAGAACTCTCCAGGGTAGCCAGGTCTGCATTTTATTCTGGACACATTACTATTCTTTAATAACATTATTTTTTCAAGTATTTAAAAACACTATCTGAAAACTTAAAGGTAAAGATTTAAATATGAGGGAGAAACCATGTGATATTACTCAGCAGAAAGAAAAAGATGAAACTAGATGTAATGAAAGTACAAGGTTTGTAGTATGGACTAAATGCTTGTATCCCCCCAAATTCATATGTTGAAGCCTAATCCCCAGTGTGATGGTATTTGGAGGTGGGGCTTTTGGGAGGTAATTAGATCATGAGGGTGGAGCCCCTATGAATGGGATTAGTGCTCTTATAAGAAGAGACACAACAGGGATGATTATTATCTCTGCAAACCAGATCTCTACAAGACAGCCATCTGCAAACCAGGTCCCTCTCCACACACTGGATCTGCCTTGACTTTGGACTTCCAGCCTCTAGAACTGTGAGAAAAAATTCATATTGTCGAAACCACCTAGTCTGTGGTATTTTGTTATAGCAGCCTGATCTAAGACAGAAATTTGTGTTAGGGTTCTCTAGATAAACAGAACCAATTATATGAGAAATCCCATCTGTCATCTACGAGTTGGAGATTCAGGCAAACTGGATTGTAGTTCAACGATCTGAAAGCCAGAGAGAGACAGTGCTAACACTGTAGATTCCAGTTTAGTCTGGAGGCAGGAGGACCAGGAGTGCTGAGGGCAGGAGAAGACTGATGTCCCAGCTAAGCAGTCAGCATGAGAGGGCAAATTCAACCTTCCTCTGCCATTTTGTTCTATATGCGCCCTCAAAAGATTGGATGATACCGCCTCCACATTGAGGAACATGCTAATCTCTCCCAGATACACCCTTGTAGACACACCCAGAAATAATGTTTAACCAGCTAGCTCGGCAGTCCATGGCCTAGTCAAGTGTTGACACATTAAACCATTGCTGTATGACACTTTTAGGTGAATGGGAGAGAAAGTCTGAGTAGTTCAATTAGTTTACTTTTTCATAGTCTTCATAAGCAAAATATGTGCCTGCTGACAGTAATTCCAAAAATATAGTTAACCATGTTCCTATTTTGAAACAGGTATGGTTTACTTCCAGGCTTTTTGCATCTAGTGTTTTTCATTTTTATTTTTTCAATTGTAAAGCAACATTTTACTCAAAAGTTGGCTCAACTGTCAAAAGAAATATTCCTTCCTTTGAATATTTATCAGTTTTTCTCTCATCCCAGAGCTCTTAGAGTTTCTTTAGATTATTATGGGATTTTTCAAAAATACATACAGGTAAATATAATAATTTCATGTAAATCCATTACCCAGCTTCAACAATTAGCATGTCTTATCAATCTTGCTTTACCTACCCTTTTCTGTCCTCTGAACTTCTATCCCCTGCCACCCTCAGCCATGCACATGCACACACACACACACACACACACACACACCTCTTATTTTCTTATTGTTGTTGGGATTAAAACAATAAAAATTGATTAACATAATTATCCAATAGCATTGTGTAATATTTTGGCAGTCTTAAACAATTTTGTTTTGAATTACTTATTTGTGATAAAACTCTTATTTTTATTTTTTTTATTAATATGTTTTAGAAGAATTTTATTTGTTGTGAAAATAAAAGCAATACCTTTTATTGTAGAAAAATTTGAAATTACAATAAGCAAAAAGAAAAAATCAATGTATGTTACCATTTATATTTTGGGTTATATATCTTATTTTTTTCTACATATGTCTTCTATGAAATCATATTTTATATTCTGCTATTTTTCCCTCAGTAAAATACTATGAATATCTTTGTATAACATTGACTTTTTTTCTATTTTAACGGCTGAATAGCCTTCTTAATGTAGGGATGAAAAAAGTTTATTTCATCAGTTATTGTTGGAAATTCTTTAAAAATTTTTTTGGTTATTAATTGCCTTGCTACAATAAATATGGATGTATCTAATTCCTTGTGCAAATAATTATTTTCATTGGATAAATTGCCAAAATGAACATATAATTATTTGTTTTCTTTTTTAGTGGCTTGCCAGTTTATGTCCTTTTCTAAATTTTTATTGGTGACGTCAACATTTTTTTGTGGTTTTTCATATATTATAAAAGGTTTATTTACCTATTTGTCATTTGTTTCACTTTTTAAATTGTCATGTTTTTCATTTACCTTACGTGGCAGATTGTATTTTCCAAAGATGGTCTTAACACTTCTGCCCTAGAGAGGTGAGTTGATGTCACCTCCATTTGAATCTGAGCAGGCCTGAGACTCAACTTGTATTTTCTAAGCCTAGATAAGAAAAGGTGTGCGGCTTCTGTCTTGTTCGCTGGGGCACTCTCCTGTGGTACCCTAATCTGCCATACGGGAATTGTGACTATTCTGAGGTGGCCATGCTGTAAGGAGCCCAGGCTATACAGAGAGACCATGTGTAGGCATTCTAGTTGTGACATTCCCAGCTGTGATCCCAGCCACAGGCAGCATCACCAGCAAGACGTGAACAAAGCCACCTTTACATGATTCCAGCCCCTACCTATCAAGTCATATGCAGCCTTTGAGTATTCTCACTGAAGATCCAGATGTCATGGAGCAGAAACAAGCCAATCCTGTTATGCCCAGTCCAAAATAATTACCCACAGAATATGTGCTCACAATAAAATTCTTGTAAGCTACTAAGTTTGGGGGATATGTGTTACACAGTAGAACACTAAAACCAGAACATGTTATGATTCTGTTATGAAGTTATAAAACATAGAAAGTTAACATTTTTATATGGCCACATATTTCAATGTTTTCCCATTTTTTTTTTTTTCGAGTGAGGGTCTCACTTTATCGCCCAGGCTGGACCATCTCTGCTCACTGCAACCTCTGCCTCCCAGGTTCAAGCAATTCCCCTGTCTCAGTCTCCTGAGTAGCTGGGACTACAGGCGCACGCCACTATGACCATTTAATTTTTGTATTTTTAGTAAAGATGGGGTTTCACCATGATGGCCAGGCTGCTCTTGAACTCGTGGCCTCAAGTGATCTGCCTGCCTCTACCTCCCAAAGTGCTGGGATTACAGGCGTGAGCCACTACACCGGGACTGCTTTGATTTTTACCTTTTATTCACCCCTCATGATTAGAAGGGACTTTTCCATCTGCTATGGACTCATTTGTGTCCCCCTGAAATTCATATATTGAATTCCGAACCCTCAATGTGACTGCATTTGGAGACAGTGCCTATAAGGAGATAATTAAGGCTAAATCGGATCATAAGTGTGGGGTCTTGATCCATAGGATTCGTGCCCTTACAAGAAGAGCTACCTGAGAGCTTGCTCTGTCTCTCCATGCTTACTCGGAGGAAAGACCAGGATGGGACAGAGCAGCCATCTGCAAGTCAGGAAGGGAGCCCTCTCCAGAAACCCAGCCCTGCTGGAACCTTGATCTTGGACTTACCAGCTTCCAGAACTGTGAGAAAATAAATTTCTGTTGTTTCAGCCATGCAATCTGCAGTATATTTTATGGCAGCCCTAGCTGGCTAATATACCAACCAAAGGTTGAATAATATTCTTCCTTATTTAAAAATGGTTCTTTCATAATCTAGTTTTTTGGTCTTCATCTTCCCTGGTCTCTCTGTAGCACTGAGGACAGGTGACCTCCTTTGCCTCTTGCCGTGGCTTCTCAAACTCTATACCCCGTAGCTGTTACTCCTACCCTTTCCAGATTCTCCTCCTTGGTTGTCTTTGCACAAACATCTTTCTCCAACTTAGTCTTTAAATTTTGTAGTTCCTCAACTCTCGGTTCTGGTTTCTTTTATCTTCTCACTCCATTCCCTCTAGGATACCTCATCTACTTGTGTGACTTCAGTGACCAGTTTGAGCTGATGGTCCCTAAATTACAATTTCCTTTCCCTACCCTTTTTTGAGCTCAAGACCAAATACTCAACTGCTTTTTCTTCATCTCCCCATGGCTATCTTATAGACACCTCCAAATAAACCCATGAGTCCAAAACCAAGCTCATGCTCTATCTCCGTCCTTGCCCTCCTACTGTCAAACCTGGCCCCTTTCCCATGTTTGTGATGTGGAGTGGCACCACCAGATACCTTGAGGTCACCTGGACTGCTGCCTTCTGCCTACTCCCCCTCATGGAAGATCAACTCCTAATTCCTGTTGGTTTACCTCGGAAATAACCTTGACCTCTCTGTACTCCTCTCGTTCTTTCCTACTCTTGATTTTGTCCCCTATACCATCATTTTTTATCTCATTTCAGTAGAATATTTACTGGTCTTCTTGCTTCCAGCCTTTGACTTCTTCCAATCGACTCTACAGCCAGAATGATCTTTTCAAAATGTGAGCGTAGTCACAACACCTTCTGGCTTTGTCTGTCCGTGGGTTCTCATTGCTCTGAGGATAAAGATGAACCTCCTCGCTATGACCCAGGGGACCCTTCATGGTCATGGCCCCCATCACATATAGCAGTCTCCTCTGACCTCATTCTCCCACCCAGTCTCTGAACTTCAGCCTCATCAGCCATTCTCCAGTTCCCCAAACCACACGCCCAGTCACAAAGTCTTCTCTGCACACGTTCACCCTCACCCTCTATGTGAGCCCCTCTGCGTATTTAATTCCTGCTCCTTGCTCAGAGCTCTCAGATGTTCTCAGGAAAGCCTCACCTGACCCCTGTTGTATGAATTCCTTGACCCCGGACTTCTCTGGCATTATCACAAAGGTAATTAAATAACTGGTTGTGCAATTCAACCTTTGATGTCTACATTATGGCTGCCGTGTCATTTAAGGTAAGAACAATTGGAAGGCAGAATTGGAGGCAGTTTTATTGGCCACATGCCACACCTGAGACCATACCTGCCAGGTAACAGCTTAGTCCAACCACTGACAAGAGGGGGAGAGAGAGAGACAGACAGCAGACAGAGAGACTGACTTATGCATTCATTTATTTTTAAGCAGAATTTCTCCCCTCTCCTCTCATTGATTCTGACCCTGTTGGGGGGAATGTTATCAGGCATGGCAGGATAAATTACCCGTTATTGCTACCTTTGCCCTTTGTTCTGGAAGAACCCTTTCACCTTCTTGTGAACTTGTGGCTCTCTGTCTTCAGTATCTGCTGATAAATGCTGAAGAAGCTGGGTTTTAAACATCCTGGTGTTTGATCACCTCCCCATCCAAGGTGAGCAGGAAACCACCTCCAGTGTACTATCAGCAAGGGAAAGGGGAAGAGTGAAAGGGTTGTCACCTGGTGGCTCTGTGTGTCAGATAAAAGCAATGCAAGGTGGAGAGCAAAACCCTACCTAATGCTGGAGGAGCTGTGATGGGACCCTTGATACTTAACTGTAGTTCTGTGGAACTCATCATACCATCCTGTTAAGCCTCAGCTAAACTGGAACTCCAAGACTGTGGAATAAATGGGGGTTTTCTCCATGGTTATGTCCTCACTGCCCCACAGTGATCTTGCTTGTATTAATAATTTTGTACTTGGTAAATATATATAATAATTTTAATATAAATAGAATAATTTTGTACTTGGTACATATTTGTTAAATGTATGAAGAAATTAAACTCTTTTGCTTGAGGCAACGTCTTGCTGTGTTGTCTAGTGTGGAGTGCAGTGGCGTGATCAAGGCTCACTGCAGCCTCCATCTCCTGGGCTCTGGTGATCCTCCTACCTTAGCCTCTCGAGTAGCTGGGGTTACAGGTGTGCAGCACCATGCCCAGCTAATTTTTGCATGTTATGTAGAGATGGGGTTTCACCATGTTGCCCAGGCTGGGTCTCAAACTTCTGGGCTCAAGTGATCTGCCCACCTCGGCCTCCCAAAGTGCTGGGGTTACCAGCATGAGAACCACGCCTAGCCAAATTAAACTCTTCAGTCCATTTGGAATTCATTTTGGTGTGTGCTGTGATTTAGGGAATAGCTCTATTTTCCCCCACAAATGATTAGTTCCCTCAATGGAAAATGTTTAATAATTTATTCTTTCCTAGTAACTTAAAACATTACAATTACTATATACTTCAGTCATGTATACACTAGGTGCTGTTTCTAAACTTTCTATTGTTTATTAATCTCTTGGTTTGTTACCATTACCATCACCCTTTAAAACATTTTTCTTGATTTATGTGTTCTTGTTTTTATGAAAACATTTTGTTTTTTTAAACATACTTTTAATATATCTATTTTATTTTAAAAATACATGACTATTGGAAGTGAAATGAAAAGCTGTGCTCTGTGAAGTGTAAAGTGTGTTAAGAGAACTTGATATTTTGATATTCTGTGATTTGGGTTCTGAGTTTTAAAGATAGTGATGTATCCTGGCACAATTTATGAAATTAAGATATTTTTGGCTGGCGCGGTGGGTCACACCTGTAATTCCAGCATTTTGGGAGGCCGAGGTGGGTGGATCACCTGAGGTCGGGAGTTCCAGACCAGCCTGGCAAACATGGTGAAACCCTGTCTCTACTAAAAATACAAAAATTAGCCTGCCATGGTGGCTCACACCTGTAGTCCCAGCTACTTGTGAGGCTGAGGGAGGAGAATTGCTTGAACCCGGGAGGCAGAGGTTGCAGTGAGCTGAGATCACGCCACTGTACTGCGGCTTGGGCAACAGAGCAAGACCCCGTCTCAAAAAAAAAGATATTTCTATAAAAAAGTAAATTTTTGATTGCCCATTGAAAAACATAAATGGTGGCAGCTTGCAGTAATGTCCTTTGTTTTCTCTGAACAACCATGAGTACGCTGGAAGAATCCAAACTTCTAGTCTTCTGGGAGTCTTCTAGTCTTGTAAAATGCATCGGTAGCCCTTGATGCATTTCTGATGTGGCTCCTCTTTCCTTGTTACTAATGTTCAAAATCTTCTTGGCTGTTCTTAGTCATTTATTATTCCAGATGAACCTTACAATTATTGTGTCAAATTGTGAAAGTGAAATCCTGCTGATATTTTGACTGGAATTGAATTATATTCACAGATTCATTTGGGGAAATTTTAGTTCTTTGCAGTATTGAATGTTTTCATCCAGGAAAATGACATGCCTTAAAAAAAAAAAAAAACTCAAGTTGTTTTTGATGTCCCTTAATAAACATTTTTAGCTTCATGTGAGTCATGTCTCTCTCTCCCTCCCTTTCTCTCTCTCTCTCTTATCCTTGTCTTTTCTTCCCTCCCTTCCCTCCCTCCTCCCTTCCTTCGCCTGCCTGCCTGACTGCCTGCCCGCCCTCCCTCCCTATTGTGAATGAGTATGTTTTCCCCATGAACTTTTCAGAACTAGTCATATATTTAACAAATAATCATTGAACGCTTGCATAGTTACAGCCTTATTCCAGGTAATCCAAGTTATTGATTTTCTTTTGTGGTAAAATACATTTAACATAAGAGTAACCACTTCAACAATTTTTAAGTGTACAGTTTAGTGGAATTAGGTACAGTCACATCACCACTATCCATCTGGAAAATGTTTTCATAATCTCAAACTGTAACCAGCCATTGAATTTTGAGTAACCAGTATGATAAGACACTTTAGAAAACTCTCGTTAGTTTCAGTTGTTGACAATTCTTTTGTTTCATAGATGTACACCTGTATTGTATGTGGTCTGTCTCCTTTCCAGTAGGTGCCTCACTTACTTTTCTTGCATTATTGCAAAGGTACATAGAACTGTCACCATAATCTGAAATAACATAAGTGATTATGGGCATCCTTGTCTTGTGTATTTTAATGAGAATGCCTTTAGTGGCTGGGAGTGGTGGCTCACATCCATACTACCAGCAGTTTGGGAGGATGAAGTAGGAAGATTGCTTAAGGCCAAAAGTTCGAGACCAGCATGGGCAACATAGTGAGACCCCCCCCCCCCGCCGCCCCCACCGTCTCTACAATTTTTTTTTTTTTAATTAGCAGAGCATGGCGGTGTGCACTTGTAGTCCTAGCTACTTGGGAGGCAGCACTTTAAAGCAAATTTAAATAAAATGAAGAGAATGGCTTTAGTATTTTAAAAAAGTGTACTATTACTTGCTGGCTTGCTGTTTGATATTGATATTTATTAGAGAAGTATACTTCTCATTTTATTGGGAGATTTTTAATAATCGAGAAGAATGCTGTATTTTATAAAATGCTTTTCTTTTTTAAACTTTATTTATTTATTTATTTTTGAGACAAGGTCTCATTCTGTCACCCAGGCTGGAGTGCAGGGACGTGATCACCGCTCACTGCAGCCGTGACCTCCCAGGGTCGGGTGATCCTCCCACCTCAGCCTCCTGCAACTACCTGGTAAAGGAATTATTTTTATTGTT
Source organism: Pan paniscus (assembly GCF_029289425.2). Taxonomy (NCBI): domain Eukaryota; kingdom Metazoa; phylum Chordata; class Mammalia; order Primates; family Hominidae; genus Pan; species Pan paniscus. The sequence goes on along the minus strand of NC_073267.2, from coordinate 90,631,508 downwards.
TTTTTTTTTTGTTTAATAATGAAAGCATGGAAGCATGGATGAATACAGCTTTGACTACATGCTTTGAGATGTACTATTTATTGTTTTACTAAGTGGTGGAGTGGTGAGATCACATGGTCTGTACAAATTCTATTTTTGAAGACTAATAGATGATTGGTGTCTGTGTCTACCTACTTTATAAAATATGAAGTGTGTTACTGTAACTTCTGGTCAGTTTTTCCTTGAAATTTTTATAGTAATTGCTTTATACGTTTTGATGCTAGTACATAAAGGACTTGACTGTTGTTTGTTTATTGATCTGCCTTTACCAGGCAGTTGCATTTTATGTGAGGGAAGTACTTCTGAAGACTGCAAATCTAAGACTGATTTTCTTTTTTATAATTTTTTTATTTTTTATTTTTATTTTATTTTGTCGAGTTATTTTCTTATTGGGATAAATGTAGAATGTGTGTGAGAGTTTATTCTTGTGTGCATAAATCATTAACCTATAGTCTAATTTTGCTTTAATGATTCTATATTCTACAGCGTTATTCTGATACTTTTTTCAAAGGCCCTAATGTAGCATGATGGCTTTTGACCCTTCTTATATGACCCTTCTTATAATGTTGTGTAATATCTAACTTCTGCTTTAAAGGGAATGGTTTAGGGGTACCATTTCAGCAATAGCCATAGCATTATTATTTAATAAAAATTGTTATAATACACAAATTTTTGTTTTATTTTTAGATGGAGTCTCACTCTGTCTCCCAGGCTGGAGTGCAGTGGCACCATCTCGTTTCACTGCAACCTCCATCTCCTGGGTTCAGGCAATTCTCCTGCCTCAGCCTTCCAAGTAGCTGGGATTACAGGCATGCACCACCATGCCTGGCTAATTTTTTTTTGCATTTTTAGTAGAGATGGGGTTTCACCATGTTGGTCAGGCTGGTCTCAAACTCCTCATCTCAAATGATCCACTCGTCTTGGCCTCCCAAATTGCTGAGATTATGGGTGTGAGCCACTGTGCCTGGCCAATACACAAACAATTTAAATTAAAAAAATACTTTTTACTATAATCTATTTTTACTGTATACTGTAGTAAAATAACAAATGCCCACCAAAATCATCTGCATAAGTTCTGACATTTAACAGCAACATGAGTCTTAGGATAATGACAAAGATTAGTGGGTTGTTTTCTGCTAACGTGTTGCCTTCATGTGGCAGCATCAGCCAGCATCATCATCACCACCATCATCATCTTCATCCTCGCCATAACAAATACTGGGTAATATTTGTGTATGCTTGGCTGTGTTCTAAGTACTTAAATATATTAACTCTTTTAATACTTGTGACATCGTATGACATGGTTATTATTATTCTCACTCACGTCATAGATGAAGAAACGAAGGCACAGAGAGAGAAAGCAATTTGTCCAAGGTCATACAGTTTATAAATGGCAGAACTGGAATTTAAACCCAGGCAGCTTAGCCCTGGAGTCCAAATCCCTAACTACCATGCCATGCTGCTTCTCCACAGTTTACAACTCACTTGGCTAGAAAGGTCTGTAATTTTCCTATGTTGTTCAATTTTTAAAAATGCTGAGCTTTGGCCGGGTGCAGTGGCTCACGCCTGTAATCCCAGCACTTTGGGAGGCCGAGGCGGGTGGATCATGAGGTCAAGAGATCGAGACCATCCTGGCTAACACAATGAAACCCCGTCTCTACTGAAAATAGGAAAAAAATTAGCTGGGCGTGGTGGCGGGCGCCTGTAGTCCCAGCTACTCGGGAGGCTGAGGCAGGAGAATGGCGTGAACCTGGGAGGCAGAGCTTGCAGTGAACTGAGATCCTGCCACTGCAGTCCAGCCTGGGTGACAAAGCGAGACTCTGTCTTAAAAAAAAAAAAAAATACTGAGCTTTGCATTATTTCAAATTTTGCACATGAAGTAAAATTTTCTTAATATGTTTATCCCACTTTTAAATTCACTTAATTTAAAATCAGGCAAAATGTAACTATACTGTTTTGCTAAATTGCATTACAGAGAGTTTGCATGAGTTTATATCACAACTACCATTATTTAAAAGAAATCTTTTTCAACAAGGGGATGTGTAAGGTGACCTATTATTTTAATTTGCATCTTTCATTAAATAAAAAATGAATTTATTAACCTTTAGTGTCTCTTCTGTAGGTTTTCTGTGTATGCCAATTTTTCTACTGGGTTTTAGTATTTTGTTTTTTGATTTCTGAAAAAAATCCTTTTTATTTTATTTTTGTTATTTTTATTTTTATTTTTTGTGACAAGATCTAGCTCTGTCACCCAGGCTGGATGGAGTGCAGTAATGTGATCTCAGCTCACTGTAACCTCTGCCTCCCAGGCTCACACAACCCACCCACCTCAGCCTCCCAAAGTGCTGGGATTACAGGTGTGCGCCACTGCACACAGCCCCCTTTCTGTTTTAAAGGTATCAACTACTCTTTCAAATGTAAAGAAACGTGGCAAAATAGGGCACTTGCATTTTATGTTACTTAAAAAGTTATATCTGTTATGATTTTTTTGTTCGCGTTTCTATTTGGTGAATGGAAGTTTTACATTTGTATGTTATCAAGTCAGTTGCTGTTTCCCTTTATAATTTATTACATAGTCTTTCCTTCTCCCTCAATAAGTTGATAAACATTTAATAATATTTATTCTATTTTTATGATATAATTTTATTTAATTGTTTAATCCAGCTGGGATTTCTGTTTGTGGATGGTGGAAAGAAAAATCCATAATTGAAAGTGAATCTTTACATTCCCCTTGCAGTTTTAGCATGTTGTGCTAACAAAATTTATTAAAATGTCTGTCTCTGATTTCAGAAACACCTTTAATTAAACTGATGTGCACAATGGATTCTGTTTCTTAGTGATTGGTTTTGTTCCACCAACTGCCTTGATCTCTTCTCATATAGTAGCATGCTGTCTGTCCTATCTTGAGATAGTGGTTAGGGCTGGTTTGCTTCCATTAGTGTTATTCTTTGATAGTCGTATTTATTTTTCCAGTTTCATTTTAAAATACAAGTTGTAGAGGAGTTCAGATCATAGACTCTGGAGCCAGATTTACTGATTTTAAATCCTCAGTTGATGCCTTCCAGCCCTGAAACACCTGGGCAGATTGCTTGACCTTTGTATATGCCTCAGTTTCCTCATCTGTACAAAGAAAGTATCTTTAGGGGGTTGTTGTGAGAATCAATAGTTAAAATACGTACGGCTCATATATTAATAATTGGCACAGAGTAAGCTTTAAGCATGCTAGTTATTCTCACAATTTTGTGAAGTTCAAAACTCCTCCTGTTGGGATCTTGATTTCAATCACATTAAACCAAACCTATGGATTGATTGGGGAAGATTGATAACTCCCTCTTCAGGAGCATAGTTTGATTTATTCAACTTCTATCGCACATTTTCTCAATGAGCATTTGTAGTTTTACCCACATGAGGTTGGAGTCTTAATTAACTAGAGCAATTAAGACCTGAGTGGGGAGAAAGATTCTGATCACTCCAAATCCATCTGGATGCAACCGTTGAACTGGATGCTCCCACTCCTGTCTCAAACAGGATGAGACTCTTACTGGGGGTAGTGAATAAAGAAGATAGAGGTAGTATAAAACTTTCCTCTCTCTGGTGACCCTACAGCAAGACCCTCCCTGATTTGGATGTTCTCATTGGCATGAGATGTGGCCGGCAGCAGTGGTGATTTATACTAGGCTTGACCTCTGGGTACCACCACCAGGCTTGTTGTAGAGGAAGGCAAGGTTGAGCACTCCAGCCTTCCCTCCTAAATCAGGCTCCAGACCTTGTTTGAGCTGCATCCCTACTCCAGAAAGAAGTAGGAGCCCTCAACTCACCAGCCCTTGCCCAGCTCATTCCATCAGAAATAGGGATTAAATTGCACAGACTTTATTCCTGGCATGTACATACGTGGAGCACTTATTGACTGATATCCTTTCTTTCACTCAGCTAGTCAACGTTTCCCATGTTAGGAGCTATAACATTCTTCCAGCTCCCACTTGCAGACCAGCACGACGTGGTTACTTTTGCTTTCTTATCAAGCACACGCTGTTCATGAATACATTTGGAACTTGTTATCCTTTCTTTATCTCTCAAGGCTAGATATCTGTAAACAGAACATGTTTAATAAATATTTGTAGTTTTTTTATATGTCACACATAGTTTTCATTTAGATATTTTATAGATACTGCAATTCCTTTGTTATATTTATGAATTGAATTACTTTTCTAAATGAAAAATTTGTTATACTAATATTAAAGGAATGTTACTGATTTTTTGAATGTGTATGTTTTAGCAAGCTTTTATTTTTCTTTCATAACTTCTATTCAATTAATAAAGTTTTCCTTATTATTTTCCTTCTCCCCCACTGATTTAGAAAGTATGTATTCTTTTTCTATTCTTTTAGTCTTCCTTAAATTTTTAATGCACATATTTGACTGAAGACTTCAAATTAATACCTTTATTCTCTTTCCAACTATATGATGACCTTAAAATGGTTTAACTCTGGTCTCCCCAACATCGTTGATGTTTTTGTTATCTAGTGGTTACATCTTGTTATTTTTTATTTTTTCATACCAGCAAATTCAGCTTTAATCTCTTTTCTTTCAATCTTTTATTTTAAAATTGTAGACTCACAGGAAGTTGTAAAGATAGTACAGAGAGATTCCTGTACCCCCCACCCAGTTTCATCATCCCTAACCCCTGGCAACTTATCTATTCTCCATTTCAATCACTGGGTCATTTCATGAATGTCACACAAATGGGATCATGCAGTATGTGGCCATCTGAGATTGACTCTCTTCCCACAGCATAATGCCCTTGACATCCATTCAAGTTGTTGAGTATATCAATAGTTTGTTCCTTTTTGTTACTAACTAGTACACCACCATTTTGTATTTATTCCCTCAACAGCTGTTATTAACATTATCATTTTTATTGATATGTTTACCAGCTTCTCTACTTACTATTATTTCTTGCATGTACTTCCTTCTGAATTTGATTTCCTAAAAGTACTGTAGCCTTCAGTAATTCTTTCCATGAGTATTTGCTCATGCTATTTTTTTTCAGTCTTTATTTTTCCCAAATGATCCTTCCCCTCTCTTAATTTGAATGAATAGAAGGTTCTAGATTTATGGTTTTTTTTTTTTTTTTTTTAATCTTTTTCTTTTTTGAGACAGACTCTCACTCTCGGGCTGGAGTGCAGCGGCATGATCTCGGCTCCCTGCAACCTCTGCCTCCCGGGTTCGTGTAATTCTCATGCCTCAGCCTCCCAAGTAGCTGGGATTACAGGCACACGCCACCATGCCTGGCTGATTTAAGATTATTTTTTCACAAAACTTTGAAGACATATCCTCTTATCTTCTGGCTTCTGTTGTTGTTCATTTACAGGTAATCTTGTTGGCCCTCCTCTTCTGTACCCTCTCTCTGCTGCTGCCATGACTTTGAAAATGATCTTGTTGCCTTTTGCCTTCTATAGTTTCACCACAATGTATTTAATGTATATTTCTTTTTGTTTATTCTGTTCTTGTCTCAGAACAAATATTCAAAATGAAGATTCATTACTTTCTTTAAAGCTTAGAAAATGTTTAGCGAACATGTCTTTAATATTTTCTTCTTCCCTTTATTCTTTTTCTGAAGTAAGGATTATTGAAGGCCAGTTTACATGCAGTAAAATTCAGCTCATTTACACATATAGGTAAGCGATTTTTGACATTTATAGTATTGTAAACACCACTATAACTATAATACAGAATATTTTCATCACCCCAAAAAGTTCTGTCACCTCCTTTATAGTCAGTCCCCTATCTGTGCCCCAACCCCTGACAACTTCATCTGGTTGATGACTCTATAATTTTGCATTTTCTAGATAATCATGTAAATGGAATTGGAGTATGAAATGTTTGTGCCTGGCCTTTTTTTTTTCACTCAGCACAATACACTTGGTTTATTAATACTGTTGGGTGTACTTAGTAATTCCTTCCTTTTTATTTCCATGTAGTATTTCATTGTAAGGCTATACCATAATTTGTGTTCACCAGTTGATTAATATTTGGGCTTTTTCCTGGTTTGAGTGATTATGAATAGGCTGCTATAAATATTCATGTTCAGGTCTTTCAGCGGACATATGTTTTATTTCTTTTGAGTAAATATCTAAGATTGGGATTATTGGTTCATATGGTAATTGCATGAGTAGCTTTAGAAGAAACTGTTTTCCAAAGTGGCTGTAGCACTTTGCATTTCCACGAGCTCTGCGTAGAATTCCGTTTGCTCCATGCCCTTACCATCACTTAGTATTGATAGATTTTTTTTAATCTGATAGGAGTGTAGTGGCATCTCATTGTGGCCTTAATTTCCGTAGTTACCAATTATGTTGAGCTTCTTTTTCATGTGCCTATTTTTCCATCTACAGATGTCCCCAATTTACAATTGTTTCACTACAATTTTTCAACTTGATGGTGCAAAAGTGATAGGAATTCAGTAGAAACTGTGAGTACCCATATAGCCGTTCTATTTTTTATTTTCTACCATTTATTGGATTCTGGTAAAGTATTCAATAAATTACATGAGATAGTCAACACTTTATTATAAAATAGGCTTTGTGTTAGATTATTTTGCCAAGCTGTAGGCTAATGTAAGTTTTCTGAGCACATTTGAGGTAGGATAGACTAAGCTCTGATGTGCCACAGGATAAGTGTATTAAACGTATTTTTGGCTTACAGTATTTTCAACTTAAGATGGGTTTATTGAGATGTGACCCCATCATAAGTTGAGCATATGTATATATCTTCTTTGGTGGAATGTTTGTTCAAATTTTTTGTTCAATTTTAAAATTAGTCTTTAAAAATATTGTATTTTGAGAATCCTTTAAATATTCTCAAGATATTTCCTTTATCAAATATGTGTTTAGCAAGTATTTTCTCCCTGTCTGTGACTTGTCTTTTGCTTTTAATTTCTATTCATTTTTCTGTAGAGATAGGATCTCACTATCTTGCCCAGGCTGGTCTCAAACTTCTGGCCTTAAGCAGTCCTCCCACCTCCACCTTCCAGAGTGTTGGGATTACAGGCATGAGCCACTACACATGGCCCTTTTCCTTTTTAAAATACAGTCTTTCCGAAAAGCAGATTTTTTTTATTTGGATGAAATCTTTTTTTCTTTCATGATATATACTTTTTTGTGTCCTGTGTAAGAAATCCTACTGTATCCCAAGATCACAAAGATTTTCTTTTAAGATTTCTTCTACAAGTTTTGTAGTTTAGGTTTTAGATTTAGGTCTAGGACCTAATTTGTGTGTGTGTTGTGAGGTAAGAGCTGAAATTCGTCTCCCCAGTTCCCACAAAGTTTAATATGCTATGTTTTTATTTTTATTCAGTTCAATACACTTCCTAATTTCCCTGATTTCTTCTTTGAGCCATGGATTATATAAAAGTGTTTTATTTAGTTTTCACATATGTAGGGGATTTTCCAGAGTTCTTTGTGTTACTGATGTCTAATTCCTTTGTGGTCAGAGAACACATTTTGTATGACTTGAATATTTTAAATTTATTGAACCATATTTCATGGCTCAGAATATGATGTGTTTTGGTAAATGTCGTAAGTGTTCCATGTGCAGTTGAAAAGAAGGTATGAGATGTTTCTTTTGTTGGCAGAGTGCTCTATAAATGTCAATTAGATCAAATTGGTTCGTATTGTTTCTCAAACCTTGTGCGCATTTATTGATTTTCTCTTTCTTCTATAGATAATTGAAATGGACTTTGAAATAAACTCTGATTTTGGATTTGTCTGTTTCTCTTTATGGTTCAACCAGTTGTTGCCTCATGAGTTTGAAGATCAGTTACTAGGTTATAAATGTTTAGGAATTGTCTTGTACTCTTGATTAATTGACCCCCTTATTTTGTTTTTTTTTTTTGAGACGGAGTTTTGCTCTTGTCGCCCGTGGCACGATCTTGGCTCACCACAACCTCCGCCTCCTGGGTTCAAGCGATTCTCCTGCCTTAGCCTCCTGAGTAGCTGGGATTACAGGTGTGCACCACCGTGCCCAGCTGATTTTTGTATTTTAATAGAGATGGCATTTCACCATGTTAGCTAGGCTGGTCTTGAACTTATGACCTCAGGTGATGCACCAACCTCAGCCTTCCAAAGTGCTGAGATTACAGGCGTGAGGCACTGTGTCCGGCCTGTTGGAAAGCTTTTAATGACTGATTTTATCTCTTTACTTGCTATAGGTCTGTTCAGGTTTTTATTTCTTCTTGGGTCAATTTTGGTAGTTTTGTGTTTCTAAAAGTTTTTCCATCTCTTCTAGGTTATCTAACTTGTTGGTGTACAATTGTTCATAGTATTCTCTTGTAATTCTTTTAGTTTTTTAAGGTTGGTAGTAAAGTCCCAATTTTTATTGTGATTTTTAGATATTTGTATCTTCTTTCTTTTTTGTGTAGTCAGCCTAAAGTTTTGTAAATTGTACTAGCCTTTTCGAAGGACTAACTTTGGTGATTTTCTCTATTATCTTTCTATTCTTGGCTTCATTCGTCTCTGCTCCAGTCTTCCTACTGCTAGCTTTATGTTTAGTTTGCACTTCTTTTTCTAGTTTCTTAAGATGTAGTTAGGTTATACTTTATTTCTTCTTCTTATTTCTTATACTTAATTATTGCATGTACAACTTTTTCAGAGTGTCTATTCAGATGTTCTCCCCATTTCAAAAATTGGGTTGCTGTGTTCTTTCTATTAACTTGTAATTGTTCCTTTTATATTTTGGATGCAAATATTTGTTCAGATGAGAACACATGGACACAGGGAGGGCAACAATACACACTGGGGCCTGTCAGGGGGTTGGGGGAGGGAAAGCATCAGGATGAGTAGTTAATGCATGTGGGGCTTAGATGGGTTGATAGGTGCAGCAGACCACCATGGCGCAAGTTTACCTATGTTAACAAACCTGCACGTTCTGCGCTTGTATCCAAGAACTTAAAACCAAAAAACAAATATTTGTTTAGATATAGGCATTGCACATATTTTATTCCAGTCTGTGTCTTGTGATTTCAAGTGTTTTTCAAAGAGTAAAAGTTTAAAATTTTGTTGAAGCCCAATTTATTAACTGTTTTAAATGTTTAGTGTCTTCTATATTTTAAGTAACCATTGTCTGCTCCACAGTTTGCAAAGACTTCTCCTGTCTTCCAGAAATTTTAATCTTTTAGATACAGGTCTAAGATCCATCTTGAGTTAATAAAATTGTTTGATGTGAGATAAGGGTTAAGGTTAATTTCCAATAGACCTCTAGTTCTTTCAGAACCTTTTGTTCAAAAGACTATCTCTTCCCATTGAATTAAATTGGAACTTTGGAATCTTAATAGAAAACCAACTGACTTGGCTTGGTAATAACTTGATACGTGTTAATCTTTTCCTAGAATCTCTATTCTGTTCCATTTGCTTCTATTCTATTCTTATTACAAAGTTGTTTTTATTAGTGAAGCTGCATAGTACGTCTTAAAGGTAGTATAAATTTTCCAGCTTTGTTCTTTTTTCAAAATAATCTTGACTATTCTAAGTTGTTGGCATTGCTATCTACCTTTCAGAATCAGCTTGTTAATTTCTTCAAATAATCCTAATGAGATTTTGATGATGATTGCCTTAAATCTATAGATCAATTTTATGAGATCTGACATTATTACAACATTTAATCTTTTAATACACGAACGTGGTATATATCTCAAACTATTCTTTACATTTTCTCAGCAGTTTTTCATGTAGCAGTCTTGTGAATATTTTGTTAAATCTGTAAGTATTTCATGGTTTTTGACACTTATATCTTTATAAAATTTCAGTTCAGATTGATAGTAGATTGAAATATAACTGACTGTATCCTCTGACATTGATACATTTACTTAATAATTATGTTAATTAAATCAATAAGTTTAAAAATATATTCCTTATGACAGTCTATGAATATGATCATATCACCTGTGGATAAATACAGTTTTACTTTATTGCTGAGATTTATGACCTTTATTTCTTTTTCTTTCCTTATTATACTGGCTAGGACCACCATTAAAATGTTGACTGGGAGTTGTAAAGTAGACATTCTTGCTCATTTCCTGATCATAGGGGGAAATTTTATGGCCTTTTGCTGTAAAGTATAAGGGTAGGTAGTGATTTTTATTTATTTATTTATTATTTATTTATTTTTTTTGAGATGGAGTCTCACTCTGTCGCCTAGGGTGGAGTGCAGTGGCATGATCTGGGCTCACTGCAAGCTCTGCCTCTCAGGTTTATGCCATTCTCCTGCCTCAGCCTCCTGAGTAGCTGGGACTACAGGTGCCCACCACCACGCCTGGCTAATTTTTTATATTTTTTAGTAGAGACAGTGTTTCACCGTGTTAGTCAGGATGGTCTCGATCTCCTGACCTCGTGATCCACCCGCCTCGGCCTCCCAAAGTGCTGGGATTACAGGCGTGAGTCACCACACTCAGCCAGGTAGTGATTTTTAAATGCTTGTTATCATTATCTCTTTGAGAAAATTCTCTTCTGTTCCTAGACTTATCACAGGTTTTTTCATGCATGGGTGTTAAGTTTTGTCAAATGCTTTTTCTGCACCTATTGAGACGATCATGTGGTTTATTTTTTCATGTGTAAAAATGGCTAATTCTATTTCTTGATTTTTGAATGATAAGACAACATTGTATTTCTGGGATAGCACACACACAGCCATAATGTATTACCCTATTTAAATATTGTCGGACTTGATTTGCTAATATTTGTTGAGGAGTTATTTTTTATGTTCGTGAGGAATATTGGTTTGTACTTTTTTTTTTGTAATGTCTTTTTGGCTGTCAGATAATATCATAGTAATGCTGGCCTCAAAATGTTGTGGGAAGTATTCCCTTGTTCATTATTTTTCTGAGACAGTTTTGCCTGGTTGGTTTTTTTTTTTTTTTTACCTAAATATTTGCAAAAATTCATCAGTGAAACTATCTAGACTTGGTATTTCCTTTGTGGAACTATTTTAAATTGTGAATTTAATTTCTTTCATATAAAGGGGTTTTCAGATTTTATATTTCTTCTTGCATGAGTTTTGGTAATTTGTGTCCTTCAGGGAATTTGTCTATTTTATCTAAGTCACCACATATTGGTATAAGCTGTTAATATAGTCTCTTACTATCTTTTAATGCCTGTAAGATCTATAGTGATACCTCATTTTTTTTAACAAAAATTTCAACTGTTGTTATAGCTTTAAAGGGCACACATGCAGGTTTGTTACATGTGTAAATTGTGTGATGCTGAGGCTTGGAGTCCCAGTGATCTCGTCACCTAGGTAGTAAGCATAGTACCCAACAGGTGGTTCTTCAGCTTACGCCCCTCTCCCTTCTTCCCTCTCACATCTAGTGATCCCAAGCGTCTGTTGTTCCCATCTTTATGTTCATGTGTATTCAATGTCTGTCTCCCACTTATAAGTGAGAATATGTGCTATTTGGTTTTCTGTTCTTGTGGTAGGTCACTTAGGATAATGGTCTCCAGCTCTATCCATGTTGCTGCAAAGGACATGATTTCATTCTCTTTTATGGTTATGTAGTATTCTATGTTGTGTATATACCACACTTCCTTTATCCAATCCAGTGTGATGGGCACTTAGGTTGATTATATGACTTTACTATTGTAAATAGCACTGCAGTGAACATAAAGATGGATGTGTCTTTTTGATACGATGAGTTATTTTCCTTTGGGTATGTACCCAGTAGTGGGATTGCTGGGTCAAATGGTAGTTATATCTTAAGTTCTTTGGGTATCTCCAAACTGCTTTCCACAGTGGTTGAACTAATTTATATTTCTACCAACAGTGTCTGAGCATTTCCTTTTTTTTTCCATAACCTCGCCAATGTCTGTTGTTTTTTTGACTTTTCAGTAATCACCATTTTGACTGGTGTGAGATGATATCTCACTATGGTTTTCATTTACATTTCTCTGATGATTAGTGATGTTGAACATTTTTTCATGTTTATTGGCTGCTTGTATGTCTTCTTTTGAGAAGTGTCTGTTCGTGTCCTTAGTCCATTTTCTTTAATTGGGTTTTTTGTTTGTTGCTTGTTCATTTGTTTAAGTTCCTTGTAGATTCTGGATATTAGTCCTTTGTCAGATACATAGTTTGTAAATATTTTCTCGCATTCTATAGGTTGTCTGTTTACTCTGTTGGTAATTTATTTTGCTGTGCAGAAGTGGTTAAGTTTAATTAGGTTCCGCTTGTCAATTTTTTTTTTTTTTGTGATTGCTTTTGGGGACTTGGCTAAGTTAAATTCTTTGTCAAAGCCTATGTTGAGAAGGGTATTTCCTAGGTTTTCTTCTAGGATTTTTGTAGTTTGAGGTCTTACATTTAAATATTTAATCAATCTTGAGTTAATTTTTATATATGGTGAGAGGCAGAGGCCCAGTTTCTTTCTTCTGCATATGGCTAGCCAGTTATCCCAGCACCATTCAATAAATAGGGAGTTCTTTCCCCATTACTTATTTTTGTTGATTTTGTTAAAGAGCAAACGGTTGTGAGTGTGCAGGTTTATTTCTGGGTTGTCTATTCTGTTCCACTGGTCTATGTGCCTGTTTTTATACCAGTGCTATGCCGTATAGTTTGAAGTTGGGCAATGTGATGCCTCTGGCCTTGTTCTTTTTGCTTAGGATTACTTTGGCTATTAGGGCTCTTTTTTGGTTCCAAATGAATTTTGGAATAGATTTTTCTAGTTCTGTGAAAACTGACATTGGAATTTTGATAGGGATAGCGTTGCACAGTATGACCATTTTAACTGTATTAACTCTTCCAGTCCCAGAGCATGGAATATATTTCTATTTATTTTTGTTATCTCTGATTTCTTTCAGCAGTGTTTTGCAGTTCCCATTGTAGAGATCTTTCACCTCCTTTGTTAGATAAATTCCTAGGTATTTCGTTTTCTTTGTGGCTAATGTAAATCATATTGTGTTCTTGATTTGGTTCTCAGCTAGAGTGTTATTGGTCTATACATATGCTACTGACTTTTGTACATTGATTTTCTATCCCGAGACTTTACAAAATTTCTTTATCAGTTCCAGGAGCTTTTTGGCGGAGTCTTGAGGGTTTTCTATATATAGAATCATATTTTTGGCAAAGAGAGATAGTTTGACTTTCTTCTTTTACTATTGAGATGCCTTTTACTTCTTTCTTTTACCTGATATGCCCTGGCTAGAACTTCCAGTACTATGGTGAATAGAAGCAGTGACAGTGGGCATCCTTGTCTTGTTCTAGTACACAAGAGGAATGGTTCCAGCTTTTGCCCGTTCAGTGTGATGTTGGCTGTGGGTTTGTCAGAAATGGCTCTCATTATTTTGAGGTATGGTCCTTCAGTGCCTAATCTGTTGAGGATTTTTATGAAGGAATATTATTGAAGGCTTTTTCTGCATCTTTTGAGATGATCATATGATTTTTGTTTTTGATCCTGTTTATGTGCTGAATTATACATATTGATTTGTGTGTGTTGAACCAATCTTGCATCTCAGAAATGAAGCCTACTTGATCATGGTCATTTAACATTTTTGTTTGTTTGTTTGTTTGTTTTTTGAGATGTAATCTTACTCTGTCACCCAAGCTGGAGTGCAATGGTATTATCTCGGTTCACTGCAACCTCTGCCTCCCAGGTTTAAGTGATTCTCCTGCCTCAGCCTCCCATGTAGCTAGGATTACAGGTGGACACCACCACACCCAGCTAATTTTTATATTTTTAGCAGAGACGGGGTTTCACCACGTTGGCCAGGCTGGTCTCGAACTCCTGACCTCGAGTGATCCACGTGCCTTGGCCTCCCAAAGTGCTGGGATTACCGGCATGAGCCACCGTGCCCAGCCTCATTTAACATTTTGATATGCTGCTGGATTCAGTGTGCTAGTATTTTGTTGAGGATTTTTATATCTATATTTATGAGGGATATTGGCCTGAAGTTTTCTTTTTTTGTTATATTTCTGCCAGATTTTGGTATCAGGATGATGTTGGCTTTGTAGAATGAGTTAGGGAGGAGCCACACCTCCTTGATTTTTTGGAAAAGTTTTAGTGGGATTGGTATCAGTTCTTTTTTGTACATCTGGTAGAATTTGGCTGTAAATCCATTTGGTCCAGGGCTTTTTGTGTTTGGTAGGTTTTTGATTACTGATTCAATTCCTGTACTTGCTGTTGTTCTGTTCAGGTTTTCACTTTCTTCCTGATTAAATCTTTGGAGGTTGTGTATTTCCAGGAATTTATCCATTTCCTCTAGATTTTCTAATTTCCATGCATAGAAGTGTTCATAGTAGTCTCTGAGGATCTTTTGTATTTCTGTGGGATTGGTTGTAATGCCATCTTTGTCATTTCTGATTGCACTTATTTGAATATTCTTTTTCTTTGTTAATCTAGCTAAGGGTATATCAATCTTATTCTTTCAAATAACCAACTCTTGGTTTCATTGGTCTTTTGTATGGACTTTTGGGTCTCAATTTCATTCAGTTCTTTTCTGATTTTAGTTATTTTCTTCCAGTAGTTTTGGAGTTAGATTGTTATTTTTTTGTAGGACCTCTAACTGCAATGTTAGATTGTTAGTTTGAGATCTTTCTTACCTCTTGATGAAGATGTTTAGTGCTATAAATTTTCCTGTTAACACTGCTTTAGCTGCATCCTAAAGGTTTTGATAAGTTGTGTCTCTATTTTCATTAATTTCAAATAATTTTTTTTATTTCTGCCTTAATTTCATTTTTTCCCAAGAGTTATTCAGAAGAAAGTTGTTAATTTCCAGGTTTTTGTGTAATTTTGAGAGCTCTTCTTGGTATTTATTTCTATTTTTATTGCACTGTTATCCTGATATCTCATTTTTATTACTGATATTAGAATTTGTTGCTTCTCTTTTTTCTTCATCAGTTAATCTGGAATTTATTATTTTAATTCACCTCTTGAAATAGCTAGATTTTAGTTTTATTGATTTCAAGTTTGTCCATATTCTATTTTATTTGTTTCTTCTATTATCTTTATTATTTGCATTCTCCTACCTACAATGAGTTTAATTTTCTCTTCTTTTCTAACTTTTTAAGGTTAGATAATTAATATTAGATCTTTTAAGAAATTTTCTAACAAAAGCATTTAAAGCCATAAAATTTCCTCTAAGTATTATTTTATTTGCATTCCACAATTTTTATATATTTTTGTTTTCATTGCTGCTCGGTTCAAAGTGTTGTCTAATTTCCTAGGTGATTTATTCTTAAGTTTTCTTTTTTTTAAGCATGCTGTTTAATTTCCAAATATTTGGAGATTTTCCAGATACTTTTTTTCTGTTGAGTTCTATTTTAATTCCCTTGTGATCAGATCAGAAATGTAGTCTAATGATTTCATTTCTTCTAAATTTATTGAGTTCTTTTACATGGCCCACCATATGGTCTGTACTGGGCTATGTTCCATGTGCACTTGCAGAAAATGTATATTTGACTATAGTTGAGTGTAGTTTTGTGTACATGTCAATCAGGTCAGGTTGGTTGATAGTGTTTTTCCAGTCATTTACTTCTTTCATGATATTCTTTTTGCTCTATCAAGCACTGAGAGAGGAATACTACAGTTTTTAACTATCATTATGTACATATTCGTTTCTTTTTTCAGTCCTGCTGTTTTTTTTCTTCATGTATTTTGAAGCTCTGTAATTTTGCACATTTAAAAAATGGTTATATCTTCCTTGCGAATTGAACTTTTTGTCATTATGAAATGTCCCTTTTTATCTCTAGCGAAATACCTTTTCCTAAAATCTACTTTATCTATTATTGATGTAGTTACTCCAGCATTCTAATAATTAATGTTTGCATGGTAGGTCTTTTACTTTTCATCTGTGTCTTTATGTTTAAAATTCATTTACTGTAGGCATATAGTTTCTTGTAGCATATAGTTGAAGTTTCTTTTTTATTCTTCTGATACCTGTTTTAATTGGAATACTTAGAACATTTACATTTAATGTAACTACTGATATAGTTTTCTTTCAGCTTTCATTTTAGTACTTGCTTTCTAATTCTGTTTTTGGTTTATTTCTAACCTTTCTTTCCTAATTTAGATTAATTGGGTTTAATTTATTTAGTATTCTATTTTATCTTTGCTATTAGCTTATATGCTATGTCTCCTTATTCTTTGTTTAATGAGATTGTTCTCTGAGTTATTATATATGTATTTGAAACTTATCTCAGTCTATTTTAAATTAATGTACTACTTTACATATCATGTAAGAACCATACAACAGAACATTTTTATTTCTCCCCTTTTGCTTTGTGCTTCTGATGTCATACATTAATCCCAAAATATATTTCTATTATTTTTGTGTTAAGTGGTTGTATTTTTTTTTTTTTTTTTTGGAGACGTAGTCTTGCTCTGTTGCCCAGGCTGGAGTGCAGTGGTGCGAACTTGGCTTACTGCAAGCTCTGCCTCCCAGGTTCATGCCATTCTCCTACCTCAGTCTCCCCGGTAGCTGAGACTACAGGCGCCCACCACCATGCCCAGCTAATTTTTTTTTGTATTTTTTTAGTAGAGATGGGGTTTCACCATGCTTGCTAGGATGGTCTCGATCTCCTGACCTCATGATCCGCCCACCTCGGCCTCCCAAAGTGCTGGGATTACAGGCGTGAGCCACCGCACCCGGCCCGATTAATTGTGTTTTTAAAGAAATTTAAAAATAAGAAATACAAATCTTACATTTATCTGCATATTTGCCATTTCTGGTGCTCTTCATTTCTTTTTGTAGATCTGGCTTTCCATCTGGTATCATTTTTCTTCAACTTAAATGACATTTTTACACCTTTTTTGCAGTACAGGTTTCTTACAGAAGAATTCTCTCACATTTTGTATGTCTGAAAAAGTATTTATTTTATCTTTATCTTAAAGAATGTGTGTGTGTGTGCGTGTGTGTGTGTGTAAAGGATATATATATCTATCCTTTATAGATGTTCTACAAAGATACAGTAGTTCTACGAAGTCTGTCATTCTGGTGATTGGAACTTGAAAATCTTCCAATTTGAGGAATATGTGAACTTAGAGTTTCCTAGTTTCACCCTACACATGCACAGCTTAATACTCATCAGTGTACACAATGAGACTCTTATGAAGGTTTTTTGTGTGTGTGTGTGTGCTTTTCTAAAAGAGATGGTGTCTCACTATGTTGCCCAGGCTGGATTTGCGTAGCTGGGCTCAAGTGATTCTCTTGTTTCAGCCTCCAAAGGAGCTGGCATTCTTACGAAGATTTGTTTAGCTCTTTCTCTGTGTAACTTCCTCTTTTCTGATATAGTCTTTCAAGTTACAGCTGCCTTAGCCTCCCCCAAATCTCACCTCTCTCTCCTCAACTCAGCAGGACCACCTTGCTCTCCCTCTCTCTGTGCTGGAGTCTAGAATTGCCTTCAGACAGAAAGCCAGGTGATTGTAGGGGAGTCATGTGTTTTCCTTCCCACAGAAATCACAGCCTCACAGTGCCTGTAGTCTAATGTCTGTATCCAGCTGTTCAATTTTCTTTTCCAGTTTCCTATTTATTATGGGAGGGCAAGTCTGCTACCAATTACTTCAACAAGGCTTAAAGTGAAACTGGGTAATACTGTTTAATCTTTCATTACAAGAGAGTGTAAAAACACTAACTTTGAATTTAAAACAAACAAAGCAAAATCCTTCCTTTATTCCCGGATTTTTAGGAGCTTTCATTATTTTTTTAGGTGTTGATTATTTAAATACATAAAATAGACAATAAATATAACACTTTTCCCATTAGTGGTTAACCCCTTTGTATATCTTTAGCTGAAGTTACAGCTAAACAATATAGTCATAGTCAATATCAGTCTTTTTTTGTTATTTATTCTTTTAGTGTATACATATATAATACTATAAAAGTATACATATATGTATGTATAGAATTTTCAGGAGAAGTTTTTTTTGAGACAGGGTCTGGCTCCATCACCCAGGCTGGAGTGCAGTGGAGCGATCACAGCTCACTGTGCAACCTCTGACCTCCTGGGCTCAAGGGGTCCTCCCACCTCAGCCTCCAGAGTAGCTGGGATTACAGGCATGTGCCACCATGCCTGGCTAATTTTTTTTTTTTTTTTTGAGACGGAGTCTGGCTCTGTCGCCCAGGCTGGAGTGCAGTGGCGCAATCTCGGCTCACTGTAAGCTCCGCCTCCCAGGTTCACGCCATTCTCCTGCCTCAGCCGCCCGAGTGGCTGGGACTACAGGCACCCGCCACCATGCCCGGCTAATTTTTTTGTGTTTTTAGTAGAGACAGGATTTCACCGTGTTAGCCAGGATGGTCTCGATCTCCTGACCTCGTGATCCGCCCGCCTCGGCCTCCCAAAGTGCTGGGATTACAGGCGTGAGCCGCCACGCCCGGCCAATTTTTGTATTTTTTTATAGAGATGGAGTTTCGCCATGTTGCCCAGGCTGGTCTCAAACTCTTGGACTCAAGCAATCCTCTTGCCTTGACCTTCCAAAGTGCTGGCATCATAGGCATGAACCATCATACCCAACCAGGAGGGTCTTTTTTAAAGCACTGTTCTTAAAATAGTATAATTAGATGGAAATTTTTCTCAGATCTTTGAAAATGAGAATATATTTCTGTTGCTTTTAAACATAAGTAAGTTTGGTATGGTATAGTATTCCCATTTTGTACATTTAAAAAAATTTCTCTACCGACTTTTAGAATTTATTATTGAACATGAGACAAACATGATTTTAATTGCTTTGAAGGTAATACTTTTGTTCTGCTAGTATTCTTGTAGAATTTCCCCCCATTCTTCAATTCAATGTCCTGATGTGTTCTACTCAATAAATTGTCTAATGATATGGTCAACGCTTCCAATCTAAAAATTTATTTTATCTTACTTAATTTTTAAGGACAGGGTCTTCCTCCGTTGCCCAGGCTGGAGTGCAGTGGCACAAGCCATACCTCATTGCAACCTTGAACTCCCCGACTCAAGTGATCCTCCCACCTCAGCGTCCTGAGTAGCTACAACTACAGGCATGTGCCACTATCTCTGGCTAATTAAATTTTTTTTTCTTTTTTTTTTGTGAAGACAGAGTCTCACTATGTTGCCCAGGCTGGTCTTGAACTCCTGGCCCCAAGCAGTCTTCCTGCCTTCACCTCCCAATGCACTGGGATTTCGGGTGGGAGCCACTATGCCTGGCCAACCTACAATATTAAATGGTTTATTAAGTCGATAAAATTTTCTTTTGTAATATCTATTATTATTGCTTTTAGTACAATCATTCTTTTTTTTTTTTTTTGAGACAGCGTCTCACTGTGTTGCTCAGGCTGGAGCGCAGTGGTGTGATCTTGGTTCATTGCAACCTCTTTCTCCCGGGTTCTAGCAATTCTCCTGCCTCAGCTACCCGAGTAGCTGGGATTACAGGCACATGCCACCACAACCAGCTAAGTTTTGTATGTTTAGTAGAGACAGGGTTTTGCCATGTTGGTCAGGCTGGTCTTGAACCCTGACCTAAGGTGATTTGCCCACCTGGGCCTCCCAAAGTGATGGGATTACAGGCGTGAGCCACACTGCACCCAGCCATTCTCTTATCTTTGTTCTCTACTCTACTCATTTCATTCTCTGCTGCATCATAAGCACTTTTTAACTTTGCTTTCACTATGATTTTAATTTTTGGTACTGTATTCTTAGACATTAAAACATTAGTTATCTTCTTTAGTTCTCTAGTTTGCCCAATTTTTAACAATTTAGTAGACTAACACATCCCTACATGAGATATATTCCTCAAAATTTCCTCATATTTTAATGGAATAAGCCTGTATTATGGAAAAGATTACATTGTTTTCCCATAAGAATACTCAAGGCCAGAATTTTCTTGGCCACAACTTTTTTCGCGTAAGTCTCCCTTTCTTTCACGTCCTTATCTTGAGTGATTGAGTAATTGTACTGAAGGGGTAATTTTTGAGAACTGCCCTTAGCCTCTTGTGTCTGCTCACCTGAGTATTCACAGATGAGACATATCAGTTCTGAAGCTGGGGGGCACCTTGGGATTTGAGTCCCAAAACGGTTCCTAGTACAACTCGGCTTCTAAGTGTATAGTCCCATCCACAGTCTCCAGGCAGTGCAAAACAATCTTTAAAATATAGATGAGGCCAAGGTGGGTGGATCACCTGAGGTCAGGAGTTCAAGACCAGCCTAACCAACATGGTGAAACCCTGTCTCTACTAAAAATATACAAAATTAACTCAGCATGCTGGTGCACATCTGTAATCCCAGCTACTTGGGAGGCTGAGGCAGGAGAATCACTTGAACTGGGGAGGTGGAAGTTGCAGTGGGCTGAGATGGCGCCATTGCACTCCAGCCTCGGCAACAAGAGCAAAACTCAGTCTCAAAAAAATAAAATAAAATAAAATAAAAATGGTAATAGCTTAAGCCTTTCTAATGCTCTGAGTCAGTGACTTTAGTGAGTGGATGACTGATTAATGAAATATTAATTAAGAGTATGGGCTAGGTGCAGTGGCTCTCACCTCTAATCCCAGTGCTTTGGGAGGCTGAGGCAGTAGGATTGCTTGAGGCTAGGAGTTCAAGAACAGCCTGAGCAACATAGTGACACCCTATCTCTAACAAAATTAATTTGCTGGGTGCAGTGTGTGTGCACTTCTGTGGTCCCAGCTCTTCGGGAGACTGGGATGGGAGGATCGCTTGAGCCCAGCAGTTGGCAGTTGCAGGGAGCTATGATTGCACCACTGGACTCTGGCCTAGGTGACAGAGTGAGACCCTATCTCTTAAAAAAAAAAAAAAGAGCTCTCTTTCCACTGTCTCCCTCTCCCTCTCCCCTCTTTCCACGATCTCCCTGTCCCTCTCTTTCCACGGTCTCCCTCTCATGCCGAGCCGAAGCTGGACTGTGCTGCTGACATCTCGGCTCACTGCAACCTCCCTGCCTGATTCTCCTGCCTCAGCCTGCCGAGTGCCTGGGATTGCAGGCGCGCGCTGCCACGCCTGACTGGTTTTCGTATTTTTTTGGTGGAGACGGGGTTTCGCTGTGATGGCCGGGCTGGTCTCCAGCTCCTAACCGCGAGTGATCCGCCAGCCTCGGCCTCCCAAGGTGCCGGGATTGCAGACGGAGTCTCGTTAACTCAGTGCTCAATGGTGCCCAGGTTGGAGTGCAGTGGCGTGATCTCGGCTCGCTACAACCTCCACCTCCCAGCAGCCTGCCTTGGCCCCCCAAAGTGCCGAGATTGCAGCCTCTGCCCGGCCGCTACCCCGTCTGGGAAGTGAGGAGCGTCTCTGCCTGGCCGCCCATCGTCTGGGATGTGAGGAGCCCCTCTGCCTGGCTGCCCAGTCTGGAAAGTGAGGAGCCCGTCTGCCCGGCCGCCACCCCGTCTGGGAGGTGTACCCAACAGCTCATTGAGAATGGGCCATGATGACAATGGCGGTTTTGTGGAATAGAAAAGGGGGAAAGGTGGGGAAAAGATTGAGAAATCGGATGGTTGCTGTGTCTGTGTAGAAAGAAGTAGACATGGGAGACTTTTCATTTTGTTCTGTACTAAGAAAAATTCTTCTGCCTTGGGATCCTGTTGATCTATGACCTTACCCCCAACCCTGTGCTCTCTGAAACATGTGCTGTGTCCACTCAGGGTTAAATGGATTAAGGGCGGTGCAAGATGTGCTTTGTTAAACAGATGCTTGAAGGCAGCATGCTCCTTAAGAGTCATCACCACTCCCTAATCTCAAGTACCCAGGGACACAAACACTCTGCCTAGGAAAACCAGAGACCTTTGTTCACTTGTTTATCTGCTGACCTTCCCTCCACTGTTGTCCTATGACCCTGCCAAATCCCCCTCTGCGAGAAACACCCAAGAATGATCAATAAAAAAATAAATAAATAAATAAATACAAAACTTAAAAAAAAAAAAGAGTATGATGAATGTTAACGAGGTTAAGAGGGCTATGGTGGATATACTGTTAGAATAATTTTATCTGCCTAAGAAGGAAAGAGAAGCCTTCCTGAGAAAGTGATAACACAAAAGAGGAAATTTTAATGATAAATCAACGTTGGCTAGATTGAGAGATGGAAAGTGGGAGAGAAAGAAAAACACATAGACAAAGCGAAAATTACATGTCAATGCAATGATTGAGAAGCAGGTGCCACATCAAGAAATACTGTAGGACATCAAGCAAACAGGAGAGTGATACTTAGAGTATGCAGAAAGGAGGGTTCTATAAGATCATGTGAGTTTTAAGATCTTCTACAAAAGAAAAGCCAAAATGAAAGGTTTTAAATAGCTATGGGAAGTGGGCATGGCTAAGTACATGACCAGCTTTCTATTTTAGAAAGATCTTTCTTGTTGTAGAGTAAATGGATTTGGGGGTGAGACACAAGATTCGTGTCTAGGAGGCCACATTGGAGGCTACTACAGGAGCCCAGTTGAAAGACAGTTGTGGGCCGGGCACGGTGGCTCATGCCTGTAATCTCAGCACTTTGAGAGGCAGAGGCGGGTGGACCACATGAGGTCAGGAGCTCAAGACCAGCTTGGCCAACATGGCGAAACCCCTTCTCTACTAAAAATACAAAAATTAGCCAGGTGTAGTGGCGTGTGCCTGTAGTCCCAGCTACTTGGGAGGCTGAGGCAGGAGAATCGCTTGGACCCGGGAGGGAGAGGTCGCAGTGAGCCGAGATGGTGCCACTGCACTCCAGCCTGGGTGATAGAGTGAGACTCCGTCTCAAAAAAAAAATAAAAAAATAATAAAATAAAAAGACAACAGTGGCTTGAAAGACAAAGGTGACAGTGTGACAGTAGTGGGGATGCAGAGAAATACACAGATGTGAAAAATCCTTAACATGTTGAATCAAGAGGACTAGATTTTTGAGTGTTGGCAAGAGAAAGTGAGAAGAGTGAAGAATAACTGAGATTTTTTAGCTTGAGCAACTAAATAAATAATGGTGCCATTTATTGAAATAGGGGATAATGGCACAGGGACAAGTATGGGAGAAGAAGGGGGAGAAGTTTGGAGGTCAGGTCTAGTCATATCAGGAAATACAACATATGGATTTGGAGTTTGTGGGACAGGACTGAGCTGGGAGATGGGAGTTGGAAGTCGTTGGCTTATCAAGGGCCGTGGAAGCTGAGGAAGAAGATGGAGTTGCACACAGAAAGTGTGTAGATGGAGTCAAGAACAAGGACAGAACCTGCAAGATTGTCTAATGTTAAGGATGGAGCAAAGAAGGATCCAAGAAAGGAGAATAAGTAAAAATACTTAGAAAAGGTGGGAAGGAAACCAGGAAAGTATGGCTGCTCTCACCCCAGGGAAAAGTGTATTTTTCAAAAAGAGTAGTCAGTGGTATCACATGTTGCAGATAAATAAGACAAGCAAGATCAAACAAGACAAGGGTTCAAAAGTGTTCTTTAGATTTAGTTGCAAGAAGGCTGTGATTTTTCTTGGTTAGAACAGTTTCAGTGGAAAAAGTGGAAGTCACAATGAGGTAATTGAAGACTAAGGTGGAGAAAATAAATAAAAGCCATCAGAGTGGACAGCAATTTGAAGAAGTTCAACTTTTCCCCTGACTTCTGGGTTGTCTACTCTAAAGGATACTTTTGCATTCTTTATTTTTCTTAGAAAAATTGAGCATTATACACTTTGGCATGGATGTCCACTTGTCATTTTTGTCTGAAATATGGTTGGTTATCTCATAATTATAAAAATTAAAAATACTTAATTTGTATAAGTTTTCTCTTATTACACTTTTAATTACTGGTTTGAGCTATTTGCTCTTTTTTTCTGCAGAAACATTCATTTGTTGAATCTTTATGATCTATCCAATTTATCTGCCAACTTCTGTAATATATTTCTGTTTTACTTTTATTCAATATTGTTTTAAAATTGATTTTTAAAAATTCTGTTACTATTTCTTAAATTAATTCTCTGCATCATTTTATCAGGTTTTGGCAACTTTAAGTCTTTCTTTTACCTTTTCCTATATGACCTTTTTTAAATTTTAGTTTTTTAATGGCTTGACAGTTTGTCAGATTGTTCTTATTTCATAAAAATTTTGTCTCTCATATCCTGCTGAACATAAGAGGTAGATCTTTTCTGAACTCCTATTTCATGAAGTTTAGTAGAAGATCATTTATCTGGGAGTCTAAATATAAAAGTATATGATGGAATTGTTATATACATATTATGTCCTTTTTAAAAACCATTGTTTAGATTTAAAAATCATTTATTATAATAATTGAAGAATAATTTCCTGAAATGAATGGTCCATGGTGATGGTGAGCTCCACTGGGCCGTAGCAGTGATGGTGAGAGTTGTAATAGATGGATGAAGGATGCCTTTACCTGATGCTATTTTATACCGTGGAAAGCTCATACGTTTTATGGAACAAATGTCATTTGTTACTGATTACTGAACAGGAGATGGCTCAGATGTAGAAGCTGGAAAAGAAACCTGAAAAAGAAAAGCAGAGCAAAAAACAAAAAAAATTTCATCAACGCTGTGGCACCATTTCATTTTTCAGTTTCTGTGCTGCCTTTACATCAAATCCTGTCTCTTTAGATCAACAAAGATTTCCTGGAAAATAAAAACTTCATTTAAAAAAGTAATTTATCATTTTTATGTGTGTATTATCTTTAAAGGAAACAAGTGCAAGCAAATTCTCTTTGTGTTTATGAGACTTGATAAGTAAAATATATTTGCTGTGTTTCTGTTGCTAAATATTTAGATATATTTTTCCCATTTTTAAGTTATATGGGATTTTTTATGGGTATAATTGATGACTTATATTTGATACATTCTTCAGTTAGTTTGCATGATACATTTATGTTAGATAAAACTCTTGTAGGATATATATGCCTTTACTAATATAATTTTGGCCAGGCGCGGTGACTCACGCCTGTAATCCCAGCTCTTTGGGAGGTGGATGGTTCACTTGAGGTCAGGAGTTCGAGACCAGCCTGGCCAACATGGAGAAACCCTGTCTCTACTAAAAATACAAAAATTAGCCAGGTGTGGTGGTGCATGCCTGTAGTCCCAGCTACTCAGGAGGCTGAGGCAGGAAAATTGCTTGAACCCAGGAGGCAGAGGTTGCAGTGAGCCGAGATTGCACCACTGCACTCCAGCCTGGGCAACAGAGTGAGACCGTCTCAAGAAAAATCAAAACAAAACGCTAATTTTTTTTTTCTATTTTGTAGGTCCCCCATAATGTTCTATGATGCTTTTTTTTTTTTTTAACCATTCTGCTTGTTTGAGGTTAACGTGTATAAAACTGGAAATATATTATTCTGAAAGAGATCAGATCATAGACATTCTGGCTAAGTGATCCTTTTTTGTAAAATTATTTTACAAGAAAATCTTCTTTGAACTTTACTTAGCACTTTTCTCCTTTCTCTTCAACTTCAGAAAGTTCTGTAGTCTCTCTTAATTTCTCATTATGGCATCTTCAGGTAGACTCCATCATCTTTGGTTGTATGAAGAAACAGGAAGAGCAATTGATTGCTGTCTCCACAGTTGACATCAGCAGTCAATGTTCAGAAATTGTCAGACAATTTCATCTTATCCAATATTTTCTTCACACAGCACAGATTCTAAGCAAGAGAGGCGAGTCAACATGGATGGTTCATACTTGCAGATTCATAAGCATAAAGACAGAAAAAGATGGCAGGATGATAGCACACTGAGGTGCTCTCAAGTGTACAGATTCAATATATCTTCCTTATCCTTCCAAAAATGAGTTTATTATTTGCCAGCTGCGACAACTCTTCCCAAATGCCACCCCAGTTTCTACCCATCTCTCTTTTTCATTTACATTTACATTCTTTATCTGATCCACAGGCTTAAATCTTTTTCCGAGACATCTTTTTTTTTTTTTTTAACTGACATTTGTCTAATTTGGATTCAGGAATTCTGTTTCAATCACAGCAATATTACATTCTAAATAATCCCATATGTGCATCATCATATACAGAACCTCATACAAAGTCCATTTTCCATATGTAATATTTAATCAGACACAATATCTTCCCATCTTAGGAGGATATACTTTTTGGTCTTTTTGTACTTTATTTTGGTCTTGATCCATGTGGCCCATTAGACTCTACATTAATTTTTATTTTCCACTTCTTGAATATACAATGATATATAAAGATCGAGTGTTGGAGAGTAATTAGTATTGTTTCTAATTCTAAGGGATACAGAGGCTGACAGATACCCCTTTCTATATCTGAAGTTCATAGTGGCTTTGTCTATAGTGTCTTGCTGCTAATGTTGCATAGCAAATGTTTAACAAAATATCCCAAACTTCCAAACACACTAGGAAAGATTAAAGGCCTTTGTAAGTAGAGTTGCATTTTGGGTAATGAGAAACTGTGAGGCCAATGGCTTTTAAAGTATGATTGTGAGATTACTGAGGTTGTGACTTACAGACGGCTGAAGGAAATGTCAAGCTAGAGAATTTTTTCCCATTGCCTCTTCAAATGTCAAATACAGATATGGCCATGGATTTTAATTTATTTCATTTTTTTCAGACAAGATTTCACTCTGTCACCCAGGCTGGAGTGTAGTGGCGTGATCTTGGCACACTGCACCTTCTACCTCTTGGGTTCAAGTGATTCTCCTGCCTCAGCCTCCCAAGTAGCTGGGATTATAGGTGTGCACCACCACACCTGGCTAATTGGTGTGTTTTTAGTAAAGATGCCATTTCACCATGTTGGACAGGCTGGTCTAGAACTCCTGGCCTCAAGTAATCCACCCGTCTTGGTCTCCTAAAGTGCTGGATTATAGGCGTGAGCCACCACACCTGGCCTGGCCATGGATATTTTTGATGCTGTCAAAGTTGGTGGAATGACTGGATTCACTATTTCATAGACAATATGGAATGTCTGTTATGTGGCAGGCACTGTACTAGGTCTTGTGCATACCAGAAGGGGTCCCTGCATGCACACTGCCCAAAGCAACCTTACTGTCTGTTGAGTGAGTGGGGAACAGGACAAAGAACGGACATGTCAGCAAGTGATATAACACAGTGTAGGAGGAGCTCTCCTTTAGGTCTCTACAAAGTGCTGTGGGATACACGAATGTTCAGAGCAGCAATTTCATGATAGCCAAAAAGTTGAAACAACCCAATTGTCCATCAGCTGATGAGTAGAACAAAATGTGGTATATCCATGCAATGGAAGATACTTGGCAATAAAGAGGAGCAAAGTACTAATACATGGTATGACATGAATGAACCTTGAACACATGGTTAAGTGAAAGAAGCCAGTTGCAAAGATTATATGCTGCATGATTCCATTTATATGAGATGTCCGTAATAGATAAATCTATAGAAACAAAAAGTAGATTGGTGGCTGTTTAGGGCTGACAGTAAAGTGAGGGAGAAAGAATGGGAGGGTGACAGCTAAGGGAAGTAGTATTTCTTTTTGGAGTAATGAAATGTTCTTAAATTGATTGTGGTGATAGATGCTCAACTCTGAATATTCTAAAAGCCATTAAGTTATGCACTTTAAATGAGTGAACTGCATGGTATATGAATGACACCACAATTAAGCTGTTAAAAATGCTGTGGGAGCAAAGAAATGCGTGATCGTTGCCAATGTCACGGGGATGGGAACAATATTTACAGAACGCATGTTCCTCTAGACAGCCTGCCAGTGAGTGCCCTCACCCCCATTTTCAGAGAATAGAACTTGTCCCTGGTCTCAGGGCAGAGACTGGGCTTAGTCCCCCATCTGTAGGAAGCAGTAAACACTCTTCCTTACCATACTTGCATACAGAGGAGGTAATATTTATGCTCCTCCTTTAAGTATCAGAGTTAATGAGGGACGGGTGACCAGAGAGGGACATTCCGGCAGAGAGGCATATGGTCAGGGTCCTGGTGGGAAAGAGATGGCACATGTGATCTGGATAATTTGAGGAGAGATCAATAAAGTGACTACCTATAGAGGTATGGGAAGAGTTTAAGGGAACCAAAGTGGGGATGGTGGCAACGTGGAGCATTACCATCCCAGGCCTGAATGGATGAGGTGAGGAAGCCATTGTAGGAACACAGAGAGGGTGGCTGTATATACAGGGCTGCCTTCCACAGGGGGACAGCCCAAATGACAACTGCCCGGATTCATTCTCCTCCTACTCTCTGATTTCGCTGGTCACTTTCATTGGCTGTACCCAACAGGAAGCAAGAGGGCAAGAGAGCCCATTGATGTAATCCACACAGGTCAGCCTCATGGGACAGAGAAAGGCACAGAAGCTGGACCCACAGGGATGAATGGGAGGTAATCAGCACAGATATGGAAGTATGAAGATAACGCATATTGTAGGACTGGTAAAGGTCCCAATGAGTCATTACACCATTGTAACGCGGTCTATGCTGATTATCATTCTTCTCCAAATTCTTGCCCTGAGACCATGTTTTTTTTTTCTGGTAAATTTGAGAAGTGTCTTCCAGAAGCTTTTCTCAGTGGACTCCAAATCCTTTCATTCTTTTCGCAAGGCATTCCAGCCTCTCACTTTCCTGGTTCTTCGTAAGGCCCATGCTTGCTCTCAGTGCAGATCTCAGATAAGCCAGGCCCTCTAAGTCAGGTCAGGAAGCCCAAGGCCATCTTTGGGGGAACCAGTGCTCATCTTATTCAAGTAAATGAGCCCCCCAGTGCTGAGGAGGGTAGAAAACAATTCCCCTGGCAGGTAAAGTTCAGGAAGGAGGGTTTGTAAGCCTGTGGGGATCCATTTATGTCTGCCACCAGGGGGCAGGTGGACCCATTTTTAGGACTACTCTAGAAAAGTGTTTTGCTAGAGTCTTTCAAGAACAGAGGCAGAGGAAAATGGGGACTTGGAAAAGAAACAGGGTTTTTGTTTTGTTTTTCTCTTGCTTCTAAAGTTGTTCTCGGATCAAGGAAAGTGTACAGAAACCAAAAAACTCTCCTGCTAGAAATAAACAGCTAGGCCACTGAAGTGTTCTTCATTGACGTTGGTAAATTTCTTCAAGTCCCCATTGGATCTCTCCTTCATCTTTGCAGACTAAGAAGTGAGAGTTTGTACCGGAGATAGCTTGACCTAGGATCACAGGCCACATGAACGAGGCTGTCGGAGACCAAAGCGTCGAACAGATACTCGTTTATTGGTTTATAATAAGAAACATGTTGGGGAGATAAGGCAGCTGCCAAGGCTTGATTAGGACATTCTTTTGTTCAAAAAAACTTCATGGGAAACCAAAGCATAATCAGAAGATGACTGGGAATGAGAATAAAGTGAAGCTGGTTGTATGACTGGAAGTTTACTGCTTAGGTCTGCTGTGTCTAGCCTCAAAGCAGAGATTTTTGTGATAGTTGAAAGGGCAGCCTGCTCCTTAGATGACACTGAGATGGAAAGCTCCAATACTGCCCCGTGACTCTCTTCTCTCTGTTGGTGAGCACTCGTGTTTAGTGTTAAGTATTCTCTCTCTTTCATCTATCTAATCTAATCTAATCTTTGTATCTATCATCTGTGCACTATCTACCTACCATATATCTATCATCAATTGATCTATCATCTATTGATTATCAATCATCTGTCAACCATCTATCTACCAACAATCTGTCATAATTGATTTATCATCTTTCAGTCATCCATCCATCCTGCCAACAAGTCGGGCATATTTTAATGTTAGGGCCTGTGAGTCATTTTGGGTCTTTAAGATGAATTCATAGATCTTTGCTCCAGTTCCTGTATCTTGATTTACAGTTTGACTCTCAGAGGCGGACCTTCACTTCTTCTGGGTAGTTGTACCTTTGGATAACTGAGAGGCCAGAACACTCAGATTGAGGATGCACTGAACATGTATGATAGAATAGGTACAAACTGAACACTCAGTGTAGACCACAGGGTGAAGGTATGAGAATCTAACACCTGCTGGTGAGGTCTGAGGATAGGAAGACACCACATCCCTCAAGGATTAGGTAAGATACTATTTAAAAGAATGGACTTCAGTGAGTTTTTTTATTTATCTGAGCTGTCTCAAAATTTAAGCCTTTGTCATCTCATTCTGAGATTTATGCATACATTGATGACTGTTGGGTTGTCCAGAATAACCACTTTCAAAGTGTCTTGAGAAATGCTAGAGTTAAATAAAGATATGCTGTAGATCAGGGTTGACAAACAATAGCCCAAGGCCTGAATCCAGACTGCTGCCAGCTTTTGTAGATAAAGTTTTACTGGAACACAACTACACCCATCTATTCACATATTGTCTATGGCTGCTTTCTCACCACAACAGCAGAGTTGAGAGGTTGTCACAATGAATGCGTGGCCCATAAAGGCTAGACTAGGGGCTAGCTGGCCCTTTACAGAAAACAATTGCTGAACCCTGCTGTGGAGGAAAGAATACAAGCTTTTAAGCTAGATATTTTCTAGCTGCCTGACATGAGGCAAGTTTTTACCTCTGTATGTCTCCATTTTACCATCTGTAAATGAGAATAATTATATCTACTTTTAAGTTAGGTTTAGATGAAATAACTTATTTAAAACATATACCATATAAGGCTCTCAGGAAATTATTATTAATAAATGGGAAAACTTTACCCAAACCTCTGTGGCAGAGTTAACATGAAGACACATACATTTGAAACAATAACCATGTCAGTAAGTTTGAGTGGGAGCAACTGTTCAACACAACTCTGTAGGAATACACCGATTTTTTATAACTGTGCTGCCTAATATGGTAGCCACATGTGGTTTCTGAGCACTTGAAATGTAGATAGTCCAAATTGAGATATGCTAGAAACATAAAATACACATCAGACTTCAAAGGCTTAGTATGAAAAAAATGTAAACTCTATCATTTAATATCGATGATCTTGAATATAGAGGCTGGAAAAAATTATTTCATATTGATTATATACTAAAAGATAACATTTCAGATACACTGGGTTAAATAAACTATATTATTAAGTTTAATTTCTCCTGTTTCTTTTTACTTTTTTTTTTATCTTGGCTACTGAAATTTAAAAATCACATTTGTGGTATGTATTATATTTCTATTAGGACTGTTTTAGAAGAAAGGAATGTTAATTACACAACCACTAAGAAGTTAGTTTTGGGAAATCTTTGCCGCCTAATAAACAAGTATAGCTGGAAAATCACGATTGCAAATGTAAACGGAGACATTTTATTTAGAAGTTGAAGGAATGATTTCTCATAAAAGGTTGTAACTTCTTTGGAAACAGATGTTGGTTGTGCCATCTTCATGTTTCCCAGGGAAGAGTCAGGCATGTATTAGGTGCTCAGTGACTGTTGAATTGAATTGACAGAGATAAGGGAAAGGCAGATTCATCAGAAGAGGAAATGAGGCCAGAAGAAAAGTCAGTGAGCCTCACTCTGTCTTGCTAAAAGAAAGAACGGGTCTGGGGGTTTAACAGATTTAAGTCTAAGAGGAGATGTCTTAAGAGTCAGGATTTAAGGCCCTGGAGAGAGAGCCATTCTGTATAGAACTGGAAACTCCCAATAACTCAAATCTGGATTGGGGAGGCAGTTTCCAAATGCAGGGCCATCCAAGTGGAGTCAGGAGCCTTAATGCCAATCACAGCCCTGGGATAGGCCGAGGAGGCTCATTGTTCACTCACTCAAGAACTGATGAAGTGCCTGTTATGTACCAGGCACAATGCTAGGTGCTGAGGACATAGAGTTGAAAGGATATGGTCTCTATCTTCAAGGAGCTTACAGTTTAAAGGGAGGCAGACATGGTCATTTACAGTATGAAGTGGCCATTGCTTACACAATTATACTTAATGAATACCCATATTCCATTTTAAGATATAAGAATCTATAACCATTTTGAAAATTAGTGATATATGAGGAAGAAACACTCCAACCCAATATGCAGTGTTTCAGCAGCCCTTATAGCGCCGTTCACTTAAGCAATTCACAGTCTTCACAATCTTTGTTCATTCTGTCTGTCCTCAGCATGATAAACATTTGGGGCTAATAAGCTACTTTTTTTTTTTTTTCTTTAACTTACATACTAGGGCTTTCAACAGTTGAGTTTGATGTTTACAGCTTTGATTAGTTGAATTGTAGACTTATTGTGGTGGTTGGGACCATCATTCAATATACTTGCTCCCCCTGTGGTTGGAATACACCTTCCTGCATCATTGAGTTTGGCTTGGCCATGTGACTTGCTTTGGCCAAAGGAAGGCTAGCAGACTTGAGGTGAAGAGAGGCCTTAAATCTGCTTGTGTGACTTAGCTTGACTTTTGCACTTTGTTACTCCCGTGGAAAGAAAAAGCCCTGAGAAGCCACTGGTCCAAGAAGAAGACAAGTGGTAAAGATATGAATGAAACTCACAGCAGGAAATCCAGCCCAGCTGACCTACAGCTTAAAGCAAAGCCACTCTCTGGGCCCAGCCTAGACAAGCCAAACTGCAGTGGACCTGCAGACCCAAGAACATGAGAATAAATGTTTGTGGTTGTAGAAACTTTGAGTTTTGGGGTGATTTGTTGTGCAATGCTATTTTGGCAATAATTGTGTAATATACTCATCAGGAGTCAGTTATGTTTGTTCCTAATCCTTTTTAGACTGATTGAATGTTTATTCATATAATTTAATGAAACATTACACACACTAATGGAATATGAGTGCAAAAACAAAGAGGTTTGTTTTTCTAGATAAATCTTGTTCTATGTTTAATTTTTAAAATCTTTGTTGGGTTTTGGTGTTAAATGTGACGTTGGACTCCTAAAATGAATCAAAGAGTTTTCTATCTTTTTCTACTGGCTGAAATAGTTAAAATTGTATTGGTTTTATATATTTTGAAAACATGAACCTATGTTGTCCTAAAGCCTTGTACAAGGGTAGACATTTAATCATCTTATTTTTCCATCATAATGGTTTATTCAAGTTTTCCATTTTGGGGGGTGGTTTTGGTAATAAACACATTTCTAGAAAATCATTCATTTACTAAAAGTTTAAAAAATATTGATGGTAGTATTTTCTTATAATATTTTTAAGCATTCTGAATCTTGCATATATAATTTCCCTGTTCTTTTTTTGTTTAATCAAACTTGTAAAAGGTTTTCCAGTTTTTGGAATTTTTACTTATCCTACTTTTGGTTATTTATATATTTTCTATAATTTTTTGTTATTTCATTAATCAGAGCATGTAATTTTTAAACTTTAAGTTCCAGAGTACATATGCAGGATGTGCAGGTTTGTTACATAGGTAAATGTGTGCCATGGTGGTTTGCTGTACCTGTCAACCCATCACCAAGGTATTAAGCCCAGCACGCATTAGCTATTTTTCCTAATGTTCTCCCTCCCCTGACCTTACCTCTTCACAAGCCTCAGGGTGTGTTTTTCCCCTCCCTGTGTCCATGTGTTCTCGCTGTTCAGCTCCCAGTTATCCATGAGAACAGGGCATGTAATTTTAATTGCTCTTTTCTAAATTCTATTTCAGTCTTAATAGGTTGTATGTTTCTAGGAATTTATTCATTTCTTCTAGGTTATATGATGTGTTGGTGTATAAATGCTTATAGTAGCCTATTATGATCCTTTGAATTTCTGTGTTATTGGTTATAATATTTCCTCTTTCAGTTTTGATTTTGACTCTTCT
The DNA here is from genome assembly GCF_029289425.2 of Pan paniscus. Taxonomy (NCBI): domain Eukaryota; kingdom Metazoa; phylum Chordata; class Mammalia; order Primates; family Hominidae; genus Pan; species Pan paniscus. The sequence goes on along the minus strand of NC_073267.2, from coordinate 90,597,953 downwards.
TTTAGTCTAGATAAAGGTTTGTCAATTTTGTTTATCTTTTCAAAAAAGAAACTTAGTTTTCTTGATCTCTTGTTTTTCTACTCTATCTGATTATTTTTGCTCTGATCTTTATTATTTCCTTCTTTTTAATAACTATGGGCTTAGTTTGTTCTTTGTTTACCTTGAGGTGTAAAGTTAGATGAATTATTTAAGATCTTATTTTTCCCCCCATGTAGGCATTTATTGCTATAAGCTTCCCTCCTAGAACGCTTTTGCTGCGTCTCATAAAGTTTGCTATATTGTATTTCCATTTTTGTTTGTCTCAAGATATTTTTAAATTTCTCTTTTGATTTCTTCTTTGACTCATTGGTTGTTAAGGAGCATGTTGTTTATTCTTTATCAACTTGAGGAAGTTCCTCTCTATTCCTAGTTTATTGAGAGTTTTTATCACAAATGGTGTTGGATTTTGTCAAATGCTTTTTCTGCATCTATTGATATCATCATGTGAGGAGTAGGTTGTTTAATTTCTACCTATTTGTGAATATCACAGTTTTCCTCCTGTTATTGATTTCTAGTTTTGTACTATTGTGGTTGGAAAAGATGTATGATAGAGGTCAATCTTAAATTTGTTGAGGCTTGCTTTGTGGCTGCTATCGTCAAAATTCATATGTTGAAACTTAATCCCCAATATGATAGTATCAGGAGGCGAGGCCTTTATGAGGTGATCAAGTCATGAGGGCTTTGCCCTCACGAATGGGGTTAAGTGCCATTACAAAAAAAAAAAAAGTTGAGGAGCTGCCTTCTCCTGCCATGTGAGGGTGTGGCAAGAGGAGCCGTCTGTGAAGCAAAGTGCAAGATTTCATCAGACACTGAATCTGCTGGGGACTTAATCTTGGAGTTTCCAGCCTCCAGAACTATAAGAAATAAATTTCTATTATTTATAAATTAACCAATCTAAGGTATTCTGTTTAGCAGCCCGAATAATGGACTAAGACAGACGCCTAACATATGATCTATCCTAGATAATGCTCTCTGTGCATTCAGGAAGAATGTGTATTCTGCTTCTGAATGGAAAAAAACAAAATCAGGATCAGGCACGGTGGTGCATAAGGCCAGGAGTTTGAGACGTCTAGGCAACACAGCAAGATCCATTTGGTCCAAAGTATAGTTCAAATCAAATGTTCGCTTATTGATTTTCTGTCTTGATGATCTACTGTTTGTTCTAAGTGGGGTGCTGAAGCCCCGTGCTATTATTTTATTGCTGCCTATTTCTCTCTTTGTGTCTGTTAATATTTGCCTTACATATTTTGGTTCTCTGGTGTTGGGCACATATATATTTACAATTGTTAGTCCTCTTGATGAATTAACTCCTTTATCATTATATAATGATCTACTTTGTCTCTTTGTCAATTTTTGACTTAGTCTATTTTGTGTGATATAAATATGGCTACCTTGCTCTCTTTTGTTTTCTTTTTGCATGGAATATCTTTTTCACTTTCAGTTTACATGTGTCCTTAAAGCTGAAGTGAGTCTCTTGTAGGTAGCATATAGTTGAGGGGAGGGGGGGGTCTTATTTTTTTTGTTGTTGCTCTTTGTTTGATAGGGTCTCAATCTGTCACCCAGGTTGGAGTGCAGTGGTATGATCACAGCTTACTGTAACCTTGAACTCCTGGACTCAAACAATTCTCTTGCCTCAGCCTGCCGGGTAGCTAGAGCTACAGGCATACACCACCATACCGGGCTAATTATTTTATTATTATTATTATTATTATTATCATTATTTTTTTAGAGAAAGGGTCTCATTGTGTTGCCTAGACTGGTCTCAAACTCCTGGCTTCAAGCGATCCTCCTGCCTTGGCCTCCCAAAGTGCTAAGATTACAGACATGAGCCACCTGGCTCTGTTTTTTGTTTTTTTTTTTTTTAGTCCATTCAGCCACTGTATGTCTTTTGATTGGAGCATTTAATTCATTTACATTCAAGTTAATTAATGATAGTTAAGGACTTACTGTTCTCATTTTGTTAATTGCTTTCTGGTTGTTTTTTATTTTTAAAAAGATGTTTTGTTCCTTTCTCCTTCTCTTGCTGTCTTCCTTTGTGATTTGATCATTTTCTATAGCAGTGTGATTTCATTCTTTTCTCTTCATCTGCTGTGTATCTATTCTAGGTTTTTGCTTTGTGGTTATCATGAAGCCTATATAAAACATATCATAGTTATAACAGTTAATTTTAAGCTGATGTCATCTTAACTTTGATTGCATATAAAAACTTAGCACTTTTACTCCCTTTCCCTCACATTTTATGTTTTTGCTGTCACAATTTACATCTTTTAGTATTTTGTATCTATTAGCACATTATTGAAGCTATTATTATTATTATTAATTTTTGTTTCTTTGAGACGGAGTCTTGCTCTGTCGCCCAGGCTGGAGTGCAGTGGTGCGATCTCGGCTCACTGCAAGCTCCGCCTCCCGGGTTCCCGCCATTCTCCTGCCTCAGCCTCTGGAATAGCTGGGACTACAGGTGTCCGCCACCACGCCTGGCTAATTTTTTGTATTTGTACTAGAGACGGGGTTTCACTGTGTTAGCCAGGATGATCTCGATCTCCTGACCTCGTGATCTGCCCACCTCCGCCTCCCAAAGTGCTGGGATTACAGGCGTGAGCCACCGTGTCCAGCCGCTATTATTATTTTAATAGTTCTGTCTTTTAACCTTTATGCTAGGGTTATAAGTGATTTACACACCACCATTACAGTATTAGAGTATTCTGAATTTGACTATATACTCACTTTTACCAGTGAGTTTTATATTTTCCTATGTTTTCATCTTACTAATTAGTGCTCTTTTGTCTCAGTTTGAAGAACTGCATTTAGCATTTTTTGTAAGGCAAGTCTAGCAGTGATGTACTTCCTGAGCTTCGTTTATCTTGGAAAGTCTTTATCTCTTCTTCATTTCTGAAGGACAGCTTTGCCAGATGTAATATTCTTGATTGACAGTTATTTTCCTTTAAGCACTGTGACTATGTCATCCCACTGTCTCCTGACCTGCAAAGTTTCTGCTGAGAAATTTGCTGATATCCTTATGAGAGTTCCCTTGTATGTGAGAAATCTCTTTCCGCTTCCTGCTTTCAAAATCTTTTTTTTTTTTTTTTTTTGCCTTTGATTTTCGACAGTTTGATTATAATATGATTTGGTAAAGAATTATTTGGATTGACCCTGATTGGAGACTTTTGAGCTTCATATATCTGGATGTCCATATGTCTCACCAGATATAGGAAGGTTCCAGCCATTATTTTTTTCAATAAACACTCTGCCCATTTCTTTATTCCTTCTTCTGAGACTTCTATAATGTGAATGGTAGGTAGCTCTTATGATGGTGTCATATAAATCTTATAGGCTGTCTTCATTCCTTTTCATTCTTTTTTCTTTTTCCTTCTTTGTCTGAATATTTTTTAGAGACCTGTCTTTGAGTTTACAGATTACTTGCCTAATCATATCTGCCGTTGTCCCCTTCTATTGCAGTTTTTTCATTTTATTCATTGTTTTCTTCAATTCCAGAATTTTTGTTTTTTTAAAATGATTTCTATTTCTTTTTTTTTTTTTTTTTTTTTGAGACAGTCTCGCTCTGTCGCCCAGGCTGGAGTGCAGTGGCGCGATCTCGGCTCACTGCAAGCTCCGCCTCCCGGGTTCACGCCATTCTCCTGCCTCAGCCTCCCGAGTAGCTGGGACTACAGGCGCCCGCTACAACGCCCGGCTAATTTTTTGTATTTTTTTAGTAGAGACGGGGTTTCACTGTGTTAGCCAGGATGGTCTCGATCTCCTGACCTCGTGATCCGCCCGCCTCGGCCTCCCAAAGTGCTGGGATTACAGGCGTGAGCCACCGCGCCCGGCCGATTTCTATTTCTTTATTGAACTTGTTGTTTCATTTATTTATTGTTTTTTGATATTGTTGAGTTGCTGTGTTTTTTTGTTTTTGTTTTTTTTTTTTTTACAGCTCTTTGAGTTTTCTTAAGAAATTATTTTGAAATCTTTTCAGGCAATTACATATCTCCTTATCTTTGGAGTTGGTTATTCTGTTCTTTTGGTGGTGTCATGTTTTCTTGATTTCTTTTTTTCCCTACCCTGTCCTCCTTTTCCTTGATTTTTCATGCTTCTCTACATTTTTTGTTGCTATCTTCACATTTGAAGGAGTAGTCACCTCTTCAAGTCTTTACTGACTGTCTTTGGGAGAGAAATGCTTCCACCAAACAGCCCAGCTGGGAATTTCAAGGCTCTCTTAGATGCTTTCTATGGATACATCCACTGTACACCTCTTGTTCCCTCTAAGGGGATTTCTCTTCTTCTTCTCCTCCTTCTCCTTCTTCTTCGCCCAGGCTGGAGTGCAGTTGCATGAACTTGGGTCACTGCAACCTCTTCCTCCTGGGTTCAAGCAGTTCTTCTACCTCAGCCTCCCAAATAGCTGGGACTACAGACATGTGCCACCACAGCCAGCTAACTTTTGTATTTTTAGTAGAGATGGGGTTTCACCATTTTGGCCAAGCTGGTCTTGAACTCCTAACCTCAAGTGATCCATATGCTATGGCCTCCCAAAGTGCTGGGATTACAGGTGTGAGCCACTGCACCCAGCCCTTCTAAGGGGATTTCTTAAGGTTGTATACCTGCCCTTGACTCTGCAAAGCCAGGCCAGGTGCTCAGAGTCTCCTGTTTGTTTTTCCTAGAATGGTGTCTTGAAACCCTCAAATTGTGTGCATTCCTCCAATCCCACAAAATTGAACTGGCTCTTTTTGTAAGATGCTTGCAGTGCTGTCCACAGGGGCATGCTTGGGAGACTGGTCTGGGGAAGATGGGGTTGAGGGTAAGCAGTGTTTGGGGTGCCTGTGGGTCACTTGGGAGGGGTCCACGAGCAAGGCATCCCAAGTGGCTCATGGACGGGTTTCCTGATGGAGTCTGTGGATCTGCATCCTCTCTTCATAGGAACATGCTCTCCCCACCACTGAGCCATACAGTTCACCTCAGTATTCTTGCCGAGATGAGAAAGAAGTGGTCTTCATGAACTGTGTCCTGCATGACTGGGGAAGCTGGACATTCACCACTATGCTCTCGCTTTCTCCCGTGGGAGAAATTGTGATCAAAGTGGACAACCTCTTTTTGTCACTGAGCTATGCTGTCTTGGAGGGCAGATGACATGGACAGTGTTAACTGTTCTTGTTACCCTCTTCAGTGCACCTAGCCTCAGAGTTGTTGTGCCAATAGTGTGCTGAAACTTTTCCACTGGACTCTTCCCAAAGATACTCCTATCTGTTGGTAATTATTAAAGTTAATGCTTCTGTGGAGTGAGGCGTGATGATGGTAGAAAGCTCTGATTCCACCATTTTGCTGATGTCAGTTTTAATTTCTAACTGTTCACCTTCGTTCTGACATTTTGTCCCTGGGCTCTGCTTGTCATTCTCATTCCCTGAGCTCTCATATGTACCAAGAACATGTCTCTTTCCTTCACTTCTGTAGCTAGCGTCACAAAAACAAGAATCTATATGGATCATTGTGTTCGTGATAGAGTCCCTGTTTTAGTGCTTAGTGCTTTTGGCCTTAAATTCCATCTTTTCTGGTAATATTGCTTCCTTTCCTCCTTTGTTTTTCACTGTGTTTTCCTGGTGTCTGCTTGTCCATCCCTTTATTTTTAACTTTTCTTTAGCATAAAGACTGATATGCTTAATCTTACATTTTACATTACTTTAAAATTTACATTCATAATTATTTTAATTATCAATTTCTATTAGTTTTTCATTTTTTTCTGATTTCATTGGATTGCTATTCATTCTATTTTCCTTCTGTTTTCTCCTTGTGAATTTAGATGTTTTATTGAAATTTTTGTTCCATTCTCTTTTCTTATGCTCATTAGACATCTATGTACTATTTTTTTTTTTGCAAGTGAGATTCCAGTGTTTCCTCCAGAAAGGCACATTATTCCTCCACCATGGTCTTCTTTTTCCTGTGTACCTTGACCCTGTAGGAGATGAGACTTCTAAAGTGATTCCTTTCCCTCTTTTCTCCTCATCACCCCTTCCCACTCTCTAAGGTGAGATCCTTGGAACATTTTTACGTCTCTTCTCCCTCTCCACCTATAACTCCTAGGTTTTCCTGGAATTCTCTAGGATTTTAGTCCCAGATGATTACTGGAATTTTCCTTGCTGTACGTCCCTCCTGTTTCCAAAGGACTTATGCAGCATTTACACTACATAACCCCCAGTAGCCATGAATATCCACTTAACCTGTCTATATTGGGTTGGTTTTTCATCAGTATTGTGTTTCCTCTCATCTCCCTATATCTTGAAGTCTCAATCTAACTCTCTCTTTTGAAGATGTTTGCTTGATTATTTTCTTCAGATGGGAATTGCTGGTGGTATACTCTTCACATTCTTTTGTGTTAACAGTTTCCTTCTTTTGCCTTGGTGGGTGAATACCATCTTGAATAAGTAGAGGATCATAAGTTGTTTTCAGCTTAGCTATTGGCAAATGTCATTTCCATTGTCTACTGGCTTCCAATATTGACAATAAGAAGTCAGATGCCAATTTTCCCCTTTGCAGATAATGTGTACTTTCTGTTTATTAGCTTGTCAGCATTTTGTTCTGTTTTTGTTTTAAACTTTCAGGAATCTTACCAGGACATGCCCAAGTGAGTGTTTTCCTTTATCAATCAAGTCTAGAACTCTGGGAGTCATTTCAATCTCTAGACTCCAGGGTCTCTTCAGTTTAGGAATAATTTTTTGTATTACACACTTTATAATTATTCCCTCTCCTTTGTTTCCTTTTTTCCTGAAATTTGTATCATTGCTCATGGTAGGTCTCCTGGATCCAGCCCCAAGTCTCATCTTTCCTCTTATTTGTCCACCATTTTGCTTGATCCATATGGTGAGAATTTTTTCCAATGTATTTGTAGTCACTAGTTCATATCTCTCCAATGACCATTCTCTCTTTAACTCATCTACCAAATTGTTCAGTGGAACAGCTGCCAGATAAAGTGCAGAACAACTAATTAAATGTGAATCTCAAACAAACGTTGAAATTTTTAGTGTAAGTATGTTGACTATAGCATGGGACATGATATACTAAAATTATTTACTATTTATGTGAAATTCAAATTTAATGGGGTGTCTTGTAGTTGTTTGTATGTAGTTGCTTTAATTCTGGCAACCCTATTCAATGGAGAAATCATATCTCTGAGGTCCAGACATTCTTTTTGTGTATGCATTTGATTCTCCTTAAGTGTCCTTGTTTATTTGCTTGGTTCTTTGTTGTTTTTAAAATCTTCAGTTCACTGGCCAGGTGTTTTGTTTGTTTGGGTTGGTCTTTCTCTGTTTGGATGCTGAGTTTCCCTTACTATGTTATGTTAAAAACAGTCAGAGATCTGCTTGTCATGGGACCCCAAGTAGAGGCTGACCTCTGACTGGTAGAAGATAAAGGAATTTTTCCCATAGCGGGAAGGGGGAGGGTATATAGTAGAAGGTGGACAGCAGTCCCATGCTGAGGGCCTAAGAAGAGCCCCTCTGTGCCAAAGTGTCTTTGTGCTCTTCTAGCTTCACAGATGCAAAAGATTAAGTTTACCTGTTCGGTGTCTTTGTGGCCTCTAAAAGCCATGGATCCCACACATACTCAGATAGGATTGATACTGTCTCTCACCTCAGGGATCCTTGTACTACCACAGATCACACTGTTTTTGCAAATCTGTCATTAGCAATCTCTGCTTCCAGGTTTTCAGGTGCTGGTTCCATGGCTCTTCCTGAACTCAAAATAAGGAAACTCCATAGACATTGTCCACTGGAACTCGTTCCCATCTACCCTCCACTCTATCCAGGTAAGAAACCAACCATCTCAGGAAAGGAACCAGGCAGGAGTCAGAGGGGAAGATGGGCACTGAAGGTATCAAAATACCCAAAAGATGCAAATTGCTAAAGGAAACAATAATCAGATTAGGTGTGGTGAAAGACCTGGAAAAAAATTTGAAAAAAAAATTAAAGTGTAAGAGGATTCTGCTCTTGGAATATATCACAGTTGTCTTTATGTTCTCACTTCATTTAAACCAACCAAAACTGAAATCAGAAAGGAGGCATATGAATGTGATCTATGCAGAGAAGATAACAAGGATGCTGTGTAGCTAGAGCCACACATGGCTTGGGATGAGTGTATTACAACAGGCATAGAACATTTCATTATCTTGGAGGGTTCTGCTGGACAGTACTACAATTAATTGTCTATACTCACAGAGAGGTCCTTGCCTCTCCATTACAAACACTGGCTAACCAATCTGAATGTTTTTATCTTGAGGTAAAATGATATTTTTCTTTTTTCTTTCTTTCTTTCTTTTTTTTTTTTGAGACAGAGTCTCGCTCTGTCGCCCAGGCTGGAGTGCAGTGGCGTGATCTCGGCTCACTGCAAGCTCTGCCTCCCGGGTTCATGCCATTCTCCTGCCTCAGCCTCCCGAGTAGCTGGGACTACAGGTGCCCGCCACCACGCCTGGCTAATTTTTTTGTATGTTTTTCATAGAGACGGAGTTTCACTGTGTTAGCCAGGATGGTCTCGATCTCCTGACCTTGTGATCCACCTGCCTCGGCCTCCCAAAGTGCTGGGATTACAGGCGTGAGCAACTGCGCCTGGCCAAAATGATATTTTTCATACATGTTTTGTTTTAATATGGCACTTGAACCTGGTGGACATCATGCTGAATGAAGTAAGTCAGGCTCGGAAACACAAATATCACATCATCTCACTTATAGGTAGAATTATGAAAAATCAAATTCATAGAAGTAGAGAGTAGAAGGGCGGTACTGGAGACTGGCTGGGGGAAGGAGAAGAAGAAATGAAGAGATATTGGTGCAAGTGTACAAAGTTTCAGTCATACAAGACCAATATGCTTTTGAGATTTATTGCATGACATAATGACTATAGTTAATAAAAATGATTTGTATATTTCAAAATTGCCGAGAGAGTAAATTTAAATGTCTTACCACAAACATGATAATTAATTGAGGTGATGGATATATTAATTATCTTGCTCTAATCACTTCATATTGAATAAATGTATCAAAACTTCATAGTGTACCCCATAAATATATACAATTATGAGTTGCCATTTTAAAATATTATGAATTTAGGCCAGGCACAGTGGCTCATGCTTGTATTCCCAACACTATGGGAGGCTGAGGCAGGAGGATCACTTGAAGTCAGGAGTTCAAGACCAACCTGGGCAACGTGGTGAAACCCTGTCTCTACTAAAAATACAAAAATTAGCTGGGCATGGTGGTGCATGCCTGGAATCCCAGCTACTCAGGAGACTGAGGCAGGAGAATCATTCAAACTTGGGAGGTGGAGGTCGCAGTGATCTGGGAGTCTCAAAAAAAAAAGATTATTAATTTAAAAATATTTTAAGTGATCAGCTGTTACTCTACCCCAATCTCATTGGAGAATAAGATTCTACTGCGGTTCTAAGTCATTGTGTGCTGAGTAAAGTGGTTAACTAGTGATTTGAAAGAATACAGGAGAGAGGGTAGGAGAGTGAGTAACAGGTGGAGCCTCTGTTTTCTTTATAGAAAAAAGTAAACAACTCTTTGTTTAGTTAGAGAGCACTTAATTTTAGGCTGGGCTTCACTGGAGGATAAATGGCTCATTACCCACCTCCATGATTCTGGAGGTGAAGGCACTTGTAGCTCCACCATTAGCCAGCTGGATAACAGGCCCATGTCTGTCCTGGCCAAGCCTGTTTTGCTGTCTGGTTGCTTCGGCCAAGAAGCCTTCCCAGAATCGTGCCCTCCTTCCTCATGCCTGTGCTTTCTGTGTTGTATTTCTTTGTATTTTCTTTTTGCTTATAATTTTCTCCCCCCACTGTAAGCCCCATGAGGACAAGGAACATGATTGGTTTTGCTCACTGCCGTATCTTCCGTACCTAGTACGTAACAGGACATCAATAAATATTAGTTGAATGGAAGATTAAATCAACAAAATGGTGAGTTCCTGATGATCATAGGTATGTACCACCTGGGTTCTATTCCGTTAAGGAATGGGAGATTGGCTGCCGGAGGCAAGAACGTGTTTCATTTACATTTACGCATTTGACCCTGAAAAATGTCACCAGATTTTACAAGTTATTTACAATGGTGTCTTGGAATGACTGCAGGCTCATAAATAACCAGGAAAGATAAGGCTGAAAAAAAAAAAACAGTTGAAGAATCAGTTGCTTGTTTTAAAAACTCATTTCACAATGCGTTATTTTCTTACCAAAGAGGCAGGAAGCTCAATGTCTATAAAACTTTAAAGTAAGCATTTCCCTTTAAAATGAAGACACACTCTTAAACCTCTCTGTGAACCAATCTCTCCATAAAAATTTATGATGTATTTGAATTAGAGTGTGCTAATTTAAGTGTGATGCACAAAGAGCACTGCAAAGGAAAAAACAAACCTTAATTTTATTTAATCTCAAATAATAACTAATAATCGCACAAGAAATAATCAGGATCTTTGAAAATATAAGCAGTCATTTACATTGCCATTGGTAGCTTAAATGTGTAGCCCAGCAATCAGAACAAGGAGTCAAAGTTTCTTTTCAAGGATCTGAAATAAAAAGGCAAATAGCAAAGCATGTGCCCAAACAGCCGGCTTGGAGTAACTCCCTGTCCCAGGATGCTCAATGCCTTTGTAAAAGAAATATCAATCGGGAATGTTCTTCTAACATAAATAAGCTAGAGGAAATATCTTGATTTTTAGAACTGATAGGATTTCAAAACAGGAAAATCTTCAAAGCTGATACATTTTTTTTGAAAGAACAAGATATTTCTTCCCAAGGCAGCATTCGTGCCCTGGAACTAGCTGAGCAATCCTCCTGCTGACCTTTCCCCTTGTTCTGAAAGGCTTAATGGTGACTAGCATGCCATTTCTCATGCGTCTTGAGTCAATGTGGTGTTCTGAGTTTTATTAGGTTGGTGCAAAAGTAATTGCAGTTTTGCCATTAAAAGTAATGACAGGCCGGGTGCAGTGGCTCACACCTGTAATCCCAGCCCTTTTTGGAGGCTGAGGCAGGTGGATCATGAGGTCAAGAGATTGAGACCATCCTGGCCAACATGGTAAAACCCCGTCTCTACTAAAAATACAAAAATTAGCTGGTGTGGTGGTGCGTGCCTGTAATCCCAGCTTCTCAGGAGGCTGAGCAGGAGAATTGATTTTACCAGGGAGGCAGAGGTTGCAGTGAGCTCAGATCATGCCACTGCACTCCAGCCTGGCGACAGAGCAAGACTCTGTTTCAAAAAAAGAAAAAAAAGAAAAAAAAAAAGAGACAAAAACTGCAACTAGTTTTGCACCAACCTCATAGTTCCTAACTAAACTCTATATTCTTTACAAATACTCCATCTTGAATGATAACAATAGACACTGAGGACTCCTAGAGGGAGAAAGAAGGAGGAGGCAAGGGTTGAAAAATGAACTGTTGTGTACTCTGCTCACTACCCCGGTGACAGGATGTTTCTTAACCCAAACGTCAGCATCATGCAACATACTCACATAACAAACCCGCACTTGTACCCCCGAATCTAAAATAAAAGCAGAAATTATATGAAAAAACTGGGGTGGGAGTTGGAATGAACTTTAGATATGTAATAAATTTGTTTGAAAACTGTTAATTTCTCATGCTTTCATTAAAAAAATAATTTTCCTCAAGAAACCCCAAATTCTCCACCTCAGGAATGAAAAGTGCATTTGAATTTCAAGAAGGTATGGGCATGAGAACCTTGCAGTTTTCTAATTTGTGGAGACAAAATAATTTTTATAACACCAACCAGAGGTTTCCTCTCCAAACCCCTTGTAATTCCTTTCTGAGCTCTCTTCCTTCTAGAATCTTGGGGCATCTGAAAAACTCAAAGCTATGTAAACACAACATATTGGTTGTTGCAGACAGGATAGCTTCTTGTCTTCTTTCCCTTGTGATATGGTTTGGCTGTGTCCCCATCCAACTCTCAACTTGAATTGCATCTTCCAGAATTCCCACATGTTGTAGGAGGGACTCAGGGGGAGGTAATTGAATCATGGGAGCTGGTCTTTCCCCTACTATTCTCCTTTTAATTAATAAGCCTCACAAGATCTGATGGGTTTATCAGGGGTTTCTGCTTTTGCTTCTTCCTCATTTTCTCTTGCTGCTGCCATTTTCGCCTCCCGCCATGATTCTGAGGCCTCCCCAGCTATGTGGAACTGTAAGTCCAGTTAAACCTCGTTTTCTTCCCAGTCTCAGGTATGTCTTTATCAGCAGCATGAAACGGACTAATACACCTTGTTTTCTCACTGTGGGGTTGTAAACATTTGTAAATGTGGCCACCTTAGAACAGACGTTGAGTGGAAATAAGAATTGTAGGGTAGCACTGAAGCCAGTTGCCTTGTGTAGGATCATGTTCTCTGTTTTCACACCTTTTCTTGTCCTCCTCTTAAAAGATGTCTCCTTCTAGTATTCTACCAGACTACCTTAGTCTTCTGATTTTCCTTTCTATCCAAGCTTATTTTTATAAAGGATGGGATCAATTTATTGATGTGATTGAGATGGACCCTCCTTCTAGCGGCAAGGCATTCTAATAGAATATTAAAATTATAAAGATGACTCCCCCAGACCCAGAAAAAACAAATCTTTGGCCTTGAACAGTGCTGTTAGAACCAATTCTGTAGGGAAGTTTGTGAAAGTAACTTGCAAAGCTACTCAATATGGATATTAAACAGCCTAGTTTTTCCCAATTGTGCCTCATTTCAACTGTGTCCTCTGGGTACTACTGGCTTCCCAGTGGTTGGGTTGAGTATAAGCCCCCAAATATGAGTAAAAGAAGAAAAAGTTAATTCAATCACCAAGTCTTGCTAGCATATTAAAAATTGGATAGATGAATGTTCAATCATATGTTTTGGCTTTGGCCAGCCAGATGAGGTCAATTTTTAGATTTGAACTGCTTAGAATTCTTCAGGCAAGTCTTGATGGAGCACTTCTTGGACAGTTAGAACTTTACCAGGTTCACAGGAGAGCTCAGATGAAGCGAACACCTCATCCATACTGGTTTCCTCTGGAGAGCTTTACTGTTGAGAGGTGGTTTTCATAGCCGCAAAATGACAAGTGCAAGTTGAGTAGATCAGTGTTTATCAACCAGGTGCCACATTGTGCCCCAGGAGACATTTGACAATGATGGGGTGTTACTGGCATCAGTAGACAGAGGTCGGGGATGCTGCTTAACATCTTACAATGCACAGGACAGTTGCCACAGCAAAGCATTACCCAGACCCAAATGCCAATAGTGCCAAGGTTGAGAAGCCCTGCAGTAGAGAATGCTGAATGTCATAACCAGGGAAGCAAAAGCTGTCAGTGGTGAAAGGGATGTGTATGGCACTTAGAGTAGAATCACAGCCAGAGTCAGGACACAGGTAGATTTTGCAGAACTGGAAGTGAGGACCAAAACCAGGGGAAAAGTGAGAGAAGCCAAGACCGTGGCTATGATCCAGGTTGTAATACCTGAAGCTTCCTTGGCTTGTATGGTGGGGTACTGGACTTGCCTAATTTCTAGGCATGGAGTTGTGGCTTGTAACAATGGTGGGAGATGGGCAGTGCTTTGGGAATGTAGCTGACCACTGCATGGGTGCTGACTAGCCCAGGGATCTTAAAGAATTTGTGTAGGCCATGAGGATCCACTCCAGCCACTGAATAGTCATAGAATTTAATCTAGGACATTACCGTATGCTACTACCATGCAGTTTTATCCCTTCTAAGAATCCAAATGCCCTAGTTTAATTTCTAAATTTCTGTTTTGTTTATTTTCACTAAAGCAACATGTTAGTGGACTGCGGAGGGAAGTGAATTCATGGCTGGTCCTCATCTTGATATCTTTTAATAGGATCATGAGGCAGTGTGGCAGGAAGAAAATGTTGTATTTAGTTAAAAAAAAAAAACAAAGAGAATCTGCCTTTTAAGAGAGGAAGAGCATGGCTATCAGAAGTGAATGGCTCTTTGATGGATTAAAATACTTTGATGAGACTTTGTGGTTGATGAAGATGCCTCTATCTTGCTTTTTTGACTACTTCTAGGCAAAACCTAGATTTGTAAGGGTAAGTGAGAGAGCTCAACTGCTTCAGCTTAGAAAATAAGGATTTTGACTGTTTGTGGGCAGCCCAAGAATGAGGAAACTGAATGTGGGCAGCCCAAGAATGAGGGGCCCAGTGTGTGAGAACTGGATCCCAGAAATATGGCCATAGGCAGCCTCTGGGGAGAAACCAAGGCCATGAGAAGTTCCCCATGAAGGAGACATTATGGGACGTGTGTGAAAATGACACAGTTTTAAATTAGGTGCGTTCTGGCTGTGAAGGAATGGTTGTAAAGAAACCACTTATATTATCCCTAAAAGCCTCAGTAAATGTTTGCCACACAATGTAACAGCTTTGGGATAGTTGCTGGGGAAGAGGGAAGGAGCCTGAGTGGGGTTCAGAAGCAGCAGGGAAGAGAGGTGACCCCCAGGAGGGTAAGCCCTACTCCATCCACTCCTCTTTCCCATTCCCACTCTCTGAGGCACTGGAAAGGTCACAGGACCTCTCCTAGTACATGAGATGGGAGCTCGACACATTTTATTTGGAGAATAAAAGAAAATATGCCGTCATCAAACTAGAGCGTGTTGGGGGGCATCTGGTTTACAGAACTAAGTCAAGGAGAAGAACTCTCAAGCAGTGGTGACATCTGCTAGCTCTGCAAAGTGGGCCCTGCCTTGTCACACAAGTCTCCTTGGGCAAATGTTTTCTATGTAGATTTTAGAAAGTTTCCTGTGACTTTCTCAAGGTCTTTTGGTGACACATGCAGCTTGAAGCTTTTGCAAGGGGCTGGAGTCTAATCTCTTCTTGCCCAGCTTGGCTGCAGGAGAAGAAGGGAGATATGTTAGGACTTGGCTTTGACTGAGGTGGTGTAGCCTGGGGTTGCAAGGACTATTGCCAAGGCTTTCTGGTGGCATCACATGCTTCAGGAGTTGGATGAATTTTCTGTCATCTTTTGGACTCTGTCGCCTCAAGATCGCTTGTTTTGTTGCATTGCAAAGATCATGTTAGCTGTGTCTCCTTGCCGTTCTGAGAGTGCCTGGCTGCCAAAGACAGTCCAAGAACTGTTGAAGAGGCGTCTTGCCAAAGGTGACAAGTTGAAGATGCCAAGGCGTTTGCTGCAGCCATTTTTCTTGCCCAATCTTTATCATCTTCCATTAGTCAGGAGTATTAATGGACAGTCCTGGAGTGTCCAAATGGCAATAATCCATCTTTTTCCCAATCCTATTAAGGGTGTTGCAGTGCAGCTGTTGGAATAGTAATGTTTGTGCATTATTGCTGTTCTCAGGGTACTGTAAACTTCTCCCCCTCCTGGATCTTTGCTCACTAAATCAGCCCTAACACTTTCTCTTCAGTCTCTTTCTCTTGACTTTCCCCTAGATCTTGCCCCTAGACCATCACTCAGCTGGTTCCTCTTCATTGCCTCCACCTTAGTTCAAATGTTTCTTCTTTGGAGAGTTTGGGGTTTTGCTCCCCCTCTTCTCTGCCATTCTATAGTAGGTTTTTTTTTTTTTTTCTTAAAATAGTGCATATCATCTGGGTGCGGTGGCTCATGCCTATAATCCCAGCACTTTGGGAGGCTGAGGGGGTGGATCACGAGGTTAGGAGATAAAGACCATCCTGGCCAACATGGTAAAACCCTGTCTCTACTAAAAATACAAAAAAATTACCTGGGTATGGTGATGCGTGCCTGTAATCCCAGCTACTCGGGAGGCTGAGGCATGAGAATCGCTTGGAGCCGGGAGGCAGAGGTTGCAGTGAGCAGAGATCATGCCACTACACTCCAGTCTGGTGACAGAGTGAGACTCCGTCTCAATAAAAAAAAAAAAAAAAAAAAAAAAGTGTATATCACTACCTGTATTGGCTTGTTTAATTGCTTACTTAGTGTCTTAGTCTGTTGTGTTGCTATAAAGGAATACCTGAGGTTGGGTAATTTATAAAGAAAAGAAGTTTATTTGGCTCATGGTTCTGCAGGCTGTACGTGAAGCATGGCCAGCATTTGCTTCTGGTGAGGGCCTCAGGCAGCTTCCAGTTATGGCGGAAGGCGAAGGGGAGCTGCATCACATGGCGACAGGAAAGAACAGAGAGGAGGAGGTACTAGGCTTTTTCTTAGTACCCAGATCTTGCCTGAACTAATAGAGTAAGAACTCACTCATAGGTATGGCACCAAGACATTCACGCATGATCTGCCCCCATGGTCCAAAAACCTCCACTAGGCCTCACCTCCAATACTGAGGATCAGATTTCAACATGAGATTTGCAAGGACAAATACCCAAACTGTATCACTTGCTTATTATCTTTCTCCCTCTACTAGAATATAAGCTCAAGAATGACCAGGATTGCATTCGACATGCTCACCATCGTATCCTTCCCATGTACAACTGTACCCTGCACACAATAGGTTCTCAAGAAATATTCATGTAATAAGTGAATAATTGAATGAATGAATGACTAAGTGAAACTTCTCTTTACAACAAGCAAATGTAATAGCCCTTTCTAAGCTCTCATCCTCCTCATTGTCCTTGATGGATTCCCACCACACTCAGAATTCCTTTTCACCTTTCCATGCATATGAGGCCCCACCTCATCAGGTGCTGGTCTTCTTAGCTTTCTGTCTCCTACCACTTTTTGTCTTGCTTCGGGAACTCCACTGTCTTTTCTGTTATAGGAACATGCTAAGGTTATTCTTCATGGTCAAGAGCACAAGCTCTGAACCCAGCCGAATCTGTTTTTGAACTCAAGTTCCACTTATTGCTAGCTGTGTGATATTGGGAAATTCTTTATGTTCTGTAACCCTCACCTCCCTCATGTGTAAAATGGAAGTAATGATGGTACCTGTCTCATATGTGGCAACTATGTGGGGCAGCACACTCAAGGAATGAAGGAAGTTTCAGTGAATGTCAACTGTATAAAGACAGTGTTGAGGCAGCCCAGTGCAGCAGTTTGGGAGCCAGGAACAGCGTGTGGGCCGGAGTGTGGCTGGAGGACAGGAGGTCAAAGATACGGGTTGAGGGTGGAATAGGAAGACCCTGGAACGTCATCCTGGGAGCTTGAGATTTTATTCTACATTTCTCTTGTTCTTAACTATTTAGGGTGATGGATCTCTGCAGTGAGTGGAAGAGTTCCTCATGGCCCCCAAGGTTATATCCATCTAGAACTTCAGCACGTAATTTCATTTGGAAATAGTGCCTTTGCGGATATAAGTTAGGTAAAACTGGAGATGAGATCATACTGGATTAGGATGGGATCTATATCCAATGAAAATGTCTTCATAAAAAACAGGAAAGAACCCATAGAAACACAAGGAAGAAGGTCATGTGAAGATGGAAGCAGAGATTGGAGGGATGCAGCCACCGGCCCAGGAATGCCAGCAGCCACCCAGAAGCTGGAAGGAAATGAGGGATTCTCTCCTAGAACCTTTAGAGAGAACATGGTCCTGTGAACAGCTTGATTTTGGACTTGCCCATAGCTTGTATACTCTTACTTTGGATACAATTTTATCCAAACTTGGCTAAACAGTTTCTCAGCCTATGGAAAATTTAAAATGGAGAAGATTCAACTCGATTCTTACAGATTCAAAGCAAGAAAATGATGGGAACATAGGAGGAGACCAAGAAAGCCTATAAAAAGCAAAAATATGAAGTGAACATTGTGGTAGCTTTAAGATGTTTAGTGTAGCTGCAGGCACCCTATACACATGAAAATCCCCAAGGGGATCCCCATATCACAGTGTAGTGTGATATTTGACATTCGTGATCATCTAGAGATGTACAGAAAAGGTGAATCTATGTTCTGTATATTCTGCCTAAGGCAAAGAAATGTTTAGCTCTCTTTAAAATAGTTCCATAATTTTTTCTAAAAAGCTTTGCTTGAAAACTGTAAGCTTCCCTTATCTGGAGCATTTCACTTTAAATATTTGGATAAATATGTTATCTTCTTACTTGGACATTTCATGTGTTTAGGGATTGTCTTCTAAATTCTTCCTAATTCATATAGCTGCTAACACTTCCCGCAGAGCTTAAACCATTACAGATATGAAATAAAGACCTATTGATTTGACTTACTTTTACTTGTAAAACCTTCTGAGTGTTATAACCTTATTTAATCTTTCAGCTTTTACAGTTTCAAGAGTTTGTGTCACAATTAGAAGAATTCAGCTGCACCTCCAAGTGACAGCAGTTGCTCTGGTTGGTGAGTGATCTCAGGAGGCTTGAGAATTGCTTTGTCTGTGAGGGAAGTAAGACACTTTCAGAGTCCCACTTTAGAAGGTGTGAACTGGCTAGATAATGAACCCCAGGGCTAACGCTGCTATAGCAGTGGGAAGGAGGTGATGGGTTTTCAGTTTGGACCTCAAACATCAATACCCTCCTGGTAGGGGGAGGAACAGAGTCCCTCCTTTACTTCTCCATTAGAAAGAATGAGATGGCAAGACAATGAAACAGGCAAAGTGAACAGAGATGCAAGACAAAATTCAGGTGAGAGAGCCGGAGCATCACTCAGCCATTCCTGACATGTAAAACAGGCAACTAGAAATTTGCAGAAAAGAAGCGAAGTCTCCATAAAGATGTTTTTAAAGTGAGCTTGAAGTATTTGGAGGCAATTCAGTGTTACATAAAATCTGCAAATCTCTGGATAAAGAAGCAGAGATCCCAGCATGGGACAAATGGAGCCTCAAAAGTGGGAAGAAGACAGAGAAGACCAGGGCAGAATGCATCTCTTCCTTTCTCTTGGCTTTCCTGGATAAGGACTGCATCATTCCTGTGGAAGGACAGGCCATCAGCTCCGAAACACTGTATGTATTTTCCAGTATATACTGCTAGCTGTGTGATGTTGGGAAAATTCGTTACCCTGTCTAACCCCCACTTCCCTCATCTGTAAAATGGAAATAATGATAGTACCTACCTATCTCATAGGTGGCAACTACAAGGGGCAGCACACTCAGGGAATTAAGGAAGTTTCAGTGAACATCAACTTTATGAACACAGTGTTCATAAAGGCAGGTCAGTGCAGTGGTTTGGGAGCCAGGAGCAGCACGTGGGCCGGAGTGTGCCTGCAGGAGACAAGGTCAGAGATGTTGCTAATAATGGAGAATAAAGGATGCATTCTCATTACTGACCTTGGAGTCGTTCATTCATTCCCAGAATGTGTTTTGTCAGCTTACTAAAACACTAAGTTAAATAATCCCAGGTTTTGTTTATTATAGATACTAAGACTTAGTGGACCCAAGGTTAATGACATCCAGAGTAGACAAACATCAAGTGTGTACTGCTTCTGTGCCAAGCGTCCTTCATCTAGATGTCCATGGATCATATTTGGGAGGAATGAGGAGTTCCTGGAAATTTATACAAAATTCAGTGTAGTTGCACGTGTGCACTTTCATGGCTAGCTAACCAATAGCTTTCACTATGTTTTCCAGGATCTGTGATCCTAGTAGGGATAAACAACACAGCCTTTTAGAATACTCTCTTAAAATTTTATTATTGCCGTAGTACATAAATAATATGATACTGAAGTTGTCAAAAATGCATATGAACAAAACAAAAAATTATTAATGCCAAAGACTAGTTATTCCTACAGATGTTAAATATCAAAAATTATATATGTATAAAAATATGCACACACAACTAAAATACACATTAGATATATATACAATCATGCAGTGCTTAACGACAGGGATATGTTCTGAGAAATGTGTCATTAGATGATTTCATCAATGTGCAATTATCAGTGTACAGTATTTACGCAAACCTAGATAACATATATAGAGTTTTATTTATCAACATTTCTTCACATGGAAAAACAACTGTTTCAGCACCATTACTGAATATCAATCATTTCCCCTACTTGATCTGCGGTGCAAATATCAAGTACCGCATATCAGGTTTCTATATACGCTCCATAGTAATCTTATGGGACTACCATAATACATGCAGTCTGCTGTTGGCTGAAATGTCATTATGTAGCTCATGACATGTTATATATACTATATATTCTTGGAAAAAATAATGGTATACAACAAAATATTGGTCAACTGTTTTCCCATCTTGAAAAACATGCATGCCTTTTCTTATAAATAAGTACACATTTACATAATCATCCTTAACAGCTGTAAATGTATAATAATTTAGTGAAGCATTTAAGACTTTTCTGGATTTTTCCTTATAAATGGCACCAAGATGTATAATACTTTTTGCCCACTTATCCAATTATGTTTAAGGATAAATTCCAGGAGTAGCCTTCCTAAGCCACTTTTTAAGTCTTTCGATGTTTTACCCAGTTGCTTTTTGAAACATTTTATATCAATTTATACCTCAAGGACAGTGTAGGAGGGTGCTTCCTTCCTCTTTTCTATCCCTTAGCCAAAATTGGGTATGATCATACTTTATATCTCTGTTAATAAGATAGTTAAAACAGCAGTCTCAATATTTATTTCAATTTCTTTGGTGGTTAGCCAAATTAAACACATTTTAACGTTTTTTGTGGCTATTTTTATATTTTCTGAAACTTGTCTTTATTAATGTCCTTAGCACCTTAGGACATTCATCTTTTTTTTCACTTGTAAGAATTTTTTACATATGAATCTAGCAGCACATATGCTGCAAATAAATTTTTTGGTTTGGTTTGTGGTTGACTGAGTATTTGTAGAATGAAAATTTTAACCTTTTATGTAGCCAGATCTTTAAACTGTTTCATTTAAGTGTTGCTCTTTCATGTTATTTTTAACTAGATATGAGATTTTATAAATATTCATCAGTGTTTTCTTCTAGAGACTTCATAGTTTCATTTTGATACTTTATCTAATTTCTATTTTTATATCACTCAACACTTTTTTTAGGTTGTGCATGGTAACAAGTGATCCCTGAATTTCAGGGGCTTATAATAATAATGATTTACTTCTCACTCACTTTACATGTTAGCTGTAGGTTACCTTTGGTGCTATTCCAGGTGTGCCTCATTCTGTGACCTAGACCGAAGAGGAAGCCTCTACTCTGAGCTCCTGGAAGAGAGACAAAGAGCAACAGTGGGAGCGTGCAATGGCATATAGAACTTCTACTATACTGGGGTATTTGTCACTTCTGTTCACATTTCATTGGCCAAATTAAGTCACATGGCTAAGCCTGATGTCAGTGAGGCATGGAATTGTAATCTCATTGAAAAGGCAGCTCATAATTCAGAACTAAGTACAATCTACCTTATTTTTAGAGTAGGGCCTAACTTTATATTTTCCCAAATACTTAGCTAATTGCTTCAATACTATTTGTTAATAACCTGATTTTTTACACTACTCTGTGATACCACTTTTATCCCATATCACATTCTAATAGGTCCTTCTTCCTGTTCCTAAACTTTGTGTTGGGTTTCACTGAGCACCAGGACAGTTAGTGCTTTTTAAGGCAGATAGGGTAAGTCCCACTTTATTTCCCTTCATTTAAAAAGAGTCTTGGGGCCGGGCACGGTGGCTCATGCCTGTAATCCCAGTACTTTGGGAGGCCAAGGCGGGTGAATCACTTGAGGTCAGGAGTTTGAGACCAGCCTGGACAACATGGTGAAACCCCGTCTCTACTAAAAATACAAAAATTAGCTGGGCATGTTGTTGCCCGGCTGAGGCACGGGAATCACTTGAGCCTGAGAGGTGGAGGTTGCATTGAGCTGAGATCGTGCCACTTGCACTCCAGCCTGGGTGACAAAGTGAGACTCTGTCTCTAAATAAATAAATAGTCTTGGGTATTCTCTATTTACTATTCTAGTTGAATTTTTGAAAACCTGTATTCATTCCAAAAAAGGAAGCCCTATTGAGATATAGGTTGGAATTGCACTATATAAGTGGATTAATTCAGAAAAGAAGTGATTTGTTTGCAATATTGTCGTTTCATCCATGAATATAGTATGCCACTTTATTTGCCCATGTCTATTTTTTATTTTTCTTAGAGTTTTGTAGATTTTTAGAAGCGTGTCTTAAGCTTCAGATTTATTTTTTTCAAGAAAAAATAAGTTTTTGATACTTTTGCAAAATTAGTTTCCCCTGTGATATTTTATAAGTAGTTTTAACTGGTTATTTCATTCATAATTTTTTTACAAGAGTAAGAAAGATTTTAGAAGGAGGGGGAATCTTACTGATATTTATGAACTTTTCCTCTAACCCTAGTGCAGTAGGATTGTTCAACCAAGAATACAGTTGAATTTATCAAAGGCTTTTTTTTTGTCCTTTAAGCTCTTCACAGGATTTTTTGCTTGTTTCTATTATTAAATTATACTGATGATTTTATAATATTGAACTATCCTTGCATGTCTAAAAATAATGCTGACTCGACAGTGATATTCTTTGAATATGCAGTTGTATTAACTTGCTATAATTATTTGGATGACTTTTTGTATCTATATTTAAATTTTAATTTGTCTTCACATTTCCTTTAGGGATATTTTTGTCAGCTTTTTCTGTGGTATCAGAGTTATACTGATTTTATTAAATTAGAGAATCTTCTTTTTAAAATAACATTTTAGAAGAGTTTGGAAGATATAGGAATTAATTGCTTTCTTAAAAGTATTCAATTGATCCTAAACCATGTTGGGGAGAACTTGTTTTCTTTTTACTTCTTACATGGCCATTTGGATTTTTGAGTTTTTGAGTCAA
The DNA here is from genome assembly GCF_029289425.2 of Pan paniscus. Taxonomy (NCBI): domain Eukaryota; kingdom Metazoa; phylum Chordata; class Mammalia; order Primates; family Hominidae; genus Pan; species Pan paniscus. The sequence continues at coordinate 90,575,265 of NC_073267.2, read as the reverse complement.
ATTATTAATAAATGATATTGAAGCAATTAGTTAAATGAACTCTTGAGTCAGTTTTAGCTATTTATAATTTCCAGCAAAATTTTCCCGTTAGTCATAATTTAAAAATTGATTGACATAGCCTCTAAAGTATCTTGTACCATTTAAAATATTTCAGAAGTTGTAAATTAAAAACAATATTGAAATTTCACTTTACAAGGGTTTTAAGGTACGAACAAAGGCAGAGCAAAGGTGTCAACTCCATCTGCTACCAACAGATGGCGATACAGTCACTTTATGTTACTTTAGATTTAAGAACAAATGGACTTTGAAAACCTTCCAGAACCTGATTTCTTTAGACCTTTTACCGTTCCTAACATTATGTGATTGCCTTGCTTCTCTCTTCCCTCCCTCCTTCCTTCCTCCTTCTCTTCCTCCCTTCCTTCCTCCTTTTCGTCCTCCCTCTTTTTCTCTTTCCCTGTCTTCCTTTCTCTTGTGTAGACTTGGAATGCATTAGTCTTTTCAAAAAATTAGAGATTGGATTTGTTTTTTGTTTTATATTTGTTAATTCCTGATTTTTAAATTTCATATCCTTTTCCAGCTTTTTAAAAAGTTAAGTGCTTAGTTTATTTTCCATATTATTTAATAATGAAAGCATTTAACTCCGTAAATAACTCACTGATTAACACCTTGACTGTATTCCATTGGTTTTGATATAATCTATTTTCACTGTAATTAATGTCTAAATAAGGTCATTGCAATTTTGTTATCTTCTTATACATAATTACGTAGGACAGAATTTGTTTTATATTCCATGAAGGGAGGTCTTTAATATCTAACTCCCTATAGTTATGAAGTTGTATAAGGTAGCAAAGTTGTTGTAACATGAAAGGTTTACTGATGAATTAATTACTTATAAAATTGCCCTTATCTTCAATATTTCTTTACCAGTAAGACCAGGGCTTATACCTGTTAATCTGGTCATATTTCTTTGTCTAGTAACCTCTAGTTGATTTATGCATATTTTTCTGACAAAACATAGCAGACACATTAGATTTGATTAAAAAGAGATCCTGTAGAATTTTATGAAGTTGATGAAAGTGATGTTGGAGAACTGCTGGAATCACTCAAATTTCTTTGATAAATTAGGATCTGGCAGAATGCAGCTAAAAGAGAAAAATCTACAAAGATGATGACATGGTAGCTTCAGAGAAGAAATATCTAAATAGAAAATCATTAAAAGGACCTTTGGGAAACTGATAAAGGCTTTGATATTTCTTAAGAAAAATTACTCTTGATTATTCAAATACGAAGGATGGCTGTATCCTGAGCTCCTAAATTTTGTCAGAACAAATATGCCAAAAATCAATGTTTAATTTTTCCCAGCACTTTGGGAGGCCAAGGTGGGCAGATTACTTGAGGTCAAGAGTTTAAGACCAGCCTGGCCAATATGGTGAAACCCCATCTCTACTAAAAACACACACACACACACACACACAAATTAGCCAGGCGTGGTGGTGAGCACCTGTAATCCCAGCTACTCAGGAGGCTGAGGCAGGAGAATTGGCTTGAACCCAAGACGCGGAGGTTGCAGTGAGCCAAGGTCACGGCACTGCGCTCCAGCCTAGGTGACAAGAGTGAGACTCGGTCTCAAAAAATAAATAAATAAATGAAATGTTTGTTCTTTAATTTCATTATATATGCAATAAAATAGACTCCCTGTGATAATTTTTTGTTTGAATTTTCAAGGTAAAATTCCACTCCAACTTTTTTTTCACATTATAAAATTTTGAACTTCCTTATAAGGGGATTTGCTTTGAAAGGATTATTCTCAGAATCTATTATCCTCAGGCAATGCCTGTAATTTATTTATAGTATTATTGCACTTTATTATGTGTTCTGTGTCAGTGGTCCACAACCTTTTTGGCACCAGGGACCAGTTTCATGGAAGACAATTTTTTCATGGACGGGTGGGAGGAAGGGATAGTGTTGGGATGATTCAAGAGCATTACATTTATTGTGTACTTTATTTCTATTATTACATTGTAATATATAATGAAGTAATTATACAACTCACCATAATATAGAATCAGTGGGAACCCTGAGGTTGTTTTCCTGCAACTAGACAGTCCCATTTGCTGGTGTTGGGAGACAGTGACAGATCATCAGGCATTGGATTCTCATAAGGAGCACGCAACCTAGATCCCTCAAATGTGCAGTTTACAATAGGATTCGCCACTATGTTGCCCAGGCTGGTCTCAAACTGTTGGCCTCAAGTGATCCTCCCACCTTGGCCTCCCAAAATGTTGGGATTGTAGGCATGACCACTGCACCCAGCCCAAAATTCTTTGTAGTTTTTGTTTTTAAAATTAAACTTTCAAACTTTTAATATTCTAGATTATATATATAGTCTAATTGACCTGCCTAAAACAGAAATGGTATGTTTGAGTTTTTCCAAATTACAGTTTTTGTCAGTTTTTCTTTGTATTGCTAACATTAAAAAATGTATTTAAATGGAATATTCTGAGGAATAGAACAACCCAAAAAATTTATTTATCTTACTTTAACTTTTAGTAGCAGTTAGCATTAGATGTTTTACATGATTTTTTTTGAAAAGCTGTGAGCATTGATAAGTATTTGCTGAATAGTGCGTCGTATCCTTATTTTGAATTATGACTCTTATTCTTGTAAAATGTCCCCCTTTGTTCCATTTAGTGTTTTTGTCTAGATTTTTTTAATCTAATATTCATTTTACATTTGTACCATGTCTCTTACATTTCTTGTTTTTTAAACATGTTATAATCACTTTTGTATTTGTATTTTGTGAAAAACATGTTGTTTCTGACCCGTCATAATTTGGGGGCCTAATTTAAGAATCTTTGCCTCTCTCTGGGCATTTATCCCATTCACCTTGGTCCTTATGGTAGATATTGCCCCTGCTATCTTAACTCATGTTTTTTGTTAACTTCTTGCTGTCTCCTTTATTTTCTACCTTAAGCTGTGTAGAGTATAATGACTTAACTGTTATATTTGTTGGTGTTTTAGAGGCTAATATAGCACGTAAGTTCTAGTAATGAATTATCTTTGGTGTTTTAAATTTGTTTCTAATTGTGGGATCAGGAGCAAAGCAGTTATGTTTGGGCTCCCAATGCTCTGTCTTCTATGTGAGAGAAAGTATTTAGTATAATTCACTTCCTCCTTCTTCACAGATCTTGGTACCAAATTATTATTACATCGTTACTTTCCCCTTTCCATTTTAAAACTAGACTTAGGCCAGGCACAGTGGCGGGCACCTGTAATCCCTGCTACTGGGAAGGCTGAGGCAGGAGAATTGCTTGAACCTGGAAGGTGGAGATTGCAGTGAGCTGAGATCGTGCCACTGCACTCCAGCCTAGATGACAGAGTGAGACTGTCTCATACTAACAAACAAACAAAAAACTAGATTTAGAATGACTTAAGTATTTTTACCAGTTTCAGTGTTTATTGCCGTCCCATTCCTAAGATTTAAATTTTGATTAGATCATTCAATCAGGCAGGTTCTTTTTCAAGAAGGGCACATGAAAAGTATATTTTCTGAGTTCTTGTTAATATGAGAATGTTATTGTGTTGTCTATACATGTAAATGACTACTTTCTTTGTATAAAATGGTTACAGTTTTAAACTGTTAAAACTTTAGCTCACCACTTTCTTTATGGTATCTTCAGATTTTGCTTTTGTTGTATTTTTTCTCTTTAGTCATAATTTTTATCTTACCTTTGTTCTCTAATCTCCATTTTCCATAATTATCATATCTTCCTTCTTCATCTTAAAATCTTTGTCTTTTTATGCTAAATTCTGAGGGGCAAGGGGAAAGGGAGTATTCTGAAGTTTACTGTCCACATCATGTACTGTCAATTGTCTACAATGTTGGTTTTTTTTTTTTTTTTTGAGACAGGGTCTCACTCTGTCTCCCAAGCCGGAGTGCAGTGGCACAGTTTCAGCTCACTGCAACCACTGTCTCCCAGATTAAAGTGATTCTTCTGCCTCAGCCTCCTGAGTAGCTGGGGTTACAGGTATGCACCACCATGCCTGGCTAGTTTTTTTGTTTTTAGTAGAGACGGGGTTTCACCATGTTTGCCAGGCTGGTCTTGAATTTCTGGCCTCAAGCAATCTGCCTGTCTTGGCCTCCCAAAGTGCTGGGATTACAGGTGTAAGCCACCACGCCCAGCCTTACAATGTTGATTTTAATTTTACTACAGAATTTAAAGTTTCCTTGAAATATTTTCTGTCATTCACATTAAAAAAAAATCTTTCTGTTGCCTATTCATCTCAATCTTATGACTCTCTAGTATTAGAAAAGCTTATTATTTTTTGTTCTTTTTTGAGAATCTCAGCTAGGTTTTGAAATTTTTCTTCTAGATTTTGGAGTAGCTTATCTTTAGAGGTAGGCTGTTCCTGGGTTTCTTATTATTTAGTAGGTGTGTCTTTTCTCAGATTAAATTCCTTATTTTCCCACTTACCTTGTGCTAAAGAATATTGAAATTACAGCTTTGTAGATAATTATACATTCAGAAAAGTGTAATAATTCACTCTTAAGAGAAAAATATTCTTCTTCTTAATATGTATTTTTAGCTATATTGTTAATTTAGATCAATAAAATAAACTTTTTTCCAGAGATAACTTGGCCTTTAATGGTCTTCCACCTATTCTGAAGAGTCAATTTATGAAAATGCTTTTATTTTTTGTTGTTGTTGTTTAAGAACCTTGGTTTAAAAACAATGTTATTTCTTAGAATATTTTTTGATTTACAGAACATTTGCAAAGCTAATAGAGAGAGATCCATATATTGCTCAGTTTTCCCTATTATTAATACAATACATTAATAGGGCACATTTGTCGTAATTAGTGACCAACATTGATACATTATCATTAACTAAAGTCTGTATTTTCTTCAGATTACCTTAATTTTTATCAGTATTCTTTTTTCTGTCCCAGGATCCCATCCAGGATCCCACATTACATTTGATTGACATGTCTCCTTATATTCCTCTTAGTTGTGACAGTTTCTCCGACTTTCCTTGTTTTTGATACCCTTGACAGTTCCGAGGAGTACTGGTTGTATATTTTGCAGAATGCCCTTTGGCTGAGATTTGTCTGATGTTTTCCTCATGATTTGACTGGGATTATGGGTTTTTGAGAGAAATATCATTTTTATCATGTCATAACAAGGGTACATGCTGTTCACATGATTTGTCACTGTTACTGTTGGTGTTGATCACCTGGCTAAGGTAGTGTTTGTCAAGTTTCTCTAAAGTAAGGTTATCACTGCTTACCCCCTCACCCTTTCCATACTGTACTCGTTGGAAGGAAGTCACTATGTGCATCCCACTCTTAAGGAGTGGGAATTTATGCTCAATCTCCTTGAGGCGGGAGCATCTATATACATTACTTGGAATTCTCCTGCACAGGAAAATGGTCTATTCTCAACCATTTTCTTATTTAGTTATTGCACTATTGAATCATAAATATTTATTTTATACTTTGAATTTAATCCAATACTACTTCATTTATTTTGTACTCAAATTGTCCCAGCTTTGGTCACTGGCAACATTTTCAGTTGGCTCCTTTGACATGCCCCCATCACTGTGGGTTTATTTATTTTTGAGCACTTCCTTATTTTCTGGAATCATAAGATGTTCCAGGCTCATCTTGGATATTTCCCATCCTAGTCCTGGAATCAGCCATTCCTCTAAAGCAAAAACACTCTGGTTCTTTTTACTGGAGAACAGTATTAGAAATCCGGATCTGGGCAGTGGGTTTGCTCAATGCTACTGGGGTGTTGTTACTTCTAGACCCTCTCGGTTGACAGAATAAGGAAATGTGTATATACCTACCTGCATATATATACATATTTTTATACATAACTATCCGTATCTATATTAAGTGGAATATGTTCACACTGACATCTCCAGCTCCAGTCCATTACCACATGGATTGTTCTAGCCTCCTCCCATCACTTCTCTGTAGACTGCTTTTCCAGAATCTTGCTTTTAAAACACATTTCCGGCCAGGGGTGGTGGTTCACTCCTGTAATCCCAGCATTTTGGGAGGCTGAGGCGGGCGGTTCACGAGGTCAGGAGTTCGAGACCAGCTTGACCAACATGGTAAAACCCTCTCTCTACTAAAAATACAACAATTAGCCAGGCATGGAGGAGTGTGCCTATAATCTCAGCTACTCGGGAGACTGAGGCAGGAGAATAGCTTGAACCCAGGAGGCGGAGGTTGGAGTGAGCCGAGATCGCACCACTGCACTCCAGCCTCGGGGTCAGAGTGAGACTTCGTCTCAAAACAAAAACAACAAAAACAAAAAACCAAATGCTTAGCATGTCAGGGTGGAATAAGACAGATCAAGACTCTGTCTAGAAAAAAAAATTTAAAAACATTGTTTTTGTATGTTTAAATAACATTATGTTCGAATGCTATAAATATATCTATGTTTTAAGTGTGTATGTATTAAAGGTTCATTGCAGAACATTTGGAAAATTCAACAATGTCTAGGGGAGAAAACCCAAATCTCTTTCTAGACTCAATCACTGCTAACATCTTTACACATATGCACACAATTCTATAAATAAAACTGTGGTGATACTAGACATACTGTTTTGTAATCTGCTATTTCTACTCAACAAGGTATAAGGAACTTTACCACCATGTCATTAACTATTTTTCTTAAAGGTCATGATTTTAATTGCTTGCAGAATATTAACCTTTAGTTTTGAACATTTGAGTTTTGATGTTTTTTGGTATTAAAAATAACTATAATAAATACTTTAAAACATAAGTCATTATGCACATATGTGATATTTTTAGTTAGGCTATTTTGTGGAAGTTAAGTTACTGGGCCCTAGAGTAGGAATATTTCAAGGAGTATGATAAACAATTCCAAATTTCCTTTCAGAAAAGAAAGCAGTAATTTAGCTTCCTTCCAAAATTGTATGTGAGCCATTTTCTCTACATCCTTAGCAACACTATATATTGAAATAATTTTTAAAAATAATTGATTAAAATGACATTTCAGTGTTGTTTTATATTGAATTTCTTTTATTACAAGTGTGTTTGAATAGCCTATTTCGTAAGTTCATTGCCCATGTGTATTTCATTTCTATATTTCCTGTTAATGCTGTTTTCAATTTTTTTCTGAGAGTATTTTAAAAATTATTTCAAAATAGCACTTTAATTTCAAAATAAGTGTGTACTCAATAGAGAAACTTTAAAAAAACACAGAAAAAGACAAAGGAAATGTAATTACTTATGATTCCATTACCCATTCTTACTTGATTGCTATCATTTTCACTTTGATGTGTGCTGAGGTCTGAATGTTTGTTTCCCCTCTGCAAATTTTTACATTGAACCCTAAGCACCAGTGTGATGGTTTTAAGAGAGGCACCTTTGGGAGATGATTAGGTCACCAGGGTAGAGCCCTCATGAATGCGATGAGTGCGCTTATAAAGGAGGCCCCCCAGAGAGCTGTCTTGCCTCTCCATCATTCCAGGATGCAGAGAGAAGGTGTCATCTGTGAACCGGAAAATGAGCCCTCCCCAGTACAATCTGCCTTGATCTTGGACTTCCCAGCCTCTAGAACTTTGAGAAATAAATGATGTTGTTTACAGTTTACCCAGTCTATGATATTTTGTTATAGCTGCCCAAATGGACTAAGACAATGTGTCTATTTAATTCCAGAAATTATATTTTATAAATGGTTAATTGGGAAAATGAGTCTCTAAAATGGTTATAAAAAGGTCAGTCTGCCTTGATCTTGGACTTCCCAGCCTCCAGAACATTGAGAAATAAATTGTGTTTTTTACAGTTTACCCAGTCTATGGTATTTTGTTATAGCTGCCCAAATGGACTAAGAAAATGTATCTGTTTATATTCCAGAAATTATTTTATATTTTATAAATGGTTAATTAGGAAAATGGTGTACCAGACTCCTTGTTTTGTAGCCTGTTTATCGATCACTCAATCATTATTATTTCCCCAGTTAATACACAATAGTCTTTTCCTACTTTGAAGGAAGGTGCTCTTGAGAACGCGTATCTACGCATCTTTTCTGTGGCCTGCCTTCATCAGGATATCTGACTGCATTCAACAGGACCCAAATCTGAACCATCTCCTAATTCCATGGCACCATTCTCTGTCCATGAGGATTTCTCTACAGGATCAGCCTCCTGGAATTGCCAGCCATAGTGTTCCCTTGAGTTGCTGTCACTGCCAGTCTCAGCCTTGGGGACAGTGGGTAGGAGGCATGGTCACTCTCAGCTTTATTACCACATTCCAAGCACATACACAGCTGTCTCTGAATTTTCCACAGCACAACTGAGATATGGCTGTAACATTTCACAGAACTTGTCTAAAGTTCTTGACATAAAACAAGAAAAACTGAACACAGAGAAAATTAAAACCAGTAACTGGGTTATTCTCTGAGTCCACAGATTCAAGTGCCTCTGTCTGAGTCCCCAGCCAGCACTTCCAGGGCCACTTCCTAGATGGGATGACCCTGGTACAGTCTGCTCACCCTCATTTATTTGCTGGTGGCTTCCTCTGATGCCCTTTTCCGTGGTGGAGCTTCAGGTTCCCGCCCCTCTGCAAATTCTCACTTGTCATCCCCAGATTGGTTCCCACCAGGATGATTGACAGTTGCAGAGGCCACACTTCTCAGAAATAAAAATAAGCCTAACGCCCTGCCCACAGTGTTCTTTTGGACACTCTCTCCGAACAGATTGTAACGATCAGGCACCCGTACGTTTTCTTCAGTCAAATTACTCAGCATAAAATTGAAGTCCCCCTATAGGCTAGCAGAAACTCAAAAAGACACAGGCATAAAGCTAATTATTGCAGTACTATTTGTAATTGTAAAAGGCTGTCCATCAACAGGGGACTGGTTGAATAAACTATGATACAGCCACATCATGGGGTATTATGCAGCTGTTGGAAGGAAGAGTAATTCTGAATAATGTTAAGGATGATCTCTAGAATATACTACTTACTGAAAAAAGCAAGGTAGAGAAAACTGCGTAGCATGCCAACTTTTTTCTAAGAAAAGGGGGTATATACATGTATGTGCTTATTGGTTTATATTAAAAATTCAGTAAAAAACCATGAAATAGAATGGTTACCTACAAGGGGAGTGAAGGAAGCTAGACTTCTCTAACTATACCTTGTTTGTCGATTTAATTTTGGAATCATGTAAATGTTTCACACAATTAAAAAATTAACAGTTAAAATGTAATCCCTAAAAATCAAAATGAAAACAAGTGAATCTAAGCACATAGTGAGTTGGTGATGCAACCAAGCATGAAGTTGTTTCAAGTGACTTTAAAACAGTCATTTGACTGGACATCTTTTGTGGGATATACTCTAAGTTCCAAAAGAACTACAAAACATTTTGGGCTTTGTCCACTGGAAACAACTAGAAACAATGATCAACCCATAGCCACAACCTGGTGTTCGCTTCATGGTATCTTAATATTTCTTAGTACAAGGAGCCAGGAATCATTGGTGAAATGTTAGACCCTAAGTCTGGTGGAGGAAATGGTCAAGATGAGTCTGAGTATCTTATACTAGAAAGCAAGGATGCTATCAAAGGCTCAGGAGCTAGCTGGAAGGCTCAGGAGCTCCTGCTACCCAAAGCAGGAGCAATTTGGGCAATAAGAAGAGGAATATCCATGTCCCTGCAAAAGACATGATCTTGTTCCTTTTTATGGCTGCATAGTATTCCATAATTTGTATGTACCATATTTTCTTTGCGCAGTCTATCATTGATGGGCATTTGGGTTGATTCCATGTCTTTGCTATTGTGAATAGTGCTGCAATGAACATATGCGTGCATGTTTATTTACAATAGAATGATTTATATTCCTTTGGGTATATACTACCCAGTAATGGGATTGCTGGGTCAAATGGTATTTCTGGTTCTAAATCTTTGAGGAATTGCCACACTGTCTTCCACGGTGGTTGAAATAATTTATATTCCCACTCCTCAGCGAACTAATGCAGGAACAGAAAGCCAAACACTTCATGTTCTCACTTGTAAGTGGGAGCTGAATAATGAGAACACATGCACACAGGGAGGGGAACAAGATGCACTGAGGCCTGTTGGGGGAGGCCGGGGGTGGGGAGAGACCAACAGGAAAAGTAGCTAATGCATGCTGGGCTTAATACGTAGGTGATGGGTTGATAGGGGCGGCAAACCACCATGGCACACACTTACCTATGTAACAAACCTGCACATCCTGCACATGTACCCCGGAACTTAAAAAAAAAAAAAGAAGAGGAACAGTGGCAATGTAGTGAAACATTAAACGTGCTAAAGTTCATGAGTTCACAATTACACTAAAACAAATCCCTCACGATCCTTTGGAGGATGGTAGAGAACCAACTCGTTTGGAGAACTGATAAAGGAAAAGAATAAAGCATTTGGCCAGCCTTCTCTGCACAAGTGTACCCCAGAGAAATGATAGTTGATCAGGGGAGATTTCATAGATGTATCCAGCTAGTAAATAGCGAAGAAATAATAGATGATCACGATTTTGCAACTTGTATTAAAATAGTGAATCTAGGCAAGGATCATCAGTGACTGCAAAGGTTACAAAAAGGAAGGCAAGCAAACATTATATGCCTTGTGATGAAAGCACACACCATCAGCTATAAAGTCCACTTGCCCCTGAAACAAACACAAATCTGATCAAGCCTCTAAATCTAGCTACCAGTATATAGGAAATACTCCGTAGAGAAGAACATGCTAAATGACATCACTGACAAATAATCTAGCTTCTTTAACAAATAAATTGCAAGAAAAAGTTGGCTGGGATGAGGTACCTAAAGGTTAACAAAGGTTTAAGAAACATTGAAAACAAATATTATGAATAGATGTGTAGATTCCAATTTGTATAAACCAACTGTCAAAAAGCATGAGACAACAAAAAGTATTTATGAGAAATGTGGACACCAACTGAATACTTGATAATATTAAGGAATTAGTGTGAATTTAGGTGTAATGATGGAGTCGTGGTTACATTTAAGAGAACAATTCTTATTTAGAGATACATATTGACACTTTCAGATGAGATGATGTAATGTCTAGGACTTGCTTCAAAGTAATCTAGTGTGTGTAGTGAGGGAATAGGATAGTAGAGATGAAATAAGAATGGCTTTGAGCTGGTGGATCTTGTAGCTGGGTAACAAGTACATGCACACTCCTTGTATTATTTGCTCTACTTTTGCATAGGTTTGGAATTTTTCATTGTAAAAAGAAGGTAAAATACTTTAAAAAGGAGGAGAAAGAAGAAAAAACCTCCCCCATAGGACTTCACCAATACCCTTTAATTATGTTCCCTTAAGATTCTTCCCAATGCTTGTGGTGAAGAATGATGCTTTCATTTCCTGTGTGTTCCTGGGCTCCTCTGGTTGAGGACACTTCTTGAAGGAGAACATGCACCCTCACCTCCCAAGATGTAGGAACAATGCGTTCTATTTAAAAAAGAAACATTTTCATATCATCTGCAAAGACGCAACTTTACCCGTAACACAGACAGCCTTTTTTGTGATTCTTTAGACCTGCAGTTCTCAAAGAGTGGTCTAGGCAAACTTGGGGCTGTTGAAGCAATTTCAGGAATCCGTATGGTCAAAACTATTTTCATAGTAATACCAAGACTTTTTGCCTTTTTCATGCCCATTCTCTCACAGTGTATAGAGGAGTTCTCTAGAAGCTCTGCAACTCTAGATAACTTTATTGCATTTACAGTTAATGGAATGTGTGCTTGTGTGTTATTTTTATGTATGTGTATTCTTGTATTTTTTCAGTTTAATTGTTAGTAGCTTGAATATCCGTAGATATAACCCAAATAAATACAAGATCTTCAAAGTTCGTAATCATATTTAAGAGTGTCAGTGGATCCTGAGACCAAAAAGTTGAGAAACTCTAATACAGACAGCAGCTAGGCACTCGATGGGCACATACGCATTTCACAATAATGTCACTGATTTACTGTGCACAAAGAAAAACTGCATTTTGGTCTTCCTAGACAAAGGAGCATTGAGCTCACAAACTTAAATCTAAGCTCTTTCTTCTTATAACACAAACAACTAAAAGTTGATATTGCTTGCTTCCTACCTTCCATCCACCTCTCACCCCACGGTTTCAAAGTCTATTGTCTTGACTATTGCTTACTCAAGGCTCAAGGCCAACAACTTGAGTATTTTTTCTCTTCCATGTTGGCTATGTGCAAGAAAGAACTCTTCTCAAGCATGTAGCCAACAGAGAGTGTGGGCCTACTTAAGGCAAAAGAAGCTCTACCTGTCTTTTCCAGAGGATGTCCCAGGGGTCATGAAATTTTCTTCTTACATTATAAAATGAAGCCAAAGTTTCTTACCTTGTTGAAATGATAAAATGATGCAACATGCATGAAATCATTAAGTTCTGCCTACAATGCCTAGAAGGAATGGCAAATTCATTTCATTACCAGAAACTGCTGGAGTCCATAAATAGTGCAACCCATTTCTTTCCTTTTCCTTTTATTTATGGTCAAAGGTAATCTCAGTTGGGTTTCTGGGAGGTCTGTCCTTTTTGCTCTCCCTCCCTTGTTTCTCAGTCCGTCTCCCAACCCCAATATCCATGGTCTTTTCCATCCCTCAGTCCTTATCCCAAATTCACTCTCTATCTTTGAGGTCTTCAAAGTTCTGAACATTAATCCTGACTCCATCCTAGGGATGGGGGTGGGGGGGTGGGACAGCAGCAGGTCCTTACAGTGTAAGTGGGGGAGGCAAGAAAGAGCCAAGGGAAACAAAAGATGGCCACATTTGGAAAGCAGGTGGCCCAGGCAGATGCTTATGAGTGGTAGCTGCCATTACTGACAGCACCATTTCAAGAGTCCTTCTCATTGCTGTTGTGGCCCTACTCTAACAATCTTTGTTCTAATCCATTGACTGACAGTTTTGTTTGTAGTCACCTCCACCCCAAACCCCATGTCATTACATCCCTCCTTATGAAGGCTAAGCTAGATTGGTAACCATCATTCCATCATTTATAATAACTTCCTTACAAACACTCTTAACTCTGTTACCCATCTCTCCTTCTATTGACCTCGTATGGCAAATCCCACCGTTGGTTAAATCCAACACCCCAACTCCTTCAGCCTGACCCTGAACAGCTGATTGTGAATGGATAAATTACAAGCATGCTGACTGCTCTGACTAGCCTAACTTTAACTTATGACCACAAATATCCAGTGGGCCTTCAGCATCTTCCAGCAATGCCATTATATTTTCCTAGTTAACCCACTCTTCTCTTGAACTGACTTTTCATATCTTTTAATCTGTCCTGAAACACCTAACACTAGAAAAACCATTCACATGTTATCTAAATGTGGATACCTTTGGGAGTGAAAGAGGTTCTATCAACAGTTTTTTTGTGTGTGTCGGGGTAGGGGGATACAACAGTCAAATCAATATTGTTTCAGGCAAATCACATACCCCTATCTGATACATTCTCTTTTTTCCTCACTTTCATCTGATGACTGCATGGCTTATTTTATGGAGAATACAGAAATAATGAAAGAGAGCTCCAATGTGTCAGGCCACTTTATCTGCAGCCATGCTTGTTCTTCCAATGGATGGTGTTTGAGTTTCCTGCAGCTGTTGTAATAAATTACCAAAACGTGGTGGCTTAAACTAATAAAAATTTATCCTCTCATAGTTTTGGAGGCTAGAAATCTGAAATCAAGGTGTTGGCAGGGCTCCAGGGAAGAATCCTTCCTTGCCCCTTGCTAGCTTCTGGTGGTAGCTGGCAATCCTTGACATTTCTTGTTTGGCAGATGCATCACTTCAATCTCTGTGTCCATCTTCACCTGGCCTTCTCTCTGTTTGCCTCTGCCTCTGTTTTCTCTTCTTATATGGACACTGGTTACTGGATTAGGGTCTAGCCCTAATGACCTCATCTTAACTAATTACATCTGCGAATAAGGTCATGTTCTGAAGTTCTGGGTGGACATGAATTTTGCGGGGACAGAATTCAACCTAATACAGATTGAATCTGTGCTCCTAAGTCTAGTTCCTCCACTTTGGACTTCTACATCCCTTCTCTGTTGGCATTTTCAAAGACTCTGTTCCTGTAACTCTCTCCTCTTTTCATTGCACAACCATTTTCCCAGATTTATTGCATGCCTATCATTTTACAAACATACTGCAATAACTTTTTTTTTTTTTGAGTCCCGCTGTGTCACCCAGGCTGGAGTGCAGTGGCACGATCTTGGCTCACTGCAAGCTCTGCCTCTCGGGTTCACTCCATTCTCCTGCCTCAGCCTCCCGAGTAGCTGGGACTACAGGCACCCACCACCACGCCCGGCTAATTTTTTGTATTTTTAGTAGAGACGAGTTTTCACTGTGTTAGCCAGGATGGTCTTGATCTGTTGACCTCGTGATCCTCCCACCTCGGCCTCCCAAAGTACTAGGATTACAGGCATGAGCCACCGCGCCCTGCCAATAGCTTCTATATTAAAAACTATTCCTGCGTCCGGCGCCCCCCTCCACCTACTGACCCACTTCTCTGCTTCTTTATAGCAAAAGGCCTTGAATGAGTCACCTGTGCTCACCATCTGCACTTCTCCTCTGCCAAAGCTCTATTTAACTTGCTTCAGTCTAACTTTGAACTTTCCTGTACCACCAAAACCCATCTCCACATTGCCAAATCCCAGTCCTCTTCTTTCCCAACCTTCCACCAACATTTAAGGTTCATTCTGCTGTCTTTCACTTGAATCTGGGACAGCACATTGTGTTGGTTCCCTCTCTCACTCACGCCTTCTCAGGCTCCTTCACTTCTTCCTCACCCTCTTCCTGACCCTTGAATGCTAACCTGCTCTAAGGCTCAGTCCTAGGGCCTCTCCTCTTTCAGACTTGCATTCATCCCACCAGTCATCATAGCAAGTATCCTTTCATTGTCATCGATATGCTGCCCAGCCACATAAATGTCCGGCTGAGTTCCTGACTCACATATCTAATACCTCCTTGACTCTACTTGGATATTGAATTCCCATCTCAAAGTTAACTTATCCTAAAATGGAACTATTGATTTCCCTTCACCCACCCCGATACCACCTACTAATGCAATACTCACCCATTGTCCTCAGCTCAGTAAATGGCACCACCTCCATTCACCTGAATACTCAGGCTAAAAATTTAGCATTCCTTTCCCTTCCTCTTGTCTCAAGTATTATCCTATATATCCTCAATCCAACTACATCTCTTCATCTTGACAGCTTCCTCCTTATTCCCCATCACTAGGACTTCACTCAGCGACTTCTGCAAAGGTGGCCCACGTCACCCTTGTCCTTCTTCATGCCATTCTCTATCTAGGAGCTGAGTGATGCGATCATATCATTCCTTTGCTCAAAGCCTCCCAGATGACCTCTCTTGTCAGTTGGAGGAATCCAAATTCTTTCCCTTGGCCTACCCTGACCTTGTTTAGCTCTCTATCTCTTCCCATGTTCCTTCTTGCTCAGTTGGTTTCAGCCAGACTGGCTTATTTGCAGGACCTTGAACACACCCAGCTTCTCCAGCCTCAGGGCTTTGCCCTTGCTATTTTCTCTCTCTGACATTCTCTGCCCTTTGATTTGATTTGTGTCCTCCTTCATTTTGTTCAAATTTCTGTTGCAATGTCACCACCTTAGTGAGGTATTGCCTAAGCACCTTATCTAAGCCAGCACCCCTTCCTGTCCCCGGCACCCTCCATCTCAGTTCCTGTCGCTTTACCTGCTTCACTTTTCTTCCTACTTCACATCACTACCTGAACTAAAATTATGTATATATGTATTTTATTTTCTTGGTTTATTCTCTGTCTCCTCTGTACTGTAAGTTCCATAAGGACACTCTGTTTTGTTCAACAAGAATAAGCTCCATAAGGGTAGGACACTATTTATTTTGTTCAACAAGAATAATATCTAGCACACTGTAGATACTAAATAAGTATGACTTTAATAATAATAAACATTATTATGGAAGTAAAATATATCAAATGAATGCTGAAAATAAAGCCTAATTAGTAACAAGAATTTCTGCTTAGCTTGAAAACAATACTCAGTTTGAAGGTTTTATTTGACTTACTGCCTTTCTATAGGAATCTTTGACATTCAAGGATATTAGTGACTCATATTAAGTTTGAAATGGGTAATAGTTGTCATTACAACAGGGACTATTACTCAGCCCTTATTATAGATGCTTTGCATGGATTAGCTTATTTAATTCTCAAAACAACTCTATGGGGTATCTATCACCTCAATTTATAGATACGGTGGGGTGGTTTTAAACCATGTCCATAAATTCTTTGATAGTCCTCCCTTTAAAAGGTGGATTCTAATTTGCTTCCTTTTGAGTATGAGCTTGGCTTAGTGGTTCAGTTCTATAGAATAAGTGACTATGTTTGGTGTCTAAGATGAGATATTCAAAGGCATTGTGACTTCCTCCTTGCTCTCTCTCTCGGATCACCCAATGTGGGTCTTAGTTTTTCCCTCTTCACAGTGAGGTGTGTGGATCAGATAACATCTCCAGTTATCCAACCTGACATGTCGTAAATCATCTGTGCATCAAATAGTCTTCTTAGCATGGACTATAACATCAGATTCGTTAGCTGCTCTGTGCTAGAAAGAGTTGAAGCTTTGACAGTTTTGCTTCATTTTGTTGGATTTGGGGGGCCAAGATCAGAATGACATGAGAACACTCAAGCAACTTTATGGAGAGACCCATGTGGCTAGGAGCTTAGGCCTCCTGCCAACAGCCATATGAGGGTGCCATCCTGGAGGTGGATTCTCCAGCCCAGCCAACCCTTCAGGTCAGTGTAGTCCTAGCAAGCATTTTGACTGCAATCTCACAAGAGATCCTGAGCCAGAACCACCCCCAGTTAAGTTGCTGTCAAATCCACAACCCACACAAACTGTGAAATTAGAAAAACCTTTCGTTTAAAACCATTAAGTTTTGGGGATAGTTCATCATGCAGTAATAAATAACACATACATTTGGAAATGGAAGGGTAGAGAGGTTAAACAAAGAGGCTGACACCAGATACCTAGTAGTGATGATGCAAGAATTGGAACCCAGGCCATCTGCCTCTAGAGCCCACATGTTCAGCCACCACAGGATACAGGAGGTCAAGATTATGTCTCAAGTAATACCGGAAGGAGAATATTGCCACATTTCAATGCCACTGTCAAGGCAGTGGATACGATCTTTCCTTGGACATTACACTTGCTGTTCTTGCTCTATTATATTAAAAAGGCCGTGTTCCAGGCAGCTACTGCCCTTGCTTCTAAGTTCCCTTTCTGTCTCAGATTTGTTTTGGCGTAAACACCTACCGTTTCAGTATTCCTTCCACCATTCCTTTAGGCTTCTGCTCAGACCCGATTCCCATCATGTAATTCTGGTAAAACTGCCAATTGTCATATTGTTCCCATAGATAGGAGTATGACTTAAGCCTGGCCAATCATAGTGTCCTATCAGTTATTGACTATGGTGATTGGACCAGTAAGACAGCATATGAGCTACATTGGCCAAATAGAGTCTTTCCCTGGGATTTAGAAATACTGTATAAGGCATAAGCCCAGATGAGTGGCCAGGTGCCATATTCTCAGCTGCATGGAAGAAGCCTGTCTTCAGCAGGAAAGATGCCAGCATGCAGAAAGAAGGAGAGAGTAAGAGAGGCTATTTTGTATGCTTTCATACCTTGAATCCGGCCAATCCTGAGAGCAATTCCATTCTTTTCTAGTCTATAAGAGTCAGGAAATACTCTCTTGTTTTAAGTTAGAGCTTTCTATCAGTTCATCTTGAGTTATGACCAATATGAATAGTCTACCACAGTTTGTGGAAGATGGCAGCTATCTTCCATTCTCCATGAGCAACACTAGTTCTCTATCATCTGGAGAACCTAGAGCCTCACTGTTAATTGGTTGGGCTGAACTTCCTACAGTGGGTGAAGACCCTTCCCCCCTTCATCCCTCAGGAAGCACCTGCCTTTTCTGGAAGCTAGCCATGGTCTGGGGGTAAGCTCAAAATAATATTGTGTTATGACGGATGGGTAGCTCAGTCACTCAGTTTAAAACCTTAGTCATCTCTATATCCTTTCCTTAGTCGCGGCCCCTCCCCAAGTCCTCAATGCACACACATCCTGTTAGTCATCAAGTCCTGTTGATCTGAATCGAATGCTTCATGGAAGTAGGTGGAGTAACCATAATGAAAGTTAGACTGGTTCTTCCTTCTGAACATCTCGCAAATCCCATTTTTCTTCTTCATTTCCACTGCTAACACCAGGGACCATTGCAATTGGTCTCCCTGCCCCTAACCTCAAACCCTGCAGTTGATTTCCCATATTTCTTCTAGAATTTGTTTTCTACAGTGCACTTTTGATAGTCACATGCTTTTGATTGATTCAAAAGTCTTCATCAGTTTCTCCACTGTTGACCTACTAAATAGCAAACTTCTTAGCTTGGCTTTCAAGACTATCTCTGAACTGACCCACATTCACCATCCAGAGTCCTGTGACCTCCATAAACCAGTCCTCCAATCTTCTCATACCCCTCCCATAGCAGAATTGCCTACCATCTACCGTGACTTTTTCTCCTCACTGAAAACACTGTCCTTCCTTTTCTATGAGTCTTCAAGATCCATTTCAGTCCTAAAACATTTCCTGAGCATGGTCATCCACACTAAGTATCCTCTTCTGTGAACTCTGTAAACAACTGTTGTCTAGACTAGGGTTTTTCAAACTGCACTCACATTCTCAGGGAGTACTTGGCCAGTACAAGTCAAGCTTTTGGTGTTTTTGTAAAACTACTGATTATATATTCAAATTTGGCTGAGTATATTATTTCCAAGCCCAGTTTCCTTCTTGTCTTCTTCCAAATTACATCCTCATGCTATGGTGGTGCATTTATTCGTGAGTACAAATTAAGACTCATTAAAATTTGTTTTGCTACCTACAGATAGAGAACTGCTTATTATTACTGTTATTATTTAAAACCATGACCACCGGGAAAATATCAATATGAAGAGAGAAGTTCTATAACAATTTCAACAGTTTCTAAGCCAAATATGCTTTCTGATTTATTAATTCCTTATCCTCACCATTTTTTCCTTCATCATCTTCATGCGGGATTTTAACTAGAAATTGGTATAAAATTTGTTATATTGGCATAGTTCGAAAAACAATCACTGTGTACCTACTCTCTCTCAGGAACAGTGGAAGATGCTTGCGATACAAAGATAAACAAGCCCCTATACGAAGAACAAGAATGTTCCAGATGGATTCAATGTGGAAGGACATTCTAGGCAGGGGGAACAGCAAATGCAAATCCATGTGTCCTGGAACGAGCCAGACATGCTTCAGGTTCCATGGAATTTTTTTTTTTTTTTGGATTAAAAAATTTGGTGACTTTTCAAAGTTTGACAACCTCAGGATTAAACAATTTCTCGAGCCCCTCTGCCATCTCACTCTCCATGAGGGCAGTCCAGGTTGAGACTCAGATACAAATCACCTTTATTGAGTTCTGCTGGGATGGACAGGTCACTTCATGTATACATAGATCCTCTCCTTAATTCTATTTAAATCACTTAGGTGACTATCACCATCTCCCATCAAGTTTCAGTGACCTGCCCACAGCCTCCCAAGTAGAAAATGATCCAGGGAATATGTGAGTTAATGACACATCACATCTGGAGCTAGGCAGGCATTTCATGGGTGGGGATGAAGATCTTCCCTCCAATTTCAGAAGTCTGACCTTGCAGGTTCTGAAGTAACTATATACATATTTATAAGGAGAACCCTTTAAGCAGAGGGGTGACCATTTATCCATGAGAGATGGCTTAGGAACGGATTTCGGTTTTGGAGAGCTTCTCTAGCTCCTCCAGCTCCGCAGCCTGTCACACGCAGGATGACCTTTTAGAAGAACAACTGAGTGCTCCATTACACTCCTCACATGCGGATTCAAACTCTCTCTGGGCAGGGTCCCAATTTTGCCTGTCCAGGGATACTGTGCACTTGGATTGACTTTGGTAAATGTTTGAGTAAGGGATGAGTGAATAAATGCGGGGAGAGGTGTTGTTGAGGGAAGGCCACCCCTGGCTCTAAAGACTTTCCAGGGTTTATGGGGTGGCCACGCCTGTCCTGGATCCCCATGGTGCCTCTGGATGGGCCATTTCATCCTTCCTCCCTGTGGCCTCCACATCTTACAACCCAGCCCGGAGGGAGGGGCCGCGCAGCCCCGAGGGGCCAGGTCTCCCAGGCGGCGTCCACTCCCCTCCCGGGTGGAGGAGGTAGGTGGGGACCCCGGGCCGGCGGGGCTCGGCTGGGGCCCCTTCCCTGAGGTCTGCAGCCGCAGCCCTCTACCTGGCTCCCCGGCCGCCCCTTCGCGGCCCCAGATCGGGCACACCCGGCGGGCACCTGGCCCGCCGCCCCCCGGGGGCCCCGCCAGCTGCTCCCGAAGCCGGCCCGGGGTGGCGGGGCGGGCCCGAGCGCTAGTCGACTCCGGGACCGGTCCCCCGGGGCGCGGCCGGGCAGCAGCCCCCGCCTCCCCGCCCCGGGGGCCGGGCCGGGCTCCCGGGGGGCGGGGACTCGCCCAGTGGCAGCAGCGTCCGGGCCGGCGGCGGGCGCCGGGCGGCTTCCTGCAGGCGGCGCCGGGGCGAGCCGTTGCCGGCTGCAGCCACCGCCGCCGGGTCGCCGGGTCGCGGGGGCCGCGGCGCTCGGGCCGCGTCCGTGCCTCCCGGGCGCGCTGCGCGGCCGTCGCTGCTGCCCGCGCTCGTGCCGCCGCCGCCGCCGCCGCCGCCGCCGCCGCTGCCGGTTACGCCAGCCCCGCCGCCGCCCGCTCTGATTCTGCGCATAGGCAGCCCCCAAGCCTGTCATTCTGCAAAAACACAGTTTACTCAACACACCACACACACTCGCACACACACGCGCGCACACACACGCGCACACCGGCCCCCGCGCGCACACGCACGGAGGGCGCGAGCGAGCAGACGCGCACACCAGCGAGCCAAGTTCCGCAGCCTGGCATGGCTTCTGGGGACCTTTACGAGGTACGGGGACGCGGGGGCGCGGGCCGGCCCCAGCCAGCGGGCGGCGGCGGGCGTCGGCGGCGGGCGGCGGGGACCGGGCCGGGGCCGGGGCCGGGCGCAATCCGGAGTTGCCGAGCCCGCGGCGGCGGCGGCGGCGGCCGGAGGGTGGCGGGGGCCGGGCGCGCCTCCCGCCCGCCGCCAGCCGCCCGCCGCCTCCCGCGGCGCCCGCGCCCGCTCCCTCTTTCTCTTTCTCTCGCACACACACTCTCTTACTCCATCTACTTTGCGGCCTTGGAGGGGAAGGAGGAAGCCGGGCGGAGCCGGGGCGGGGGAGGTAGCGGTCCCGGGGAGGTGTTTCTCGCCCGACGAGCCGCCTCGAGTGCAGAAAGTACAGGTAAAAGTCGGCGCCGGACGTGCTGGGAATGCGGGGGGCCGCGCCGCCGCCGGCGGGGGTGTGGGGCGGGGGTTGCGCGGCCCGGCTGGGCCGGGGGCGCGGGGGAGGAGGGGGGCGGGCGATCGGAGCGGAGCCTGGCCGGGGCGAGGCGGGGTCCCGGGGGGCTGCGAAGGGGGAGGCTGGGTGGGGGTTCGG
This sequence comes from Pan paniscus, assembly GCF_029289425.2. Taxonomy (NCBI): domain Eukaryota; kingdom Metazoa; phylum Chordata; class Mammalia; order Primates; family Hominidae; genus Pan; species Pan paniscus. Next base: position 90,553,631 of record NC_073267.2, on the reverse strand, counting down.
GGGGACAACCGCCAAACCGCTCCCCGGGGTCCCCCGGCCACCTCCCTCACCCCCCACCTGCTGCCCCCGCACCAGCTCGGACGCCCTCCGGGCTCGGGCGTGGGGGTGGCCCTTGCGGGTGTCGTGCTCCCTGGGCGCGAAAGGGGGCGCTGCGGAGGGCCCTGGGTGGGAGGAGAACGTGGAAGTCTGAGGTGATGGGGACATAGGACACAGATGCGAGCCCAGCGCCCAGTACTCTCGTCACCCTCAGTGGATACCTGGCTCCAGTTCCTAATGAGTAGTGGCCAGCGTTGGATACTCTCATGTCTTCCCAAAAGTGGCGAAGGAAGACATTAGTCTGGCATCTTGCAAACAATGGAGGAACACCCATGGTCTTTGGGGAGCAAGGGCTTAGGAACACAACTGTTACTGCTTTGGGTTTTCCACAAGTGGACAACACAAGGAACAGCCAGCCACCACTCCCCAGAGGGAATGGCCTCAGAGGTGTTGGCCGCCAAGACCAGGTTCAGGATAAAGAAGTTAAGAGACCAGCCATCTTCAACCAGAGGGCCTGCTGGGCCTCCGTGAAACCAGCCGCATGGGTTAGCCTGGACCTGCACTTCCCTGAACATAAATTGGTTAACACCATCTGGTTCTCAAGGCTTTGGGCTCCATTGAGATAAGCACCCAGAAGGGGTAGAATTAGCCTTTTGCATAAGACATTGTAGGTTGATCCACCCACGACAGACTGCAGGGGGTGATTCCTAAGAAGCTCTTTCCTCTAGGCCCTCGTGGGCAGTTGAAGCTTTTTCAGGTGGTGGGTTTGCTGACTGGCGTTAGAGAAGAAGAATGGAGAAAGGAGCACAGGTCTCCTGTGTGACCATGGTCTTGTGAATGATTCTGGAGTTGGTGAGGCCCAGGCCTGGACTGCCGGCCAGCAGGTTCAGGTGGGGTGGGTGGGAGACCTTAGAGCTCCTTGAAAGAATGGTGTATGTTGCCCTCTTCACTACCCTGTGGCCGTCCTCATCTCTATGCTAAGAGACAAGGTGAAGTTGGATAGAGATCTTGTGAAGAACTTCGGCAAATGTGGCCAATGGATCACCCAAGCGCCTTGGTCTGTTTCAAGATGGTGGAACAATTTCTGAAATTGAAAATTGAAGCACAGTAAAATAGAAGGTTTGATTGAGTTTCCTTATGTGTAACCAGTACTGTGCGGACATTGGCTAAAAGTAGATATTGTTTAGGGGTGAAAGTGATCTGGTTGGAATCATGGTTTTCTACGAATTGAGGTTGAGTCAGCTTAGAGCTGTTGACCTTGCCTGAGTGAAAAGTTGTGTCTTGAAGGTGTTAAGAGGATGTACTAGGAGTCATCAGTATTTCCCCATTTAAAGTTTAGAACTTATGAACCTTCTGGGGATAATTTCTTGTTTAATGTTCATCTGCAACTGCCCTCCTTAACGCTGGTAATTGTTGTTGCCAGATTAGTCTGTTAAGAGGAGAGTTTTCACGGTGGCCTTGGAACTATCTTAGTATCTCAAGAGTTTTTATAGAATTTCAGTAAGGAGGACAATAATAATAATTACTTCTGTGATAGTTGGTAATTGTACTAGATGGAAAATGGCTTTCCCATGGCTGATTATTTGCATAGTCATTACTAAAAGGGCTAAATTGCATTACGAGAATATAACCAATGTCAACATTTTTATAGCCTGTGTCTACATTACATAACATATACTGAGAAATTTAATTTATTGTTCAAATTTAGCTTTAAGAACAATTAAGAAGTGCTAAGTGTACATTAGCATATATATTTCTGACTGTAAAGTTGTTATGTGGGTAAAAAGTAGCATATTAATTTAAGAAAAATATTGGAATATCCAGTGTATGTTGACTGGCCTTGAAAGGAAAAAAAGAAAATAGATTTCATTCTAAATTATGAGACCTGTTTATTACTTTCATTAAATATTATACTAAAGTGTACATAAAATGGCTTCTCGCAATCTCTACTCAAGAAACCACGTTTTTAGTGGGCCAAGAGTTCTTACGTTTGTAATTGATATATTTCACCTGTGTGTCTGCTGACATTATCTTTGAGGCTTTATGGTGAAGTGTGATTTGGATTGTAGAGATTCTTCATCTTTTCTTTGGCATTTCAGACAATTAAATTGTAAAGAGTGAACCTCCATAAAGCAGTTTTTAGGAATAGGTGCTGATTTTTAAAGACACCAGAAAACGAAGACTTTGTTTATGTAATAGCACTCTTCAATCATAGTGAAGAAATAAGAAATCAAGCTCAGGTTCCAAAATCTTGGATCTTGATAGATAGTTCTGGTTTGTTTCTCCTGTAGTGGAGTTCTCATCATCTTCTGGTGCATTGTAGCCATCACTTATAGGAAGGTGATTTTAAATTTTGGGTTATGTCTTAGAGTCAGGTATCTGTCTGGATCGAAAGTGAAATTTCTTAGCCAGATGCCCTGGTCTATATTCGGCTAAACATAGGGGCCATGGAGTGGCAGCCTGTGAGCCAGGTCTAGGCTGCATACGCATTTTGCCTTGGCTCAATGGTAGATAAGAAAAACGATTTGAACACTTTTAGATGGAGCATATGATCTCTAGCTTGTCCCTGTCCCCTTGCTCCCTATTACCAGGCACCCATTCTTCTTAAATCATTCATTGGGCTCCAGTAGACTTTAAAGTTTGCAACCTGATTCTAGTCAATCTTTTGCTAAGATGTTTGGGTGTCAGGGAAAAATAATCAGTGGGATAGGCTCTCAGTTTTCTTGTCTCTCTCTGGGTTTCTACCTGCTTGTACGTTCAATTACTTGTTGACTGAATCAGTGAGCAGAAGACTGGTTTAAGTATATAAAGTACCTTGTGTGACCTTTGTTGTCCTTCTGTTGAGTGTTACCCTCTATTGTCTTTTTCTTTCCCAAGCTCATGGCCTCTTGGTGGTGGTAAAACCGTGTGTAGGGGTGGCTCAGTTCTCTCTCTGTAGGGAAGTGTCCACAACTATCCATTTTTTTTTGGATCTTTTCGGTTTGCGGTTGGTTGAATCCACAGATGTGGAACCCATGGATATGGAGGGCTGACTCTATCTGCACCTGGCATTCTGCAAAATCACGCACCACTAAGAATAACAGAGTTTATGGGAAAAACAGGATTAAGGCTGACCTCTAAAGAGCTGTGGAACTTTTTTAGCAAGTTGGTCTAGCCTTTGCCGTGTCCACATTGAGCTTTGCTTCCCTCTTGTCTCTGTGGATTGCACAGGGCATTTGCTTCTAAGAGAGACGATTTTATTGAAATTAAGTCTGATCCAGGGTGTAGCCTTCTTCGTTTATCTGTATAAGGAGAAATGTTTTCATAGCTGTTCTTGCAGTTTAGCCATGAGGTCAACATAGTGGAAAGCATAGTGGTTCTTGAAGCTAGAAAATCAGCCACTACTCATGTTAAAGAAAGGCACTTGAGTGCATTTCCAGCTTTGTTCTGAGGTCTTCACACAATGTTAAGTCTTTCTCTTTCCCTGTGAGAGTGCTTACCTTGATTGCTGCAAAGTATTAACAAGCTAGGAAAAATTGCATATGAACCCACACAGACGTCATTCCTCTATTTACGAATCACACCTGAGGTCATTCCTGTCAAAGAAATACATGTACTAGCAGAACTGATGGTCTGTGATACAGCTTCTTGAATCTCTGTACCGGTATTTGAAGAGGCAGCTATCTTCAGAGAAAATGTTATCAGTTGGATTGGATTGATTCTTTGGCACATAGAAGACACCTGATGAATATGGAATGAGTATATGATTCTCCCACCTCTTGAAAGTTATTTTAAATTATTCCCTCTGGGCAGGCATCAGCTTATTTTCAAGTAGGCTTTTATGTCAGGTCATTCCTTAGTGCATAAGATAATTTCTTCAGGGGCTTAAGCTGTCCTAGTAAGGAGTTGATATGGCTCCTTGCAGCCTGGCCAATTGCTAAGAAGTGGTTCAGGCCTGGTGATTATTAAAGATCTTTGTATTGGAGGCATGCATTTAGATTACCAAGATTTGGATCCTTCTGTTTCTCTCAGATGGTGAAAAGAAGTGTGGGTGTGGTTGAATTCATAGCACCATCATTCATTTGTTATTTCGTATTTATAGACCACCAAATATATGAGAGGCACTTGGGGAACAATGATGATCACGTCCTCCAGGAGCCCAGTGGGAGATACAGTTAAGAAAACAAGTATTTTACGGTACAGTGGGGAAGTGTTAATAGGGATGATGGTGTTCTCTAGGAGTTGCTTGAGAATATTATCTTTTCTGTTTTTGAAAGCATCTCTAAAAAATGAGAGCAAAAAAGAAATAATATCTAAGAGAACTATTGTTATATATTTAGCATGTAATTGATGTTCAATAAATACTAATGTGATATCTGAATTAATTAAAATGTTAGCTTTTGGGGGTAGTTACAAAAGTAGAACTGGGTTTGTTTTCTACACATGTTTATGTAATTTAAAAAAACCAAATCGGGATACTGGGTACATATTCTGTGTAACCTATTTTATTTTCACTTAAATATCTATATATGTATATATATCTATATATAGATAATGTAGATAAGCATTTTCTCAAATGCTAAAATATTATTTTGTGTTATGAGTTTTAAATGACAGTTTAATTTTCCCTTGAATGTACCATGTTTTCTATAACTAATCCCCTGTTATCGGACATCTAGATAGTTTCCATTTGTAAACCATTATAAATACTGATGTTATGAACATCCATAAACACAATTATGTATTTGTATGCATATCTTACTAGTTTCTTCAGCATAAACAATTTCATATACAGTGAAATTGCTGTATAAAGTTGGCCGTTGGACAATACTTGGATTAGGGGCACTGATCCCCTTTGATGTTGAAAATTCACATATAACTTTTGACTTCCCGGAAACTTAACTACTAGTAGCCTACTGTTGACTGGAAGTCTTACTGATAACATAAACAGTTGATGAACATATATTTGTATGTTATATGTAGTATATACTCTATTCTTACAATAAAGTAAGCTAAAGTGGAGAAAATTTTATTAAGAAAAATCATAAGGTATAGAAAATATATTTTCTGTTCATTAAGTGAAGTAGATACTCATAAAGGTCTTCATCTTCATGGCATTCCCATTGTGTAGACTGAGGAGGAGGAGGAGGAAGGGGAGGGGTTGTCCTTGTGGTCTCAGGGATAGCAGAAGCAGAAGGAAATCTGCCTATAAATGACCTGCACAGGCCGGGCACTGTGGCTCATGCCTGTAATCCCAGCACTGTGGGAGGCCAAGGCAGGTGGATAGCTTGAGCCCAGGAATTCTAGACCAGCCTGGGTAACATGGAGAAACCCCATCTCTACTAAAAGAATACAGAAAATTATTGGGATTATTGGGCATGGTGATATGTGTTTGTAGTTTCAGCTACTCAGGAGGCTGAGGTTGGGGGATTGCTTGAGTCTGGAAGGCAGAGGTTGCAGTTAGCTGAGATCACACCACTGCACTCCAGCCTGGGTGACAGAGTGAGGCTCTGTCTCAAAAGCAAAAAACAAAAAACAAACAACAACAACAACAACAAAAAACAAAAAAGCAAAACAAAAAAACCCCCTGCACAATTCAAACTCTTTTGTTCAAGGGTCAACTGTAGTTTGATGAATGGTAACGTTTTTAATGCTGTTGATACATATTCCCAGATTGTCCTTCAAAGTTAACAGTGGATTAGATTAGAGGAAGAATAGAAGTAGGGCAGCCAGTTAATGTGCTGTTTCAATAATTGAAACAAGATGATGGTGGCTTGAACTAAGGGAGTGGTAATGGCGATGGAGTGGAATGGATGCAATTGAAAGGTTGAAAAAGAATCAACATTTGGTATATCAGTCAAGCTTATGTTTGGTGGCATATAATGGAAAATGTACAATAACAGTGGTTTAAAACAGGTTTATTTTACATGAAATAAAGTTTGGAGTTAGGCAGTAACAGGGTTGATTGATATGATATGCTCTGTGACATTCTGAGAGTACCAGGTATCCTGGAAAAAAAAAGGTAAGGATAGAAGGGTGAAAGTTCAGTATTCTCTCCATAAACAGCTGTCTGGAAGTTCCATACAATCCTGCTTTCTTCCATTGGCCTGAAGATAGTTATGTGGTCACACGTAGCTGAAAGTATAATTTTCAGCTGCAGTTTCCCCTCCCCTCCTGAAATAAAACTTGATTGATGGTCTGTAGGGATTGAGGGAAAGACAGGAGTTAAGGTATAATTTCCAGGCTTCCATTCTAGTCCATTAGGTGGATGGTGGAGCCAAGGATGAGCATTGGTTGGAGGGAGTGGAGGCAGTGGAAAGGACAGTGAGTTTGGAGTGTTTGTTGAACATCCAGGTACAGATGTCCACAGCAGCAAGTTGTGTGTGCCTGAAGCTCAGGAGCACTATTTGACATGGTGATAGGGAGTGGGAATAATTAGTATATAGATTATAATTAAAGCCAAAAAACAGTGTGTAAACATGAGGAGGGGTCTTGTGATGGAGAAAGTGGACATTTTAGAGATGGAAGAAGAGAAATAAGGTCAGATGTACAAGGGGTAGCAAGAGAGGTAGAAAAAAAAGAGGTGTTGCTGGTATGGAAGGCAATGGAATATTGCATTTTAAGAAGGAGGGGATGGTTAATAGTGTCCTTTGGAGTTAATAACCAGTGAGTCATTGGTAACCTTGGGGTGCATCTATTCCATAGAGTGTGTTGGTGGGTCAGGGATGGCTTGATTGCAGTGTGATGAGGAATCTAGGAGTTTGGGTCTTCTGGATTTAGAGACATTTTGTATGGGCAACTCTTCTAAGAGTCTTGGGCATGATAGTAAAAAGAAAGTGAATGTGATATCCAGGGTGAAGTGGGAGAATGGATTAGTCATCTCCACTTTTCTAGTTCTATACACTCTCTGCCCCTTTGGATGACTTGGATAACAAAAGATTGTGGTGTAGACTTTGGATCTACATGTTTAGAAGAGGTGATTTTCCATAAGCCCTGCTGACATATAACAGATGTGTTTCATGTCTTCAGTAATTTTAATTGGAGAAAAAAGTAGAACATATGTAATGTAGTCATACAAAAATTTTGTTCATTAAGAATTTGTTGCAGCCGCATTTAGTGAGGAGGGCTAAGGTGGAAAGAAGATGATGGTGCTATTGATAAGTCATGTGATGGTCAGTTTTATGTGTGAATTTGGCTGGCTCCAGTCTCCAGTTACTCAGTCAGAATCTAGGTGTTGCTGTGAAGGTCTTTTGTAGATTTGATTACAGTTCATAATCAGTTGACTTAATAAGGGTGATTATCCTAAATAATCTTCATGGTCCTGACTCAACCAGTTGAAAGGCCTCAAAACTAGAACTGAGGCTTCCCTGAAGAGCTAGAAATTCCAGATGTGGACAGCAGCTTTAGCCTGGGCCCAAGTATTCCCACTTGCTCTTCCTGATGATCTAGCCTATGGATTTTGGACTTGACTAGCCAGCCCCACAACTATGTAAGATAATTCCTTGCACTAAATCTCTTAATGTATATATTGTAGTGATTCTGCTTCTCTGGTTGAATCCTGACTGATGCAGTTAGGGTTCTTGTCCACAACTCCATCATTTGGTAATAGTGTATGGCTAGACAAAGCTTTTAATCTTTTGAACTTCTATAAAATGAGATCTCTTCTATTTTTGAAAACTCTTCTTCTGTTTCAGTCTATTACTTCTTCAAATAAATGCCTTGATTTCAGTAGCTCACATCATCTCACACATGTATGCATATGTAATGAGGGGCAAGCGTAGAGCTCTGGGTCTTAGACTAGAACTGGTAACTCCAAGAACTCAACCAGGCCTGGGTGTTCTGTCACACTGGAGTGCTCAGGATGGCAGGCATGGTGGTGCTGGACTTTGAGGAGAGGCCTATCCTGGGCCTGAAATTTATCCTTGTCTGGAGTCAGCCCCTGGCTCTGGTAGGTTGGTGAATGGTGGGGGTTGTGGAGTAGCACTTCTTGGTCCTGATCCACCCCTTCTTGTCCCTTCCCTCAGTTCATTGTCATGCTTCTGTGTTGTGCAGTTAGCCTGAGCCAGTGAGTAGAAGCTGCTACCTCCAAAGGTCACACCACTCCAGTGAAAGGCCCATTCATTGACCAGGACTTTATAAAGCGATGGGTTCCTGAGAAGGCTTGCAGGGCCATTTGTTTATTTTATGTCCCAGTTTCTCTTATAAAGGCCACCGCTGCCAAATTATTCCCACTTGACTCCAATCATTCCATCTCTCCCAGAATTTTCATGTTGATCAATCACCACATTGGTTTATAAGTGACTTACAGAAGTTTCAACATGGAGACTTGAGGGATACGTTTGTGGGACTGGGACCCTGGGCTACACATTGCCATACCACAAATTCCTCTATTGAGAGGCCACTGCCCTCCCCTCAAATTCTTGATCAGGGAACTTTTCTCCTTGATTTTCATTACCTTGTCTTCTAGTCCAGTGTTCTTAAAATTATGTCCTAAGGGGCCTTACTAACAAGCCATGGGAACTTATACAAATGCCGGATTTGAATTTTATTTGAAAGTAGTCATTTGTTTAATAATCCATCAGTCAAATTTTTATTTTATGTCAGCTGTGGACCTAGAACTATGGTGGTACTAGGGCTACAGCCATGAATGCCTTTAAAACTATCACTGAGGCTGGATGCGGTGCCTCACGCCTATACTCCCAGCACTTTGGGAGGCCAAGATGGGCGGATCACCTGAGGTCGGGAGTTCGAGACCAGCCTGACCAACATGGAGAAACTCTGTCTCTACTAAAAACACAAAATTAGCCGGGCGTGTGGTGGCACATGCCTGTAATCCCAGCCTCAGGAGGCTGAGGCAGGAGAATCGCTTGAACCTGGGAGGTGGAGGTTGCAGTGAGCCGAGATCACGCCATTGCACTCCAGCCTGGGCAACAAGAGCGGAACTCTGTCCCCCCCCGCAAAAAAAAAAAAAAAAAATCACTGGGAATGTAATAATTAAAAAACTCAACAATCGTATATGGTTTAATATACCATATTTTTAACACATTGAAGTTTTCCATATGTTAAAAGGTGCAGCCAGGTCAGTTCCTTTTTTGGTGAGCATACCTCAGAATATGGCTTTTTCTGCTATTTTTGACATATATTGGAACTTCTGGTAAATGCACTATTTCAGCAACAGTGGTTCTTCAGTGTTCTTAGAAAAATTCAGGCCTATCCATGTCTCCTCACATAAAATTAAATGAGCAAATACACTTTTACAGCACAGTCACCCCAGTCAAATACCACTTGAGGTTGAGGAGGCTGGTGAATGTTCTAGACATGGTGTAATAATCAGTATGTGATAACAGTGGAATGTGTAACACTTTGTATCATTATATTGTATTAAAGGTAGTGTTGCAGTTTATTGAGAAGACTGGCTCCTTCTGCTCTGACTCAAATTTGAGAGACGGAATGGGGACAATATTGTGTGTTAGAGGTTTTTCTACATGAAACAGACATTTCCTTCTCTGATTTCAAACTTCAGGATCAATTAGAATGAAGAATATCGTGAGATTCCAAGACAAGATGGTCAAACCACACCCCATACCAGTTATAATTACTTTCATAGCAAATCAAAGATTGTGTTTTTATTTACAAACAACCAAATGCAGAAAGAAATTGACTGCCGAGACTGTTACGCGAAGGCAGCTGACATCTTTGGGCCTCATTAAAAAATTTTGCTATTAGTGAAAACAGGCTTTATTATTCTCGGAAGTTAATGTAGTGATAAGGAAGTATCATAAGCTAAACTTACAAAAGACATCTACACTGAGAAATTATTGTATGTATCAATTTTTATGTGTTAGGGATCCTGGAAACATATTGTTAGGGAAATGGTTCTATTGCTGAGCTCCACCGTGTTCTGCTAGACCCTAAGCTCGGTGAGGGCAGAGACCATGTCTGTATTATCCAAGGTTGTATTCCAAGCTTGTGGCACTTTGCTGGACCTGTAGCTTTTCAGTAAATATTCATTGAATGAATGGTTGAAAATGTTTGAAACCTATGCTTCCAGGCCACCTTAGCCTTCCTGCAATGAACTTCATTGAGTGCTTCCTGTATGGCATTAGTCCCTCTGTTTTCTAAGAACATTCTTTCAGATTGTCCTTGAAATTCAGGTTTCCATTTTGCCTTCCACTAGACTTTGTATAGATGTATTAGGTAACAAAAGTGCCTTAAAGCAAATGGAAACATTTAAGCCATTGTCCCTCATCACGGGTGAGGACTGGATTGAGAGTGGCCATTCTCTGTTAAGGTGTGCATGTGATAGAGGCCCTTTCACACTGAGCACGCACAAAGACTGCCCTGTGGTTTGCATTTGCTTCTGCCGTTTGCACCTTTGCCTTTCTACTCTAGCCTCAGTGGCTGGCCTAGTTTGAGATATACTGTCCGTTTTAGATTGGGTTGCTTGGAGAAGGACTCTGGAATGGAGAACTGTATCCAGAGGGTTTACTGAAGAGTGCTGTTGGGAGACACACTTGTAAGGAAATGTGGAAAGCAGGCTAGGACAGATGGTGAAGCTGCTCTGCATTGAGGTTACAACTAAGATCTCAGCTGATCCTATGGGCAGCTCTGGAGCTGTAATGGCCCTTCAGAAATGTCCCATATTGAGGCAAGGGAACCGGGCCCTTATATCCCAGCGTCGGCCAGTCATTGCTGGTAGGCTGTTCCATGGGAAGGGGTATAGACTTGGGCGGAGTAGTTACCTGTGGCAGAGGGCAGTTCCCTTTGAGGGACACATCTGTGAGCTTTTAGCATCACAGCAGCGATATTCCTAGCAGCTGTGGGGATGGGCACATCGACCCTGAAAAGGAGATACTCCTGGGTGGATACGTGATACTCCTGGGTGGAGTATCACGTTATCCATGACACCATCCCTTCTTGCCCTTTACTGGTAGGTGAGTCTCTCTACTGTGGATCCCCCAGAACACACACCTGTCACCTTGGTTGTACTTTTGGTTGTTGGTGCTTCCCTTGAAAACATCACTTGTCTTTTGCAGCTTCTTGTTGCAGCCTGGGTGTGAGAACTGATAGACTGGCCATGTGTTAGGAGCGTGCTTATGGTTCCTTTGACTCCCCACTGCAACACACAGCACAGGATCACGTGTAGGTAAATATTTCAGAGGCTGTCACTTCTTTGGGTCACCACCTCTTGTTTTTGAAATATTTTCCTAGAATGGCCCTCCACTCTCAGTTGCCTTTGTGTCCTCATCTCCTGCTGCCTGTTCCTTAAACATTGCAGTTTCTCATGGTTTTGTCCCAGGGTTCTTCTGTTCTTTCATTGTACTATAGTGATTGTATGGATGATTGCCAAGTCTTGGACATTTGCCTGGATTTTTCTCCTGAGCTCTGGAACTATCTATCTAACTTCACTTGGGCTCTTTAAACTCAAAATATCAAAAGTTGAAGTTAGGATCTTCCTTCTGGATTCCTAGCCTCAGTAGCACCCCCATCCACCTGTTCCCAAGGTAGAAGTGCAGCCTCCTTTGTTTTGCCCAGACGCCATGTGTGTTCTATTGAATCAGCATCCTGCATATTTCTTGACTCCATCCTTTTTCCTTAATACTCTCACCACTTTAATTCAGGAGAAAACTCCCATTGCTTGGGTCTTTCTAGTACCTCTCAGCTGATATTTCTGCATCTAGCCCTTCCTACTTCCATTTTTCTCTGGACTATACTCACGAGTCTTTCAACAATGTCCATTTTATTATGTCTCTTTCCTGATTAAATGCCTTTAAGTGATATATAAGCTTTTTGTGGCTTGACCCCTTCTCACCTCCTCCTATTTCTCTGCTTACAGCATGTATTCAATCCAGAGAAATCTGTTTTCAGTTCCTTGAATGTTCTGTGCTCTCTCCTTTAATCATATCCTTCCAAATGACTGGGACGCTCTCCGTTACCAATCCTTGTCACATTTTTGCTTGTTTAATTCCTACTCACTTCAGATCTCAGCTTATGTGTTATTCTTGGCAAGCTTCCTCAGCTTATCAGGAGATTTCCACCCTTTCTTTGGGCTCCTGTAGAACCCTTTTCTTCTCTTGTTATAGCACTCAGCTGAATATGTAGTATCTTATTTTCTAAATCTTCCACTTACATTGTAAGCTTTGTGAGGGCAGTGATTGTCTGTCTTGTTTCATCTGTAGCACCTAGCACAGTGCAAGACTCAAAAACCAATCTGTTTAATGAAATAATTAATTTATTCAATCTTTCATTTATATGAAAGTTGGAATCATCTCAGATATCTCTATAGTCTCTTTGGTCTGATGCTTAAAGCCATTTTCAATCTCTCAGTTTTCCTTAATTCTTGAATCTGTTTCCTATGTCTTTATGGATCAAATAATGGGACATTGTTTTCCTATAAGCCAAACTCACCGAAAGCATCCAGCTTTGTGTTATCAATAAATGTAATCTTGTATTGAGAGGATTGCTGAATCTTGGAAATGGCAGAACTCTTGGATGTTGGATGAGAGTTTTGAAGTCGTCTGTTTAGTCTTTCACTGAGATCTCTAACAGGCGATCAAAAGTGAGGGCCTCATTTACTCTGTTGAAGGAGACAAATGCTTGAGATGCTAAAACTGGTGATTTGCCTTCACTGAAATCTAAGTATGTTGGACATGAGACAGAGGCTGTATCTTCCTGGACTATTCTGGAGAGTCTCCTTGAAAATCTTGACATCATTATTGCTTTCTTATGCAAGATTTAGCAGAGGATGGCAGGGAGGCTCAGCACAGCCTTGAGTCTTGTTTAGCTCTCTTGGTGATCAAGAGTGGGGCTGAGACCTACTCCCCTGACTGACTGATATTATAGGGAGCACCTTATATCTAAACTTTTCCTAGAAATCCAAACTCGTCTGTGAACTGTTGGAAGTCAGATCAAGTAATAGAATCCAAAGCACCTGTAACGTTAAGAAGGAAGAATAAAATTTGAATGTCTTGATATTTACATTGCTAATTTGCTTGTCTGTATTGCCACCTGAAACCACATTCACTTTGAGGAATATGGTATATATGAGAGCTGTGAAGCAGACTTTGGTGAGATCTTGTATTTAATAGAAAGAGGAAGGGAGCCACACAATAGCTGCCTTTAGGATGCAAAAATATATGGACTTTCTTCAAACTGTAAACCCTTTTTTTCTCTTAATTGCTGTATATTTTGGTGTTGTATAGACAAAGGTTGTTTTTGCACCTTGATTATCACACATGGCAGAGATGGCAAAGTCTTTGCTATCTTAGGTATTTCTTTATTTTATTACCACCCCCTTGGGATTTGTGTAGCCACATCTATGGTATTGGCTTTTTGGGAAGCTGGTGTAAGTCCTGTTAGCCTATTGACTTAGTGAATTGCTGTGTAATCTCTTGGAGTAACCTAATCTCTGATCCTAGGTGTTGCATAAAAAGGTTGTTGAAGTGATACTTCTTATTTTTCTTGAATATGCTTCATAATAATTGTAAAAAACAGTTATAATAGTGTTTGCTATTATTTTATTTTATTTTAGATTTTGGGGTACATGTGCTAGTTTGTTACATAAGTATTACATGTATAATGATGGGGGCTGGGTTTCTAGTGTACCCATCATATTGTACCCAGTAGGTAATTTTTCAACCCTCATCCCCCTAACATCTTCTTTCCTTTTGGAGTCCCCAGTGTCTGTTTTCACCACCTTTATGTCCATGTGTACCCTTTGTTTATGTCTCATTTACAAGCGAGAACATACAGTATTTGATTTTCTGCTTCTTTATTAGTTCATTTAGGATAATGGCCTTCAGCTCTATCCATGTTGCTGCACAAGATATGATTTCATTCTTTTTTTAATGGCTGCATGATATTCCATGGACATTTTCTTTATCCAGTCAACAACTGGTAGACACTTAAATTGGTTTCATGACTTTGCTCTTGTAATAGTGCAGTGATGAACATAGAAGTGCAGGTGTCTTTTTTTTTTTTTTTTTTTTTGCTGGAGTCTCACTCTGTTGCCCAGGCTGGAGTGCAATGGTGTGATCTTGGCTCACTGCAACCTCAGCCTCCCAGGTTCAAACGATTGTTCTGCCTCAGCCTCCTGAGTAGCCGGGATTACAGGTGCCCACCACCATGCCCAGCTAATTTTTGTATTTTTAGTAGAGATGGGGTTTCACCATGTCGGCCAGGCTGGTCTTGAACTCCTGACCTCGTGATCCACCCACCTTGGCCTTCCAAAGTGCTGGGATTACAGGCGTGAGCCACCGCACCTGGCCCCGCAGGTGTCTCTTTAATATAATGCTTTCTTTTCCTTTGGGTAGATACCCAGTAATGGAATTGCTGGGTTGAACAGTAGTTCTGTTTTTAGCTGTTTGAGATACCTCTATACTCTTTTCCATAGAGGTTGAAGTAATTTACATTCCCACCAATAGTGTATGAGTGTTCCCTTTTCTCCACAACCAAGCCAACTCTGTTGTTTTTTTTTTTGACTTTTTAATAAAAGCCATTCTGACTGGTGTAAGATGATATCTCACTGTGATTTTAATTCGAATTCTCTGATGATTAGTGATATTGAGCATTTTTTAATATATATTTTTGGCCACTTGTATGTCTTCTTTTGAGAGATGTCTGGTCATGTCCTTTGCCCAGTTTTTTTTTTTTATTTTTTTATTTTTTTTATTATACTTTAAGTTTTAGGGTACATGTGCACATTGTGCAGGTTAGTTACATATGTATACATGTGCCATGCTGGTGCGCTGCACCCACTAACTCGTCATCTAGCATTAGGTATATCTCCCAATGCTATCCCTCCCCCCTCCCCCCTCCCCACCACAGTCCCCAGAGTATGATATTCCCCTTCCTGTGTCCATGTGGTCTCATTGTTCAATTCCCACCTATGAGTGAGAATATGCGGTGTTTGGTTTTTTGTTCTTGTGATAGTTTACTGAGAATGATGGTTTCCAATTTCATCCATGTCCCTACAAAGGATATGAACTCATCATTTTTTATGGCTGCATAGTATTCCATGGTGTATATGTGCCACATTTTCTTAATCCAGTCTATCATTGTTGGACATTTGGATTGGTTCCAAGTCTTTGCTATTGTGAATAATGCCGCAATAAACATACGTGTGCATGTGTCTTTATAGCAGCATGATTTATAGTCATTTGGGTATATACCCAGTAATGGGATGGCTGGGTCAAATGGTATTTCTAGTTCTAGATCCCTGAGGAATCGCCACACTGACTTCCACAATGGTTGAACTAGTTTACAGTCCCACCAACAGTGTAAAAGTGTTCCTATTTCTCCACATCCTCTCCAGCACCTGTTGTTTCCTGACTTTTGAATGATTGCCATTCTAACTGGTGTGAGATGATATCTCATAGTGGTTTTGATTTGCATTTCTCTGATGGCCAGTGATGATGAGCATTTTTTCATGTGTCCGTTGACTGCATAAATGTCTTCTTTTGAGAAGTGCCTGTTCATGTCCTTCGCCCACTTTTTGATGGGGTTGTTTGTTTTTTTCTTGTAAATTTGTTTGAGTTCACTGTAGATTCTGGATATTAGCCCTTTGTCAGATGAGTAGGTTGCGAAAATTTTCTCCCATGTTGTAGGTTGCCTATTCACTCTGATGGTAGTTTCTTTTGCTGTGCAGAAGCTCTTTAGTTTAATTAGATCCCATTTGTCAATTTTGTCTTTTGTTGCCATTGCTTTTGGTGTTTTGGACATGAAGTCCTTGCCCACGCCTATGTCCTGAATGGTAATGCCTAGGTTTTCTTCTAGGGTTTTTATGGTTTTAGGTCTAACGTTTAAATCTTTAATCCATCTTGAATTGATTTTTGTATAAGGTGTAAGGAAGGGATCCAGTTTCAGCTTTCTACATATGGCTAGCCAGTTTTCCCAGCACCATTTATTAAATAGGGAATCCTTTCCCCATTGCTTGTTTTTCTCAGGTTTGTCAAAGATCAGATAGTTGTAGGTAAGCGGCGTTATTTCTGAGGGCTCTGTTCTGTTCCATTGATCTATATTTCTGTTTTGGTACCAGTACCATGCTGTTTTGGTTACTGTAGCCTTGTAGTATAGTTTGAAGTCAGGTAGTGTGATGGCTCCAGCTTTGTTCTTTTGGCTTAGGATTGACTTGGCGATGCGGGCTCTCTTTTGGTTCCATATGAACTTTAAAGTAGTTTTTTCCAATTCTGTGAAGAAAGTCATTGGTAGCTTGATGGGGATGGCATTGAATCTGTAAATTACCTTGCTTTGCCCAGTTTTTAATGGTTGAAAACAAACAAACAAAACAGTCATAGTTGTTTGTTTTTTTCTTGTTGAGTTGAGTTCTTTGTAGATTCTGGGTATTAGTCCTTTGATGAGGGCATAATAAAAACAGTAATAATAGCATTTAATATGTGCCAGACACTATGGTAAATTCTCCACGTGTACGTTATCATCTAATCCTTTCTATGAGATGGGTACTAGAATTATCTCCATCTTATGATTCATAAATTAATTCACAGCCACCAGACGGTTGAACCAACATTTAAGCCAGTCATTCTAGGTGCCTCTAATCATCTCTTGATAAATTATAAAATGCCTATGCTTTTCCTTCTAAATTCTGTCCTTTTGTTGGTAGATGATACTTCTATCATAGCACTGTCTTGCACCTGTGCTTTCCACAGAATCCCAGGTATAGGTCAATGAGTGTTACACTAAGAACAAGAAAAGGAAAAAGAAAATCTTCCTGGTTTTCCATGCTTATGGCACAAAAACAGGTGTCTGTTGTATTATTGTTCAAGAGAGGGATTGCACAGGGCAGCTTTGGTGTGTAAAGCAGTTCTTGTGAATGAGTTAATCAGGATGGGAAAGCATCTCTTTGAATCTGAATGGATGTTTGTCAATACTACTTTAAGCCATGCTGACTCACAACAAGTGATGACTCTGCACATCTTAGTAATTGTGATGGTGGAAACCATTTAAGTCTTGGTCTTCTTCGTGTTGGTTGGCTTTTACTCAACTTTAGCAGTGAGAAGACTCTGATTTTGAGAGCAGTTGGTAACATTTCTTGGTCAGTCTAATTTTGTCCTTTTAGCATATTTATGAGCCTCAGTGCATTTTTTTCATGTGCTTTTTCTCCTTTTTCTTTCATTTGGCATGGTGCTTGCATTCCTTCACGGTTGGAATTGGCAGGATAATGTTTCTGAAACTTTTCCTTTACTACCATGTACTGTACTTAAGTTTTGTACCTGGTGGACTGTGATGCCTTGGTTATTTGGGTTTGTGCTCAGGATGCCTAGACTTCCCATGGGCAAGGCAGATAATCCCAGATTCTAGCAAATATGTCTGCATGCTTGGCATTAAAAAATATTACCAGAGCTTGCACATTACTAATCTTTACTAAAATTAAGATAATATGTTCAAGTAAGTAAAACCATTGACTTCAATACATAAAGAAATGCAAAGGACTAGAAGGAGATATATAAAACTATTTTTCACCACCTGATGACAAGCAGTAAAACACTGATGGTAATTTACCATGATAGTTTTCTGTGAGAAACTCAACCGGAATAGAGAGGAAAACTGAGATATGAGATAATACACACACACAGAGGAGAGAGAGGAGAGAGAGGAGAGAGAGAATGAACATATTTTATATCTGTCCTAGGTGTTTCACATTGAATTTTCTAGGTGACCTGACACTTCTGTTGATTTTAACCAAGAGAGGTCAGAATGTCTTAGATGCTGTCAAGTCTAATTTCTCACCCAGTGTATGTATCCTTATGATCACCCAGTACCTCCTAGGAAACTTCCTAAGGAAGGGAGTGCTTTGCTTTGAAGGGCAGTCTCTTCCATTTTGGCATGGAAGTACTGGCTGTTGGAAGTGCTGTGGTATAAATTGAACCAAAGTCTGCCTTCTTATGTAGTTTCTACCTGAGGAACAATGAATTCCGTCCCCAAGACCTCTCAGTTCCATTTCCTGGCTGGCTTCATTTCCCCTGCTGCCATTCTAGTTCAAGGCACTCATTTCTTTCTTCTGGAAGAAACAATACTCTCTTAACTAGACTCCCAGCATATCCTCTTTGTCATCTATTCCTGTAATGTATTTAAAGCGACTGTTTGGAAATGTAATTCTGAGCATGTCACTTTCTTCTTCTTCTTCTGTTTTTTTTTTTTAATTGTACTTTAGGTTCTGGGTTACATGTGCAGAATATGCAGTTTTGTTACATAGGTATACACGTGCCATGGTGGTTTGCTGCACCTATCAACCTGTCACCTACATTAGGTATTTTTCCTAATGTTATCCCTCCCCTAGCCCCCCACCCCCCACAGGCCCTGGTGTGTGATGTTCCCTTCCCTGTTTTCATGTGTTCTTATTGTTCAACTCCCACTTCTGAGTGAGAACATGTGGTGTTTGGTTTTCTGATCTTGTGATAGTTTGCTGAGAATGATGATTTCCGGCTTCATCCATGTCCTTACAAGGGACATGAACTCATCCTTTTTTATGGCTGCGTAGTATTCCATGGTGTATATGTGCCACATTTTCTTAATCCAGTCTATCATTGATAGACATTTGGGTTGGTTCCAAGTCTTTGCTATTGTAGAATGATTTATAATCCTTTGGGTATATGCCCAGTAATGGGATTGCTGGGTCAAATGGTATTTCTAGTTCCGGATCCTTGAGGAATTGCCACACTGTCTTCCACAGTGGTTGGACTGATTTACACTCCCATCAACAGTGTAAAAGCGTTCCTATTTTTCTACATCCTCTCCAGCATCTCTTGTTTCCTGACTTCTGAATGATCAACATTCTAACTGGCATGAGATGGTATCTCATTGTGGTTTTGATTTGCATTTCTCTAATGACCAGTGATGATGAGCATTTTTCCATGTGTCTTTTGGCTGCATAAATGTCTTCTTTTGAGAAGTGTCTGTTCATATCCTTTGCCCATTTTTTGTTGAGGTTGTTTGCTTTTTTCTTGTAAATTTGTTTAAGTTCTTCGTAGATTCTGGATATTAGCCCTTTGTCAGATGGATAGATTGCAAAAATTTTCTCCCATTCTGTAGGTTGCCTGTTCACTGTGATGATAGTTTCTTTTGCTGCGCAGAAGCTCTTTAGTTTAATTAGATTCCATTTGTCAATTTTGGCTTTTATTGCCATTGCTTTTGGTGTTTTAGACATGAAGTCTTTGCCAAAGCCTATGTCCTGAATGGTATTGCCCAGGTTTTCTTCTAGGATTTTTATGGTCCTAGGTCTTACATTTAAGTCTTTGATCCATCTTGAGTTGATTTTTTATAAGGTGTAAGGAAGGGGTTCAGTTTCAGTTTTCTGCATATGGCTAGCCAATTTTCCCAACACCATTTATTAAATAGGGAATCTTTTCCCCATTGCTTGTGTGTGTCAGGTTTGTCAAAGATCAGATGATGGTAGATGTATGGTGTTATTTCTGAGGCCTATTTTCTGTTCCATTGGTCTATATCTCTGTTTTGGTACCAGTACTATGCTGTTTTGTTTACTGTAGCCTTGTAGTAAAGTTTGAAGTCAGGTAGCATGATGCCTCCAGCTTTGTTCTTCTTGCTCCGGATTGTCTTGGCTATGCGGGCTCTTTTTTGGTTCTATATGAAGTTTAAAGTAGTTTTTTCCAGTTCTTTGAAGAAAGTCAGTGGTAACTTGATGGGGATAGCATTGAATCTATAAATTACTTCGGGCACTAAGGCCATTTTCATGATACTGATTCTTCCTATCCATGAACATGGAGTGTTTTTCCATTTGTTTGTGTCCTCTCTTATTTCCTTGAGCAGTGGTCTGTAGTTCTCTTTGAAGAGGTCCTTCACATCCCTCGTAAGTTGTATTCCTAAGTATTTTATTCTCTTAGTAGCAATTGTGAATGGGAGTTCAGTCATGATTTGGCTCTCTGTTTGTCTGTTATTGGTGTGTAGAAATGCTTGTGATTTTTGCACACTGATTTTGTATCCTGAGACTTTGCTGAAGTTGCTTATCAGCTTAAGGAGATTTTGGGCTGAGACGATGGGGTTTTTCTAAACATACAATCATGTCATCTGCAAACAGAAACAATTTGACTTCCCCTCTTCCTATTTGAATACGCTTTATGAACATGTCCCTTTCTCCCAAACTCTTCAGTAGCCTCCCATCACTCTTGGACAAAAGTCCTGTATACTAATGATCTTGCCCTTGCCTACCTTTCCAGGCTTGGCTAACACCACTCCCTGTTTTCTTCCCTGTGTGCCAAACTTACTGACTCTTTTTTGTTCATGCAGCTATCCTTTGCTTCATGACCTTTGCTCACGCTGTCTCTTCTGGCCCTGCCTGGTTTCCTCTTACCCTTTTGAGCCCTAAAAACATCCTTGTTTCACTAAGGATGCCTCCCTGACCCCCAGACCAGGATAGTCCTCCTTGTGATATATTCTTGGGGCAGCCCAGCTTCTCTCCAGCACTGATCATTGTAATCAGTCAATTGTTTCTGTGCTATTTAAGGACTATATACTTGAAGACAGAGTCACATCTGTCTTGGTCACTGCTGCGTCCCCAGCACCTAGAGCATAAGAGGTGTTTGTGGAGGTCTTTCAAGTATTCCAGAAAGCTCTAGGCTACTAGAAATGCAGACATTTTTCCTTCAGGTTAAACATCACTATCTTTTTTTCCTGCTCTTACCCTGATATGTTTATTAACCATTTCCCCTTCTGGTTTTCTCTCGTGGATGTTCTCTAAACAACTTAAGATCCCACTTTAAATGTGTTACTGGGAAGAATTCTCGGTTCATCAGCAAAGTTCACTTCTCATAATTTGGACACTACTTTTAGTTAATTTAGTCTCATGAAAAACCAGAGCCTAAATTGCAGAATAAATATTTTTAAAAAATAATATGAATGAAAAAAATAGTCTTAGAACTTCTGGATAATGGGTTAAAGTGGTACTCAGAGGAACATTCATAACTTTAAACATGTCTATTAAAAACAAAGAAGAGTAAATTCAGCATTCATTTCAAGAAGTTAGAAAGAGAACAACAAAATGAAAGGAAACCATAAAGAAGGAATAACTTAAATGGAAGCAAAAATATTAAGAAAGTAGAAAAGAAAAATAGCAGGATAGGTGTATTAATGGTTGTATTAGAATTTTTTGATGTCAAAAGTACTTATATATATTTACTACTTTTTATTGTGGTAAAATATATACAGTATAACATAGTATTTTCCATTTTAATCATTTCAAATGTACATTTCAATGGCATTTAGTACTTTCACAATGTTGTCTAGTTCCAGAACATTTTCAATGTTCATTTTTTGTGTAGCAGAAACCACATGCCTATTAAGTATCACTTGCTATTTTCCCAGCACCGGACACTCATTCATCTGTTTTCTGTTTCTGTGGCTTTTGCCTATTTTGTATATTTCATAAAAATGGAATTGTATAACATATGGCCTTTTCTATTTGGCTTTTTAAAACTCAGCCTAATGTTTCTGAGGTTCAGCCATGTTGTAGCATGTAACCAGCCATGTTTTAGCATGCATTACATAAATGTAGCCTGTAATCAGCCATGTTTTAGCATGCATTACATACATGTAGCATGTAATGTGACTCATTAAATCAGAGTTCTAATATACTCCTTTTTATGGCTGAATAATATTTCATGGTATTTTGAATATACCACATGTTGTTTATGCATTCATCCGTTGCTGGACATAGGTTGTTTCCACTTTTCCATTATTGTGGATCTGCATATTGGCTTACCAGTATCTGTT
The DNA here is from genome assembly GCF_029289425.2 of Pan paniscus. Classification (NCBI taxonomy): domain Eukaryota; kingdom Metazoa; phylum Chordata; class Mammalia; order Primates; family Hominidae; genus Pan; species Pan paniscus. The sequence continues at coordinate 90,531,875 of NC_073267.2, read as the reverse complement.
TGAGTCCTTGATTCAGTTCTTTTGGCTGTGTAGGTAGGGGTGGTTGCTCAGTTACATGGTAATTCTATTTTTAACTTTTTGAGAAACTTCCAAACCATTTTCCATTTTACACCCATAGCAACAATGTATGAGGATTTTAGTTTGCGTCCTTGCCAACACTTGTTATTTTCTGTTTTTTTGATTATAGCCATCCTAGTAGTTGTGAAATGGTATCTCACTGCAGTTTTGATTGCATTTCCCTGAGTGACTAATGTTGTTGAACACCTTTTGATATGCTTATTAGCCATCTGTATGTGTTCTTTGGAGAAATACTTATTCAACTTCTTTGCCTAGTTTCAAATTGAGGTGTTTTTTTGTTGTTGTTGAATTGTTGAGTTTCAGATACACGATTTGAAAATATTTTCTCCTGTCTTGTGGGTTATCTTTTCACTCTCTTTTAACAACATCCTTTGATGCACACAAATTGTAATTTTAAAGAATTCTACTGTATCTGTGTTTTCTTTTGTTGCCTTTGCTCTTGGTGTCATGTTTAAGGCAGAACTTCCAGTACTGTGTTAAACAGAAGTGGAGAAAATGGTCATCATTGTCTTATTCCTGATTTTAGGTAAAAAGCTATCAGTCTTTTACCTGAATATGGTGTTAGCTGTGCGTTTTCTTAATTATCTTTTATGATGTTAAGAGAGTTTCATTTTATTCTTAGTTTTTCAAAATTTTATTTTTAATCATAATAGGGTATTGAATTTTTCAAATGCCTTTTCTCTGTCAATTGGGATGATTGTGTGTTTTTTTCCATCATTCTACTCATGTGACATATTACATTTATTGATTTTCATGTTTCGAGCCACCCTTGCATTCCTGGGATAAATCCCTCTTGGTCATGGTGTGTGATCCTTTTAACATACTGCTGAATTTGGTTTCCTAGTATTTTGTTGAGAATTTTTTGCATCTATATTGTCAGGGATATTGGCCTGTAGTTTTTTTTTTTTTTTCCTTATGTCTTTGGCTTTGGGATCAGGTTAGTGCTGGCATGATAAAAAGAGCTTGAAAGTATACCCTCCCTTTTAGCTTTTTAGAAGATTTTAAGAAGAATTGGTGCTAATTCTTTATATGTTTGGTAGAATTCATCAGTGAAGGCTTGGTCTTGGCCTTTTCTTCGTTTGGGGGGCTTTTGATTACTGATTCAATCTCCTTACATGTTATAGATCTATTCAGATTTTCTATTCATTTTTGAGTCTGTTTTGCTTGTTTGTGTTTCCCATTTCATGTAGGTTATACAGTTTGTTGGTGTACAATTATTTATAGCATTTTAAAATAATTCTTTTTATTTCTGTAAAGCCTGTAGTAATTTCTCTTTTTTCATTTCTTATTGAGTCTTCTTCGTTTTTCTTTAGTCAGTCTAGCGAAAGATTTATTAATTTTGTTGGTCTTTCCAAAGAATAGACTTTGGCTTCTTTGATTTTCTCTATTGTTTTTGTATTCTCTACTTTATCTATGCTAATCTTTATTATTTCCTTCTTTCTACAAGCTTTTGGTTTATTTGCTCTTTTTTAAATTTACTCAAGATGTGCAGTTAGGTTATTGATGTCTTTTTTTCTTCTTTTTTAATGTAGGTGTTTACACCTGTAAATGTCCCCTGAGCACTGCTTTCACTGCATTTCATAAATATTGCAGTATTAGTATGTTTTGTTTTCTTTTGTCTCAAGATATTTCCTAAGTTACCTTGTGATTTTTTTCTTTGACGCATTGGTTGTTTTAATACAGTGCCATTCATTTTCTACATATTTGTGAGTTTTACAGTTTTCCTTCTGTTATTAATTTCTAGTTTATCCCATGTTGGTGAGAAAAGGTACTTTGTATGATTTCCTTTTTTTTCTCAAATTTTAAACAGTTTATTAAAGCCTGTCTTGTGGCCCAACAGGTAGTCTATTCAGGAGAACATACCATGTGTACCTGAGAAGAATGTATGCTCTGCTGTTGTTGGGTGGGATGTTCTGTATGTATCTGTTAAGTCTAATAGGTTTACAGTGTTCTTCAAGTCATCTGTTTTCTTACTGTTCTGTCTAGTTGTTCTGTCTATTGTTAAATATGGGATATTGAAGTCTCCAACCATTGTGGAATGGTCTGTCTCTCCCTCCTATTTTGTCAATTTTTTGCTTCATATAATTTGGGGGCTCTGTTGTTAGGTGCACATATGTTTATAGTTGCTATGTCTTCTTGATGGATTGAACAATATTAGTATTTAAAAAAATCATTTTGTTATTTGTTTGGGTTATAGGAATCTTGAGGTCAGTTAAAACTTCTCCGACTTTTCATACGAACAGTTCCCAGTAACGGATGTAGGCCCTTTTCTAGCATGTTCTTTTCTTTGGTTTTCTGATGTGATGTGTATTGTGTAATGATTTATGTTAAATTTCACTCTACCACTTTTAGCCTATTGAAGTAATTTTGAAAATCTGTTTGGATCCTCTTTCCTTTTTATGGGGGCTTATTATTTCTGGGCTTTACCACAGGTAACATAGAGAAGTGTTTTGGACAAAGTGAGTATCGGTCATGAAATAGGGTAAGTTAAGACATCACGAAGCTTGCTGTTCTTACCGAGATTCAGCCATTTTTCTTGAACAAATACCTCTTGATTGATTAACATATACAGGTCAGAATAAGTTGATTCCAACACTGTTTTTCCAGTTTTCTCATTGCATTTGTGGAGAAGAGAGAATTTTTGGAGATCCTTAGTCTGCTATTCTTACTGACATTAGCCTTATGTTGTTGATAGTAGTATAGAATAGTATTCGAAATGATGTGGACAGTTTTGTCAAATGCTTTTAAGATATTGTACATCTGGGCCGGGCACGGTGGCTCACACCTGTAATCCAGCACTTTGGGAGGCCGAAGCAGGTGGATCATGAGGTCAGGAGATCAAGACCATCCTGGCTAACACAGTGAAACCCCGTCTCTACTAAAAATACAAAAAAATTAGCCAGGCATGGTGGCGGGTGCCTGTAATCCCAGCTACTTGGGAGGCTGAGGCAGGAGAATGGCGTGAACCTGGGAGGCGGAGCTTGCAGTGAGCCAAGATGGTGCCATTGCACTCCAGCCTGGGTGACAGAGCAAGACTCTTGTCTCCAAAAAAAAAAAAAAAAAAAAAAAGATATTGTGCATCTGTATCATTTTCCTCACGTACAGCCTTGCATATCCTGTTATAGGAGGAAATGAGATTGGTGTGAAGGGCTTGCTTATAGTAGTTTCATGTTGTTATTGATAAATCACTTCACATTATTGTATATACCCAAAATCTGACCTTTAAAAAATGCATTTTAGAATTTTTACGAAGAATTCACAGAAATCTTTTAGAAGTTTGTAGAATGATAATATCAGAGTGCTTCTGTTCTGCATGCAAGCCTTATTTTTCATGATTAAAAAAATTCTGGTCACAGTTTTACAACTTTCTTTATAAGATTGTTTTCAGGTCCTTAGATTATATGAAGTTTGGGACTGGAGGTTTGCAATCAGATACAGTCATAGGTGTTCATGTGTCATCTTCTCTACTATCTTAACTCATTTTCTTCTCTTCATTATATGCTTTCTTAATAAGTATATTTTAAAAACCAGATTATAAAGCAGATACATGTTCACTATCAAAAATTTAAAAAATATAGAAAATACAGAAAACACATTTTACTCATAATTTGTTAATTTAGCAGTGTTCACCATTAACATTGATGTATATCCTTCTAGTCTGTCTTTACACTTACATAGGAGTCTTCAAATGTGTATGTATTAACTACATATATACAATTATTGGCCATACAATTTTTGCAACTGTTTTTAACAATATAAGTAGTTCCTTACTTCATTTAATAGTGTTCTATAACATAATTTTAATATGCTGTACCATATATTTTGTCACTTTGTTTTAGTATATTAGATTTTATACTTGGTTTGTTTTGAAATTTTCAGTATTTTAAACAGGGGTATAAGCTTTCTCTACAAATCTTTGTATATATTGCTGTTATTTTCTTATGATAAATTTCTAGATGTGGAAGGTCAATGAGTATGCCCTTGGTAAAGACTTTTGATAATACTGTCAAATTACTCTCCAGAAATGATGTGCTTGCCATCCAGGAAGGATATTGCTAGCAATAACAGACATGTTTATTTCATGAGGCTCTCAGCACTACTCGTATTATTGTTTAAAAAATGCAACTTGAGAGGTGTTTTTCATTTCTTATTGATATAGAAAGATTTTTAAAACCATTAATGGGTTTAATTCTTGTCTATCACATACATTAACAAAAATACTTATTTTTCATTCTGAATAGCTGTTCATTTTGCCTATTGTGGATTTTTTAAAGGAGAGTAATTTAAACTTTTATGGCAGATTAATGTATATTTTTGTGCTTCTTTCTCATCTCACTGTTCTCCTCCCTTCCTCCTTCCTTCCTTCTTTTCTTCCTACATTCCTTCCTTGGAGTGAGGGGAAGGCTATCCTCATGACAAAATATGTAAGCATTTATTCTTAGTCTTTTATGGCATAATTTTTGCCCATTTTAGTGGAAATTTAATATAGCTGAAATTTGTTTTGCTGTATTATGTGAAGTAGGGATATGGTCTCTGTGATTGTTGATCTTTCGTTTCAGTCCACTTATTAAATGAGTCATTATTTTCCCTCTGATTTGAAATGTCCGATTTGTCATTGATGAAATTGTAACATATTAATATGAGTTTGTTTTCAGGCATTCTACTCTGTTCTACAATTTCCATTATTGTGCTTTTAGAACACATTTTATTATTTGGTAATTCAAGTCCATTTCTTTCCAAAATTTTTTGTTTATTTCTGTTGATAAAGTTTTCAGATGAGGTACTTCTTTTAATTGTACTAAACTTATACGTAACTTTGGATAAAGTTGATACCTCTGTGATACTGAGTCTTATGATTAAAGAACATAATATTTCTCCCCAAAAGACTTTCTTTTGTATGTGTTAGGAAAGTTTTCTAGTTTTCTTGATACAGATCCTACGTTTGTTAGACAGTTTAGAGTTTTGTTGCCTTTGTGAAGAGGGTTTTATAATTCAGTTCCTTTTGGAATTTAAGATAGTCACATCATGCTTAAATTATATCATCTTACCTGTCTTTCTGTCAGTTATAATTTTATATATATTTCTACTCTTATTTTATTAGCTAGAATTTTCAGAAATGCTAAATTATAGTGCAATAGCCAGTATTCATGTTTCTTGTTTCTCATTCAATAAAACTGCTTTTTGTTTCACCATGAATTAAAGAAGTGGCTATTGATATAAAGTAGATATTATTTTTCCTGTTAAAGTTTCTACAGCTAGTTTACTGTTTTTTCTTCTTAACAAAGAATGGATATTACATTTTATTACATTCATTTTTGATACTTACTGGGGTGATCATATACTCTTCCCCATTATCACTAGATGTAATTTAGTAACAGATTTTTTTTTTAATTTCTGTATTTAGTAGCACACACACTTGATGATAATACATTTTTTTATTTTAGTATTATGCTAAGTTTCAGTCAGCAGCTGTGAGTGTTTAGAATTTTAGTATTGAGTATCTCTTTTTTTGTATGTGCTAATTTAATCGAGTTTTTAATGTCAAGTTAATGCTGGTTTCGTGAGATTAATTGATTAATTTTTTTCCTGTTTTTAGGAATAGCTTATGTAACATGTCAACTAAGCTTTCTCTGGAATGCTTTATGAAAGAAATAAGTTGGTTATGATACTTTGTGTGTCTGTATTTTTTTGGGACAATTTTGACAGCATGTTCAGTGACTTGATTTTTTTCATATTTTCACTTCTTTAATAATTCTTGGTAGTTTATATTAGTAAGAACATCATTTTATTCTTATTTTAACATTTATCTGAAAATGTACAAAATGTATTTTCAGAATATCTCTTCCATATATTTGGTTATACCCTTCATCTCTTTCCTAAGCTTGTAGATTTGTACTTTCTCTTTTCTTCATATTTTTTGTGTTGCCAGAAGCTTGTCTCTTAAATAGATTATTTTTCTGTACATTCAATTTTTAGCTTTATTTTCCCATTGCAGTCTTTCCTTGCTCTGTTTCAGTGTTTCTGACTTGTCATTCATTCCTTCATCTGTTTACTTTTTTCTCCTTTTAATTATGAACCAGATAATATGCAAACAAAAATATATGTATAATTTAATAATCATATTGAGTGTACTAGACACATAGTTTTAAAAAAGGACATCTTTCTAGTCCTCTGTGTGCCCCCTTCTCAGTGTACGCCTTCCGTCTCTCCAAGAGGTTAACTCTTCTTCTGAATTTCTGCTTATTTTCTTGACTTTAAAAAATAATTTTACATGCCGGGCACGGTGACTCACGCCTGTAATCCTAGTACTTTGGGAGGCCGAGGCGGACGGATTGCCTGAGCTCAGGAGGTCGAGACCAGCCTGGGAAACACGGTGAAACCCTGTCCCTATAAAAAAAACCGAAAAAAATTAGCCGGCCGTGGCAGCGTGCGCCTGTAGTCCCAGCTATTCGGGAGGCCGAGGCAGGAGAATGGCTTGAATCCGGGAGGCGGAAGTTGCAGTGAGTCGAGATCGTGCCGTTGCACTCCAGCCTAGGCGACAGAGGGAGACTCTGCCTCCACAAAAAAAAAAAAGTTTTGTAATATATATGTATGCATCCCTAAAATGTATGTTGTTTGATTTTTCCTGGTTTTAAAATTTATGAAATCAGAATCCCATTATATGAATTCTTCTGCATCTTGCTTTTTTACTCTACATTATGCTTTTAAAATTTATCCATGTTAATATCATTATAAGAATATACAAATGTATGTTAAAATATAAATACACAAAATATTAAAATATATAATATATAATATACAGATACAAAAATTACAGTATATAATATATAAATAAAAGATGGATGGAAGTGGATGGAATTTATTTGTACATTCCATTATCAATAGACTTTTGGGATTATTTCGATTTCTTGTTTTGTTTCATGCTTTGATATTACAAACGGCTGCTATGAATTTTTTTTTGTAGCTCCTTCCTAGTATATCCGTGCCAAAGATTATTGAAGATAAATTCTTAGCTGTGGTATTCCTGAGTCCTAGTGTATATTCATCTTTTCTAGATTATAACAGATTCACCTAATTATTTCCAAAACATCTATTCTTTTCAGGCTTAATTTGTTTTTAATTTTCTAGCTAGTTGAATTGAGTGCTTAACTTACTTATTTTCACATTTGATGTTTGAAAATTGACAGAGAAACTACAGAAGCTTCATTATGTTGTCTTCTAATTGATATGTATTTTTCTAAGTAAAATGTACTTTCGGTTGCTAATTTGCTCTTTTACTGAAGAATTAACGTGGGATGGTGTTTTTAAATTGCTGTATAATCAAATTAATATTATTGTTTGTTTTTTTGTTGCATATAACTTCAAGTTTTTATGCATTATGACCAGAGGTTATGACATATATGTAACTTCTTTTGCAATGTTACTGAATTTTTGTGACCTAATAATGTATGACCAATATTTTGATGTTTGAGAAAAATACAAAGCCTCTGGACAGCACAAAAGTTGATATTTATTTTATATAAATAAATATATATTAATAATTAAGATATAGATATATACCTATTAAATAAAGCTTATTAAGTACTATATCAAGTAAATTCTGTAGATCGTTATTGGCTTTGCCATAAGATGAGAGTTAGTCTGAAGTCTTAGGTTCTCCTTCTAGATGTATTTGATAGGTTTCCATGCAAATATTTATTGCAAATATTGATATGTTTGAAATTATTTATGACATCATATGTTATATTTTCTGTTGATCATTCTTTCCTTTTTTCCTTTCCTTGGGATTATTTGTGCTATTTCTTTTTTCTTTAAGTGTTCTGGTAGTTATATATATGCTTCTTATTTTTGTAATGGCTGTTCTTAAATCCTTTACAAACATATTTGAAGCTATTTTTTTCTACCAATGTCTAGAATTAATTAATTGTTACAACCCACCCCCCTTGAAAAAGGCAAGCTCCTTAGACACTTTATTTCTTCTCTACTAGTCCCCTTCCCTTAACTTTTAATTTAACTATTTAAACTGTATATACAGATTTTTGTTACTATTGTGGTTTTGTATCGTACCTACTTCTTTAAGCATTTTATCTTTAACATTTCCTCCAGTATAATAGTTAAATAATGAAGAATTATTTAGATTTAAATATAAATTTACTTATATCTTCACTTATAATATATTTTTATATATTCCATTGTTTTCTTTTTCTTGGACTTCTGTTTCAAGATGCTGAAGTATTTCTTATAGTAGCTCTTTCAGAAAGGGACTGTGCATGGGCATTTTTCTGATTTCCTGAACATATGTAATTATGTTGAATATATGTAATTATATGTTCAAGAAATGAAGATGTAATATAGTTACCTAATTTGGAATAATATTTCTTTCTATAGAAATAAATCTTTTTGATGATATAATCTATTCACAGATTTCTTAATGCTAACCTTCTGTGTCTTAGAGTAAGTCCTACTTGGTGATAAGGCCTTTTTTTTTTTTAATATTTAGCTAAATTCAGTCAGTTTCTATGCCTTTTCTCCTTCCTATCCTGGCCTCTTCATGTATCTTACTACTCTTACCTTTATTTTTTGTGCTTTGCTCATTCTGACCTTTCTATTGACCTTGAGTATACTGTGTTTCGTCTTAATGAAGTGTTGAAAATACTCTTCAGATTTGCCCCAAATAATATCCTCCTGCTACACTTATTTTTTATTTTTAATTGAAATAATAATTATGTTTATTATGGGGTACAGTATGATGTCTTGATCTATGTAGACATATTACAGAAAGATTCCATCAAGCTAATTAACATATCTGTTACCTCACCAATTTATCATTTTTTTTGTGGTATGAACATTAAAGATCTATTTTAGCAGTTTTGGAGTATATAATACATTGTTATTAACAGTGGTCACAGTGCAGTGCTGTAGATCACTAAAACATATACCTTCAGTCTAACTGAAGCTTTGCACCTGTTGATCAACCTCCTTCCTTCCCCCATCCTCCCCCACCCATTCTCTGATAACCACCTTTCTCCTCTCTGTTTCCGTGGCATCAACTTTTTTAGATTCCACATATAAGTAAGATCGCATAGCATTTGTCTTTCAGCACCTGGCTTATTAGCATAATGTTCTCCAGTTCCATCCGTATTTTTGCAAATGACAGAATTTCCTTCTTTTTAAAGTCTATATAGTATTCCATTGTTTATGTGTATGTATCAAATAAATTTTCTTTGTTTTTGTCACTTCTGATTTCTGTTATTTTCTTTGTGTATTTTTCTTCCTTTACTTTTATGCATTTATTTATTGCCAAAATTATAAATGTGCACTTTAATGAATTATAAAGTAAATACCTGTTTCATTATCAAGTCTTCACCTTATAGAACGCTGCCAGCACCCCAGAGCTCCCATATACATAAAGTTTGTTCTTAATATTCTCTTCCATGCTTCTATAAACCTATCTGTTTGTAGAACTAAACTGAGGCTCTTATCTTTATTATTTTCTTCATTCTACTTTTTCTGTGCTTGTTTTATTAAAAAAATTCTTGACATGGTTGTTTAGTTCATTAGATTTCAGCCTGCCGTTGCTCCTAAATATATAAATTAAAACTGTACATTTTAATTTAAGCATGCCTTTAAGTATGTCATACGAGTTTTAATATATAATCTTTTATGATTATTGAGTTTAAAACACTTCTAATTTCCATTTTTGTTTTGACGTATATTTCTTAATTTTCAAACATGAAGATTTTCTGTCATCTTTATTTTATTGTTCTTTCAATTGTATCATTAAAGAACATACTCTGATATTTAACTTTAAGATGTATCCGAATTGCCTTATCACCTAGTGCGAGGCTACTTTTTGTAAATGTTTCATGCATGCAGCTGTTGGGCACAGCATTCTATGTGTGTTTTAGGTCAAGATTATATATTTTATATTAATTGTGTATTCAGATATTTAACCTTGCTGCGTTTTTCGTCTGATTGTTCTATCATTTACTGAGAGGCATGTGTGAAAAATCTCTGTTCTGATTGCGGATATGTCTGTTTCTCCTTGTAATGTCAATTTTTACATTTTGTATTTTGGTATAGTTTTGCCAATTTTTACATTATATATTTTATGATATTAAGTGCATACACATTTATAACTTTTCTGTGTTCCTAGGAAATTGATCCTTTTGCCATTATAAAAAATTCTGCTTTCTAACTCTAGTCAAACTTTTTGTTTTAAAAAATATCTGATATTAGTAAAGCTACATCATATTCTTTTAATAAAATTTGCAGAGCATTTCTTTTTTTGTCATTTTATTTTCATCTTTTCTGTATGCATATGTTTTACATGTATGTTTGTAAATGGCATACAGTTAGGTTTAAAAAATTCTATCTGATAACCTTTATGTTTTAATTGGAATATTTAGACCAGTTATATTTAATATAATTGTACATATATTTGAGCTTAAAACTACCATTGCACTGTGTGCTTTCTTTTTGTCCCACCTATTCTATGTTCCTATTTCTCTACTTTCATGCCTTACTTTTTATTGACTGAGAACATTATTCCATTTTCTCTGTTATTTTTTCTTTTCATTTAGTGGTTACTCTAGAAATTACAATATGTATACTTGAGTTAAATTCTAATTTTAATTGGCATTTTGGGCCAGGCGCAGTGGCTCACACCTGTAATCCCAGCACTTTGGGAGGCCGAGGTGGGCGGATCATGAGGTCAGGAGATTGAGACCATCCTGGCTAACACGGTGAAACCCCGTCTCTACTAAAAATACAAACATTAGCCAGGCGTGGTGGCACGTGCCTGTAGTCCCAGCTACTTGGGAGGCTGAGGCAGGAGAATTACTTGAACCCGGGAAGCAGAGGTTGCAGTGAGCCGAGATCATGCCACTGCATTCCAGCGTGGGCTACAGAGGGAGACTCCGTCTCCCAAAAAAAAAAAAAAAAATTGGCAATTTGCGCTATTCCCAGACAATTCAGAGACCTTAGACATCTTTAATCCAGTTTATCCGGATTTGTCTTAAGTGCTGTTGTTTTTGAGTGTTTTATTTCTGTATATTTTAAGCCCCATTGGACATTGTTATTATTCTTTTGACTTTCTCCAATTTTTCATTTTTGTGTCTTTACTTCCCCCTCCATGTCCAGCCTTCTACCTGAAATTATTTTCTAAAAAACACTCTTTTTTATTACCTTTAGTAAAATTTTCCTCATTTTTATTTGCCTAAAAAAGCTTTATTTCACATTTAGTTTTGAAGGATATTTTTTCATGAGGTAAAGAATTATCGGACTGCAGTTATTTCCTTAGTGGATTGAAGATGACATTCCATTGTCTTCTGGCTGCCATGGTGTTTGTGGGGCTACATGAATTTGTGAAGTTAATATTTTCCATCAGTTTAGGGGAATGCTCAGCCATTTCCTCTTTCTCCTTACTCTCCCTGGTTCTTCTGGTGTTCCCTTCATATGCAGTTAATCTCCATCACTGTGTCCTCTTTGTCTCCTAAGCAGTTTTTCTCTTTCCTTCTTATTTCAGTTTACATAATCCACTAATTTTTAAATCTGGTTTCTAGTGTCTAGTTTGTCTTAAAACTCTTTCTCTGAGGCCTTAATTTTGGGCCTTATATTTTTTACTTCTAGAAATCTGCTCTGCAGTTTTTTAGTTTTCATTTTTTTTTTTTGCTTTTGAAATGGAGTCTCACTCTTTGACACGCAAGCTGGAGTGCAGTGGTGTGATCTTGGCTCACTGCAATCCCTGCCTCCTGGATTCAAGCGATTTTCTGCGTTCAGGTGATTCTCCTGCCTCAGCCTCACAAGAAGCTGAAATTACAGGTGCACACCACCACACCTGGCTAATTTTTGTATTTTTTGGTAGATACGGGGTTTCACCATGTTGGCCAGGCTGGTCTCAACCTCCAGACCACAAGTGATCTGCCTACCTCGGCCTCCCGAAGTGCTGGGATTACAGGGGTGATCTACTGCACTGGCCAGTTTTCATTTGTATGTTGAAATTTCATTGTTGACTTTTAGTTCATTGGACGTAATAAGCATCCTTATTTTAAGGTGTGTGTTTGACATTTCAACATCTGGAGTCCCCCTAGACCCTGGGCTGTTTTTGCCAGTTCTCATCTTCTTGTCACACCTGTCTGTTTTATTTTGATTGTATACTTGACATTGCATTTGGAAGAAATATTTGTAGAACTGAACTGAGGCCTAGTGTTGTTTTACTTTCTATAAATTGGATTTTCATCTGCTTTTATCAGACAGTGGAGAAATATAGGATCATCTTAAACCACTTACAAAGATGGAGATTCTTTTCTGGGGAATTCAGATGAATCAAAACTAGGAAATGGTCTTTATGAGTTTGGGTTACTTACCATTTACCCTTACTCCTAGAGTGCAGCCTTTCGGGGTCCCAGTGGGATTCCCAGTATTCCCAACTTTTGTCACCTTTCAGCTGACTCTTCTGGTTTAGAAAATGTCCTCCAGTGGCTCTGATTCTGGATTCATTTCCTGGCTTTCTATTTTCTCCCAGATCTTGGCTGGGTAATGTTTAATTTCTTCTCTTCCTCTATTTTACTTTTTTAAGAATGAGACAAAATCTTTAGTGGTTGTGTCTAATCTTTTCCCTAGTTTTTGATGGCATAACAGGATTTTGCATATTTTCTGTAGATTTAAAAGTATTATATATCTTATTTTAAAAAATTAAAAATTAGCTTTTATATAGTGACATTGACAAGAATTAGACATCAAGTCTAAATTTTACATTTATCTTTGCTTATCATGAATTATTTTATGGCACATCTGCCTCATTTTTGAATTTATTGTTTCAGTTCACTTTGTAGTCAGTGGTATCATTCTATTTTTTTTGTGGGCAGGAAAAATATATGGGTGGTATACTTTCTGGGCTTTAGCAGATCTGAAAATAGAAAATGTATTTTTTTCTTTTGTTTTTCTACATACAATATTTAGCTTGGCTGGTTGTGAAGATTTTGTTGCACATTATTTCTTTGAAAACCATGGTGTGGAGGAGAAGTCTGATGCTAACATGATTTAAAAAATGAATAATTCCTTCTGGTTCTTGTAAGATTTCTTCTTTACCTTTTAAATACATAATTTTCTGAAGTATATATCCAGGTATTGAGTTTTCATTAACATAACTTGGTACCTAATCTTTTAATCTGCAGTAAAGTCCTTCAGGATTATACGATTATTACTTTATTAACTCATGTTGCATGGCTTAATATATTTTAGTTTTTCTGGAGATACTTTTTAATATTTCTGTCATTTTGCCTATCATTTTTTTTCATCCTTAATTCTCAGACAATTGTTTTAACTCGTCTTTTAATTAACACATTCGGTTTTCTGCAGTGACCATTGCTAACTCCATTTATTTTGCAAAGTAGTTTTGTTGTTTTTGTAAAACCTGACTCTTTCTAATATAAATGAGCAGAAAAATCCATTTCATTTTAAAGTTGTGTAGTCCTCTTATTCTTAAACCCTTATTTCCATTTCATGGGTGTGGTATTCTCAATATCATTAAGAATACGTGTTGTGTAGTTTATAAAGTCTGATTTTGTTTTTAGTACTAGGAAATGAGTAATCTGATTCTTTTTCAGTTTAATCTCTTTAATTTCACCTATGCAAATACCTTATTATTGTTATTATTTAGTTTTATTGTCTATATAAAGGCATGCTTTTTGCCCAGTGTTGGGAGTTGAACTGAGATTCTACCCATAAAAGTACTGGTTTCCTGTTCACATCTTTTGGCCTGGGGAGGAAGGGAGCTGGGAGAAGTTTATACTTCCTGTTGACATGACCAGAAGCTTACATTGTCTGCTGAAGGTTCCTCCCTATGTTCATGGTGACAGCCTAATATCAGTGAGTGCAGGGTCCATTCTCTAACTGACTTGGCTGTCGTCACTGGGAGCTAGCAGTAGAGTAACTCTTCTTTTATTTGGCCAACGCTAAGGGATGATAATGATACCCACCTTTTATAGTTTGAGAATTAGTTGAGACAATGCTTGTTAAGCTGTAGTATAGTTACTTGCATATAGTGAGTGCTCAATAGATGTTGGCTTTCAGCATCACCTCCATTAACTCATGCTTTTGCTAATAGTTTTCTAGTCTTGTAGCCTTTTGACCCATCCTCTCAATCACATAATGATGTAATAAATGACAGCTGATTAGAATGCTATCATATCCCAGAATGCAGGTGCTCCTAAGCACTGAAATTCCTCCATTTCTTTCATTTACTTGTGAAATGTAGAGTCACTGGCTCTGGGCATGGCTGTAGCCCATGGACTGGGGGACTGTGGTTGATGATATGTGATGGGTATTTGGGGCCTGCTTGATGAAGGCCATTCTATTCCATACTAGGAAGTTTGGACTTTATTCAGAGGTAAAAGGGAGCCTTTGAATATTTTCAAGTAGGAGGCTGGTGGCCAGACCTGTTTTTGATAGGTGTTTTACATAATATAATACAAATAACAATAGCTAATATTTACGGATACTTATTATATGCCATTTTCTAAGTGTTTTATCTGCATTATCTCTTCTAATCCTAAAGCATCTTTTACAGATATGAAGACTGAAACATTGAAAGACTGAAAAACTAAGTTACAAAGCTAGTACAGCATGGAGGAGGCAGGATCTGAACCCAGGCGACCTAATTCCATGGTGTTATGCTACATGTCATCCAGGAAGCCAGATTACTTCCTTCTCATCCAGGAAGCTATGTCTCCCCAAAATTTATATGTTGAAATCCTACCCAAAGGGGATGGTATTAGAAGGTGGGCCCACATAGATGGGATTAGTACCCTTATGGAGAGGCTAGAGGGACCTTGATCATGCCTTGTGCCATGCAAGGACATAGCAAGAAGCACTGTTTGGGAGGAAAGAGCCCTCACCAGATCCCAAATCCACTGGGGCCTTGATCTTGGACTTCCCAGCCTCTAGAACTGTGAGTAATAAATTCCTATTGTTTACATATCACACAGTCTATGGTATTTTGTTATAGCAGCCTGAATAGTCCAAGACACATGGACACTGGTTAGTGCAGGTGAGAAACGCTTGAGGTGTTGATGTTGGGGATAGTGATGAGTGGACCAAGTTCAGGAGATATTTAGAAGCCAGGTCTGATGGCCAGTGAAAAGGGAGAGAGAGAGGGAATGGAGGGGAATTCCAAGTTTCGGATATTGTCAGGATCTCTAGTATGTTCTGTTTCCCTTCATTGGCCACAGTGTGGCTGTTTGACTTACTAAGAACACGGGCTGTGAAGTCATCAGGCTAGGGTTCAAACTGTTTCTCTTGTTACTGGTGTGGCAGTGGGGGAATGGGCTTTGCCTTTTAGAATCCTGGTGTTAGCTTATATGAACTGGGAAGAGTAGAAATGGTCTAACAAACAGGATTGATAGGAAGACTACATGGGTTAATTCATTTTAAGAGCTCAGTATTCATACAGCCCTGCATCCGTAAAGGTGCTCCAGAGAAGCCATTTTCACTAATATTTGCAGTAGCAGACAGAGGCGAGACTGTGACACTCCACAGTGAACAAGGTGCCACTTGGTGACAACTCAACCCCAGCTCCTTTTCATACTTTTTAGAAAAGCTTGAGATTGTTCAGTGCCTGGCATATAGTAGGCACCCAGTGAATATTGGCAGAATGACTACTCTGCCACAAGCTGGCATTTCAGTTGCATTCTCCAGCATCCTGTGACTGCATAGACACGTGCTTTTATAGCGTGCATAGCCTTGGCCGCTTCCACCTTCTATGCCTTGTCTACCTTGTTCACTGTCTGAAAAGTCTTTTGGGATGCCTTGAGCACAAAAGAAATGATTAGAAACCAAATAATTTTCCATTAGGTGCTCATATTTTATGACCACCTGATGGCCCCTTATTTAGATCATTTCATTTTTCGTAAATGAAGTTTAGTGGGGGGATCTGTATGCAGTGAAAGCCTCATGCCAGAATAAATGGCTGCAGGTATTCTCACTATTGCATTAAATACCTATTAAAAGTAATAACTGAAATTAAGCTCTCCTTCCCTGAGAAATGCAGCTTAGTGTATTTAGTGTCTCCAAAGTAAAATAGGCTCAGAGAACTTTTCTTTGAAAATTTTCAAAGAACTTTTCTTTGAAAAATTTTGTGCAAAAATGCAGTTGGGGTATTCCTCGATGTGGTTTGGTAATTGGAGAATCAAAGGAAAAATCTGTCTACATATTTGCTGTATAGTTGGGGAAAAGTTCTAGTATGTGGAGGGCTGATGTTCTTCTATCTGTCACTGCTGTTTGGGAGAGTTTGAGAGGCAGTGTGGTGTGTGTGTGTGTATGTGAGCAATGTGCAGGTTCTGGGACCACACTGATAAGTTCACAGCCCAGGTCTGCAATGACCTATGTCAGCATTGGCAAGCTTTCCAACTTCTCTGTGCCTCAGTTTATTCATCTGCAAAATGGGGGCATTAATAGTACCTGTTTCTTAGGGCTGTTGTGAAAATGAAATGAGTCGGTATTTGTAAAAACCAGTGCCTGGTATACAGTCAGTGCTTAGCCAGTGTTTTGTTGTGATTTACACCTGCAAGGATTGTGTGGCCGACACTTCTTTCTTCCTTTTAAATGCTACTCTCCATTTTGTGATGTTGCTTTTTACACTTTCTTTTTGTAGAGGCAGCTTTGCGTCATTTTCTAGAGCTTAGAATTGGCAGTTAGATATATGATCTATCTATCTGGAGTCAGTCCCATCGTTATTAGTTGTGTCATCTCAGACAATTTCTGCACCTCTTGGAATCTTAGTTTCTCCATTTGTAAAGGGAGTTAAGTAAGAGTAGTGCCTGCCTCATTGGGTTGTATTGGGATTGGGTTATTATAAAAAACTTCTGATACTTATTACAGTCCTTTTTTCCCCTAGAAAGGTGAAACTAAGTTTTATTTTCACAACCAACACTGGAGAATGCCATTTTCATTAAATATTGGTCAACACTGCATGTGACTATGAAAATTTTCAGCCTTCAGTAAATTTTAGGTGAAAAATGGATTATCATTTCAAATGTATTTTTCTTTGGTAGTAGAGGTTAAATTTTTCTCTAGGTTTTATTGGCCATTTGAATGCCCTTCTTTGTGAACCTTCTCTTTTTTTTTGTCAATAAAGGTTGTATTGAGATGTGATTCACATACTGTACAATTTATCCCTTTAAAATATGCAATTCGGTAGTTTTTAGTGTATTCACAGAGTTGTGCAGCCATTACCGTAATCAGTTTTGGAACAGTGGTCATCATTCCCCTTCTCCTTCAAAAAAAACACCTCTATCCGTTAGCTGTCACTGTATGCCACCCCACCCTCCTCATCCCTTAGCTCCAAGCAACCACTAATCTACTTTCCGTCTCTATGGATTTGTGTATTCTGGACGTTTCATGTAGATGGAATCATGCGATGTGTGATCATACAATAGAAGACTGGTTTCTTCTATTTAACATAATGTTTTCAAGGTTCATCCATGTTGTCGCTTGTATCAGCACTTCATTCCTTTTTTTTTTTTTTTGTAGATGAGGGTCTTGCAGTGTTGCCCAGGCTGGTCTCAAACTCCTGGGCTCAAGAGATCCTCCCACCTCAGACTCCCAAGTAGCCAGAGCTACCGGTACAGTACATGCCACAGCCCCCATTCCCTTTTTTTTTTTTTTTTTTTTTTTGTGATTAATACTCCCTTGTATGGATAGATCACATTTTGCTTATCCACTTTTCAGTTGATGGACATTTGGATTGTTTTCACATTTTGGCTATCATGAATTATGCTGCTGTGAACATCTGTGTACAAGTTTTTGCGTGCAGATTGGCTTTCATTTCTCTTAGGTTTATACCTAGGAACTGCAGAGTCTTAGGTAACTGGTTTAACTCTTTGAAGAACTGCCAGACTGTTTTCCAGTGTACCTGTCATTTTTTTAATTGGGGGTATAATTGCTTTTCTTATATATTTGTATGCTTTTTATGTTAGGAATTTCAGATTCATGTCAAATCTGCTGAAAATATTTAACTTCTTTGCTTTTAAAGAATTGTTCTTACAGTTTTTAGTCATTCGTCGTTTCTGTCATAACCTTTAAACTTACAGGTGTTCTGTCATCCAGAGATTGAATAAATATTTGTTTCATTATGGGATATGGACAAACATGGATACTCGGAGCTTTAGGAAATCATGTATGCAAGATTCATTTAGCTTTTTTGGTATATAACCAGTATATTATTATATAATATATACTAATATATATTATATAATATATAGTACTATATATTATATAATATATATTAGTATATATTATATAAGGAACTAAATTCTTTTTTTTTTTTTTTTTTGAGACAGAATCTCGCTGTCACCCAGGCTGGAGTGCAGTGGCGCGATCTCGGCTCACTGCAAGCTCCGCCTCCCAGGTTCAAGCCATTCTCCTGCCTCAGCCTCCTGAGTAGCTGGGACTACAGGTGCCCACCACCGCACCCGGCTAATTTTTTGTACTTTTGGTAGAGACGGGGTTTCGCCCTGTTAGCCAGAATGGTCTTGATCTCCTGACCTCGTGATCCACCCGCCTCGGCCTCACAAAGTGCTGGGATTACAGGCTTGAGCCACCGCGCCTAGCCGAGGAACTAAATTCTTTCTATTCCATATTACCAGTCAGTTGACCCAGACCCACTTAATTATTATTATTTTCTTAACTTCTTTTCCCACGGATGGAGATGACCACTACAGTATATATTAGATACCATTGATGCTAGTATCTCATGACAGTTTATTAACATACCTGAGCATGTTTTTCACCTCTATATTCTTTCCCATGGTGTGTCTGTTCATTCTTGTTCCAGCAACATAGCCTTTATTATAAAGATTTTAGTATTGATAATGATTGTCTCTTTTCATTGCTTTTATACTGGAAGACTTTTTTTTCCTGTCCTCCCATTGGGATAGGGAATGGAATGGCATCAGTCCTAAAATTTAATTTGGGGAGATTGTGACACTGTACTCTTGGGTCTTCCTCCATAGAATAAGACACATGGCTCAGTTTTCCCATATCTCTTTTTCTGTCTCTCAGAACAGTCTTGCAGTTGTCTTTATATAGGTCACATATATTTCTTTTTAAAACAGTTCTTAGGTACTATCTACTGTTTGAGGCTACTGTGTAAAGAATGTATTAAAATCATGTTTTATAAGATGCTGTTACTGAAATATAGGAAAATGATTTTCATATATTCATCTTATACCTAGCCACTTTATTATCTGCTTTTTATCAAATGCTTATCTTTACCACAATTCTGTTGTCTTTTAACATATTAAATCATACCATCTTTAAAGACTTTTTTGTCTTGTCCTTTGGATATTTATAATCTCATTCCTTTTATTTTTCTTAATTTCTCCAGTGCTTTTCCTGGATACCCTAATTCATTTTCAATACCCCTCTTTCCCTCTCTACCCCCTTCCCTATTTTGTCCTTCTCTTCAGTTTTTAACTCCTTGACACACATCTGTTAATTTTTTAAGCTTACTTATGGTCTCCCAGCAGAAAGTAAGTTCTCTAAGAGGAAGGACTTTCGTCTTTCTTCACCACTGTGTTTTTTGATACAGCAGTACCTAGCGTTATGCTTCAGTAAACATTTGGTGAGTGAATTATCTGCAAATTATTTTGGGACTCCAGATTGTACTGAACCAAGATTAATGTCATTTTTAAAGTGGCTTGATGTTCCCTTCCTCTCTTAGTCTTTGTTTTACCCTTTCTGATGAGAAGTGTTTTTTTGTTATTTTTTTGTGTTGAGACAGAGTCTTGCTCTGTTGCCCAGGCTGGAGTGCAGTGGCACGATCTTGGTTCACGGCAACCTCTGCCTTCTGGGTTCAAGTGATTCTCCCACCTCAGCCTCCCAATCTGCTGGGATTACAGGTGCCTGCCACCAGGCCTGGCTTTTTTTTTTTTTTTTTTGTCTTTTTAATAGAGACGGGGTTTCACCATGTTGGCCAGGCTGATCTCTGACCTCAAGTGATCTGCCCGCCTCGGCCTCCCGAAGTGCTGGGATTACAGGTGTGAGCCACCTCGCCCAGCCCTGATGAAAATATTCTATTCTTTGTTGGAGATAATGGGGATAGGTTAGCTGTTGAGAACCACAAGTAACGAGAATCAACTGTGTCTACTCAACAGCTAACCTGTCCCCATTATCTCCAACAAAGAATAGAATCTTTTCATCAGTGCTGGGATTACAGGTTTGAAACCATGCCTAGCCCTGATGAAAAGATTCTATTCTTTGTTGGAGATAATGGGGATAGGTTAGCTGTTGAGTAGCCACAGTTGATTCTCGTTACTTGTGGTTCTCATTACCTTTATTACATTCTATAAAGTTGCCCTCGAACACCGGATTAGCAAATGCTGAATCATTGCTTCTGGTGGGAATACAGGATTAGTCAGGTTCCTGCTGGAGTGCAGTGGCACAGTCTCAGCTCACTGCACCCTCAACCTCCTGGGCTCAAGTGATCCTGCCGCCTCAGCCTGCCAAGTAGCTGGGACTACAGTTGTAAGCCTCTGGTCACAATGTTTCTGTCAACCATTTAATATATTACCTAATTTTATGGTGTGTTTCTCTTTAAAGACACATTATTAAATATATATTGTGGATCATTAACATTGAACTCATGGCCAGCAGTACTGTAGCTCATGCTTGAATGAAGCTCACAGATGTAACACACACATTCTCTCCTTAGGCACATGACAGTCTTCTTGCATTTAGGGACACCAGGGAGCAGAAAGGACACGTCTCTGCCCTATGAGAGCTCCAACAAGAAGGCAGAGAGTCACCTTGCTTCACCTCAGCTGGGCACTTGCAATTGATGACATGAATTTTCCACTGCTTTGTGCATGTGCTCAAAAGACTGGACAAGCTCCAAAAGGATAATTTTGGGGTTACAAATACTTTATAGACAGTAGGTGAATTAGCAGGTATGAAATACATGAATGAGGTCAAGTGTAGTTTTCTCTGGCATCATGGCAGCAACTTTTCCAAGCAGTGGCGTGACCTCTGCATCACGCTTTGGCCTGAAATGACTTGATGCCGTCTGACACTTTGGCAGTTGTGAGTTCCTTCTGGGTTTTAGCTTTGCCCACTGTGTTCAGGCTTTTTGGAGCTGTGCTGCTTGTATGGACTGTAGTCATATTCTGCTCTTTCCACGTTTGGTTTGCTCCCGTTGAAGCCTGGCTCACCTCTTTGCACAGTCGTGCTTTCTTACGTTCTTTCTTCTCTTCCTTGCGATGGTCTGCATTTGTATAGTCAGAATTTCACTCTGTGACTCTTCTGAAGTTCATTTGAACTTTATTCCTAGCGCTTCTGGACAATAGATGTAGCCTTTGTTTTTTCGTTTTTTATTTATTTATTTTTGAGACAAGTCTCACTCTTGCCCAGGCTGGAGTGCAGTGGCATGATCTTGGCCCACTGCAGCCTCGACTTCCTGGGCTCAAGTGATCCTCCTGCCTCAGCCTCCCGAGTACCTGGGACTACTGTTGTGTACCACTATGCCTGGCTAATTTTTGTATTTTTTGTAGAGATGGGGTTTTGCCATGTTGCCTGGGCTAGTCTTGACCTCCTGGCCTCAAACAATCCTCCTGCCTTGGCCTCCCAAAATGCTGGGATTTTTGTGCACCACCGTGCCTGGCCAGTCTTTGTTTTTTTTGTTTTTTTTTTATTAAATTTTCTCCTTTATTAGATTGAACATTCACATGTTATTTTATGTGCATTATATTTAATAAATAACTTTCAAATATCCAAAGTAGTTTTCCCAGCATCTTTTTTTGTATTTTTATTAACATATAATAGTTGTACGTATTTTAATAGATATAGATATACCTTTTGAATCTCAAAATATATTTTAGTTTTCTAAAGTTAGGGCTTTCACATCTAAGTCACCTGGGGGCTCCTATAAAATCTGGTTTTCCTGGCCTCTCTCAGATCTATTGATTCAACAATTGCAAAGGAGCATGTGCTGAAAAGGCTCCGCAGGTGATTCTGATGTACAGGGAGGTGGGAGCGGGGGAACACTCATTTCGAGAGCTGTGGCAGGAATGTCAATAATTAAAAAGAAGAACCTTCAAGACCACCAGCACCACCACTCTTGGGGCACTTTTACTAGACGTCAAGCTCTTTACTAAGCTCTGGGTGTGTTATAATCTTACAACAACCGTTTGATGAAAACGCATACTTCGATGAACCCAAATTCACAGATGAGGAAACAGAGGCTCACAGTGGTAAATAACTTTTCCAAAGTCATACAGGTCCTCAGTGAAAGATTGGAACCCAGATGGCTGCCTGGTAACCACAGGTGGTTCAACCTAGAGCCACACCAGAATCCCCTGCCGGGCTTGTTCAAACAGATTGCTGGGCTTCACTTGCTGAGTTTCTGATTCAGTAGGTCCCTGGTGGGGCCTAAGAATCTGCATTTCTGAGAAGTCTCCCCCCCGCCAGGTGATGCTGGCGTCCTTGTACCCTCTCTCCTTTGTGGGACTGAGTGTATGGCTTTTTCTTCACAATTAACAACCCTCTACATTCTAAAGTCTATTGGACATTGTCCATTTGGTTGCCATCACCTTCACTGCCCAGGTATTAATAATTTGGTTTTTGTCACCATTGCGCATTAAATCCACAGAAGCACCGGCCCTTAATGTTTCTTTTTCCCCTTTAAGAGACAACTCAACATCAGGGTGAGTGCAACCTTCAGTTTCTATGATTTCAAGAATACGGCCCTGGATAACTGTTCACCTCTGAATGTTCTTGCTCTAATTTCATCTGTCCTGCATTCTAGATGGACTGCCCCCTCTGGTAGTTAGTTGATCTGTTTGGCTTATAAGATTTTTATCCCCCAGTCAATAATAGAAGCGTAGGTGAGAAGATACTTACAAGGAATACAACGATTTTGACACTGTTTTTCTTTTTAAATTTTTAATTTTTGTGGCTACATAGTAGGTGCATATATTTATGGGGTATACGAGATGTTTTGATGCAGGCATGCAATGTGTAATCATCACATCATGGACAATGGGGAATCCATTCCCTCAAGCATTTATCCTTTGTGTTATAAACAATCCATTGACACTCTTGGTTATTTTAAAATGTACAATTACGTTATTATTGACTATAGTCACCCTGTTGTGCTTTCAAATAGTAGGTCTTATTCATTCATTCTATTTTTTTTGTACTCATTAACTATCCCCATCTCCCCTCCAACCCCCCACTACCCTTCACAGTCTGTGATAGCCATTCTTCTATTCTCTATTGACACTGTTTTTAATGAGCCAGAGGCAGTGAACTTTCTCAAGTGTGTAACAGGAGGCTTTCTTAGGGACAGTTGCTGGTGCAGTTAAACTCCTGCCTAGTTGAGGTGTGCCTTGCCTCGCACGATAGATTAATGCATCCCCAAGTTGGATAATATCGTCATGCATGAAAGCAGCCTGCTAGTTTAAGGGAGTCCTATAGCAAACCATCTTTATAAAGTGAACAGTGACACCCAATTTATAAATCTAAATTTTTGCCATTTTCTTAAAATGAAATATGGTTTCAAACTGGGGTACTAATGTCTGAAAAGGTTTTATGCCTCTACAGTTAATTTACCCTAAGACAGTAATTTCTAGTAACTCTAGTCATTTCAAAATAGTCTGAGTCAGTTTTCCTAGAATTTAGGACAGGACCTCAAAAAAAGAAAAAATACAGTTGAAGCTCTTTCCCCATGTTTCAGGGAATCTTAGAATTCCCCTGGTAGTTTCCTAGTCTTAGGGAATCTTTTACAAGTGTGTTTAGGCTTGAAGTGGTTTGTGCAATTGCTGAATGTGTTGTTGTTATGCAGTCGTGTGTTGACTTTTTCTCAGTGCAGTTCTTCCTCATGCACTTGCATCTTTATAGTTATACATTTACTTCCAGGTATCATTTCACTCTCCTAAGTGTGTTTTTCCACCTCAGAGAAGCCACAGAAGTAGCAAACACTAACCCAAACCAAAAGGAACAATTTGATTGATGCACTCATAACCATCATCACGAAACTTTTCCTGCCCACTGATTTAGCCTGTTGTTTTAAAATGAGATAATATTTAACTGGCATATTGGTCATGACTCATCGAGAGTTACAATCATTTTGTTTCCCGAGAATACACATTTGAGTTCAGTTCATATTGAAGGGCTTGACAAAAAAATCACATTGCTTAGGACTAGACTTTCTGTGCACATTTCACAATTTTTAAAACATTAACCTTTTTTCAAATTTCAAGTGTCATCTCCATTCAATGTGGAAAATGTGAAGTATTCAAAAGGCGCAAATATACCCAAAACAGAAATTATCCATACATCCATCACTCAGAGACACTAAACTATATCATAGGTAGATTAACATATCAAATTATATATATATATATAAACCATATATATATGGTTTGTAGATATTACATTTATACCCAGGTATGTACATATGGGGTCATATGTCTTAGTATGCTGTAACATGTGTTTTCCATTTAGCAATTATTCAAATATTTTCCTGGGTCAGATATTTTTCTACACCAAAATTCTTAATGTCTGGTTAGTATTTTCTTATATTATAGTACCCAGAGGTACTGTGATTTCCTTAACCAGTCTTTGGAATTTTAGAATATTTCTGATTTTTTGATATGATTAGAAGTGCTGCAGCAGGCCGGGCGTGGTGGCTCACGCCTGTAATCCCAGCACTTTGGGAGGCTGAGGCGGGCGGGTCAGGAGGTCAGGAGATTGAGACCATCCTGGCTAACACGGTGAAACCCTGTCTCTACTAAAAATATAAAAAATTAGCTGGGTGTGGTGGCGGGTGCCTGTAGTCCCAGCTACTCGGGAGGCTGAGGCAGGAGAATGGCGTGAACCGGGGGAGGCGGAGCTTGCAGTGAGCCGATTGTGCCACTGCACTCCAGCCTGAGCGACAGTGTGGACTCAGTCGCAAAAAAAAAAAAAAAAAAAAAAAAAGTGCTGCAGCAAACTTCTGTATTTATGTGTTTACACACTTGTATGGTATATTGAAATCCTAGAAAAAAGCGTTTCTGCATCCAGCGTGGTACACATTTGGGATTTTGATTCTTACTTCGAAATTACCTCCCCAACCCCTTGCAAAACCACCTCAAGATGTACATCTAGGTATTTTATACTTTTGTTTATTATTGTAGTTATTACTTTTGTTTATTATTGTAGTTATTATTATTTCTATATGTAAGTTATCTGGAATTTATTTTATACCAAATTTATTTTGGTATAAAGATAGGGGTAAAATGTCTTAGCTAAGTTCTTTTCTGACTGTGTAACCAATTATTAATAATTGGTGTCTAACAGCGATTATTGACTAATCCATTTACTCCCCATTTATATGAAATCTCACATTTACCAACAATTAAGATCATTGATCTATTAATATTTCTGGACTTTTGGTTTTTTTCAGTTATCTAATGTTTTATTCTTGCTTAGATATCATACCTCTGTATTGGAACGCCTTATTTTATTTATTTATTTATAGCAAAGCCTTCCTTGTATTCTTGTGTTTCAAAGTTTTATTGACTACACTAGCCCAGTTATCTTACATATGAATTTATGGAGTCAATTTTTAAGTAAAATAAAATCTTAGTAGCTGGGATCAGAATGGTATTTATTAGTAGACTTGGAAAGAATAGACTCATTTATAATAGGCCAATTGGCTTATCTCTCTAATTTACCTAGGTCTAATTAGGTCCTCCAATAATTTGTTAGTTTGATTTGTGTGGATTTTACATATTGTTACATTTTTCCCTAGGTATTTTGTTCTGTTCAATTTTGCTTTTGTTGTTATTATGAATGTACCTTTCCCTGTTAAATATATAAAATGTCAAATAAATATATAAATATCAAATATTTATCAAAATGGCAAATATTTTGATATAAAATATCAAATATTTTTCTAAATATATGTGTGTGTGTGTATATATATATATATATATATATTTTTTTTTTTTTTGAGACAGAGTCTTGCTCTGTCACTCAGGCTGGAATGCAGTAGAATGATCAAGCTTACTGCAGCCTTGAACTCTTGGGCTCAAGCAAGCCTCCCCTCTCAGCCTCCTGAGCAGCTAGGACTACAGGCATTCACCGCTACACACAACTAATTTTTAAATTTTTTGTAAAGACAGGGTCTTGCTATGTTGCCCAGGCTGGTCTCGGACTCCTAGGCTCAAGCATTCCTCCTGCCCCAGCCTCCCAAATATATTTTTTGTTTGTTAATTTTATAGGGTAAACTATTGGTTATTGAATACTTATTTTATAGCCTGCTATGTTTGTGACTCTCTTTTAGTTATTAAAGTCTGCTCTTGTCTTAGTTGATATTTTAACTTCAATTATATCCTAAGCAAACAGTGGTCATTTTCTCTGTTTGTCCTGGTAATTGAAGCTCTTATTTCTTTTACTTGCTTTGTTTGGTAGGCTAGCATTTTTTTTACTGGTGTTACGTATTAATTGTGATGGGAGTCTTACCCATGGTTTTAATGGGAATGTCGTTATTACATCACCATAAGTATGATGTTGGCTGTTAGTTTGAGACTAGGATTGTTCTTCTGGTCTTAGTTGAGTATTTTTTAAAAACAGGAAATGACTTATCAGATGCCTTTGAAAAATTAATGAAATCATGTGTTTTTTTTTTTTTACTAATTTATACGATGATAATGCTAATTTATAACTTTTTTTTCTGGGACCAATCTCTGCTGATAGAAGTATATTTTCTTCTGTTATACTAGTGGATTTAAAAAATATTTTATTTAATTTTTTAAAATGAATATTCCTAAGTGACACTGTACTGTGGTTTTAGTGTGTACTGTGCATTATTAGATTTTTCTGTCAAGGTCATTAAATGTTATAAAATGAGTGGAAAAGTGTTCCTTTTTTTACTGTCGTCTGAAACATTTTATAATGCTTCAGAGATCATTCTTAACAGCCTTTTCAAATTCACCTATAGCTTTTGGTTAATTTGATGTTCTTTATTTTTATTGTCAGTTGTGTTCATTTGTATTTACCCAAAAAATTCCCTGTTTCATTGAGGATTTTCAAATTTATTCTAAATAATTTCCTCTCATTTTTGAATTACTGCCATTTTTGGTTATATATTCTTTTTTTCTTGTTAACAAATTCCCTTGTTAAATATTCCTCATTGTGTGTGTTTGTGTTTTCTCATTTTCTTTAAATAGACTAGACAGAGGTTTGTGGATGGTAGAATTTGTTTTGGGTAAGGTTTTTCAGAGAATTGAATTGGACCACTATTTGGTTTTTAATGAATAAATTTCCACTTTTAATTATGTTAATGCTTCATTTCTGTTTTTCTTAGTTTTTATTTTGTTGTTCTCTTTTTAACTTCTCAAGTTGGACCACTGGTGTGCGTTTAGTTTTATCCTTTCTTATTTAATGACAACATCATTTAATAATTTTCTTATGATTGTAGTTTTGGCCATATCACTATTACAAATTATTATGTGTGTTATTATCATTATTGCTATTTTCTAACTAATTTGTAATTCCATTTCTTTACCCCTTGACCCAGTAGTTATTTAAGAGCATCTTTCCTAAATGACTAAGGGTATAATAGACTTTATTTTAGAGCAGTTTTAGGTTTACAGAAAAATTCAGCAGAAAGTACAGAGTTCCCATGTATTTCCTCCCCCTGCTCCCATAGTCTCCACTGTTTTAACATCTTCTATGGGTGTTGTACGTTTGATAAAAATGGAGAAACAAATATTCATACACTATCATTAAGTTACATCCATAATTTAAGTTAGGGTCTACTTTTTGCATTGTACAGTACTGTTGGTGTTGTCAGATGTTCTTTGTGATTTCTTTGTAACTCTGTGATGAGCATTTTGTATTTTTCTCTATCTCAGGTACTTAGGATAAGTTTCTGAGGATAAGTATCTCAAATGTTTGCTTGGGATAAGTTTCTAGAAGCAAAATGAGCAGGTCAAAGGGTAAGGATGTTTTCTAGGCTTTTGATAGATTTGGCCAGATTCTTTATTGGCCCTGTGAACCAGTAGGGAAGCTATGCCATTTCTTGGCTGTAGGTATTCAGAGTTGTTTTCTACAGGATGTCAGGTCTCTCTGCAGATAAACTGTGAAGTGCCGAGTATGGGCTCTGGTTCTCCACTGATTTCTGTTTTTCCTGAGGGGGACTCAGGTGAGGGAGCAAGGAAGCCCTTCCAATTCACCTTACATGGATTCAAGATGTCCAGACTCCTTGGTAATTAAAGGCTAAGATTCAGGTTTCCTCCATTCTCCAAACACAGCCTCTTAGAGTCCCTACTGCCACATAGGAGAAATTGACATTTGCTGAGTAACCAGGATGGACATGTCACATACTTTGTCATCTTAAAATATATGTGTGCATTAAATAGGATGTGGATGAGGAAACCAAGGCTGTGATAGGGGAGGTGAGGGCTGAAGTCCAAGGTCAGCGGCTGGTTGAGGATTTAAGCACAAGTCTATTTGGCTCCCAAGCACCTGCTTTTTCCCTTCAGCTGAAGGGCAGGGTTCGTTGGTGGGTGACTGCCCAAGTTCCAGAAGTGAAATCCTAATGATATTTCCCCTCGTAAATCATGGGGGCATCTCACTGAAACAGCAAATGTCTACCTTCCCATCTGATACCCTGCTCCCTTCCCTGATAAAGGAGGCTCCCCTGGGAGCCCTTTGATTTCCCAGTTTATTAATTTTTTAGAAGGAAAGAGAGCCAAACCCCATCACACTCCCTTTGCAACTCTAAAAGCTCAAACTAATAACTTATTGAGCTCATGCTCTATGCCAGGTGTGCTATGTGTATTCCCTCACGGAATCCTCCCTGATGTGGAGTTAGTACCATCTGCATTTTACTGATAAGGGAAGTAAGGCTTACAACAGCTAAGTGACTTGTCCAGAGTCACAGCACTGAGAAGCTGTGGAGCCAGGAGGGTGGACACTAGACTGCCTTCATCTACAGTATTACTCTTGACCACGTGAGGCCACAGTTTATGGAGCATAATGGGTCTGACGGTTCTCGGATTCTGGTATATTTTCTAAACTCCGTAAAGTTCCTCTGCAGAAATTCCTGTTTTGTCATAGCAACATCTCCTAATTTCTGATATTAGGGTGGCCTTTGCTTGTGGCTTAATCTCTATTTGTTCCAAATCCTAGATTCTTGTCCACCCAGCCCCCAGAAAGCCATATATTCTGGATATCTCTCCTTGGGCTCTGTCCACCTGTTGGTTGTAGCTCTTCTTTCCAGGTGAACCATGATATATTCACCTCCTTTGCTGGTGTATCACTGGTTGGCAAGGATTGATTAGTTTGTCTCTCTAACCAAGCATCTCAGTCCCCTTCCCTGTGCACAGTGGTGGCTCTTGGGCACACGTTGCAAAGTAGGATTGTGTTGAGCTTGTAAAATAGGGATTAAAATTTACACTTCCTTCAAAGGATTATTGTGAGGATTAAATAAGATGATGCATAGAATGTTCTCAGCATAGGGCCTTATGTACGATAAGGCATGCTTCCATCATTTTGCAGCTCATTCTCCTGTGTTTCCTGCATCTGTTCTTCCCATAAACCTGGTTTTTTACCCTGGCTTTTGACAAAGTGGATTATATATTTTGGAAACAAATCCTTTGTAAGAAATATGTATCATAAATATCTTCTCACAATCTGTGTCTTTTTTTATTCTTTTAATTGTGTCTTTCGATAAGCAGACATTCGTCATTTTAATGGAGTCTGGTTTATCTGTCTTTTCCTTTATGTTCAGTACTTTTTTGAGTTCTGGTTTAAGAAGAGATTTTCTATCTGAAAGTCATGAAGGCGCTTTGCCATGTTACCTTCTGGAAGATTTATTGTTTTATATATTGTGTTTAGAGAGGTAATGGATCTGGAATTGATTTTTTTTTTTTCCTTTTTTGAGATGGAGTTTTGCTCTCATTGCCCAGGCTGTAGTACAATGGCACGATCTTGGCTCACCACAACCTTCACTTCCCCAGTTCAAGTGATTCTCCTGCCTGAGCCTCCTGAGTAGCTGGGATTACAGGCATGCGCCACCACGCCTGGCAAATTTTGTATTTTTATTAGAGATGGGGTTTCTCCATGTTGGTCAGGCTGGTCTCGAACTCCCGACCTCAGGTGATCCGCCCACCTCGCCCTACCAAAATGCTGGGGTTACAGGTGTGAGCCACCGCGCCCGGCCTGGAATTGATTTTTTTAATACATGGTGTGAGGTGTACGGGTCAAGATTAAATTTTTTTTTTAAGTTGGGAATTTACCATTTCTTGGAAAGGCCATTGTTTCCTTACTACATTGTCCTCTTTCTAATAAATTATTGACCATTTATGTGTGTTTCTGTTTCTTTGACTTAGTAAAGATAAGTGTAAATTACAATTTTACCACTTCTCAGACCTTAGGAAACTTTGACTGCATTACACCATTTTTTCCCTTTTGTGTTAATGTTGTCATGCATTTTAATTCTTAATTTATTTTGAAGGCCACATGTCATTATTACTAATTATTTAGCACAACAAATGTTCATTTAGATCAACTCACATATTCTTTCTGTTGCCCCTCATCCTTTCTTGCATTTCAGCTTTCAATATGGGATAGATTTCCTTCTTCCTGAGGAATTCCCTCTGGTTTTGTTTGTCACATTTGTGTGCTGCACCAGCTTCTGAGAGTTGATTGTGCACATCTTGTTCCATCTCTACATTCAGTGATGTCACACTGGCAGCTGACATCAGCCACAGTGGGGTATTTACACCACAGAAATCAGCAAACACTGACAGAGCTTTCCCGCTTTGTTAAACATTTATCAGCACACCACTGGTTGGTGACAAATTCACTCCCTTGTTGTGTGTTCATTTTATAAGGATATTTCCATAGGGCAAATAATTCTGAGTGGCATTTGTTGTATTTTAGCTCTTCTGTTGGTTTTATTGAGGACCCAGCTGTCAGTTTTATTGTTGTTCCTCCTGCTTCCTTTTCTAAAGATAATGTGACTTTTTTTCTTATCTGGGTACTTTTCAGAATTTATCTTTGTCTTTGCTTTTATGAAGTTTTATTATGGTGTTTCTAGGTACTATTTAATTTATTCTGCTTGGGATTTTGTGACTTGATGTTCTTTTAAGGAAATTCTTGGTAATTGTTTTTTTCACAGAGTGCTTTTACTCTGTTCTTTCTTTATTCCTCTTCTAGGACACCAGTCAGACAGACACAGACTTTCCCACCAGTTCTCCATGCCTCTTATGTTCTCTTTCATATTTCTCTGAGGTTTTCTCCTTGTTGCTGTCTGGATGTTGTCTTCTAACCTATCATTCGTTTTACTAATTCTATTTGTGTTTTATATGCTGTTAAACTTATCTATTGAGTTCTTAATTCCAGTTACTATGTTTTTTTGGTTTTAGATTAATTTTGCTTTGCTAAAATTGTCCACGTGGTTATCTATTTCACAGTTATTTTAAAGGTTATATTTGACAATTCTAGTATTTATATCTTCTGTGGATTTATTTTGACACTTGGTCCTGCTTCTTGGTGTGCCTGGTAATTTACGGTTGAATTTCAGGCCATGGGTGGTTGTTTCCTTCTTACAAAGAGTATTCACTCAGCCCATCTCCTGAGAACATTTATCCTGCCCTCCAGTAGGCAAAGAAGAGGCAGATCGCTTCAGTTCAATCAGAGACGGAAGCCGGTTTTCAGTCTTTGTAAGGTTCAGCTATCTCTGATTATCCCTCTCTTCCTAAGTGAAAGACTTGAGTATTTACTTTTGCCTGGGCAGGTCCTTAGTTCCAAAATTCATTTCCTCAGCACTTTGAACCTTCTGAAAAGTAAGCTCAGCTCTCCTGCCTCTTTCTGCTCAACACTTAAGCCTATTATCCTTTTTTGACTAAGAATCATTGAGCACTTTGAAGGAAAAACACGTGCATAGTGTCTTAGTTCTCTATTTCTCTTCTGTCCTAGCTTTTCGATCCTCAAGTCTTGGTTGCCTTGATAGGCTCTTGCTACAACTTTTGTCTTCTCAGCTCGGTAAAACTGTTGAAAGCTCTCCTTAGCTGCCACGTGCTGCTTGGCTTTCTGTTTATGTTTCTGCCAGGCTTTTCAGCATCTACCCCTATACTGCTCAAGAGCTGGCAAATAACCCAAGGGAGAAGACCAGAATGCTAAGTGTCAGTTTACCTCCATGAAGTCCTTCCCCCGGATTTTTGGCACTTCAAGTTCTGGCTGCCAAGGCAGCTCTTGAATGTCTTAGAACAGATGAAGTAACTTACCAGCTTTTCTCCTCCTCTTGGCAAGGACATTGGTTTCCTAAAAGTTGCTCAGTTTTGGCCAGAAGTGGAGGTCTAAAGTTTTTGGTTTTGTTTTCCTGAATTATCTGTGTTGATTTTGGAATCAGAGTTTGGCAAGCCACAAAATAGATTGATAGATTCCTATATTTTTCTATAATCTAAGATCAGTTGACTAGCTTTTACATTATCTTTTGAAAGTTTGAAATAATTTTTTTTTTTTTAAGATGGAGTCTCACTCTGTCGCCCAGGCTGGAGTGCAGTGGTGTGATCTTGGCTCACTGCAAGCTCCACCTCCCAGGTTCACGCCATTCTCCTGCCTCAGCCTCCCCAGTAGCTGGGACTGCAGGCGCCCGCCACCACGCCCAGCTAGTTTTTTGTATTTTTTTAGTAGAGACGGGGTTTCACTGTTTAGCCACGATGGTCTCGATCTCCTGAGCTCGTGATCCGCCTGCCTCGGCCTCCCAAAGTGCTGGGATTACAGGCGTGAGCCACCGCACCCAGCCTGAAATAATTTATTAATAAAATCATTTGGACATAGTACTCTCTCTCCCTTGATAGTTGTCCTTTGGCAACTTTTTCTAATTTCTGATTATTAGCTTAGTCAGATTTTTCTCCCTCCTCTCTAATAATTTTGATAGTATATTTTTGGGTGGGTTGTTTTAATGCAATCATTAATTTCTTCTGTATTTGCCAAGTTTATTTGTTGTGGAGAATACTTAATATTTTGAGATCTCTTTGTGTTTATAGCCTCTTTTTCACAGATAATGTTTTTAAGTTTTTTATTTCTCTCTCTGGGTTTGTTTTTTAATCAGTGCTTTTAAAGAACTGATTTTTTTTTTTTTGGATCCACGCTACTGTTTTTATTTTTTATTTCTGTTGATTATTTTGTGCTTTTAAAATTAATCATTTTATCCTACTTGGAACAAGATGATATTTGGGGGTGTGTTTTTTGCTTTTTGTACTTTGTGCTTTACATATTTTTCTTCTTTTTAACTTTTTTAAAATATATTTTTATTATATTTTAAGTTCTAGGGTACATGTGCAGGTTTGTTACATATGTATACATGTGCCATATTGCTGTGCTGCACCCATTAACTTGTCATTTACATTAGGTATATATCCTAATGCTGTCCCTCCCCCATCCCCCCACCCCACAACAGGCCCCGGTGTGTGATGTTCCCCTTCCTCTGTCGAAGTGTTCTCTTTGTTCAGTTCCCACCTCTGAGTGAGAACATGTGGTGTTTGGTTTTCTGTCCTTGTGATAGTTTGCTGAGAATGATGGTTTCCAGCTTCATCCATGTCCCTACAAAGGACATGAACTCATCCTTTTAATGGTTGCATAGTATTCCATGGTGTATATGTGCCACATTTTCTTAATCCAGTCTATCATTGTTGGACATTTGGGTTGGTTCCAAGTCTTTGCTATTGTGAATAGTGCCACGATAAACATACGTGTGCATGTGTCTTTATAGCACATGCACACGTATGCTTTTTTTTTAAAAAAAATTTTCATATAAGGCTATTTTTCCCCTGAACTCAGCTTCAGCTGAATTCTTAAGTTTTGGTATGTGTTGGAGTTGTTGTCCTTATTTTGTAGGTAGCTGATAATTTGGAATACCTTCCTTAGCCAAGAGTTAGTTATTGGGGTGTCTGAGGCTTTATCTTTTAGCAATTTTTGTTTTTGCTAAGATAAATAATTTGCCTAATCTTTTAGCTGTTGATTTTGCTTTTCATTGTTTTCTGGACAGACTAAATAGGGGGTTAATTTCTGGGTTTTGGTATTTGTTGAGTATTTCTAGTGGACTAGGACTTGTTAAAATTTTTCGGTAAATATTGCAGGCATGTTTGAAAAGACCATGTTTTGCATTTGTTATAGTGAAAAGTTGTGACTACCGTAGGCAGATGACCAACTGCTTTATGCATTTTCAATAACTTTTATATGTTTTCAACAATTTTAAAAATGATTAACTGCCCTAAATAAGACATTGCTAGGTATTCAGTTGTGTTCTGTTGTTTTTTTAATCATAAATTAAAATAAGAATACCAGAGGAAAATTGGAAACTAAAAGTATAAATAATAAAACACACACACAACAATCTCCCATAATCATTCCCCACTCTTAACATTTTGGTCAAGTTTCTTTAGCTCTGTTTTGCTGTATATATTTTATTTAGGTACAGTTGGAACCACAGTGTATATCCAGTTTACAGCTTAAGCTTTAACCTTATATTTTGACTGTATTTTTCTATCCTCAATGTTCTCGATGGTAATATTCAACCATGTACAGAAAGAATGTAAAATTAGCCCCTTCTATGACTTTTCTTTTTTTGATGGATTGATTTATATCAGGGTGAGCTAATTTGGTATCCATGCCCAAACTGGGTCCCTTTGAGCTCTCAGGACAGAACTGGGAATAAGAAGAATGAGAGACAAGGGCAGCTCAAGGACAGGGATCAACTGTTAAGTTGGGGGTAGAGATGAGGATGAGGTTGTTGTTGGTGGTGGTTGTGGTGTTGGGCCAGATGGTGGTTGAGGGGTGCTGGTAATAATGCATTGGGTTGTTTTTCTAATAGTTATCTTGTTTATTCTTCACAAGAATTCTTCAGAAATATTTCTTATTAACCCTGTCTTCCATTTGTGCAAACCAAGGCTCTGAGTGTTGAGTGAATAGCTCTACATCACCCACCTGAGTTTTTTTTTTTTTTTTTTTTAATGGAGTTTCACTCTGTCACCCAGGCTGGAGGGCAGTGGCGCGATCCGCCTCCCAGGTTCAAGCCATTCTCCTGCCTCAGCCTCCCAAGTAGCTGGTACTACAGGCGCCTGCCACCAAGCCTGGCTAATATTTTTATATTTTTAGTAGAGATGGGGTTTCACCGTGTTAGTCAGGATGGTCTCGATCTGCTGACCTCGTGATCTGCCTGTCTCGGCCTCCCAAAGTGCTGGGATTACAGGCGTGAGCCAGCGCGCCCGGCCCACCCACCTGAGTTTTAAAGGCAGAGCCAGGGCACAGACCTACACCTCTGGCCCCAAGCCTATGGTCTTTTCTTTATATTATTATTATTATTATTATTATTTAATCTTCCCAGAATCACCTGTGAGTGTGAACGGGTTCCATGGCTGAACTGGTGTTCTCTGTGTGTAACATGCTGGTCACTAGGGTGGAGGCTGGAGTCACAGAGTTCACTGTGCCCTGCTTTTGAAGAGCTCATGGTTTAGTGGAGAAAATGAACAAATATAGAATGGATTCAAGAATCCTGCCTGAGAATTCAGGAAAGGTTTTGTGGTACTGATGTCTAATGAGTCTTCAGATGTGAATAAGGGTTTCCAGGTGGGCAGAGGTAGGAAGGGTTCCAATCAGAAGGACCAGAGGAAGCCATAAATAGGTGTGTGCAGGAAATGGAGATGAGACTTGGCAGGGTGTATGTGGCTGCAAGGCAAAGAAACTAGGGCACTTACTCAGTGGTTCTAGAGGGGTCTGTGAAGATAGCTTTTGGTTGTGGCTGTGACTCTTTTGTCTGGTACTTGCTTCTCTGGCCTCAGAAGTTGGGAGGGGGACAAAGCTCAATCCTGATGCTAGAAGGGACACTCCAGAGGGGAAACTGCCACCCCATTCCCACCAGCTACAATTCACCACCACTACCACTATTCACGACAACATTGGTAACAACAATCCCTGGCATTTATTAAGCACGTAATAGGCCCAGGCCTTGTGTCTAGATTTATTAAGCACATAATAGGTCCAGGCCTTGTGTCTAGTCCTTTGCATGCGATATCTTCTTAAATCCTTCCCCTAACCCTATGAGGTATAGGTATTTTTATTCTCCTTTTAATAATGAGAAATCTGAGGCTTGGAGAGGTTAAATACCTACCCCAGGCCTCCCTCCCGAGAAACTGCCAGGCTGGGATTTGAACCCAGACTCTTCAGATGCTAGATGCTGAGATCCTCACTATGGGTTGGTTCATGCAAATAAGGAACATGGACAGGTGGTGGGCCTTTCCCTAATTTTCTTGAAATTTTGTTTTGTTTTATTTTGGCCTTTCTATCTTTTGTTTTATTTTGTTTTGCTGATTTTCTTTTGAGTACAGAGAGAGATTTCTATGCCGTAAGAAAACTGACAGCACACAGATGATGATAAATGACAGCCAACCCTTAGCTCTGGGGACATAACAGGGAGTACTGGGGATTTTTTTTGTGGCAAACCCAGGAGAGGTAGTGGCTTTTGAAATCCAGCCAGTTGTTCTATTAATTTTGCCGATTTGCAGTTCTATTAATTTTTTTTTAAAGAGAAGCTGGGAATCTGGACTTTAAGTGAAGTCTACAAGTTGTTAAAGTCTGCTCAGTTTTTTAAGCAAGCTCAGCCAACAATAATGGGTTATGATAAAAGCATAGTGTCCTAGTGAGTGGTCTCTATGTTGTGCCATATTGCCGGAGAACCTCCTGCAGCCTCACTGGTGTCCCTCCCCGTGCCCCACACCCTCACACCTGCAAAAGGGGGCCTTCTAAGCTACCTGGTAGTGTTCTTTCCTGGATTGTCTAGTTGTTAAGGGAAGATCCTCCCTGGGCTGTCTGAGCCAGGAATTATTCCCAGTCTGTCTTGGGCACTTGGCTTCCTTTGCCCTACATTCTTGGGGTTACTTTTCCTGTCTTCAGTACTGATTTAGAACAGTCAGAAGATTCCAGAATACTTGAGAGGATGCAAGGAAAATTGCTTAGAATTCACACTTTAGAAATCTGGCTGTAAGAAGAGAACAAGAGGTCAGTACTGGAGTTGGTGCCAAATGGAACATTTCGAGCTTGTCTAAAGAAGCCCTTTTTCTTCCCACAGCACAATTCACTACTGAATTCATAGCGCTTGGGATTATAAAGTCAGATCTCCCTGGGTCAGCAGGATAGCATAATTTGGTATCAATTTATTATGCTCTCAGCCTCTGCTTTTGCTCAGACAGAGTTGGATTTTAGTCCCCCATCATTCGCGGATTGTCATGGGAATGGGGAGTAATTGCCCTTATTTTCACGCAGGTACAGCCCAACATTTTGTGCAGGTACCTGTTGGAGCCCAGGGGAGAAGGAAGGTCTCGGGAACAGAGCTAGTCTTCTGAGGTTTGCTTCCTTTCCATCCACTCTTTACATTCCAAGGACCTGTGTGTGGATAATACAGGGACAAGTGCGAGCTTTACCTTCTGCCTGCAGCAGCCTTGCTGATTGATAGCAGGAGGGGGTATCCTGACAGTCACAGGGCTGTGTAGTTGGGTCGCGGCCGCGTGTTACTTGTCGTGGGTGAACCAGTGGTGTTATTGGTACCCCCTGCCCTTCCCTGTCTCTGGGGCAAGAGGGACAACATAAATGGAAGGTCGCTGGAGAAACCCTTCCAAGCTGTCCTGGTCATAGGGAGGATTGAATTGACTCCAAATTTCTCCAGAGGCATCACAGAGCAATGCTACAATTGTGGTATTTTGCTACCGAAAGCTAAATCTAGGGCAGAAATCACCTCTTGCTCCAGGTTGATAACTTGCGCACTGTCATCTCTTTGTGGTAGTAGTAATAAGAACAATAATTATAACAGTTGACGTTTACTCACTGTGTTCTTACAGTACACAGCCATCATCTGAAGTGTTTTAATCCTCACGCCAACTCCATGAAGGGGGTACTGTTTCTATATTCCTTTTAGGGATGAGGAATTGAAGGCACAGAAAGGTCTGGTGGCTTTCTCAAGGCCACACAGCTCGTAAGTGTCAGGCTGGGATTATGTACTGCGGGCACTCTTGATTCCAGTCTACTGGACTGCTTGTTGCTGTGGGTATTTGAGTATTTATGTGCTTCTTTTGGCTCCTGTTTGCATGGTCACTGGCTGTCATAGGGAATGGTGATCGGCTTTTCCAGATGCTCAGGTGACACAAAAGAGGTTGGCTGGTGTCATGGACAGCACATGGGATTTGGAGTTAGAAGGTCTCAGTTAAAAACCCTCAGACCCCTGCATTCTAGCTGGGGGACCCTCGGGCAGGTTGCTTGAACCTCTCACCTTGATTGGTTTGTTGAACTTGCAGGGTGCTAGCAGCACCTGTCCCCAGCGTAGGGGAGTGGTTTTGCAGATTAAAGTGTTGTGAATGCACTTCCTCGGTGGAGGGCCTCTAGCACCATAGTTTCGTCATCCTGTATCTGTCACTCACCCTGTAGGTCAGGGTTTTTTCACATTTGTGGCATCAGAGAGACCCTTAGGTTTCTGTTTGCAGAGGCATCCCAGGCCTAGGGGAGACAGGTGGCTCAGTGGCACTGGTTCCTACTGCTAGGCTTGCAGAGCTCACTGCAGGAGGACTGTGGGTGGGGATCCAAGACTGTCCACTTCCTTCTCCTGAGGGACATGCTGCCAGCTGTCACAGAGATAACATTACCGTTCTGTTCCTCTGTCAACTGGAAGAGAGCTTGACCAGAAAATTCCTTTGCTGTGTTGACCCATGCCACTAAAACCTTAGTTTGGTGGAGACCCCTATATGGCCTTTGATTGTAGGTCTTACAGAGCTGGAATATTACCTATCACATGGGCAAGTTGCTTAACCTCCTAGAGCCTCAGTTTCTTCACCTGTATTTTGAAGACAATGACATTTTCTTGTAAGGTTGTTGGGAGGATTAAATAAAATGATGGAAATAAAGTACCTTCTATAGGGTGCTCCTACATGCTAATTTCTTTTTTTCCTTCTTTTGATCATCACCTTGTTGCTTTCTCAGGTCAGGAGGTATGAACAGGGCTTCCTGCAGAAAGGGTATCTTCATGCTGTCAGTGTAAAGCTGGTGTTAAAGGATGCAACGTGTGAAGGGAAAAGAAATCTCTGCTTTCTAGAGCTGTGCTATGGTTAATAGAGTTGCTTAGGGAATGGGGAGGTGAAAATAAAGGCAAAGAGGAGCAGGCCTAGGGAGCAGGATGTCAGCAGTACACATGTGCTAACCAGACCCAGCGTGTGTTCCCCAGGGCTCCTGCCTTTTCTGCGTCTCTGGACTTAGAATCACACTGATTTGATCTCAGTCTTTGCTGCTTCTGTGTAGCTTTGATGAGTTGCTCTAACTTCTCTGTGCTTCAGTTTCTTTATTTTCCAAACAGGAATAATGATACCTAATTCCTGGGGGTTTGAGCATATTAAATGGGTGAATAAATGAGTGAATGAGTATCAGGTATCTATATGACTCACTCCAGTAGGGAGGTTCCCTTTTCCCTTTGGAGAAGCAGCAGAAGAGGCAGGAGGAATAGTACAGTCCCACCACCACCGCAACCACTAACTGATTTCTTTACCACTTACTGGGCGCCAAGTGCCTGTGTTCAGGCACTTTATCAGCACCATTTCTTCTGGGGAGACCAGGATGTTGCTTTCAGTTCTTACTTATCTTCATCCCTAATTGATTTTGAAGGGGTTAAATTAAAAAAAAATACGAAAACAATTTGAACTGATATATATTATAGAAAATCTTGATGGACTGAAATGAAAGGGGCAAAAAAACCCCCCAAAACCAAACAAACAAACAAACAAACAAACAAAAAACAGAGAAAATAATCTTACTTGGATTAAGATGACAACAAATTAAGATAGAGCTCACAATGTCTGGGGTTTCTGGGGGCTAATGCCAATCCCGCTTCACTGGGATTTGGTGAGACCTGTGGCTACACAAGTTTTAGGAAACATCTCTCCTGACCCATTCATACACCCCAGTCCAGGTTGAAGTGCTGCTACTTCTGTTAGAGCTGATGAATCAATGCAGACAGCTGTGGGGCTTTTTGTCTGTGGTTCCTTGAGATTTAGACTTCAAATAAAGACTTTCACACTTTGTGACTTCTTTTGAATTCTCTCTTATTTTATAAAACGAAGAGATTTTAAGAACTTAAGAAGATAACACTTTCTGGTTTGAGGGCTCCCTCACAATGTCTGCGCTTACCATTTAAGGTTTTACTTCTGGGAGCAGAAGTATTGGGTTTTGCTGTGTAATTGTTTCCTGTTTTATTGAGGGCTTAACATGGAACCTGGAGGTTTGCCTATCATGAAGTTGATGTTCAATACATGTAAGTGGAAACAAAAATGACGACATGCTACCAAAGGAAGGTTTTGTGATTTAGACCATCAATCAGTCCGTCCGTCGGTCCATCCCTCCATACAGCCGTCCACCCACCCTCTTACCCATCCATACATTTATTCATCTTTGTACTCACCTATCGATTCATCCACCCATTCATCTACCCATCCAGCTATCTGTCCTTCATTTATTCATCCATCCATCCATCCATCCATCCATCCATTCATCCATTCTTTATCTATCCTTCACCCATCTACCTACTCACCCATTCATATATCCACTCCTTTATCCACTCAACCACCCAGTCTTTCATTTATACATCTGTCTATTCATCAGTCCATCCGTCTGCCCATCTATCCATCAATCCATCTATCCATCCACCCACTCACTCACCCACCTACCCTGTCACCCATCCATACATCTCTTCATCCATGCACTCACCTACCCATTCATCCACCCTTTCTACCCATCCACCTATCTATCCTCCATCCATCCATCCATCCATTCATCCATTCATTCTCCATCCATCCTCCACCCATCTACCCACTCACCCATTTATATATCCAGTCATTCATCCCAACCCACCTACTCTTTCATTCATCCAACTATTCATTCGTTAGTGTATCCATCTATCCGTCCATCCATCCATCCATCCATCCATCCATCCATCCATCCTCCATCCATCCTCCACCCATCTACCCACTCAACCATTTATATATCCACTCGTTCATCCCCTAACCCACCTACTCTTTTATTCATCCATCCATCCATTTGTCAGCCCATCCATCCATCCATCCATCCATTAATTCTGTCAAGTGAATATTCCGGAATGTGTTTAATCAATACTTGTTGTTGGACATTAGGTAGTGTTAAAGTGTTTCCTATTGATATTGATGCTTCTTTAGTGACATCTTAGTGGTTAAGAGTCTGGGCTAGGTAGGCACACTGCCTGGGTTTGCATTCTGACCCCACCTCGTATTGTGTGACCTTGGATGATTCTTGATCTCTGTATATCTCAGTTTTCTCATCTGTAAAAGTAGAGATTACATTAGGATCTGTTTCTTATTTTTTAAATGGTTAAAATACACAATCCATTTGAAGCATGGAACTGTGCTTGGTAAGTGCACATGGTTCCCATAACGTGGTGATGTTGAAACCTTGCAAATAGTTCTGGTTATTTCCTTAGGCTGTTTTCTGAAAGTGGAATTACTAACCAAAACATGTAACTCTTTCAAAGGTTTTTCATGGGCGTTGCCAAATTGTCCTTCAGGAATGTTGTAAATTAGTCCAACATTAACAGCTCCCCCGTATGAGAATGCCCATTTTACCTGAACATCTGCCAATGCTGGGCAATTATTTAATTTTTGCCAATTTTGTGAAAATTGCCAATTCATTTTTTTCAATACTTTTATTACTGTTGAATTTAAATATCTTTTATTTGTTTACTGGTGAATTTAAATACCTATTGTTTGCTTAAATATCTTTTGTTTTATTTATTTTATTTAAAAATCATCTATTACCCTCACACACTTCTTTTTCCTGACCTTTTCCATTAATATGTTCATCTGTTTCTTAGATCATAGAATTCATTTCAGTATTAAAAATAACTTTACCACCTATGCTGCAAATATATTCCCCATAATGTTTTTTTAAAATCTAGATTATGACACTTTTTGATATATGAAAATTTAAAATATTTAATAAAAGCTTTTATGTTTTTCTGTAAGCTTAGACCTTGTCTGTCTCTAAATCACAAGGGTGTGTGTGCATTTTTTTTTACATTTAATTCTTGAGGTAAATTGGATTCATGTTGGTTAATGATATAAGGTAGGCATTTTATAATTTCCCTTTACTTAACCAGTTATCCAAATCCCACTTTATTGAATCTAGAATCTAAAATACCATTTTATTATATATAAAATTCTTATGCACACATCTTATATAGTACATGTTATATATATATTATATATATATATGTTTCTGGGCTTTTTATGCAAAAAAAGTTTTTTGTCTGTGCTTACTTACTACCTTATTGTAGCCTTATTTTTTAATAATTGGCAGTAGAAGTCTTGAATTCTTTTTTTGTTTGTTTGTTTCGGAAATTTCTGGGCTATTCCTGTTTGTTATTTACTTAAAATAAGCTTGTCAAGTTTAAAAAATCCAGATGGGGTTTTGATTGAAATTGCTTTAAGTTGAAAAAATTAACATGTTTATAGTAATGAAACTTCCCATCCACAAATATAGAAGTGTCTCTATTTGGTAAAACCTTTTTTTTTTTTAATGTATTACAGTTAAGTTTTGTGGATTGCTTCATTTAATCCTGCACATTTCTTGTTAAATATATTTCTAGGCATTTTCTATTTTCGTTGCCTTTATAAATAGACTTTTTTTCTACTTTATTTTCTCACTGGTTATTACTGATTGTTGATTAGATCTGTATTTGGGAACTACACATCTTTCTGAATTTTTAAATTCATTCTAAAGTATTTCAGTTCATTCACTTGGGCTGTGAAGATATATGACTATGTATGCAAATAATATTTTAGAGATTCTTTTGTATAGATTACTTCTCATTTTTATTTCCTGCCTTATTGCATTGGCTAGAAGTTCTAAACTGATATTAAAAATAATAGTTTTGAATGTCAGGCTTGAATTTTTAATGCTGAAATTTTGTGTACTACAGAACTTGGATGGGTGGGTGGTCATAGTTGTACTTTTGGATTAGGCCTTCTAAATGGTTCTCAAATACATATGTCTGTTCATATGTCTGGCTGTTTCTATACTCACTTCACAACCTCCTCCACTGTAGAAGTGAAAATAAAGAATGAGAATATATCTCAGTAGGATCATGGGCTACATGATGGAAGTTGTAGTGGGGAAAACAAGTGGCAAATTTCATCCACCCTGGTTTTTGGTGCATCTTCCTGGACGTGCTCATTCCACAGAGCAAGGTTAGCAAGGAACACTGAACTGACAAACTTGTCCATGTGGTTGTCAAGCCTGCCTGATTTAGTCAGCCTCTTTTTCTGAGTTAGAGACCTGTAAGTAGCTTTTCTGTCTTCTGTAATTTCTCTCTGCACCCGTCCCCTCCTCTGGCACCCACCACCCTCCACAGCCACATGGGGAAGACCCTCGGAAAGACAATGACATTGCCCCCAAGTCGTTTCATCCTGGGCATCAATGTACGTGACTCAGCTTTGTGCTCCACTGACTTGGGCTGCTTTGTTGGTATAGCCCAGGTAATTGGGCTGTAATTGGCCTGCTGTGGACAGCAGGTCCCCACTGTGAGGCTTCTGTTTTTGGGGAGTTTCCCTGATTGGCAGGGAGTAAGGCAGTGACCTCTCTGTCTGTCTGAGAGCAGCGCTTCTATGACTCATTCTGGCTCCCACCTCCCACACCCGAGCTCTGAGCTGGTGCGTCTTGTTCCATGGGCTGGTGTGGGTGGCAGTGTGGATGGCAGAGCAGGATGCCAGCACACTCCTGGGAGGCAGTGCTAGGGTCTCTCTGGTGTGCTAGGTGCTGTCCTGGGACTGCTGGTGCCC
The DNA here is from genome assembly GCF_029289425.2 of Pan paniscus. NCBI lineage: Eukaryota > Metazoa > Chordata > Mammalia > Primates > Hominidae > Pan > Pan paniscus. Next base: position 90,487,905 of record NC_073267.2, on the reverse strand, counting down.
GGCTGCTGTGTGAATCTGCCCCGCTGGGGCTTAGCTCCTGATCTTTTGTCCTATGACACCTCCAAATTTCTCCCTCCTTCCCACTGACGTTTCTTTCTTTAGCTCTTACATCTCCCCATTCTATTCTTTTTTAGATTGTGATAAAATACATATAACATAAAATTTACCATCTTAACCATTTTTAAGTGTGCATTTCCGAGGTATTAAGTACATTCACACTGATGTGCAGTAATCACCACTGTCCATCCACAGAACTCTTTTCATCTTGCAAAACTGAATCTCTGTCCCCATTAAACACTAATCCCACATTCTCCCCTTCTCCCCCAGTCCTTGGTAACCACGATTCCACTTTCTGTCTCTATGAAATAAAATACTCTAGGGACCTCAGATAAGTGGAATCCTACAGTCTTTTCATGACTGGCTTATTTCATTCAGCATGACGTCCTCAGCATTCATCCATATTGTAGTATATGTCAGAATTTACTTCCTTTTAAAGGCTGACTATACTCCATTGTGTGTGTATACCACGTTTTGTTTATCCATTCCTCCACTGATGGAAAATCGGGTTGCTTCCACCTTTTTCACCTTGTGAAATACTCCTCTGATCTTTTACAGCTGAAGACAATAGTGGTGAAAGCACGTAGCACTTTTTTTTACAAAGTTATTCCTATGAATTTTCACAAGAATTAGAAATTTGCCACTATCATCATCTCCATTTTATAGATGAGGAAACTGAAGCTTGGCGAAGTTAAATAATTTGCCCAAAGTTACCTTTAAAAAATAGCTTAACTGAGATATGTTCACATACCATATGACTCACCAATTTAAAGTGTACAAGTCAGTGATTTTTAGTGTATTTACAGAGTTGTACAACATCACCACAGTTAATTGTAGCATATTTTTATCACCTGAAAAAGAAACGCTATACCCTTTAGTTATCACCCACCTATTCTTGTGTCCCCATCGTAGCCCTGGCAACTGCAAATCTACTTTCTATCCCTATGCATTTGCCTATTCTGGAATTTCATATGAATAGACTGGCACAGTGTATAGTCTCTTGTGTCTGGCTTTTTTCACTTAGCATAATATTTTCTAATTCTCCTAGTTGTAGCATGTAGCATTAGTACTCATTTCATTTTGTTTCCTAAAATTCGTTTTTTTAAAAAAAAATAGACATGGGATTACTGGGTATATACCCGAAGAATTATAAATCATTCTACCATAAAGACAGATGCACATGTATGTTTATTGCAGCACTATTCACAATAGTAAAGACTTGGAACCAACCCAAATGCCCACCAGTGATAGACTGGATAAAGAAAATGTGGCACATATACATCATGGAATACTATGCAGCCATAAAAAAGGATGAGTTCATGTCCTTTGCAGGGACATGGATGAAGCTGGAAACCATCATTCTCAGCAAACTAACACAGAAACAGAAAACCAAACACTGCATGTTCTCACTCATAGTGGGAGTTGAACAGTGAGAACACATGGACACAGGGAGGGGAACATCACACACGGGGCCTGCCGGGGGGCTGGGGGCTAGGGGAGGGATAGCTTTAGGAGAAATACCTAATGTAGATGACAGGTTGATGGGTGCAGCAAACTACCATGGCACATGTATACCTATGTAACAAACCTGCACGTTCTGCACATGTAACCCAGAACTTAAAGTATAAAACAACAACAACAACAACAACCAGTCCCTAAATGCATTAGAAAAAAGAATCTCTCCCATGAGGCTGGGCATTCTTTAGAGAAATGATTCTCAAAGTGTGGTTCCCAGACCTGGGGACTTGGAAATGCAGATTCTCAGCCTTACCCCAGACCTACTGAATGGGAAACTCTGGATGTGCAGCCCAGCCATCTGTGTCTTAACAAAGCCTTCACCTGATCCTGATGCACACCAAAGTTTGAGAACCAGTGCTTTGGAGAAGCTTGCCAAGAAAGAGACAAAGAGAAAACCACCACCACTAGCAGCAGTAGCAACAGCAGCAACAACAGTCCAGGCAACAGCTGGTATGAAGAGCCATGCTCACAGTACCTAGAGCAAGGTACAGTTTAATACAGTGGCTGAAGAGCTCACGCTCTGCAATTCTCACAGCCCTGGGTTTGAACCCTAGCTTTGGTACTTGCTGGCTGCCACTTCCCTTAACCCCTACATCTGCAAAATAGGGATAATGATTCCTCCCTTTTAAGGTTGTTCCAAGGACTCGGTGAGACCTTACCTGTAAGGCACTTAGCACAGAGCAGCACATTAAGTGAAAGCCACTATACCAGAAAGGAAACTCAAGCAAATCCATCCTCTGCAAAAGTGTTAACATCTCTGTGAGTTCAACATCCTGTGGAACAGCAGTCTAGATGGGGTACTTACACCCTGGTAGGTACAAGCAGACTTGGTCTGGGGGCATGGATAGATTTGTGAGGCTCAATTTCAAGATCCTCAGTTTTCCTACAGGCTCTCCTGAAACTGATCTGCCTGCAAAGGGGGCATGAAGCAAATTCTCTTTCCTTGTCTTCTGTTTCCACAGGAGCCCTTCTCCCACGTAACAAAAGAAAGGCAGAGTCTCAGCCATCCCAAATCTGAATACGATGCATCATGTAATATAAACATCCAGGGCTCCAACAGAGGATAAATGGAAATACTGAGGTTGCGAACAATGATGAGATAATAAATCCATGTGCAAGTGAACAGTTCAAATGACTGGGTAACAAGTCCTTATCCAAGTCAAGTGGTTCGTACATAATTGAAGGAAGCCCTAATTGGGCTGTAAGTTGATAGATCATTAAAAATAATTTTTGATGATTAAAAAAATAGAGATGAGGTCTCACTATGTTGGCCAGTCTCATCTTGAACTCCTAGACTCAAGTGATCTTCCCACTTTGGCCTCCTAAAGTGCTGGGGTGACAGGTGTGAGCCACTGTACCCAGCCTTATTTTCTGAGATTACTTTTTGAACTCAGACATCTGAGTCCACAGTCCCAGTGTTCAGCCACATTGCTGTCCTGTCTCCTCCTTCAAACATTGTATACAAGTTCATGTTTACCTGTTGATATCTTCCCAGCTTCCCCTCGTATTCAAGAGACTGGGGGTTCAGCTTTGTACCTCTCTTGCTCACTGTCATGTTGCACATAAGGGCTTCGTAAATTAAAAATTAGTAACTTGAAAATAAGTGCTTAGTCTGTTGAATGCTGTGTGTTGGACAGTGTTGCAAACTAAACTCACGCAAGGAGTCACCTGTGTTAGTATTCTGTGCATGATGGTTACGTATCGTGTTTTGCCATTAGAAACGAGAACAGACAAATGAGAACATGTTGGTTAAAGGGCTCTGAAACAGTGTGAATTATAAATGTATTGATGGTGGGGGTGTGTCACCATTTGCAGTTAGATTCAGGAGCTGATGAACAACCCACGAGATGGAGGTTTGCACACAGTGGCCTTGGGCCTGTGGCCAGCTGTGATAGCTGGGGGTTCCACAGTCTCAAGGCCACTGGCCTATGTCATAAAAGGCTGGTTACTGAGGACATGCTGGGAAGGTGACCCTTAGTCCAGCGGATGGAGCCACCTGGGGTGAGGAGTAATTACCTACTTGAGGCCCCTGAGCTACTAAGTGCAGACCCAAGTCTCTGTGATTCCGAAGTGCCTGCCTTGCCCTGCTCTCTCTAGCCTTGGATGTGGACAGGCTGTGTTGGAGGCTGGTTAGGGACCAAAACATTCTCTGAAAGTAGGAGCTGTTTGCAGCTCCCTGACTGCAGGTTTCTTTTGAAGAGGCAATGCAAATGGAAGGGGTGGTCTGAAAGCAGTGCCCTGGCTTCAGAGTACTCTGTAGAGAGTCCAGTGATTATTGCTATGTGGTCCCTGAGAAAAAAAGGTCTATGCACAAAAATTCCCGGAGCTTTTCTAGAATAGACACCAGAGGTCTAGTTGGAGCCTGGGGGCCATTCCCTGGGGGTCTGGGCTGCCTCTGAGAATTCCCTCCCTTCCCTCTAGCCAGATCACTGGAGCCTTATAGTATCAAACATGGGGATGGTATTAATCACTCACATTCAGTGAGTGCCCATTCGGTGCCAGGCATGTAACTACGCCTTGCATCAATTAGCTCATTAATTTTTGACAATGTCGTGGTTATTATTAACTTCATTTTACAGATGAGGAAACTGATGCATAGAGAAGGGGAAAACTTGTAAAACTCTTTAAGGATGTCACTCAGACTGTACTTTATTTTTCTCAGAAAAAAATTTAAATAATATATGTAAAGACTCATTGTAACATGGAGTAGAGACAATATGAATTTTCTTTGTGGCTTATTGGCAAATACAGTAGCTTGGGCATGATCTATTCTTGGTTGCCATGTTTCTCACTTTTGTGGTTCATCTCACTTTGTTTATCTAATTGGAATCTCTTTTTCTGCCATTATTTTGTGTTCTTCTGAGAAGTTCTCACCCTTGAGGGTGGACAGAGGTAAGCAAGAGGCATGGCTGGGAGAAACAACTAAGTATCAAGGAAGAAGTTAAGGTTGGGAGATAAATGTGGCTTTTGTGATGATTTGACGCAGGGCACCTTCATGGAATTGATGAAGGAAACAGAGGAGGAAGCTCAGTGCTCAGGGATCACTGGGAAGCCTTTGAATGGAGGGGCATCAACAGCATCATAGCCTGGGAGGACCAAGGATTGTCAGTCATTGGACCATATCATGGTGGCAGGTCCATTATGACTTCTAGCTTTAAAATGAAGACACCGTAGCAGCAGGTTACAAAATTAGGAACCAGTTCTAGAGGGAATGTGTGGTAGTATGTGGCAGTGATCCATTCAACACCTCCATTTCCTAGAATACATTCCTAAGCTTAAGCAGGTATATCTGTGCTCCCAGGGCCCAACACGGTGTCTTTCACATAGTGGGTGCTTATGCAGTAAACCCCCTTGAATGAGTAAGTTCAAGCCCCATGCCTTTAATTGTCAAATAGGCTGACTCCCTAGGAGAAAGGCTTCTCCTTAGCTGCCTTCCCAAACCCGCTTCCCTATTCTGAGTTTCTCTCCAGTTGCTTTCCACCTAGATGTCCTCTAATTACAGCTACTCTAGATCCACACCATGTCTGGTTTCCGAATCTTCCATCACCCTCGATGCATTAGTCTTTAGTGTTGTTGTCCTCATGGCTCATGGATCTGTCTTAACTATCTCAACCTCGTGCCTATGGAAAGTGTTCCTCAAAAACTTCATGATACAGACACAAAGATGATTATGACCCCTAAGTCCTACTCCATGTAGCGTGGCTACAAGGGTTCTAGGTTCTAACTTGAAATCTCCTTGCCTTTCCCCAGCCCCCAACCAGGAGTATGCAACAAGATTTATATATTGGCCAAATAAAGTCTCTGGGTAACTCTGTTGAAATACGGAGCTTTGCATGATGGGATTTCCTAATATAGTCCATCAGAAGATAACTGATATGAGATGCCCATCCAAGTATCTAAAGGAAGTATGGGGTCTTGGTATTACTAAATTCCTTGACTGTAACTTTTTATAGATTTTCTAATCTGTTACCTTAATTCCTGGCAATGATTAGTTAGCAAAGCCAGTTTCCCATTCAGAATAATTTCTGAAAGGCCTTGTGGGTCTTGCCATGAGGAGTAGACTTAATCCTGTTGGGGAGTCATTGCAGAGTTTTAAGAGGGGAAAAAGACAATATAATTTATATTTTAGAAAGCTCATCCTGGCTTCTGAGTGGAGATGAGATCGGAGGAAGGAGATTGAAGGCAGAAAATGAGTTGGGAGCCATTGCAATAGTTCTGGTTAAAGGCAATCACTGAGTCTGTGATCTGTTAGAAGAGCTTCTTCTAACATCCTGACAGTTGCATCACTGCATTACTTTATCTTTAGAGCACCTATGGGCAGCTTCCTTTGTGGTGACAACTGCTTTACTTGAGTTTATTGAGAAAGCACTTGAGAAGACGCACATCCAAGATACTTCATTTCCTCTTGCTCAGGCATTTCTCCATCCTGGCATAGTGATGATGTCCCCAGGGCAATGGGACTTAAAAACTGCAGCTTCCTACTGCGTATAAAGAGAGGACACAGATGTCTTCAAGGAAGCCTCCATAAACCTGTCCAGGGAACCTTGGAGAATGTCCAGAATTTTCAACATTTTTGGAATGTTAGTATAGGGCAAAGCCATTGCAAGCTGAAATGGCAAGATGAAACCATTCACAGTGCTTCTACAAGATATTTAAAATGATTTCCAACTCATTCCATCCCTGACCGCTCCCCAGCCTGCTGCAACTATGGCCCCTTTGAGATTCTTGGGGTTACTTGAAATGCACACAGTGGAGATTCTGCAGTAATATTTAAGAGCTTTTTTTGACCACTGATTTTGTGAATCCAACTTCTTCGTCTCCTCCTAACTCTATACTTCTCCTCAAGTATAGAGGTAAGGAACTGCCTCAACCTTACCCACAAGAGACATCAGCTGTTCAGGGTTGTGGGGTAGAAATGGCTGTAGAAAGAACGTTATCAGTAGACACAGGCTACATTGGCTTGTTGCTATAACAGTCACCCTTTTCTGTGGATCTTTGAGTCTGTTTCGGTCTATGGCTTTAATCACATCTTTTGGGACACTAAATAGATAATGATACTTCACGACACAATTCAAAATAATTAAAAAATAATAGATGTGTGTTTATGTGTGTGTGTATTTTCCATTCATCAACATTCCCAACTTGACCCTTGTTTAGAGAGGTTATAACCAATCCAAAGAAAATGTGCAGACCTTAAGAGAGGTTAGTGTTGTTTTTGGTAACAAGTGGAATTAAAGGAAATTCTTACACCACAGTTTGCCAATTCAAAGTCATCTTCAAATCTCATGTAATGCCCAGATTCTTAGGCTTCCTTCTAAATGTTTTCATACATTAATCTACTTAGTTATTTCAGGTATTTTAAAATTGTATTCATTCTTTGGTAGGTAAAACATGCTCATGGTACAAAATTCAAAAGGAGCAAAAGGGTAAATAGGGAAAGTAGTTTCCTTCAGACATCTCCCAGACATAACTAGAGTTAGTTACCAGTTTTGTGAACTTCCTTCCAAAGATATTCCGTGCATATTCAAGCTTATATGTTTATAGAGAAACCTTTTTTTCTTGTTTGGGACACTGTGTTTTTTTCCGTATTGCAACCTGTGGCGATCAGAAGGCTCTTTCCAACACGATGACTAAAAGGGCCTCCAAATTTGAGTGTAACTTTTTATGCAAGGGACATACCATATGTCACCAAACCCAAGATAAGAGGTCCCACTAAGAAAACTGTGCAGCCAATTAAACTATGATACTCTCTCAGTTGTAGGATGTATCCTGATTTCAGAGATGTTAAAATGTGGAAAAAGTGTTTTCAGCATCAGTGAAATGTGGTACTTCATGTTCTCATTATTCAGTGCCATCCACACACTGTCATCATTATGGATTTCGTCAATAAAAATGATGACTCTCATAATTTGCATTATGCCTGTCTATTTAATTCAGGAGAGAAAAGTGGCTGTGAATACAGAGCCTTGCACTATCCTTGGCCAGAAAATTTCTATCCTGTTTCAATCTGTGCTGACTTTCCTTGAGGCCTAGTGCATCTCTGTCACCCTGGATCCCCTTCACCATCAGCTTGGGGATCTTTTGCCTTTTTTTTTTTTTTTTTTAACTGTGCTGCATCTCTTATGTGTTGGGTTTCATGTATGCTCTTTGTTGATTTATATCCTTGTTATGGTGGAGCACATCCTCAAGTAGATTCTTCAGAGTTAGATGGAAAGTTAACCTTTAGAGATTTTGCATTTCTGAAAATGTCTTCATCCTGCTTTCCCATCTGATTGATGATTTGGCTAAATATAGAATTCTAGGTTGAGAATCATTTTTGTTAAGATTTTGAAAGATTGCTTCCAGTGTTCAGTGTTGCTGTTGAGGAATCTGAAGCCATTCTGATTCCTGGTTCTTCCACTGTAAAACTATTTTGCTCTCCAGAAGATTTCACAATCTTATCTTTGAAATCCCGTTCTGAATTTTTATAGGGATATGTGCTGGGTTAGGCCTATTTTTGGTCATTGTGTGGGATTCCTGGTGGGCTCTTTGAATCTGGAAACACATATTCTTTGTTGTGGGAATTTTTCAGAATTATGTTATTGATTTTCTCCTTTTTAGTTTTCTGTTCTCACTTTTTTGAACTTTTGTTATTCAGATGTTGGATTTCTTGGTCCTCTAAATTTCTTGCATTTCCTCTCCTGTATTCCTTCTGATTGTATTACTGTCTTATATTTCAGAAGATTCCTCAATTTCGTCTTCTAATCCTTCTGCTTTTGCGCTGATGTTTTTAGTTTTCAAGAGCTTCATTTTTTGGTTTTGTGAATATTCCTTTTTTATTTCATCTTGTTCTTATTTTGCATGTCAATTATTTTCTCTTGTCTCTTGAAGGATACTTATTTAATAGCTTTATGGAAGTATAATTTATGTACAACAATTTGTACATATTTAAAGCATAACATTTGATAAGCTTTGACATATTTTACCTGGGAAGTTGTCACCTCGGTCAGTCTAATGAACATATCTATCATTTCCAGATGTTTCCTCTTGCCTCCTTGTAATCTATCTACTCTTTCCACTCCTTCCCACCCTCATTAACCATACTGATCTGTTTTCTGCCAGTGCAGATTAGTTTACATTTTCACAATTTTATATAAATGTGATCATACCATGGGTACTCCCTTTTGTCTGGCTTCTTTAAGTATAATTACTCTGAGATTCATCCATGTTCTTGTGTGTATCAGTAATTCATTCTTTTTTATATCTAAGTAATAGCTCATTGCTTAGATACACCACAACATATTTATCCATCACTTATGGCTGGATATGTGCCTTGTTTCCACTTTTTGGCTTTTACAAATAAAGCTGCAATGAACATTCATGCAGAAGTCTTTATAAGGACATATGCTTTTATTTCTTTTGGGTAAATGCATAAGTGTGGGATGGGGGAGTCACATAGTAGATATATGTTTAAGTTTTTAAGAACCTGCCAAACTATTTTCCGAAGTGGTTGTACCATTTTACATTCCCACCAGCAATGGATAAGAGTTCCAGTTTCCCCACATTTAATACTTAGTATGGTCAGTATTATTAATTTTGACCATTTTTATAGGTGTATAGTGGTAACTCATTGTGGTTTTAGTTTGCAGTTCTTTAGTGACTACTGATGTTGAGATCTTTTTGTGTGCTTATTTGCCATCTGTATACCTTCTTTGGTGGAGTATCTGCTCAAATATTTTGCTCATTTAAAAAAATTGAGTTGTTTTCTTATTATGGAGTTTTATGAGCTCTTTACTCTGGATACAAGTCTTTATCAGATACATATTTTTTCTCAGTCAGTGACTTCTCCTTGTTTAATGGTTTTTTTTTACAAGCAAAAGAACAGAAGTTTTAACTTTGATGAAGTCCTGTTCATCAATTTTTTTTCCTTTATGGATGGTGCTTTGGTGTCCTATCTAAGAAACCTCCTCCTAAGCCAAGGTCACAAAGATTTTCTTCTAGAAGTTTTAGAATTTTAGGTTTTTTGTTTAAATCTATGATCCATTTTGAGTTAATTTCTGTGTATGGTGAGAGGAATGTACTAGAGTTTGTTGTTTTTTTTTTTTCCATATGGATAGCCAGTTGTTCTGGTACCATTTGTTGAGAGGACTGTGCTTTCTCTGCTCAACTGCTTTTGCTTCTTTGTCAAAATCAGTTGTCAATATATGTGTAGGTCTAATTCTGGACTCTTTATTCCATTGGTCTATTTGTTTATTTCTACACAAGTATCACACTGTTTTGATTACTATACCTTATAATAGTCTTGAAATCAGGTAGGGTTAGCAATCCAACTTTGTTCTTCTTTTTCAGAGGTTTTTTTGTTGTTGTTGATTTAGGTTCCTTTCATTTCCATATGCGTTCTAGAATCAGCTTATCAATTTTTACCAAAAAACTTGCTGGAATTTTGATTGGAATTGTGCTAATTCCATAGACTAGTTTGGAGAATTGAAATCATAAAAATACTGAGCTTGTGACCTGGGAATGTGGTCATCTTATTTGTGTAGGTCTTTAAAGTTTTTTTCTCAACAATGTTTTATAGTTTTCAATGTATAAGTCTTGCATATCTTTTAACAGATTGAACCTTAAGTATTTCATATATTTTGATGAATTGTGAATAGTATTTTTAAAAATTTCAATTTCTGATTATTGCTATCATATAGAAATAGGATTGATTTTTGTATGTTAACATTCTGTCATGCAACCTTACTAAACTTACATATTAATTCTAGTAGCTTTTTTAAAAGACTTGACCTGGTTATCTCCATAGACAAACTTGTCTTCTGGGAATAAAATCAATTTTACTTCTTAGTTTCCAACCTGGATGCCATTTATTTATTTTTCTTGCCTGATTGCACTGGATAGAACCTCTAGTAAATATTGAATAGAAGTGGTAAGGAAGGGATCCTTGTGTCATTCCTGATTTATCTTTCACCATTAAGTGTGATGCTGGTGTAGGGTTTTTTGGAGTTGCGTTTCATCAAGTTGAGGAAATTCCCTTCAGTTACTAGTTTGCTGAAATTAAAAAAATCAAAAATGAATGTTGGACTTTGTCTTTTTTTCTGTATCTGTTGAGTTCGTTATATGATTTTCCTTCTTTATTTTGTTAATATGGCAGATCACATTGATTTTTTTGAATGTTAAACCAGCCTTGCATTCTGGGGCTAAATGCCACTTGGTCAGGATGTACATTCCTTTTTATATATTGTTGGATTTTATTTGTTAAACTTGTTTGTAGAACTTTTGCATTTATTTGTATAATAGATATTTGTTTGTAGTTAGTATTCTTATAATATCTTGAATTTTTGGTGGCAAGATAGTGTTGCTCTCATATAATGAATTGGGAAGTATTATGTTCTCTTCAGTTTTCTAGAAGAGTTTTTGTAGTTGTTTTTTTTGTGTTTGTGTGAATGGTGTAATTCACCAGTGAAGTTTTCCTTGTGGAAAGACTTTTAAGCTACAAATTCAGTTTCTTTAATAAATTAGGGCTGTTCAGGTTATCTATTTAGACTCTTGAGTGAGCCCTGTCTTTGTGTCACTCTAGAAATTTATTCATTTCATGTAAGTTGTCAAATTTATTGGCCAAAAGCATAATATCCCCTGATTCTTCTTTTAGTATTTTCTTTTTTGTTTTTTTTTAATTTATTTTTTATTATTATACTTTAAGTTTTAGGGTACATGTGCACAATGTGCAGGTTAGTTACTTATGTATACATGTGACATGCTGGTGTGCTGCACCCACTAACTCGTTATCTAGCATTAGGTATATCTCCCAATGCTATCCCTCCCCCCTCCCCCCACCCCACCACAGTCCCCAGAGTGTGATGTTCCCCTTCCTGTGTCCATGTGTTCTCATTGTTCAATTCCCACCTATGAGTGAGAATATGCGGTGTTTGGTTTTTCGTTCTTGTGATAGTTTACTGAGAATGATGATTTCCAATTTCATCCATGTCCCTACAAAGGACATGAACTCATCATTTTTTATGGCTGCATAGTATTCCATGGCGTATATGTGCCACATTTTCTTAATCCAGTCTATCATTGCTGGACATTTGGGTTGGTTCCAAGTCTTTGCTATTGTGAATAATGCCGCAATAAACATACGTGTGCATGTGTCTTTATAGCAGCATGATTTATAGTTCTTTGGGTATATACCCAGTAATGGGATGGCTGGGTCAAATGGTATTTCTAGTTCTAGATCCCTGAGGAATCGCCACACTGACTTCCACTATGGTTGAACTAGCTTACAGTCCCACCAACAGTGTAAAAGTGTTCCTATTTCTCCACATCCTCTCCAGCACCTGTTGTTTCCTGACTTTTTAATGATTGCCATTCTAACTGGTGTGAGATGGTATCTCATTGTGGTTTTGATTTGCATTTCTCTGATGGCCAGTGATGGTGAGCATTTTTTCATGTGTTTTTTGGCTGCATAAATGTCTTCTTTTGAGAAGTGTCTGTTCATGTCCTTCGCCCACTTTTTGATGGGGTTGTTTGTTTTTCTCTTGTAAATTTGTTTGAGTTCATTGTAGATTCTGGATATTAGCCCTTTGTCAGATGAGTAGGTTGCGAAAATTTTCTCCCATTTTGTGGGTTGCCTGTTCACTCTGATGGTAGTTTCTTTTGCTGTGCAGAAGCTCTTTAGTTTAATTAGATCCCATTTGTCAATTTTGGCTTTTGTTGCCATTGCTTTTGGTGTTTTAGACATGAAGTCCTTGCCCATGCCTATGTCCTGAATGGTAATGCTTAGGTTTTCTTCTAGGGTTTTTATGGTTTTAGGTCTAACGTTTAAGTCTTTAATCCATCTTGAATTGATTTTTGTATAAGGTGTAAGGAAGGGATCCAGTTTCAGCTTTCTACATATGGCTAGCCAGTTTTCCCAGCACCATTTATTAAATAAGGAATCCTTTCCCCATTGCTTGTTTTTCTCAGGTTTGTCAAAGATCAGATAGTTGTAGATATGCAGCGTTATTTCTGAGGGCTCTGTTCTGTACCATTGATCTATATCTCTGTTATGGTACCAGTACCATACTGTTTTGGTTACTGTAGCCTTGTAGTATAGTTTGAAGTCAGGTAGCGTGATGCCTCCAGCTTTGTTCTGTTGGCTTAGGATTGACTTGGCGATGCGGGCTCTTTTTTGGTTCCATATGAACTTTAAAGTAGTTTTTTCCAATTCTGTGAAGAAAGGCATTGGTAGCTTGATGGGGATGACATTGAATCTGTAAATTACCTTGGGCAGTATAGCCATTTTCACGATATTGATTCTTCCCACCCATGAGCATGGAATGTTCTTCCATTTGTTTGTATCTTCTTTTATTTCATTGAGCAGTGGTTTGTAGTTCTCCTTGAAGAGGTCCTTCACATCCCTTGTAAGGTGGATTCCTAGGTATTTTATTCTCTTTGAAGCAATTGTGAATGGGAGTTCACTCATGATTTGGCTCTCTGTTTGTCTGTTATTGGTGTATAAGAATGCTTGTGATTTTTGTACATTGATTTTGTATCCTGAGACTTTGCTGAAGTTGCTTATCAGCTTAAGGAGATTTTGGGCTGAGACAATGGGGTTTCTAGATATACAATCATGTTGTCTGCAAACAGGGACAATATGACTTCCTCTTTTCCTAATTGAATACCCTTTATTTCCTTCTCCTGCCTAATTGCCCTGGCCAGAACTGCCAACACTGTGTTGAATAGGAGTGGTGAGAGAGGGCATCCCTGTCTTGTGCCAGTTTTCAAAGGGAATGCTTCCAGTTTTTGCCCATTCAGTATGATATTGGCTGTGGGTTTGTCATAGATAGCTCTTATTATTTTGAGATACGTCCCATCAATACCTAATTTATTGAGAGTTTTTAGCATGAAGCGTTGTTGAATTTTCTCAAAGGCCTTTTCTGCATCTATTGAGATAATCATGTGGTTTTTGTCTTTGGTTCTGTTTATATGCTGGATTACATTTATTGATTTGTGTATATTGAACCAGCCTTGCATCCCAGAGATGAAGCCCACTTCATCATGGTGGATAAGCTTTTTGATGTGCTGCTGGATTTGTTTTGCCAGTATTTTATTGAGGATTTTTGCATCAATGTTCATCAAGGATATTGGTCTAAAATTCTCTTTTTTGGTTGTGTCTCTGCCCAGCTTTGGTATCAGGATGATGCTGGCCTCATAAAATGAGTTAGGGAGGATTCCCTCTTTTTCTATTGATTGGAATAGTTTCAGAAGGAATGGTACCAGTTCCTCCTTGTACCTCTGGTAGAATTCGGCTGTGAATCCATATGGTCCTGTACTCTTTTTGGTTGGTAAGCTATTGATTATTGCCACAATTTCAGCTCCTGTTATTGGTCTATTCAGAGATTCAACTTCTTCCTGGTTTAGTCTTGGGAGAGTGTATGTGTCGAGGAATTTATCCATTTCTTCTAGATTTTCTAGTTTATTTGCGTAGAGGTGTTTGTAGTATTCTCTGATGGTAGTTTGTATTTCTGTGGGATCGGTGGTGATATCCCCTTTATCATTTTTTATTGCATCTATTTGATTCTTCTCTCTTTTTTTCTTTATTAGTCTTGCTAGCAGTCTATCAATTTTGTTGATCCTTTCAAAAAACCAGCTCCTGGATTCATTAATTTTTTGAAGGGTTTTTTTGTGTCTCTATTTCCTTCAGTTCTGCTCTGATTTTAGTTATTTCTTGCCTTCTGCTAGCTTTTGAATGTGTTTGCTCTTGCTTTTCTAGTTCTTTTAATTGTGATGTTAGGGTGTCAATTTTGGATCTTTCCTGCTTTCTCTTGTGGGCATTTAGTGCTATAAATTTCCCTCTACACACTGCTTTGAATGTGTCCCAGAGATTCTGGTATGTTGTGTCTTTGTTCTCGTTGGTTTCAAAGAACATCTTTATTTCTGCCTTCATTTCGTTATGCACCCCATAGTCATTGAGGAGCAGGTTGTTCAGTTTCCATGTAGTTGAGCGTTTTTGAGTGAGTTTCTTAATCCTGAGTTCTAGTTTGATTGCACTGTGGTCTGAGAGATAGTTTGTTATAATTTCTGTTCTTTTACATTTGCCGAGGAGAGCTTTACTTCCAAGTATGTGGTCAATTTTGGAATAGGTGTGGTGTGGTGCTGAAAAAATGTATATTCTGTTGATTTGGGGTGGAGATTTCTGTAGATGTCTATTAGGTCTGCTTGGTGCAGAGCTGAGTTCAATTCCTGGGTATCCTTGTTGACTTTCTGTCTCGTTGATCTGTCTAATGTTGACAGTGGGGGGTTAAAGTCTCCCATTATTACTGTGTGGGAGTCTAAGTCTCTTTGTAGGTCACTCAGGACTTGCTTTATGAATCTGGGTGCTCCTGTATTGGGTGCATATATATTTAGGATAGTTAGCTCTTCTTGTTGAATCGATCCCTTTACCATTATGTAATGGCCTTCTTTGTCTCTTTTGATCTTTGTTGGTTTAAAGTCTGTTTTATCAGAGACTAGGATTGCAACCCCTGCTTTTTTTTGTTTTCCATTTGCTTGGTAGATCTTCCTCCATCCTTTTATGTTGAGCCTATGTGTGTCTCTGCACGTGAAATGAGTTTCCTGAATAGAACACACTGAAGGGTCTTAACTCTTTATCCAATTTGCCAGTCTGTGTCTTTTAATTGGAGCATTTAGTCCATTTACATTTAAAGTTAATATTGTTATGTGTGAATTTGAACCTGTCATTATGATGTTAGCTGGTTATTTTGCTCAGTAGTTGATGCAGTTTCTTCCTAGTCTCGATGGTCTTTACATTTTGGCATGATTTTGCAGTGGCTGGTACTGGTTGTTCCTTTCCATGTTTAGTGCTTCCTTCAGGAGCTCTTTTAGGGCAGGCCTGGTGGTGACAAAATCTCTCAGCATTTGCTTGTCTGTAAAGTATTTTATTTCTCCTTCACTTATGAAGCTTAGTTTGGCTGGATATGAAATTCTGGGTTGAAAATTCTTTTCTTTAAGAATGTTGAATATTGGCCCCCACTCTCTTCTGGCTTGTAGAGTTTCTGCCGAGAGATCCGCTGTTAGTCTGATGGGCTTCCCTTTGTGGGTAACCCGGCCTTTCTCTCTGGCTGCCCTTAACATTTTTTCCTTCATTTCAACTTTGGTGAATCTGACAATTATGTGTCTTGGAGTTGCTCTTCTTGAGGAGTATCTTTGTGGCGTTCTTTGTATTTCCTGAATCTGAATGTTGGCCTGCCTTGCTAGATTGGGGAAGTTCTCCTGGATAATATCCTGCAGAGTGTTTTCCAACTTGGTTCCATTCTCCCTGTCACTTCCAGGTACACCAGTCAGATGTAGATTTGATCTTTTCACATAGCCCCGTATTTCTTGGAGGCTTTGTTTGTTTCTTTTTATTCTTTTTTCTCTAAACTTCGCTTCTCACTTGATTTCATTCATTTCATCTTCCATCGCTGATACCCTTTCTTCCAGTTGATCGCATCGGCTCCTGAGGCTTCTGCATTCTTCACGTAGTTCTCGAGCTTTGGCTTTCAGCTCCATCAGCTCCTTTAAGCACTTCTCTGTATTGGTTATTCTAGTTATACATTCGTCTAAATTTTTTTCAACGTTTTCAACTTCTTTGCCTTTGGTTTGAATTTCCTCCTGTAGCTCATAGTTTGATTGTCTGAAGCCTTCTTCTCTCAACTCATCAAAGTCATTCTCCATCCAGCTTTGTTCCATTGCTGGTGAGGAACTACCATCCTTTGGAGGAGGAGAGGTGCTTTGCTTTTTAGAGTTTCCAGTTTTTCTGCTCTGTTTTTTCCCCATCTTTGTGGTTTTATCTACTTTTGGTCTTTGATGATGGTGATGTGCAGATGGGTTTTTGGTGTGGATGTCCTTTCTGTTTGTTAGTTTTCCTTCTAACAGACAGGACCCTCAGCTGCAAGTCTGTTGGAGTACCTGGCCGTGTGAGGTGTTAGTCTGCCCCTGCTGGGGGGTGCCTCTCAGTTAGGCTGCTCGGGGGTCAGGGGTCAGGGACCCACTTGAGGAGGCAGTCTGCCCATTCTCAGATCTCCAGCTGCGTGCTGGGAGAACCACTGCTCTCTTCAAAGCTGTCAGACAGGGACATTTAAGTCTGCAGAGGTTACTGCTGTCTTTTTGTTTGTCTGTGCTCTTCCCCCAGAGGTGGAGCCTACAGAGGCAGGCAGGCCTCCTTGAGCTGTGGTGGGCTCCACCCAGTTCCAGCTTCCTGGCTGCTTTGTTTACCTAAGCAAGCCTGGGCAATGGCGGGCACCCCTCCCCCAGCCTGGGTTCCGCCTTGCAGTTTGTTCTCAGACTGCTGTGCTAGCAATCAGCGAGACTCCGTGGGCATCGGACCCTCTGAGCCAGGTGCAGGATATAATCTCCTGGTGCGCCGTTTTTTAAGCCCCTTGGAAAAGCGCAGTATTAGGGTGGGAGTGACCCGATTTTCCAGGTGCTGTCTGTCACCCCTTTCTTTGACTAGGAAAGGGAACTCCCTGACCCCTTGCGCTTCCCGAGTGAGGCAATGCCTCGCCCTGCTTCGGCTCGGGCACGGTGCGTGCACCCAGTGACCTGTGCCCACTGTCTGGCACTCCCTAGTGAGATGAACCCGGTACCTCAGATGGAAATGCAGAAATCACCCGTCTTCTGCGTCGCTCACGCTGGGAGCTGTAGACTGGAGCTGTTCCTATTCGGCCATCTTGGCTCCCAGAACTTTTTTTTTCTTTTTGAGATGGTCTTGTTCTGTTGCCCAGGCACAGTCATGGCTCACTGCAGCCTCTAACTCCTGGGCTCAAGCAATCCTCCCACGTCAGTCTCTTGGGTAGCTGGGACTGTAGGCACATACCACCATGCCTAGCTAATTTTTAAATTTTTTGTAGAGTCAGCATCTCATTATGTGCCCAGGCTGGTCTTGAACTCCTGGGCTCAAGTGATCCTCCTGCCTAAGCCTCCAAAGTGTTGGGATTATAGGCATGAGCCACCATGCTTAGCTGTTTGTTTGTTTGTTTGTTTTGTGGTTGTTGTTGTTGTTGCTATTGATACTTCCTTACTTTCTGGCACTGCAGGATGCTCCAGGCTCATTTTGTATATTCTGTGTTTCAACCCTAGAGTCAAACATTTTTCTAAGAAGCCCTTGCTCCTTTTATTGGAGAATGATATTAGAACCAAGATCTGTATGCTAGGTATTATTCATCTCTTTCTTTGTGTTTAGGCTAACAAATAGTTGCAGTTTAATGAAGAAAGATGCCTTGGCTGATTTTTCATTCAGTAAATATGTATTGAATGTCAAGCTTTGTACTTGGGATTACATTTTTAATTGTTTAAAACTTGCTCTAAATAGAACTTCAGTTTTAAAATACATAGCAATTAGAAATTCGTTCATAATTCAATGTTATTTTAGTAAAATGTTATAGTAAATTAGAGTAGGATTTATACAGTTATTGTTTGTTGTGCCAAAATCAGTGTCTTTGTTTTATGAAGTCTTTCATTTCATTGTTGGTTTTAAAAACAAATGCTTCTTATTGGGAGAAAACCTATGGATGAATATTGATTTGAGTTATAAAATGTTCCTCAAATCCCTTTGCAACATGTATGTGGAAAATTTTAAACGTAGACAAAAATAGAATCTTATATGGAACTCCTATGAACCCATCATCCCGCCTCAACTGTTTGAACTCATGAGCAATCTTATTTCATCAAACCTGACATTCTTTTCTGGATTAGCAAATTATTTTTGAACTTAAAATAGATGTCACTGTCTTTTTGTGACTCAGACATACATAATGGAGGAAGCTTAAATAAATTCTAAGGAACACTTAACAGTTGGCCTTTTTAAGAGCAGGTGAGTGACTAAGTGTCATCCCACTTCAGAAAATGAAAACTTCATGCCCCAGTGTCTTAGAAGCTGTGGGTTGAATGGCACCAAGAATATTTGTAACAAGTGAGAATTTGAAAAAAATGGGAATTCCCTCATCTGGGTCGTAGAATTCAGATTCCAGTCCTCTTGAATAGCGGGGAGCATGCTTGTCGCTAAAGCGCGTTACTCACACTGTGGTTGGCTGGCTTTCAGGAGCAAAATATGCCAAGTGTTTTTTCATTTCAGTCCGGGTTATGGTTTCTCAGGTCAGTCAAACAGAATTTCTTGTGGACTGCTGGAACTTCTGCATGTAGCTTAGGCCACAGCAACTAAGCGCAGTTCTTGGACATGAAAGTAAGAATTTGAAATATGTGGACTGAGATTCGTAGACTGTAGGATGAGATTTGTAAACTCAGTTATCCAATGAATGTTTCATGAGCACCCACTGTGGGCCAGGAGCTATGCTGGGGACACAGCAGTGAACAGGAGAGATATAGAGCCAGCTACATGGGGCTTGCAGTCTAGGGGTAGAAGTGGATCGTCACCATGAATCCCACAAATCGCTAATTACCTTGTAATAAGTGTTGTAAAGGGATAGAAAAGAGTGCTCAAATATGCGGGTCTCCAATTTTATCTAAGATGTCAGGGGTATCAGGGAAGATGCTCCAAGGAAGTGACATTAAACTAGGACTGAAGTGATGAATAGATGTTGGCGAGGCAAATTGTGTGTGGGTATGTGTGTGTGTGTGTATGTGTATGTGTTGCACAGGTGTATGGGAGTTGAGAGTGTTTCAGTGAAAGGGAACAATGCCCACCAAGGCTCTGCAGTGGGAAAGAACAGAACATGTCCTTGGAACCGATAGAAGGTGGCTCAGTTGAAGTGTGGTCCAGGAGTGGGGCAGGCAGGTGGCATCTAGACCATGCTTAACTCAGTAGACTGCTCAGAAGTCTGGATTTCATTCTTAGTTCAGTGGGAAACCACCAAAGGGTTTAGGACACGATCTTACTGAGTTGGCTTTACAGTTTAAAAGATTCCCCTGGCCACCCTATGAAGAGCACATTGGCCATGGGTCAAGACTGTAGACAAGAAGACCATGTGGGAAGCTGCCACAAAGGTCTGGGTGAGAGGTTTGGTGACTTGGTGATGCAGAGAAGTGGATGGATCTGAGATGTGATTCACAGTGTTAGTGTCATGCCTTTCAAACTTTCTTGACTGTGAACTATGGAAAGAAATCTATGTTGTATCATGGGCCTATTACACAAACGCATGTGTATATATGTATGTGAAACAAAGCCTTCATAAAACAATATTACAGGCAAGACACACTGATATAGTTCATGCCAGGTCATGAAGTGCCACATGTGTGTCATGAAGTGCCACATGTGTGTCATGTGTGTGTTATGTGCTTGAGGTGGGTGGAGAGTGTTAGGGATCTTCATGAACTATGACAAGGAGTCAGGATCTTCATGCTGCAGGGAATAGAAGAGCTCCAGAGTTTTACAGATTTTTTCTTTGAGAGAGAGGACCTTAATGGCATAGAAAAAAGAGCCACCTGATAGCAATGCTAAGACAGAAATAATTTCTCTAGATCCTTCTACTCCATTTCTTCCTCCTCCTCCTCTTCCTCTTCCCATCTTCCTCTCTCTCTTCTCCTTTCTTTCCTCTTCCTCTTTCTCCTCCTCCTCTTCCTCTTTCTCCTCATCTTCTTCCTCTTTCTCCCCCTCCTCTTCCTCTTTCTTCTCCTCTTCCTTCCCCTCCTCCTCTCCTCTTCCTCTTTCTCTCCTCCTCCTCTTCTTCTTTCTCTTCTTTTTTCATCTCCTCTTTCTTTCTTCTCCTTTCTCTTCCTCTTCTTTTTCCTTCCTCTCCTCTTTTCCTCCTCTTCCTTCTCTCTTCCTCTTCATCTTCTTTCTCTTCCTCCTCCCCTCTTCCTCTTTCTCTTCTTGCTTCTTCCTCTTTTTCTCCTTGCTTCTTCCTCTTTCTCTCCCTCCTCGTTCTCCCCCTTTTTCTCCTCTTCCTCTTCTTCTCCACTCCTCCTCCTTCCCCCCATTTCTCCTCTTCTTCCTTCTCCCTTCCTCTTCCTCCTCTTTCTCCTCTTCCTCACTCTCCTCTGTTTCTTCTTCTTCAGCAGGAATTGGCAGACTTTTTCTACCAAGGCCAGAGAGTAAATATTTTCAATTTTTCAGGTCATTTGGTCTCTGTCACCACTACTCATGTTCTGCAGTTTTGAAAGTAGCTATAGAAGTATGTAAACAAATGGCACAGCTGTGTTATCAATAAAACTTTATTTACTGTAACAGCTGGTCGGCTGGATGCAGCTTGTAGGCTATGGTTTGCTGACTTCATCCTAAGGAACATGGGGGACTATCCTGTGGAATCAGTATCTCATTGGGATAAGATCAGTGTGCTGGGGCATGGGGTCAGTCTCACCTGGGCTGTGGTGGCTCTTGGGTGAGGCTGACACTTGGAGAGTTTGCATTTGGGGAACCTGGAGTTTAGAAGCCGGAATTAGGGTTCTTACTTAGAAACATCCCAGCTTGCACCTCAGATTCAGCCACAGACAGAATGCAAACTGTAAATTGAATGTTCATCTCAGCTCCTCAGCGCTGCAAGGCCGAAGCTGGACTTGATGCCAAGCTAGGGTTTACTTAATACAACCCTTCTGGGCACAGCTCCCTGTGTAGGAGCCATACATAGGTGAATGCAGCCTTTGTGCCAGGAGGAAAATCTCCTGAGAGGAGGTGCCTTGAGATGGCTTCTTGGGGCGGCTTTTCCTCTCTCCAGGAATTCCTGGGCCTATAGACCACACATCTAAGTGCGCTTGGAAGCAAATGTCTAGCCCAGGGAGGTGCCTGTGGTGGGTACATAGTGCACAGGGACTGTAGAAAGCGCCCTGCCGAGTGTGGCAGTTCAGAGGCTTCACCCTGCAGCAGAAAAGGGTCATGGCCCCATGGCCCCTCTGTGTCTTCTTCTTCTGCTCTGCTTGTGGAAATCCTCCTTGCCCTCTAAGGGCCAAGTCCCGAGTCTTCTCCTCTATGGGGACTGAATCCTCCAGCCAAGAATAATTTTCCCTCCTGTGAACTCAACCATTTGTATGTTGGAAGCTTAGGGCACCAGGTATGCTCATGAGTAGGGCCCTAGTCTGTCTCCTGGCATGGATTATAAAATTGAAGAGTGCATGGACTGTGGTTCATCCATCCTTGAATTCCAGCTCCTAGCCCTGTACAAAGAAGGAACACAGTATCTTGGAGAGTCAGTGTGGTGTTTTGAAAAGGGCCTGATTTTCGGATGTCTGTCAGTTTCTTCCTCTGTAACCTTGGGCAACTTTGACTTTTTGGATCCTCAGTTTTCTAATCTGTAAAATAGGCCTAAGAAAACTAGGCTTAGGTATGTTCTGACAATTACAGATACAATATACATGCAGCTTGTGTGCCCATTCCATTGTTGATGACTTTGCCCTTGTTGGCTCGATAAGGTATCTCATCCAGAGGAGCTGGGAAGTGTTTGGGAGATCAGGGTGAGTTCCTGGGTAAATTCTCAGGACTCAGCAGTGTGTTTGCTTTCATTGACTCTAAGACACTACAGATTATAAGATGCTCTGTTATTTTATGTACCTCTGAATAATAGAATCACCTAGTGAGCTTTCACATGTCTTGGTGCCCAGCCCTGCTCCAGATCAATAACATCAGTAATTTGGGGGGTGGACATTGGTTTTTTCATTCACTTATTTATTCATTTTATTCATTTTCTTCTTTTTTTAAAATCAGTATTTAAAAACCTCTTTGGGTGATTCTATTTTGCAGCCAAGATTAAGAATCATTGTACTTTTAAAAGAAACACCTCTATTATATGATGACTCAATGCTTCCTTATCACTGGGAATTTTTATTTTAATTTGTTTATAGAGCCCTTTTAGACATTCTATCAGCTCCTGAGGGGTCCATAACCACTTCTTCCTCAAAGAAGGGTTTCCTGAGAATTCTGTAACAGCTAACGGACACCAGAACTGGGTAGTGGCTAGGACCTCTTCGTCGCTGTGCCTGAAATACAGTCCCTGAATTTGCAGCCCAGCAGGTTCAGTGAGTCTGGGGAGAGGTGGACAGGGCAAAGGAACTGTGGGGACTGCATGGCACCAAGAGAAGGATGGGGATGGTCACCGGGGAGGGGACAGAGCAGCTGTATCTTCCGTCTTCACTGTGGTCGCTGCTCAGCTTCAGTCCTGGAGAAGCTGAAGGGTGGTCGAGATGGGCCATTGTTAGGCATGCTTGATTTCAATCCTGATTACAGAGATGATAAAATGGGAAACTGTGCATATTTTAGAATCAGTGGAATATGGTGGATCACGTGCTAGATATAAACCTGCTTAGAAGAAAGTGGTCACCAGCAGCTTGGCTTTGCAAAGGATGACTGGGCTCCTGCAGACAAGGCAGAACCCAGAGCTCAAGAAGCAGTTTGGAGAGTCATGATCGCCACTCTCCCAAATAGTCACTGTTGGAACGACTTCCCCATCTGATACTATTTTGCTGCCCAAACCTGCTCATGCCTTGGAAAAGAAGCTTGTGAATCAGGGATGATTTTGAATCCAGGCCCCAGCGTGTGTTTGCTACATGACTTCAGGCAAACCCTTTAATTTTTCTGAGCCTCGGTTTTCTTAGCTATCAAATGGGAATGAGTCACCACCTCAGAGGACTGTTGTGAGGATTAAATAAATTACTGCAAGTAAAATATCTAACGTGTGCAGACAGCAAACAACTAGCACGTGACAGTGATTAGTTTCTTAGCGCTCTTATTCTGTCATTGGTTGTTCTTAGTAGCACTGGGATTTTTGTACTTCTTGTTTTGGTCAAGAACTGGGGGCACTGAGAAGGAAGCCCCTAACTGCTGGGGAGGAGCTGACATTTTCCTGGGGTCTTGGCGAAAATGTGTTTACTGCACTTAGGGTCTCTCCAGGATGAGCTCATTATTTTCTCTCTGTAGCCACTTCCTTATAATGAAATGATATGGGTTCTTTCTGGTTATTTTAGTCTTTTCCCTTATTTAAGATAAGTTACCCCACTTGTGACTCTAAAGAAAGCCTTTCAGCAACCACACATGCTCAATTTCTGAAGCGGACGGCTCTCAGGGTTTATTTTTAAACCAGAAACAACATTACAAGTGGTAGCAGGATTCCCAGGCCAGCCTACTGAAATCTTCACTCACTAATGTGGCTGAATGAAAGTAATAATAAGTGGCATTATCAGCTGCTGCCTACGCTCATTTATACATTGGTCCAAGAGGAAAATATACCCTGAATCCCAGGAAGAAATGCCAGGGACATGTTTTCCCAGCAGCAACATCTTGTTTCAGAAGCCACGTTGAAGGGATTAATGGGGGTGGATACTCCTGAGCAAAATACCCTCAACTTTTAAAGAGTTGTCAGCAGAGAACAGTGTCCTTGCTCTGTAGACGAGCATACCCTCCTTTCTAGAGTATTTCCTGTTGGAGTCAAATGACACTGATGACAAGGTTTGTCAGAGGCATTTGTGAGAATAGGTTGTTTTTGCTCTACCTGGTCGTTGGATACTACATGGTGACCGTTCACAATCATGGCAGGGATTGACATCAAATCTGCGTGGCAAAACCCAGTGCCTAGTTTTTGTCTCTTTGCTTCCTTGATGTTCTGGCATTTAGAGTGCCGATGACTATAGGTGCTTTCCAGGATTCAGCATGGAATCCAGGCATGTCCACAGAGAGGGGAGTCATGAGGGGAACTGGAAGAAGGGCCCTCTGAGCAAGTGTTCCCCTCCTGGATCTGTGTGGATATTGTGTAGTTTCAGGGCCCGAGAGATGGCTCAAATTCTTATGTTCCCACTTTCATTCTCTACTTGCCCATTTCTGCCTAAATGTTATTTGCTCCACCACTAAAGGCTGGTGGCTTTACAGTGTCAAGGCATGGGAGAGGGGACACTGTTGGGAAATGACCCAGCCACAGGGAATATCAATGATAGATTTGAATCCCTTCCCAGATGATCAGGGTTTGGGTCCAGAGGAGGGCCTTTGGCCTCTCTCTGCCAGGGGAGGGCCAGGGTTGGACAGCAGGTAGCCAAGGCAGGTCCCAACAATGTCTTTGGTACCCCCTTGGGCTGATTCTGTTGTCATCATCCCTGTGTGGACAGACACGGGCTGTGAACAAGGCACTTCCTGTCTTCATGACTACATAGTGTGAAGCTTGGTGGCGACAGCCTCCTTGTTTCCTGCCATGGTGTCTGGGTTCACAGGAGAGAGGACAAGACATAGGGGTTCAGAATTGGGGTCCTGGGTGGCCTTGTTTTCTCCTGGGCAACCCAAGGTACAGATACTTGTTTGTCTCAATTCTAAGTTGTTGGCTAGGCCCCATGTTTTAGAAGCAGGAACTGCCTGCAGAGCTGAAAATTATCTAGTGATTCTCAAAATTTAGTGCACACAAATGACGAGGGGTCTTGTTAAAATGAACCCCTATTCCTCCATGATGATGCAGAAAATTAAAATGATGAAGATCATGATGATCCTGGCTTGTGTCAAGCCCCTACCCTGTGCTGAGTGCAATCACTTAATACAGCAACTTGTGGGTCATTCGTGTTCCTAGTCCCATTTACAAATGGGGAAACGGAGGCACCGAGCAGTTAGAAGACTTGCTCAAGGCCCACACAGATTCCTGCTCCTAGCCTCTTCCGGGGCCTGGGAATCTTCAGTTTTACAGGTACCTCTGGAGATCCTCAGACTCCAGTTTGAGAAACATTGCCTTTGCATTCACGGGGGTCAGGGACTGTGTCTGTCTTGCTCAGCACTCTATCTCTAGGGCTTTGCATTGGCCAGGCACGTAACAGGTGTTCAATACTTGCTGAAGGTATGAATGAGTAATGTTCGCTTCCAAGGAGTCCCTGGGGAATCTCAGGAGCTGCTGCCCAATTCTCTGGGAGCGTTAAGTCGTCAAGCCCAGTATTCATGCCCTAGTTCTGACAACTTTGGATTTACTGCCAAGAACAATTCTATCTGGTTTCCTGGTTCTGCTCTCTGGATCCCTACATTGTTCCCTGGCTCTAAGTCCTTACCTCCTTAGTGGCCTCCCTGTGTCTCTAGACCCCAGGCCCTCCCCTGCTCTTGTCAGTACCTCTTTTAGGGCCTGGGATTCCGTCTCCAACAGCGGTGTGGCTGCTGGGCAGGATTTCCGGATGCCGCCCTCTGGCCCATTGTTCTGGGTTCTCCATCCCACTATCCACGTGTCTATTGGGACACCACCTACCATCTGCTGCTGTAGCCTTGAGTGTCAGGTTACACTTGCCAGACTGGACTTCCAGCTCCTTCAGCTGTGTTCTTTTTCCATAGTGGCCAATTCTAGCTCCTGAGCCTGGCTGCCATCCAGCTTGCCTTGTCATGGAGCAGTAAGTCAGCTCTGTTTTAATATGGCCAGGTGATGCAGATCTTAGGCATCAGAGTGGGCAGGCTTGGGTTCAACTTTTGGCTCTTAGGGTGAGCACTTTAATTCTCACAGCCTCAGTTTCCACACCTGTAAATTAGGTATGATAGTCCTAACCTCCCCTTCAGTGGGTTGATGTGAGGGTTAAATGGGATTGTGCACATAAGGTAATAGTTCAGTTTTAACTATTATTTGAGTTTGCCATCCATCTTTAAACAAGTAATGAATTTTATTTTAAGATGATTTTGACA
Source organism: Pan paniscus (assembly GCF_029289425.2). Lineage (NCBI taxonomy): Eukaryota > Metazoa > Chordata > Mammalia > Primates > Hominidae > Pan > Pan paniscus. The sequence goes on along the minus strand of NC_073267.2, from coordinate 90,461,819 downwards.
ATGAAGATTTTAGATTAATATTTTATTTCAAATTGGTCCTTCAATTTTGTGTGAAGACAAAACAAAATTCACTTCTCACTCCCTATGCAGCCTGGTATAGCAGAAAGAGCACGGGCTTGGGAGACAGTCTTGGGTTTTGTTCTTGGCTTGGTCATGTGGCCTTTGGACTCTGATTTAACCCTTCTGAACCTCAGTTGCTACATCTGTAAAGTAGAGATAATAACCCCTCCTGGGTTTGTCAGGATGATTGGTAACTGCTTGAGAAAGCACCCAGCGCTAGACAGCAGATGCACATTGAATGTGCCTCACAGCATCCTTGACCTTGCAAGTGGAGAAACTTATTAGAAACAGACATGCCTGCTCAGTGTGCCCTACTTTTGCTTCCACAAACCATGTGGGATAACTGTTCTAGGAACTTTGTCACATTTTGCATGCCAGGGAATTTCTAGCATATGATGGGGAGTCCTCCTGGCTTCAGTATTTGCTTTGCACACATGCAATTAGTTGATCATTTATTTTAATTATTTATTTCCTGTCTGCCTTTTACATATCCTGGCCAACTTCCCAAGGACAGGGGCCTTGTCTGTCCACTTCACTGCTCCATGACCCTAGCAGATCTCATGAATACTTGTTGCCTCCCAGATCATGGAGGAGAGTGGAGAAGGTGTCTGGTTCAGTCTCCAGTTTGTCACAGGGGTTTTCTCTTCATGGTTCCTAAAGAGGTAAAGCAGTCTTCACCCTAGTGGAATCTTGGGAAGAGGACTGGGGGCTGTCATTTGCCCCAGCTCAGGTTACCTCTGTCTCCATCCACCTTCCCTGGTGGCAGTGGCTGTGTTCAGTATGTTGTCTTTGAAGTTTCTTACTTTATTGCCACCAGGATATCCAGCCCCCTGTAGCCGTGTTGCTATCTTTTTGTAAGAATAATAATGATGTAGGAAAGAGAACTGGTGATAATTCAAGATCGTCATAGAGGACATACAAGGCAGTCTAGGACTCTGGGTAGCTCCTGAAGGTGAAGCTACTGGGCCTAAAGTTGAATAGTAAGAATGGCTAGTCACCACACTGTGTGTCAGCAGGGCTGTCTCCATCCATCCATCCATCCAGCCATCCATCCAGCCATTCATTCATCCATCCATCCATTTGTCAACCCAATCATTCATCCATCCATTTATCCATTGAATCATCCATCTATCCATCCATCCATCCAGCCAGCCATCCATCCATCCATCCATCCATCAATTGAATCATCCATTCATCTAATCATCTATCCACTCATCCATCCGCCTATCCATCCATCATGTATCCATTCATCTGTCTATCCATCTGTCCATTCAATCATCCATCCATCCATCCATCCAGTCATCCATCCATCCATACATACATTACATACATCATCTATCCATTCATCCATCTATTCATCCATTCATTCAATCACCCCTCCATTATCATCCATCCAGTCATCTGGTCATCCAGCCATCCATCTATCATCCATCCAGTCATCTGGTCATCCAGTCATCCATCTATCATCCATCCATCGATCCATCCATTATCCATCCATCAATATATCTATCCATTCATTCAATTACCCCTCTGTTATCCATCCAGTCATCTATTCATCCAGTCATCCATCTATCATCCATCCATCCATCCACCCATCTAGCCATTCATCATCTATCCATTGATCCATCTGTCTGTCCATTCATTCAGTCATCCATCCATTATCATCCATTTAGTCGTCTATTCATCAAGTCATCCATTTATCATCCATCCATCCCTCCATCCACCCACCCATTGTTCATCCAGCTATCCATCCATTCATCCATCCATCCATCCATCCATCGACCTACCCATCCACCCATCTATCCATCCACCCACCCACTCATTCATCTACCCAGTCATCCAGTATGTCAGGAGCTGTGGTAAGTCTTGGCATATAGTGTGAGCAAAACCAGACATGTATCCTGCTCTTGTGATACACATTAATCAAGTAGTCCTATAAAGGATGTATAATAATAATGTAAGTACTTCGAAGGAAATAGCATTTAATGAGGAATCTTAGTGTGGGGAGCCACAGAGGAGGCTTCTCTTTGATGAAGTGATATTTGAGCTGAGATAAGAATAAGGAGTGAATAGTCACTGAATTCCTTTTATGTACCAGGCCTTGTTACAATTATTTTTACCTGATTTGCATGGGCTAACTTTTCATCCTTATAATGATCCCATGAAGGAGGAATGATTATCATCCCCATGAGGAACTGAGGCATAAAGAGATTTAGATCTCTGCCCAAGGGCGTAACCACAGGTCAGCGACAGAGCTGGGTTTTGGGCTTAGGAAGTCTGGCTTAGAATCTACTTCTTCTTCCATCTAGGGGTGGGTAGGAGTTAGAGGAAGAGGGATGGGGAATGAAAGGACTTTCCAGGGCACAAGGGCCAAGCACTGAGGTGAGGTTTGGGGCCATGGATGATTCCATAGAGTGGCTGCAGGGCAGAGAGTGAGGAGGAGATGGAAGGTGAAGGGGCAGGAAGTGCAGGTAGATGCCAAACTGTGCAGGGCTTATAGACCATTTTAAGGGTTTTACATGTTCTCATTTGAGCAATGGAGGGTTTTAAACAGGGAGAGGAAGTTGGGGACACAATCAGATTTTCATTATGAAAAAAAAATTCCTCTGGAGGCAATGTGAGAGTGGAGGAAAGGGAGGCCAGAGGGGTGCAGGGATTTTCCTTTGGAGGCTGCTATGAGAGCTGGTGTCCCACAGCAGGGCAGTGCCACTGGAGAACCATGAGTGTCTGTAAATATCTTGGAAAGTGATTCAGGAGGTAAAATTGCAAATCTTGGAAGTGGAGGTGAGGATGAGGGCCCTCTGGTTGTCAGAATGGCTCCTCGCCTTGGATAACTGGATTAGTTGGGGTATTGTTGGTGGTTATGGTCTTCCAGAGCCCTCAATCGTTGTTGACTATGGTGGGATCATGACTCCAGGTCCCACAAGGATTCCTGTATCCTCAGGCCAGTGCCAAGGACACAGAACTGTATCATGTGCTGTGGAGCCCACGTCAGCGCCTGAGCCAGACACAACATTTCTTCCTCTTTGCTGATCTGACCCACATGGCCATTGTTAGATCCATGGCTTGGGTCGAAGTTCTGCTTGTGTACCGTACTGCAGTTACACTTACTTTGATCTCATCTCCAGTTGCTCCTCCAGATGAGTAAGGCATGTCCGCTCACTTGCATGAGCTTAGTTACCCTGTCAGTGTCTGTTGATGTTTCTCTCTGGGGATTCTGTCTCTGATCCTTAGTGACTCCACAGCTCTGGTCATGGTCTGAGGCTTTGACTACATCCTACTTGGGGGGACAGATGGAAACACCTTTTGATCCTGCTCGAGAAATCTGCCTGGCCACTAAAGGAGCTTTGTAAATGCTCACCTTTCATTTGATCTCCAAAAATGGAGCTTTTGGTGAAACACGTTGGTAGCTTATTTTTGGGTAATTTATCCTGTCACTGAGCAACCCTCAGGAGCCTTGGAGCTAGTTGGATTGAGTGTAGAATGCAGAGATATTTCTTGTCAGGGTTCCAGGATGGCATTGATGTAAGGTATGCTGGGATTTTATGGGGTAGGAGCAGAGAAAGTTAGGGTCGGGGATAGGGTCATTGGCTTTATTGAGGTGACCAGAACTTGTGGCAAATTTAGGAAGTCTTATGTCTTGCAGGAGACACAACAACAGATATATAAATAGTGGGTAACCAGCCAGGTGGGCAGCAGCCTCTTGATTTATTTTAAATTTTTTTATTTTTCCCTTTTATTTTTAGTTGACATATAGTAATTGTACATATTTATGGGATACACAGTGATATTTCTATATGTGTATACAATGTACAGCAATCAAATCAGGGTAATTAGCATGTCCTTACCTCAAACATTTATCATTTCTTTGTGTGGGGAACATTCAAAATCTTCTCTTGCAGCTTTTTTTTTTTTCTTGATTTATTGGTGTTAGGTAGTAAGACCCTAAAAAGTATCTGATGGTACAGGAGGAAAGGGCCCCCCAGCTTGCAGTTTAGGGGATACCAGGATGGAAGCTTAGTGTCAAGGGTCAAGCTAAGGGGTCTGGGTTGTGAGACTGGGACAGTGCTTAAATTCCAGTATTCCATTTTATATTTGAATATATAAATGTTCCAAACCACCTATAAATTAGTGGTGTTAAAAAATTTTTAATGCTCACAGGTTTTGAGGGTCAGGAATTTAGATAGGGAACGTGGGAATGGCTTGTTTTTCTTCCACAATGTTCGGCACCTCTGCTGGGAAGACCTGAAGGCTGGCAGCTGACTGGTCTGGAAGCACATTCATTCTGACATCTGCTGTTTGATCCTGGCTCTTGACTGGGGCCTGAGCTATGTTGTCGGTTGGCACACCTGCATGTAGTCTCTCCATGAGGGCTTGCTTGGGTTTCCTCACAGCATGGCTCCTGAGTTCCAAGAATGGGCATCCCAGGAGAGCAGAGTGGAAATGAATGTCACTTTTATGATATAGCCATAGAAGTCACATAGGGTCACTTCCCTATGGCCACGACAGTCTCAAAGGTACACCCAGTTCAAGGGGAGGGGGCATAGACCCTACCAGTTGATGGGAAGCGGAGCAAGGTCACATTATTAGAAGACAGGAGATCTTAATGTGTTCATCTGTGCAAAATACCCACACCAAGCCATAGGATGGTAGAGAAGAGTGTGTTGAGGCCCGTCATCCCCCACTGAGGAATGTTTGATTGAGCTCATCAAAGGTTCAGAGGGACCTTTGGTGCTCTGGGCTAAGCTTTAATGTCCCAATGGAACATCCTGAACAGTAACCTATGGCTGTGGTGACAGTGCATCTGAAAGGCCATTTGATTTAACTAAAAAATGCTACCAGTCTTCTGGAGGTGTGTCTACAAATGGCATGTGACAATCTGATTGAGTCTCTTGAATGATTGCAGACTTCTCCCCCAATGCACTGTTCTCAGAGCCTCTCATAGCTTGTTTTGTAACTTCATCCAGCTACACATTTATCCATGCATTTATCTTTCCAGCCACCTAGCACTTATTAAATGCCTGCAGTGTAGCAGACATTGCACAGGGCATTATGAGCAGGAGGAGAGGTAGAAAAAGCCATAGACTGCAGCAGGTCATGGGCCATACCCTCAAGGAATGCAGTCTCTGAAGGGATATTCTTGTATAAGTAAGCAGGGCTGCTGAGGACCTTGGAACACCTCTTGTCTGCAGCTGAAAACAGTGAGCGAAGCCACAACCTGGACCTGGAGTGCATTTGACTTTGGACATCTGTGTGGCTCTCCTCCTTCCTCTTGTCCCTTCTGTTGGGTACTAGCAGGAAGTCCACATTTGCTATCAAGGAAGCTGGTAGCCCTTTGGGCTGGGCTTTACTAAGCTTGCAACACCCAGGGGATATAAAATTCAGAGCCGGTCATGCATCTTACATACATCAGATGAAAGGAAGCAGATATGTTATGTCTGATGGCATTGGGACACAGTCCTTTTTGCTGACTGCATTGTCTTTAAGCCATGCATTTCCCATTCATCCCAGAGCTGTACACTGTAGCTTAGGGCTGTGTTACCCATAGGCACCTTTTGGGGGCCATTGTGGTTTGGTTTTCCTTTCCAAGCACCTCGCAGAGACCTATGGAGTCCTCCTTCCTTCTGCCTCCAGCCACCCACTTCTCCCACGCGATGGAAGGAGACGCCCCTGCCCCATCCTGCTGCTGGGGTTGGGCTCATTTTTGCCTCATTCACGTCTGAGAGGGTTCAGTTTCTTGCTGTGGTGGTGAGGAAACAGGGAGATGTGAGGCCCAGCCGACATGGAGAGCAGCCAGGGACCAGCAATGTCGTGACACTGACGAATAGACCAGGAGAGACTTGTAAGGGTACACAAAGGACACCAGGCAGGGATAATTTGCCCTGGGGGTCTCATGCATGGTCTCCAGGTGATCAAGTGGCTATGTTTCAGGGACTCTTTGGACATTATTTTAAAACATACACAAATTTAATTGCATTCAGTTAAATCACAGTGAGCAGTGGTTTGGAGATATATATATACACACACACACACATATATATATACACATATATACACACATATATATACACATATATACACACATATATACACACATATATATACACACATATATATGTGTATACACATATATATATACACACGTATATATATGGGTGTCCTTCTCCCCTGTCGGTTGGATAATGGATAATTCAGGGTCCCGTTGACGTCTCTATTCCGCAGTGCCATACTGAGTGTGGTCAGCCAGGGCATTATGCTCTTGCTGGGTACATCAGACAAGGGCCCAGGATTGGGAGTACAGGTGGCAGGAGTGTCCCTTGAAACACTATGCTTCAGATTTACTGAGTATTTATTAATCGCCTCTTAGGGCCAGGTGTGTTGCCTTTTCAAACATTTAATACTTAGAACAACCATTGGAGACAGACTGTTACCCCTACATTTCTGAAGATGAAAGGAAGGCTCAGAGACGTAGAGGAATTTGCTGTGGGTCACACAGCATGTAGCTTAAATTAAAAACCAGAGCTGCCAGGATCCAAACCTTGAGCTCTCTTCCACTTTGCATCCTGCGTGTTCAGAGGAGGAGAAAGCTTTTGCGTATGGGAAATGTCAACTCTTTTATTAACTTCAAGTGTTAATAAAAACAGGACTCTCTGTTAAGCACTCAAAGCAGTCCCCACCTTTGCCCCCTCCCAGGTGTGCATGCAGCCCTCCACAAGCTGTCAACGTCTGGTTCCCTGCCTGGGAGATTGGGCTGACTTGGAGCTTCTGACACAAATGGTTCAAGATACGTACTTTATATTGTTCACAGAATCTATTGGGCGGTTGATTTTGTTAACGTGAAAATGCCCCACTTCTTGTTGGCCATCTGCTTTGTCCAGAAAGTTGTCTTCCTGGTAACAGCGCCGCTTGAAACAAATCCTCCCACCTGGTTTTCACCCAATAACACAGCCTGCGTGCAAGCACTGTCCAGTTTGCCAGTCGCGTAGCACAACCTTTACTTTCCATTGGTATGTTTTGCCCTGCATGTTTGTGAGTTGCAAAGGGACTATTGTTTCCATATTTACAGCAAGCAGCAGGGCTGCAAATTAGTTTTAGTGACAAACCGAAGATTACCAGCTGTAGTTCAGGATTCAGATTTGTACTGTTACAAAAATATGTATTCATGAAACTAAAATTTCAAATTACTTCCTTCACATCTCGAAATAAATACTGTGCTGGGTATATGATATGCAGTGAAGAACTATTTCTGATTTTTAACAAAACCGAAAATTAGCATATTCAAAACACTTCTTGGTGACTTAGCTTTTAAAAAAATTTAAACACAGTTCTCTGTGTGTATGTGTGTGTGTGTGTGTAAGCAGTGTTATAACATTAAGGGATTTTTTCAAGATGTACAATAGATCACCTTCAATCCTATCCTGACAATACAACTAAAATCATTATTGTCCTCTGTGTCCTTGTTTTCATACAGTTAACCTGTTTACACACATTTTTAGTTTCTATTCACTGAACAATATACTGTAGTTATTTACTACTTGGTTACATAGTCTTTTCAGTTAAAATGTTTGCTGGCTTTGCACACATGCACACAAACACACGCACATCCACGTCAGTGTCACAATCAACACTTTAGTGCACATCATCTTTCTGTTTTCTTATTCAATTATGTCCTTAGAGTAAATTCTGTCGAATTACTTGGTTCAAAGATATGGACATAACTTGATAAATACTGTTATGTGACTGCTGGAAGGGTTGTACCAATTTGTAGTACTGTGTACTTCCTCTAAAAATTAAATAAGCCATGGAAGAACATTTAGCAGTAAGTTCTGCTATAATATGACTTGAGCATTCTTAAAAATCAGCCTGCCAGGCCAGGCATGGTGGCTCACACCTGTAATCCCAGTGCTTTGGGAGGCCGAGGCGGGAGGATCACGAGGTCAGGAGTTCGAGACCAGCCTGGCCAACATGGCGAAACCCCCGTCTGTACTAAAAATACAAAAATTAGCCAGGTGTGGTGGCACGTGCCTGTAATCCCAGCTACTCAGGAGGCTGAAGCAGGAGAATCACTTGAAACAGGAAGGCGGAGGTTGCAGTGAGCCAAGATAGCACCACCGCACTCCAGGCTGGGCGAAAGAGTGAAACTCCATGTTAAAAAAAAAAAAAAATCAGCCTGCTGTCCATAATCATGTAATTAAAAAATAGGGCTTATGGAAAAAGTAGGATTGGGGTACAAAATCAAAAATGTTGTCAGTGGCTCAGTGAAAAAAGGGATGGTAGTACAGTTTTGCACATGCGAGATGGGTAAGAAATCTATAATTCTTACAATAAATATGGCACTTTACCTTAAAAAAGACTGAAAGTTGGCCCGTGGAAGTAGGTGTGAGAAGGGCTAGTAATTATTGTGGGGTTGTGAAATAGGTTTTTCTGAAAGTTGTGCACAAGTGTGGTCCAGAACACACTCGCTTTGCGAACTGGGGGAGCTCATGGGTGTTTGAGGAAGTGTGTGTGTGTGTGTGTGTGTGTGTGTGTGTCTGTTTATTCCTGCATGGCTCAGTTTAGTTAGGTGCAGCTTTAGCTTTCTGCATTCATCTAGTGCTTCTCGTGGACGAAATTGTGCACAAGAAAATGCAAAATTTGCGTTATGCTCAAATTATTCCCTGATATATAAATTGTGTTGGAACAAATTTGTATTTTCTTTTTTTTTTTTTGAAATGGAGTCTCACTATGTTGCCTAGGCTGGAGTGCAATGGCGCGATCTCGGCTGACTGCAACCTCCACTTCCCGTGTTCAAGTGATTCTTTTGCCTCAGTCTCCTGAGTAGCTGGGGCTACAGGTGCACGCCACCACACCCAGCTACTTTTTGTATTCGTAGTGGAGACAGGGTTTCGCCATGTTGGCCAGGGTGGTCTTGATCTGTTGACTTCGTGATCTGCCCGCCTCAGCCTCCCAAAGTGCTGGGATTATAGGTGTGAGCCACCAGGCCTGGCCAAATTTGTATTTTCAAAACAGGAGAAGGCAGTCCTGCCTGTGCTTTTCTATTTGTATTTCTTCTTGTCTGACTGGCGCCTTACGCTTCTGTTCAATTTGCAAACAGGAGCTCTGCTGCCAGAAGAACATTTTTATTTTCGGAATGTAGATAGGTAATTGCCTCATGTTGCTTTATAATAAGCAATTTTTTATATCTTTAAATATTTTCTGTGAGGATTGCAGCAACTTTATAATAAAGATTTCATCATTACCAGATTCCTGTCTGCTCTATCTCGATGCTTTGGAACTGAGAACAACTTGAACTACACAATAAGCTTCTAGTACTTTCTACATATAAGTACAAAAAAAAACAACCCTGTGTCTTTTATTTATTTGTTCATTTTTAAAAGGAAATTTGACTACCAGCTGATATTTATTGATTGCCTCTTGGGTACAGTGATGCCCTTTGCAGCCGGGTGGGACAGGTTGAGTTTTCTTCTTGACAGAAATCCTTTCTGAGCCTCATCCTCAAAATGGGATGGGGTTGGCTTCTTAATAGGGAGAGCTGTGGCTGTACCAAGATGTATTAGTTCATTCTCATAACTGCTAGTAAAGCATACCCGAGACTGGGCAATTTATTAAAAAAAGAGGTTTAATGGCCTCACGGTTGCACATGGCTGGGGAGGCCTCACAATCATGGCAGAAGGCAAGGAGGAGCAAAGTCACGTCTTACATGGGGGTAGGCAAGAGAGCTTGTGCAGGGGAACTGCGCTTTATAAGACCATCAGATCTCCTGAGACCTATTCACTGTCACAAGAAGAGTATGGGAAAAACCCACCCCCGTGATTCAGTTATCTCCACGTGGCCCTGACCTTGACACGTGGGAATTATTACAATTCAAGGTGAGATTTGGGTGGGGACACAGCCAAACCATATGACAAGATAATGGATTTGACATCTCCACTTCCTGTTGAGTAAATGTGAGTTTCCTCCTATCCTTCCATCCCAGTCCTGGATTTTTCCTTAGACCTACCATCCTCTACAACCTCCTATGGGGCATGAAGGGGGAAAGGGCATCATCTTTGCCCCACCCCTAAAGAGTGTGATCCTCTGAGCCTTTCTTGTAGAAAAGGCATCCTGCCTTTCTTTCTGGATAAACTTAAGGTGATCTACCCTTAGTAACCCAACACCCTACTGGAGAGAAAAAAACTTGTGGTTTAAGAGGCATCAACGGTCTCTTACTGGAATTTTCCCAGTGTACAGTGATGAAACACTTGTGCCCTTGTATTACAGGCCACTTGAAGCACCAACCCTTGACCTGAGCCAGGGTTCAGATAAACTCTATTCCCCTCACTTATGAGGCTGCCTCTCTGGATGCTGGACTTGGCCACACTTTTACAAACAGACACAGATTCTGTTAAAAACTAGGAAGGAATTATGACTTAAGCATTGGATCTGAACACTCAGAAAGACACCACCAAAGCATCTGGAGTTTGGTGATGCCAACCCAAAGAAGCTGCGTGTTCTGACCCATTTGATGCTCTGTTCCCAACTGGGGCATTTACAGTCACCGACCCAGAAGGAGCCCTCTGGAAGGATCTTGAACAAGGATGGTCTTGTTCAAGGTTTTTCACATATATTCTTTCTTCTTTTCTTTTTTTTGAGACAACAGCTCTCTCTTTTGCCTAGGCTGGAGTGTAGTGGTACAATCCTAGCTTACTGCAGCTTTGATTTCCCAGGTTCAAGTGATCCTCCTGCATTAGCCTCCCAAGTATAGGACAGACACATGCCAGCCCCAGGATGAGTTATGTTAATTTTTTTTTGTAGAGATAGGGATCTCGCTGTGTTGAGCAGGCTGGTCTTGAACTCCTGGCCTCAAGCAGTCCTGTCATCTTGGCCTCCCAAAGTGCTGAGATTACCAGTGTAAGCCACTGTGCCCAGCTCTCACTTATTTTTATTGTCTAAAAATTTTCTTTTTTTAGCATGAAATGCAATACCAGGTAGAACCATAATGGCTATACTGAATCCTAGGGGGCAGGCTCTGGGTGCAGGGAGTTGGATGTGGGGTGTTCACTGCACCCCCATGCTCTGAGGCGACATCCTCTGATGCCTTCATCAATCTGCAGGGCTTCCCAGAACATGAGTGGAAAATGTCTGCTTGCATTCAAGACTTTTATTTTACGGGCAGGCAGACAAGTCTGTAGGTGTGATTGACCTGAGTCACTTGGCCGTGTAACTGAAGAGCCAGGTCTTCCAATATCTACCCCTGTTCTCATGAATGAAACCGGCCTATCTTGTGCCTTCCTGTGATGAAGATTTTCCATTGTGTACTCTTGCCTTGTAGACTGGGAGGCAGCAGTCCCAAACCTGCCTCTACTTCCTTTGTTTCTTCCTCTTTGTCTATGGTCCCTGGACTCAACCTCATTCTTCTTGGCATTTCTTGTACACTTGTGGAGCATTTCTGGCACCCTTGATAATTACTTTTGTGCAGGAGGAGGGGATGATTTCCCCTGGGGCTGCCCCTAGCGGCTTGGTGGTAATTGTTTACCAGAAGCCAGCCTCAGTCGTGAATTCCTTCCAAACATCAACTTATTTGATCCCTGCAACGTGCAACAATGTGATCATGATTCCCAGTCTTCAGATGGGAGAAGTGGGGCTCAGAGAGGCAAAAATAGTTTGATCATGGTTTTATAGGGTGGAGGCCTAGATTCAAGCTCAGGTTTATCTTGTTTCCGAGCTTGAGCCCTTCACTGCCAGCATTGAGCGGATGGGTCCAGCATTGCCCTCCTGTTTTTGAGCTCACATTCTTGTGTGAGGGTGGAGGGCAACTCATTTTTCACAAGCCTGTTGAAGTTCTCGAGAGGTTACTGGCCTGCAGCCAAGGGGCAGCTAATGGGTGTAATTGATTTATGCTTCTTAAAATGTTTTGCAGAATTTTTAGTAGCTTTTGATGTTGGCATGTAGTCACTTGGCTGGGGATTAGGTGTTATTTTGAGGGAAAGATGCGGAGTAGAGAAGAGTGAACACTTTTCCATCAGTCTTCCACACTGGATGCTAAGTTCCATGAGAACAGGGACCATGTCTGTGATGTTCAGATTACACCCCTCTACTGCCTTGGAGTGTCCAGCATACGGTAGATGCTCAATATATGCTTTTCTCCCCTAATAAATAAATGGGATAACTTGAAGAAAGATTTTATGATGTTTATGGATAAAAAGAAGAGATAAACTATGGAATGGAGAAATTATAATATAGGGGTTGGCAAACTATGGCCATAGGCCAAATCTGGCCCACCATTTGTTTTTATAAATAAAGTTTTATTGGAACACAGCCACATTTGTTTATGTATTGTCTGTGGCTGTGTTTGCATGACAAGGGCAGAGTTGACTAGTTGCAACAGAGACCATGTGGCCTTCAAAGCCTAAAATATTTACCATCTGGGCCTTCACAAAAACGTTTGCTGACCATTGGTTTATAATAATGCCAGTTCTACTGAAAGAAATGTGGAAAATATTCATAATAACACAAAGGCCTGCAACAGATCTTTGTTGGAATAGGAAGAACAGATTCTGCCAGGGGACCTGCCTGCGTTCCCTCAGTGTGCCTTCTACAGCTGCGCTAAAGCTTCTAGAACATTCCTGAAAGCAGATGGGCTCCCTAGAAGGAAGCAGTGGGTTCTTGTAGAGGCCTTGGCAGGTGGAGGAGTTCTTGGGGTCAGTAAGTTTGCATCTGGATGACATTAGGACTCTAGCATCTGCTCATAGTTCTTCAAAAGTGGCCTTTGGCCAGAGTGAAGACAGGAATCTCCCTGCCCGCTTTCCCAGCCACCTGGCCCTGAGGGACGGTCTTACCTGTGGAAGACTGCAAAGGCAGAACCAGGCTGAAAGGAGGTGTTAGCAGCCATTCTGCTAGAGGAAACTGATGCCACCTCTGGTCCCAGATGTTTGGTGCTCCCTTCTGCCCTGGTGGGCATTCGGATCCGGACCCTGTGTCTCAGAGGGATGGCTGAGCAATAAAGCATTTCCTGAAGTCAGCGTAGACGTAGCACTGGTGAGCTGTTGGGATGAGTCAAACAGAGCATCTGCCCACGAGGAACTCACCTAGTGAGGTCTAGCTCCTAGCTGGACAATATGCATGTCAAGCCTGGACCAGGGAGCCCCTACCTTGGCCAACTTCTCCACCTGCCATACCCCTGGGTGGCTTATTTTGCACTTAGGATCAGGATGAGATCAGGGTTCTTAACTTGCCATAGAGACCCAGCAGAGTCTGTTTTTTTACTCTCATCTCTCAATGTGCCCCAGTCCCTTTTGGCTTCAGCCACGTGGCATTTCTCTGTTCCTCACGCTGACCACTGGCCACACTCCTCCTTGGTTCAGAGCATTTGCACATTCTCTTCCCTCTAACTGGAACTGCCTTCTCCCTGAGCTCCTCCCGCATGCCCTGTTCCAATCAGTGGCAGCTTTTCCTTCCGTTCTGAATGTCACTTCCTCCAAGGAGTCTTCCCTGACTGCCAAGACCAGGTTGGCTACCTTGTACACACCGGTGGTGAACGTCTTTCCTTTTGTCTATAGCACTTATCTCAGTTTGCCATTAATGTTGGTTGGTGACATTATGTATTAGAAGCTGGATGTCCGCATGGACTGTGTGCTTCATGAGCATGAGGGCCACATTTGTTTTTATTCACCGTTGCACCTCTGGTGTCTCCTGCAGTGCCTGGCATGTGATGAGCACTTGATAAGCATTTGTTGAATGAATGATCAAGTTCCATCTTTGGTATTGGTTCCGAGAGAATAGCTGTGGCTGCCTGGATGTTATATTTAAAAGAAGAAGAAGAATATCAGTTTGCCAAGTGCTTCTGTGTAAATTCTGTGCTATGCATTTTGGGTTGATCTGGGCTGATTAGGAGTGGGTGCTGTGGTTGATTAGCAGTGTCTGGCTTGGATGAGGGTGCGAAAGGAAAGAAGGGAGTTGGTTAATGAGGTTTCAGAAAGCACCGTCTAATGTACCTCACTGACCTCCTAGGACAAACAGACATTTTGCTCTACTCAGGTATTGGAGTTTTCACTGGTCACCTTCACCTCCCAATCTTCCAGCAACACGCACACTTCCGCTATCCTGTAACTCAATTGTTGCCCTGTGTGTACTTTGGAATTCAGTATGCAGTGTGGTGATGGGCGCACCCACCCTGCGCAGCTGGGCAAGAGAAGGGAGGGGGCTGCTCTGCTTACCTGGGTGCAAAGTTTGATGCTAACGTGGCTCCGCAGGTGAGGCTTGTCATCCAAGAGCAGGCAAGGCCAGGTGTGATCTGGAATCAGAGGTCAAGAGGGCAGGACCCTGCAGTAGGGGTCCTGGTAACCAGCAGGACTCAGGGGAGCCTGTACCCAGGAATAGCCGTGGAGAAGCCCCTGACCACCAGGTGCGGTTCTGGGAGGGGTTGGGTTACTTGTCCCTCTCCTTGAGCCAGAGTATGATGCATGGTAACCAGATCGGTTGCTAGAGCACCCCACAGGGAGGCCCTGTGGCCTGAGCCAACACAGGGAGATGGGGATACCTGCTGTAAGGGCAGAGTGGCTGGGTGGTCATTGACTCATGGGCACCAGCTTTGGTCTAGTGCACATTAGAGAAAGTCCAGGGAACAATGACGAGGTTGGTAGCTCTAGTCCAATCCTGAATCTGGGGATAAGCCTGAGGCTTTCTGTGTTCATTCATTCATCTAGCATTGACTGTACCTCTACCATGTGACAAGCTGTGGGGTTCACAGTCGAAAAAAAGAGCCTCTACAATCAAGGAGGCCACAGTCTAGTTGGGGAGGTAAATCAACCTTTAAAATATAATGCTATTCACATATATTTATCTGTTCATAAAAGGAAACTTTGTAAATACAAAAGAGTATAAAGAAGATAATTAACACTAATCTTGCTCCCTGGAGATAACATTCTTGTTAACATCTCCACCTCTCTTTTTGCCCAGGTGTGTGTGTATGTGCATATTCTACATGGTTGAGATAATTCTGTTAATGGGGTTTCCTATTTTTGTTGACATTTCCTTCTTATCTTTTTTTCCTAGGTTCATGTGTGTATATATATTCCACATGATTGAGCTAATACTCTAATAAACTTTTATGTCAAGATATATCAGTTATGGACTTAGTAGCTTAAAGCAATAACAACTGATTATTTCTTAGGCTTCTGTGGGTGAGCTCTGTTGATTTCATCTGGGCTCACTCATGCAGCTGGGATGGAAAGTCCAAGATGGCCTCACCCACATTTCTGGCGTGCAGTGCTGGCTGTTGGCTGTGGCATTTTGTGTCTACTCATCCTCCAGTAGGCCAGGCTAGCCTCCTAATATTGTGGCCTTACCTGTCCACAGGGTCTTACTCTGTCGCCCAGGCTGGAATGCAGTGGTACGATCATAGCCCACTGCAGCCTTGCCTTCCTGGGCTCAAGCGATCTTCCAGCCTCAGCCTCCCGAGTAGCTGGGAGTATAGACATGAGCCACCACACCCAGCTGATTTTTAAATTTTTTGTAGAGATGGGTTGTCACTCTGTTGCCCAGGATGGTCTGAAACTCCTGGCCTCAAACAATCCTCCTGCTTTGGTCTCCCAGAGTGCTGAATTATAGATGTGAGCCCCCGTGTCCAGACCTGTCTGCTTTTCCTAATGATATTCCTGAGATCTTTATATATTTCTTGATTATTTTTACTATTTTACTTCATGCCACTTAATTTTTTTCTATTTTATACACTTTTTTTCTTGATTTCTTCTAAAAAATGGGATACATGTGCAGAACGTGCTTTTCTGAGCAAAATATTATTTTGAGCATGGGATGTCTTTCAGTGAAAAATGAGATGGCTGTCTACCTCTGTCTTGTTTTCTTCTAAGTTTTTATAGTTGTGTGTGTGTGTGTGTGTGTGGTGTGTGTTTTAGGCCTTCTGACTCTTGGAACCTCTTGGAATTAATTTTCAGAAAACCCCCAAACTCTGATTCCTCTACTGTGAAGTGGGAGTTTGTTTCTCACTCCACATTCCTGTATAATTGCCCCAATCCCACTTATGCAATAATTCTGCTATTTGGCACTGATATTTGATGCTACTTTGTTTCTGATTTTATCTCCTAATATACGAAGGGATGTTTTCAGGCTTGCTTTCTTGCTCAGTTGATTTTTTTTTCCTGTCCTAATGCTACACTCACAAGTATAGTGGCTTTATATTCTATTTTAGTATGTTATTGTGGAAGTGCCTTCTCATTATTCTTCTTTTTCAAAAATCTCTTGGCTATTTTTATTTAATTCTCCCAAAGGTACTTGAGAACCATTTCGTAAAGTTCTGAAAATGAACTCATTGGGACTTTGATTGTAAACTGCGTTACATTTATCGATCAGTTTGTTGCAAACCAACTTTTAATATATGAAGACTTCCCATCCAGAAACATGGTGCATACAGCTCCATTCATTTCAGCCCTTTAAAACATCTCAGTAGAATTTTGTTGTTTATCTTCTTGTAGTTTTCCAATATTTCTCGTGAAAGTTAACGTTTGCAATTCGGTGTTTTCTTGGTTGTTTTTTGGAATGTGCTCATTTTTCCCCATGATATGTTCCGGCTGGTCATTTTTAAATATAGAAATTGAATTAATTTAAAAAATATTTTTATTGATTTAAAAATGGAATAGATACTATGTAAATAATGTTCATTGATAAAAAGCTTTACAGAAGAATTTGGATAGAAATGAAAGACCTTCTTTGTGGCCTCTTCCCCTGCATCCACTCCCTGCCTTAGAGAAAACCATTGTTAATAATTAGGCAATAACCATAGAAGATTAACAGTGAATTATTCCAGACCTTTATATATTTGCATATGCATATTTTGACATAAATGGGATCATACTGTACATTAAGACATATAGCTCTGTCTTGATCTATGTAACGGTTCTACTTTGATAGAGTCCCTGTTTATTGCTTTTTTCCCTTTAGAATTGGTTGTATGCGGATGGATACTCAAAAGTCAAATGGCTGGTTCAAGGGTTTGTGCAGATTTTTTCCCAGTGGCTTAAAACTGCAGGGGTTTATTTCTCACTCATGCTACCTGTCCAACAGTGTTTGGTGGGATGTTCTGCCCACCGAGTCCCTCAGAGACCCAGGCTGCTGCTGAAGGCTTAACTGTTTCTTAGCTGCACTGCGTTACAGCTCATGGCCTGCTCTGTTGCTGTGGCAGGGAAGAGAACAAATAGGAAATTAAACCTTTCTGTTCAGAGGTGATACATTTCTTCTGTTTCCTGCCTACTGGCGAGAGAAAGCTAGCATGGTGTGAACCTATGTACTATGTGTGGGAGGAGGAGGAGAGAAGGTTGTACATTTTAATTTGCATAGATATCTGTTAAATTACCTTCCCTAAAGGGTATATCCATTTACATATGCTAAGAACATATGTAGCTATTCGTATGCCCACATCCTTGCCAACATAGGATATTAGCAACCTTTTAAAATTTTGCTGATCTTTCTCACCGTTTTAATTTTCATTTCCCTGATTAGTGATGAGCTTAACCCTTTTTCTAATATGTTGATAGCCATTTTTATTTATTTGAATTTGTATTTCTTATTCTGCTTCTTTGCCCATTTTTAACTTCTTTTTCTTAATCGACTTTGAAGTTCCTTACATATTCTGGTTGTTACTCTTTTGTTGCAAATGTGAATATTTTCTCAGTCCATTGTCATTTAATTTTATTTTTGATGTCTTTTATGAAATGAAAAGTTTTAATTATAATTTAGTGAAATTTAGCACTCTTCTTGGCCATTAGATTTTTGTTTCAGTGACCTTCTCCACTGTAAGTCTTAAAACGCATTTTTTGTATTTGATATGTTCTTAGATTTTTGTTTAACTTTCTAATTTATCTGGAATTTTGCAGAGGCACTGTAATTTCTCCAACTTTGCTCTTTTTAAAAATTGTTTTGGCTGGCCGCAGTGGCTCACGCCTGTAATCCCAGCACTTTGGGAGGCCGAGGCAGGCGGATCATGAGGTCAGGAGATCGAGACCATCCTGGCTAACATGGTGAAACCCCGTCTCTACTAAAAATACAAAAAAATTAGCCAGGCGTGGTTGCAGGCGCCTGTAGTCCCAGCTACTCGGGAGGCTGAGGCAGGAGAGTGGTGTGAATCCGGGAGGCGGGGCTTGCGGTGAGCGGAGATCGCGCCACTGCACTCCAGCCTGGGCGACAGAGCGAGACTCCGTCTCAAAAAAAAAAAAAAAAAAAAATTG
Source organism: Pan paniscus (assembly GCF_029289425.2). NCBI lineage: Eukaryota > Metazoa > Chordata > Mammalia > Primates > Hominidae > Pan > Pan paniscus. Next base: position 90,443,541 of record NC_073267.2, on the reverse strand, counting down.
TTTTGGTCATTCTAATTATTTTCCTTTTCCACATACCTTTCAACCTTTTAAGAAAAGTTTTTGACACATAATAATTATACATATTTATGGAGTATAGTATATTTCAATACATATAGATAATGTGTAATGATCAAATCAGGGTAATTAGCATATCCGTCCCTTCAAACATTTGTCATTTCTTTGTGTTGAGAATAGTAAAAATCCTCTTTTCTAGTTATTTGAAAATACACAATAAAATTTTTTAAACTATATTCACCTTACAATGCTGTAGAACATTAGAACTTAATCCTTCTGTTTAGCTGTGATTTTGTATTTATTAACTAACCTCTCCCTATCCTCTGTTCATGCTATTCTTCACAGCCTCTAGTAACTACTGTTCTACTCTCTACTTCTATGAGATCAACTTTTTTAGCTTCCACGTATGAGTGAGTACTAGTGGTATTTGTATTTCTATGCCTGGCTTATTTCACTTAACACAATGTCCAGCAGGCTCGTGCATGTTGCCACAAGTGATAGAATCTCATACTTTTTTATGGCTAAATAGTATTGCATTGTATATAAATATGTATATCATATTTTCTTTATCCATTCATCTGTTGATGGACACTTATGTTGGTTCTATATCTTGACTATTCTGAATAGTGCTGCAGTAAACGTGAGAGTACAGGTATATCTTAGACATACTGATTTTCCTTCCTTTGGATATATACCCAGTAGTGGGTTATTGAATCATATGATATTAAATTTTTAGTTTTTTTGAGGAACCTCCTTTCTATTTTCCATGTCTTTACTAATTTACATTCCCACCAACAGTTTATAAAGTTCTCTTTTCTCCACATCCTTGGCAGCATTTGTTAGTTTTTGTTTTTTTGATAATAGCCATTCTACCTGGGGTGAGATGTTATCTCATTGTGGTTTTGATTTGCATTTTCCTGATGATTAGTGATGCTGAGCATTTTTTCATATTGTATTAGTTCATTCTCACACTGCTATAAAGAAGTACCTGAGACTGCATAACTTGAAAAGAGTTTTAATTGGTTGATGGTTCTGCAGGCTCTACAGGAAGCAAAGTGGCTTCTGCTTGGGAGGAGGCCTCAGGAAACTTACAATCATGGCAGAAGGTGAAGGGGAAGAAGACACATCTTATATGGCAGGAGCAGACGTAAGAGAGAGGAGGAGAGATGCTACGTACTTTGAAACAATCAGATCTTGTGAGAACTTACTATACAGTACCAAGGGAGGATGGCAGTTTATTCATGAGAACTGTGCCCCCATAATCCAATCACATCCTACCAAGCCCCACCTCTAACACTGGGGATTATAATTCAACATGAGATTTGGGCAGGGACACAGATCCAAACCGTATCACATATGCTTATTGGCCATTTGTATATTGTCTTTTGAGAAATGTCTTTTCAGATCATTGGCCCATTTTTTAATTCAGCTATTTGGTTTTTTGCTCTTGTGTTGAGTTCCTTGTATATTCTGGATATTAATCCCTTGTCAAATGCATAATTTGCAAATATTTTGTCCTATTCTGCAGGTTATTTGTTCATTCTGTTGATTGTTTTCTTTGCAGTACGTACAGAAGCTTTTTAGTTTGACATAATCCTGTCTGTTTTTGCTTTTGTTGCCTGTGCTTTCGAGGTCTTAGCCATGAAATCTTGTGTCTTTTTTTATGCCAGTACTATACTGTTTTGGTTACTATTGATTTTTAGTATATTTTGAAGTCAGGTAGTATGATGCCTCCAGCTTTGTTTCTTTTGCTCAGGATAACTTTGACTCTTTGGGATCTTTTGTGTTTCCATATGAATTTTAGGATTTTTTTTCCTATTTCTGTGCAGAATGTCATTGGTATTTTGATAGGGATTGCATTGACTTTGCAGATCATTTCGGCTAGTATGGCCATTTTAACAGTATTCTTCCAATCCATGAACATGGGATGTATTTCCATTTTTTTAATCTTATCTTTAATTTTTTCCACCAATGTTTTATTCTTTCCATTGTAGAGATCTTTCATCTCCTTGGTTAAATTTAGTCCTAGGTATTTTATGTTTTTGTAGCTACTGTAAATGGGATTTCTTTTTCAGCTAGTTTGTTATGATTGTATAGAAATGTGACTTTTTTGTTGATTTTGTATCCTGCAACTTTACTGAATCATCAGTTCTAAGAGGTTTTTGGTGGAGTCTTTAGATTTATATATATATAAGATCATGTTGTATGCAAACAAGGATAATTTGACTTCCTTGTTTCCAGTTTGCATGCCCCTTATTTCTTTATCTTGTGAAATTTCCCTGGCTAGGACTTCCAATACTATATTGAGTAAGAGTGGTGAAAGTGTGCCTCCTTGTCTTGTTCCAGTTCTTAGAGGAAAAGCTTCCAACTTTTCCTGATTCAGTGTGATGTTGGCTGTGGGTTTGTCAGATATGGCCTTTCTAATGTTGAGGAACATTCTTTGTCTACCTGATTTGTTGAGAGTTTTTATCATGATGAGATGCTGAATTTTATTAAATGCTTTCTCTGTATCCATTGGGATGATTTTATGGTTTTTGTCTTTCATTCTTAATGTGATGTATTACATTTGTTTTCTAATGTATGTTGAGCCATATGTGAATCACTGGGATAAATCCCACTTGATTATGGTGTACTATCTTTTTGATGTGTTGTTGGATTAGTTTTCTTGTATTCTTTGTTGAGGATTTTTGCATCTACGTTCATCAGGGATGTTGGCCGGTAGTTTTCTTTTTCTTGTGTCCTTGTTTGCTTTTGGTGTCAAGATGACACTGGCCTCATAGAATGAGTTTGGAATAATTCCCTCCCCTTCAGTTTATCATTTTATTTGACTTATTAATTTTTTTAGAAACAAAATATCACTATGTTGTTCAGGCCGGAGTGTAATGGCTATTCACAGATGCAATCATAGGGCACTGCAGCCTTGAACTCCTGACCTCAGGTGATTCTCTCACTTCCACCTCCAGAGGAGCTGGGTCTCTAAGTGCATGACACCATGCCTGGGCCCTCCTCTTCAGATTTTTGGAAGACTTGGAGAAGATTTAGTTTTAGAGTCCTTCTTTAAAAGTTTGGTAGAATTCAGCAGTAAAGCCATCCTGTTCTGGGCTTTTCTTTGTTGGGAGCCTTTTTTTTTAATTACTCTTCCATCTTGTTACTTGTTAATTGGTCTATTCAGGTTTCCTATTTCTATTTTGTATTTCCTGTTTAATCTTGGTAGGTTGTATGTGTCCAGGAATGTATTCATTTTGTCTAGGCTTTCCAATTTGTTGGCATATAGTTGTTTGTAATAGTCTCTTAGAATTTTTTGTATTTCGATAATATCAGTTGTAATGTCTTTTTTGTTTGTGATTTTATTTGTGTCTTCTCTATTTTTTACTTAGTCTAGCTAATGGTTTGTTGATTTTATATTTTAAAAGAACTGTATTGTTGACCTTTTGTATTTTTTAGTCCCTATTTCTGCCCTCATCTTTATTATTTCTTTTTGTCTATTGAGTTCGGTTTTTTCTTGCTTTTCTAGTTCCTTGAGATGTATCATTAGGTCATTTGAAATCTTTCTGCTTTTTTGATTTAGATGTTTATTGCTGTTACCTTCTCTCTTAGTACTGCTTTTCTGTATCCCATAGGTTTTGGTATGTTGTGTTTCTGTTTTCATTTGTTTCAAGAAATTTTTAAATTCCCTTCTTAGTTTCTTCACTGACTCATTGGTTGTTAAGGAACGCATTGCTTAATTTCGATTATTTTTACAGTTTCAAGGTTTTTCTTGTTATTGATTTCTAGTTTTATTTCATTGTGGTCAGAAAAGATAATTGATATGATTTCAATTTTTAAAACATTTGTAGAGACTTTTGTGGCATAATGTATGGTCTATCCTGGAGAATGCTTCATGTGCTAATGAGAAGAATATGCATTCTGCAGCAGTTGATTGAAACCTTCTGTAAATATCTGGTAGATTCATTTGGTCTGTAGTGGAGGTTAAAGCTGATGTTTGTTGATTTTCTGCCTGCTTGATCTGTCTAGTGCTGAGAGTGGTGTGTTGAAGGTCTCAACTATTATTGTATTGAGGTCTGTCCCTCCTTTTAGATCTAATAATATTTGCTTTATATATCTGGGTGCTCCTGTGTTGAGTACATACATATTTACATTTGTAATTTCCTTTTGCTGAATTGATCCCTTTATCATTATATAATGACCTCCTTTATTGCCTTTTACAGTTTTTAAACTTAAGGTCTATTTTATCTGCTATAAATATAACCACTTCTGCTCATTTTTGGTTTCTGTTTGTGTAGTGTATCTTTTTCCATCCCTTCACTTTCAATCTGTGTGTGTCTTTACAGGTGAAGTGAATTTCTTATAGGCAGCATGTAGTTGGGTATTGCTTTTTTAGTTCATTCAGTCATTCTTTATCTTTTAACTGGGGAATTTAATCCATTTACATTCAATGTTATTATTGATATGTTAGGACTTACTCTTGTCATTTGCTTTGTGGTTGTTTTGTATAGCCTTTGTTTCTTTCTTCCGCTTTTATTATTTATCTTTGGTTTTGTGGTTTTGTATAGTGATAAGTGTTGGCAGACTTTTTCTTGGGCCAGAGTAAATATTTGTGAGCTGAACACTCTGTGTGACAACAACTCATTTCTACTGTTGTATTGTGAAAGCAGCCACAGATATTACATAGATGCATGGACATGGGTGTGTACCAATAAAACTTTACTTCCAAAAACAAACATCTGGCCAGATTTGGCCTGCAGGCCATAATTGGCTAACTGCTGATTAATTCACCTGTTTATATCAGATGGACACTTGAATATTTATTCTTCGGGTTATAATTCTTTGGGATATATATTCTTTGGGTTACTCTTATTATCAGGAGCATGTTGCTTAATTTTGTTCTGTTACTCAGATTGTTTCAGTTTTGGCCATCGGGAGCTCTTTCATTTGGCCCTTTTGATATATTCCCATCATTGTGGGTTTATTTATTTATTTGGAGCACTTTCATACCTTTTAGCACTCTCAGATCTTCTAGGATCATCTTGTATGTTTTCTGTCCCAGCCCTAGAGTTAGGCATTTTCCTAGGGAGCCCTAGTTTTTTTCATTGGAGAGTGATATTAAGAAACCATGATCTGTGTTGCTGGATGTGCTCATTGATAGTAGGGTGTGACTGCTTCTTGGTCTTCTCAGAGGAAAGATGTAGGAAATATGTGTGTGCTCTAACTCGTGTATACATATATGTATATTTCCATGTTTATATGTGTAAATGTATTAAAGTAAACATGAGTTTATACTGATACCTCTTACTCCGATTCAGTATTCCAGGGTTTATTGTAATCTTCTCCTTTAGCTTATTTATAGCTTTTTTTTTAAGCCAGTGAGAAACCTGGCTTTCATTTCCTATCAATTATTTACATATTTGCTCAAACCTGGTGTATGCTTAAGGTCATTTTTTAAATTCTTTGTACCTCTGCGAAAAACAATTTTACCAACTAGAGCAGGGGTTCCTAACCCCCTGGTTATGGACTGGTACCAGACCGTGGCCTGTTAGGAACCGGGCCACACAGCAGGAGGTGAGTGGTGGGTAAGGGAGCGTTACCACCTGAGCTCCGCCTCCTGTCAGATCAGCAGTGGCATTAGATTCTCATAGGAGTACGAACCCTCTTGTGAACTGCGCATGCAAGGGATTTGGGTTGCATGTTTCTTATGAGAATCGAACTAATGCCTGATGATCTGAGGTGGAACAGTTTCATCCTAAAACCATTCCGCCCATCGTGGAAAAATTGTCTTCCATGAGACTGGTCCTTGGTGCCAAAAAGATTGGGGACTGCTGAACTAGAATACAGTATTTGTATACTTTGTCTTTATTTTGTCCACTTAAAACATGGTTTTCTAAAGTTACTTGGGTCAGCTCCTTTTCCCTGTCTCTTGTATTTAGGTTGTATCATACATCTGTAATACAGTGAGATTTATTTGTCACTGGATGCATTCCATCCTGGGAGCCCCTGACACCTTGGTTGATTTTTTTTTTTTTAAAGTGTGTACAGAAAAGGTCACTCTTTTTTTGTGGTCTACAGCTCTGTGGTTTTTGACAAATGTACAGTCATGAATCCACCCCCACAGGACCACGCAGAACAGTTTAATCACCTAAAGATTCCCTTGTGTAGCCGATTGGTAATCATCCCCTCTTCTGGTCCTTGGCACCTGAATGTAAGATTCATTTATGTTGCTGTACCAAGTAATAGTTTGTCCCTTTTAATTTCTGAGTGGTATTCTGTTATACGGATGAACTTCAGTTTGTTTATCTGTTTTCTTGTTGAAGAATATAGTTGTTTCTAGTTTTTGGAAATGACAAATTAAGCCGCTGTTAGTATTCACATACAGAACTTTTTTTTGTAAATAATATCTTTGGCCTCATTTCTGCTGTCTTATTTAATGCTTTTTGTCTTTTATGCTTTAATACAATTTCTTTTGCAATATGGACCTTATTTCCGTCTTCTCATTTGATTTGAAATGCATATTTCCTCTTTTTATTTCTGTGTGTTTTGTGCGTGTCTTCCAAACAACTTTATTGAGGTGTAACTTATATATGATTACACACGTTTTCAGTGTAAAAGTGACTTTTGACAGATGTATAACTCACCACCCAAATCCAATTATAGAACATTTCCATTTCCCCAGAAAGTTGCCTTATGGCCTTTGCAATCACTCTCACCCCCACCCCGCCATCCACCCCCACACCCAGCAGCCGCTGATCTGGCTTCGATCACTATAGATGAGTTTGCCTGGTATGTAGTCTTCTGAGTCTGGCCCCTTCATTCAGCATAATGCCTGTGAGTTTCTTCCAAATTGTTGTGTGTGTCATTCCTTTTTATTATTGAGTGGTACTTCTCTGCACAGATATGCTATGGTCTATTTATTCTGTTAAAATACTTAGATTTCTCCAGGTTTTGTCTGTTATGAGTAAAAATGCTCTGATCATCGATCGTGTCATTTTATTGGCATGTGTTCTTTCTTGAAAGTAATTGTTTTGTCAATATACACAAACATATTACTCTAGTGATAAAGGCAGACATCATTCAGTTAAGTTTTCACTCTTCTTCATGTTTGACCATTTCCTATACTCATTATCTTAACTTGGCATTTAAAAATCACATTATTATAGTTTTGCTTTCTATTTTCACATTATATATGCAAGTAATCCTTTGAAAATCATTTAATATTTGCTTTCAATTTGTCATAATTACAATGATTACTTAAGCCTCAACTCCAGGTATTTATTTGGTATCGTTGTATAGCATTAATCCTAATATGTATTCTTACTACACCTTCTCCAGTTTTACGTTAAAAATTTAGGTTTAAAATTGTTCTCTGAAGTACCTGTTTGAGTCATGTTTTAAATGGGCAGTTCCTATTTTGTCCCCTAAGAGATAAGATATCCTCCTCCCCCGTTCTCATCCGAAGGACCACTTGGGCTATAGAATAGAATTCTTGAGTTCAGAATATTTGTTGCTTCAACAGGTGTTCTGGAACATAATGTTCTGAAGTTGGCCTGATTTTTGGATGGGGGAGGGCTGGGGGATGAGGCAGATAATTCAGTTTTTTGAAATGAAGAAGCTTTGCGTGGATAGAAATAAAGTTGATCTATTCTCACACTCTCCTTCCCCCGTCAGTGAAATCTTCTTTTGACGTGCAGACTTAGGACGTAGATTTCTTCTATTATGACTTGATTAGCGTTTCTGCCCTGTTTAGATTTTTTTCTCTTTGCTGGACTTAGACTGGGTGGATCTCTATTAACTCTTCTAGGTATCTATTCTCATTTTCCTTAGTGCTTTCTTTAAAATTTCTGTGTCCTTTTCTCCTGCTCTCTTGGACAGCTTTTCGAGTATGTTGTCTATGTCGCTGGTGTGATTTCCCGCATGTTGGTTCTGTCCTTTCCTGGTTCCAGCGGGAATTTTATTCCCTTGCTTGCATTTTCTCTTTGATTCCTTTACATCCTTTCTTATGTAAATGAATCGTTTTTTCATTTCAGCTTCCTTCTCAACCTGTTGGTTTCATTTCATCATGTATCTCTTCTTCTCTCTCTTTTAAAAACATGGGTCATATTTTCTGTAGTATTGGAAGACACACCACAAATAATTTTCAAAAAAATACAGTAGTACTCTTCACTGGTGTGATTGTACTGGGAACATTTTAGTTATGATCATGTTCTTATGTTTTAAAAATTTTTATGACTATGTTGTGTGATGATGCTGCTATTACTAATTTTGTGTGAGGTCTCTCTAGGCGTAGTGTTTTCCAGCAGAATGGATGTGGAAATTCCTGTTGGTCTCTCTCACCACTTGGATGCCACAGAGTCCCCCAGTCAGACCCTTGCCCAGAATCTAGCTTGGTTTACATGGCTCTGAGCCAAACTTCTTGGTCTGACAGCCATTTCCCTTGTGTAGTTTTGCTGCACTGGACGGGAAAAACCTACTGCCTTCTCTGGCTAGATTAGCTGAAGCAATCTAAGTCTTCTGGATTTTAAATAGCCCATGCCAAGTTGTTCCCAGAACTTGCCCTCTTTATCCTTCCTGAGGACTTCATACCCCAAGTTGTAACCATGGAGTGCCTTCGCCCTTCTGCCCCCAAGGGAGTTGTCTCAGGATGTTGAAAGGATGCAGAAAGAAAGGTCTTCAGGGATGTGGGGTTTGAGGTACAGAGTTAGGGAATGAGGTGTTTCTGGCCAGGGATGGCTGCTCTGGTATATGGATGGGCAGAGGCTGTAGGCGTGGATGTCTTCTTTCTCTGTTCTTTTTTTTGGCCTTGCTTTTTGCTCCCAGAGACCAAGACATGTACTAGTAAACCCAAAATTTCTCAATCCAGTGCCATGTGTTGGGAAGATATCCCTTCAGGAGTCTGCAAAATCTTTGATTGTAATCCTGGGTTCCAGAGCAATTGTAATTTTATACGTTGTGCTGGTTTGGTGGGAATCTGGGGTGGAGCTTATGACTGGTGATGAGTCTGTTTCCATTTGGACCAATGAAGAATTGAAGCAGAGGGAGAGGAGACCCTGCGGCTGGCATGGTAGGGGCTCTAGGAGAGGCCAGCGCAGGAGGCTAATCCGAAGTGGTGGAAAGATGCTTCAGGACTTCAAGGAAATTGGCAGGAGTTGAGGGGAAGAGCCTGAAGCTGCAGATATGCTGCCAGCCTTGGTCAGGTTGGACCCACTGCATGATGAGAGGTGTATATAATGTGGTCGCCAAGAGCATGGGATTTGGAGCCAAGAGGCATTAGACCAAGTCTTAGCTCTTCTGTGCTTACCAAAGTCCATAACTTCTGGGTGCCTCAGTTTTATCCTCTATATAAAAAATAAGAAAATAAAATTACTTACCTTGCTGGGTTATTTTGGAGAGTTAATGTATAGGGATCAAGTACAGCAGCAGCTGGCCCTTAGTCATGCTGAATCAATGTTAGGTGTTGATGGTGGTATGTTATCAGCCTGCTAGTGGAAAGGCTGAGGAGGAGGGGGTGGTCTCCCTTGCTTGGAAGGCCCCTCACTGCTCCAGTCCTTCTCATCTCTACAGGCTGAGTTTGCTGTCAGTTTAAATTGTCCTTTCTTGGAGGAGCCTTCGTGACTGTTCTGTTTGAAGTAAATCCATTCCCGCTGCCATTGTTTCTCACAGCACCTTCCTCTTTGCCATCAGAGTACGAGTCCTTTTTTATTTCTATTTTTTTTATTTTTGAGACAGAGTCTCGCTCTGTCTCGTAGGCTAGAGTGCAGTGGTGCGATCTCGCCTCACTGTAACCTCCGCCTCCCGGGTTCAAGTGATTCTGCTGTCTCAGCCTCTGGAGTAGCTGGGATTACAGACATATGCCACCACGCCCAGCTAATTTTTGTATTATTAGTAGAGATGGGGTTTCACCATGTTGGCCAGGCTGGTTTCGAACTCCTGACCTCAGGTGATCCGGCCACCTCAGCCTCCCAAAGTGCTGGGATTACAGGCCTGAGTCACCGTGCCCGGCCCAGAGTGCTTTTTCTAATTTGTTACTACGTATTATGTTGTGCTCCTTCTTTTAAGGCCTGTGTTTCCCACTAGCCTGTGAGCCATGATGGTGGTCTGTGAGGTTTCTTGTTGCACACTGGTGCGTCGCGTATCAGTGATCCTTGAAGAGTTATTGCATGCGTCACTTCCATGAAGCCGTTTCCTTCCTCACTATCCGTTCCTCTTGTTGCTGTTCCAATGGTTCATGCTTTGCTTGGCCCTGCCCTGTTCTAATAGCTTCTCACTGGCAAGATGTGGCTAGGAACTCAGGCTGTTGCAGTCAGATGAACTTGGGTTCAAATTTTGGTTAACCGGCTACTGACTATGTGATCAAGGGAAAGTTACCTACCTTCTCTGAGCCTCAGTTTCCTCCCCTGTCAAATGAGAATGATGTCCAGCCGGAAAGCTGGGCATAAGATGAAATCTAACACCTGAAAGTGATTTACACAGTTCCTGGAACTATGCATGTACCAGTCAAGATGATTGTCATCAGTATTAATCCTACTGAGACAGCCATCCAGGTGGCATCCTGGCACCGGTAATAATAGCATCAGCATTTCCCTGCCTGCCACCTGCAATAGAGCAGAGTCTCACATTAGCTGGGATCATGGAGAGTAAATGTTAATGAATGATTTGATTGAACTCTGAGGAATAGTTCAGCATCTTAGATTGCTTATTTTTGAGAAAAGAAGCTGGTAGGGGTGTGTACACAGGATTTTCTAATATCATTCATTCATTCATTCATTCATTCATTCATATGTGCAAATAAAGGGAAGAGAATTAATTATTGTTTCCATTTGGAAGGACTGAGCTTCAGGTAAAGCAAGTGGCCTGCCCAGGTAGAGTGGGGGCAGAGCATCAAGAGACAGAGCTGCCAGGACCAGGGGTACCAGCTCTCTGTTTTTTGTTTGTTTTTGTTTGTTTGTTTTTGGTGTGAGGAGTTATGAGACAGTGCAGGAAGTTTGGAGGAGCTTAAAAAGGATTTCCCAGAGAGAGAATGTTGCAGTCATATGCAAGGTCAAGTCCTAAACGACTTGGGCTTTTTCTATCAACAAAACAAGTTAGAATTCAGGTTCTGTTTGAGTTGCTCCTGAGAAGAGGAAAAGAGTCAGAAACCTACACAAAGATGTATAGAAGATTAGGTCCTGAGAGATGCCGGAGATCAAAGTATGCTGGGGTATTTGGCAGTCAGCTTTCCCCTGAGTTTTTTGTGGTTATTCCAGTGTTTCAGGAAAAACAGTGTTTTCTGAACCTGCAAAAACCTTGTGTTTGTTTGCTTTTTTAAATTGGGGGTGAAACAATGTATATAAAAACAGTTTTGTCAACTGAAGTTCATATGTATCGGAGTCATCCATTCATCTTGTAGTGATGCTTTTCCTGTATCTTAATTCTTTCAGTTTTTCTTTACTGTTATATATTTTACAGATGGGGACACAAAGGCCAGAGAGGTGGGGTGACATGCCCAAGGTCATACAGATAGAAAATGACAGAGCCAAGGTGTCTTACTCCACATACCAGGCTATTAGAGATGGTCCTGTTAATACTGCTCATTATTGGTATTGGGTTAAGTAGAAATTGTTGACAAGCCACCCAGTGGCTTTGTGAATGGGACCAGAGGTAGAAGAACTAGCCTTGATGTCCCCCATAAAGCTACCTATGACTCTGTGATTGCAACCTCCAGTAATTTGGAGGGAACAAAACTAAGCTCCGCCTCCAATGTGGCCCCAAATAGCCATCTAGACCCTGCACCCTTGCTAACCCTCAGCTTTTCATGCAGCCCAACTATGCATAGCCACCTTCCATACATGGAAGCACTTATCTAAGTAGGTCTACTCTCTCTTCTTCCCATGGAGGAGTTGACTGTTTTAAGGGGTCATATTCTGAAAGGTGGAGGAACATTCTGTCTTTAGACACCACTAAGGTTTGTGGTCACAGGAGTCTATGCAAGATTACTGTGGAATGCAAACGTACATAGTTGTGTATTTCCCACAACAACCCCAAGAGATAGGCGCTATTACTTCTGCCTTGCTCTATGAGTCATCTGAGGCCCAAAGAGGTTAGTAACTTGCTCAAGAACACATGATAAGAGGCATAGCAGGGGATTTAAAACAGATCGTTTTGTTACAAAGCCCTGTTCTTAAATATTTTACTAATGCCATTTTGATAAGTGTCATCTATTAATCTATCCATCCATTTATGAACCCACTTCTGTCCCCACCTTTTCATCCATCTCACATCTGTCCATCCATCCATCCATCCATCCATCCATCCATCCATCCATCCATGCATCTATTCATTTATTTATCCATCTAGTCACCCATACATCCCACCGTCCATCTATCCATTCATCCATTCATCTACCCACCCACCCACCCACCCACCCATCCATCCACCCACCCACGCACTCATCCATTGTGTTGGCTATTTGTCTAACATGGTCCTCCACTTCATCCTGGGGAAGAAATTTCTCCATCCCGGGAAGTGAGCATATATTTTCTAGAGCTGGAGGCTTCCATGAGAATACACCACATCCCTTAGCTCCCAGGAAATATCTGGGCGCTGCTGCTGTTCCTAGGTTGGTGTCCTCACAAATGCTGCTGTTTCAGGCAATGTCAGGTTGCTTACTCTCTTTCCTCCCTCAGTAAACCTGTAGAGAGTTTCTCCCTACAATATTCACAAAAAGAGCAAAGCTGCAGGCTCTTCCAGAAATCCTTGGCATTCTGAAGCATTATTACAAAGGAATACTCAGTAACTCCATTCCTTAACCCAAAAGTTGGATATTGGATTAGTTAGGCATGATTTTACTTTTTAAAAAATGTTACAGAGTTTGTGTATTATATCTAAAAATTATCTAATAAATCTAAAAGACCTGTTCCCAGGACGTTTAATAAGGAAACAAATTTTGATAGCCAGTTTGGATGGAGATAAATGAATTAAGGAAACAATTTAAATTGTCTATGAAGAGGCAGTATTATAAAGAGGCAGTATGGTCTAGTTATTTGCATATTTATTAAGTGCAAGGCAAAGAAAGTGGTTTAATTATTTTGCATGGCCTCTGTTGTGCAAAAGCCATTGATGAGACAATCCCACTTTTCAAAGTTTTTTCACTTTTTAGGATTAAAATTCTAAACATACTAAAATTCAAACACGTAAACATAAACATCCATGTAAATTACCCCATGTATTCATGACCCATTTTCAACAATTATCAACTATGACTGTACTCACCTTCACTCACCTGTTTTATTTTTCTTTTTGTAAGTTTCAGAGGCTTATTCCTCACTCGACTTAATTTTATTGGGTCAAAATTCCATTCTAGAAAAGCGTATTATACTGACATTGAAGTAGAATAAACTTTTGAATATAACTGCTTACTTTTTCATTGAAATTTAGCATTTGGAGGGTACAACATTGGGAATTTTCCACCTTCTTTTAATTGAAAAAGTTTCAAGTCTACAGCAAAGCTGAAAGAATACTAAATGAACCCTCACATACCCTTCAGTTAAATACAATAGTTATTAGCATCAAGACTGGCATTTTCCGAGTGTATTTTTCCACGGGATTACATAAAGACAAGGGAGGTTTTCTTGCCTTTGAAGCCATGTAGACAGTAGCTCATGGCTTTAGGGCCTGACACATAAAGGTTCAAATCCCACCAGTATCGCCTCCGAGCTGTGCATGGTAGGCGAGTTGCCTTATACGCAATATCTTCATCTATCAAATGGAAAAATAATAGTGGTGTACACCCACGGGGACATGTGAGGTGCGTAGTAGGTACTCAGCAAATGTTACCTATCTCTTTGCCTCCTAGCTGTGCCTCTGTGTTGCAGCTGGGGGAGCTGTGTGGGGAGAACTGGACATTTTCAATTCAAGTCCTTTTTGGTCACTGTGGAAGATTTTTGCAGTTAAGAGAGTTAGTATGGCCTAGTGAGTAAGAGAATAAGTCTGAGGTGAGAGTGGTTCAAACCCCAGTTCTGCCCTTACCATTCTGGAACTTGGTCAAGTTACTTGGTCTCTCTGAGCCCTCGTTCTCTGACTGTAAATTGGGGATAGAGAAATATTTACTTCATTGAGTTTTTGTCCACGAGAAAATGAGATGGGAGAGTCTATGCCCAGCATTTAGTTTAGCGTCTACCTCATAAGCACCCAGTGAATGTTACTGATCATTGGTATTGTTATAAGTAAGGATAAATTGGCATAGTACCTCCCATATAATTGCTCAATAAATGTTACTTATTATAAATAAGGATGAAGAACTCACACCAAATTGGTCTTTAATAGCCTGCATCTACTTTGGTGCAATGAAAAGAATAAAGATCTCTTGTGAAAGCTTGCAAGGCAATTTCAAATAAAAGTAAGCCTGGATGGACATGTGGCTACCACCAGCTGGGCGAGTCATCTAGCGTCATCATGGGAAATGACTGCATGTGCCTTGGGTTCCATCCAGTGATGTCATAAAATAAACCAGCCTTCTTGAACCCTCCTGCCAGTGTTGGCTTCTGGCATTGAACGGCTCGTGGCTCACCCCCTGGCTAGGGTAGATGCCTCTATCCCAAAGGCTTTATGGTGTTCTTGTTTCCTGGAACTGAGTTTTTTCCTCCCTCTCCCTCTGTTTTCTGACCCTCTCATCTTGTATCGCAGGTTGAAAGGATTGTAGACAAGAGGAAGAACAAGAAAGGAAAATGGGAGTATCTTATCCGATGGAAAGGCTACGGGAGCACCGAGGACACGTGGGAGCCGGAGCACCACCTCTTGCACTGTGAGGAGTTTATTGATGAATTCAATGGGCTGCACATGTCCAAGGACAAGAGGATCAAGTCAGGGAAGCAGTCCAGTACCTCCAAGCTGCTGCGTGACAGTCGAGGCCCGTCGGTTGAGAAACTGTCCCACAGACCTTCAGATCCTGGAAAGAGCAAGGGGACCTCCCATAAACGGAAGCGAATTAACCCTCCCCTGGCCAAGCCAAAAAAAGGGTATTCAGGCAAGCCCTCTTCAGGAGGCGACAGGGCCGCCAAGACGGTGTCTTACAGGACTACCCCCAGTGGTTTGCAAATAATGCCCCTGAAAAAGTCTCAGAACGGGATGGAAAATGGGGACGCCGGCTCTGAGAAGGATGAGAGGCACTTTGGAAACGGGTCCCATCAACCTGGCTTGGATTTGAATGATCATGTTGGAGAGCAAGATGTGGGTGAATGTGACGTGAACCACGCCACACTGGCGGAGAACGGGCTCGGTTTGTAGCTTTTCTTTCTCTTGGGTTTGGCTCTGGCCATGGCGAAAGGGGAGCTCTGCCTATAGCCTAGGGACATACATAAGACCCCCACTTCCATCCCCGTCTCTTAGCTAGCCAGTAATTCCCCCTTCATCTCTCTCACCTAGAGCTTTGTGGACTCGGTCATAGGCCCATGTTGGTTACAGACCCTCATGCATGTGGGGAGGCTAAGCCTCTGATGCTCCAGCCAAGGTCTGGAATGGGTCCAAAGTTCCAGACTCTATTTCAAGACACCCAAGGCCATGGTAACCCCTCTAGACCCACTTCTCTGAGGGCAGCTCAAGTCCTCACCCCCAGGACCCAAGACACGTGTCCTCAGCGGGCCAGTGCCTCCCAGGGCACAGTGCAGAGCCCTTGCTTGCAGCCTCATCATGCCCCCAGCAGTGTAGCCCAGAGAGGTGGGGTCTGGGTTGGGGTCCGTGCTGTCTTCTCAGACGCAGTGTGGACTTGGAGTTCACCACGCCAGCGCCTGTGCTGGAGCCTCTTGTCCTTCTGCTGTCTCTAGGTTGGATGATTGACCTATATTAGGTCCTGTCTTAGTCTGTTCAGGCTGCTGTCACAAAACACCTTAGAATGGGTAATTTATGAAAAATGGAAAGCTAATTTCTCACAATTCTGGAGGCTAGAAGTCCATGATGAAGGCACCAGCAGATGCCGCATCGGGTGAGGGCCTGTTCCTCTTAGCTGGTGCCTTCTGTGTCCTCACATGATAGAAGGGGCAAGGCAGCGCCCATCAGCCTCTTTTATAAGGGCCACTAATCCCATCCACAAGGATGGAGCTCTTATGACTTAATTACCTCCTAAAGGCCCCACCTCTTAATGCTGTGATTGTGTTGTGGCTTAGGTTTCTTCATATGAAATCTGGCAGAACATAAACGTTCAGACTATAGTGGGTCCTAAATGCTGTCTTGACCTCATCCTGCACTAATTCTTTCGATTGGCACCCTCTTACTCTAACACAGCCTGCATATGTTGTGTTAGGTTATGGAATTCCTCCTTTTTCCAAAGTTTCTTTAGGCAAAATTAAGGAAACAGGAGGTGATGACCCATGTAGTTCATACTCCCAAACGTGAGATTTCCTGTGTGGTCACATTGCCCCTTACCTGAGTCCTTCATGGCATCAGTCTTTCAGGTTAGCTACTTGTGCCAATTATGTGCAGTCCCTCACTTCTCAGACACCTGTGTGTCTACCTGGTGGCATTTGTCTCTTTGGCTGCCAGAGACCCGAGCCTTGGAATGTCCAGAAATCTTACAGGAGTGTGGACAACCATTGCCCAACAGGACAGGGCCATCAGATTCCCTGATGAAACCAGGGTGCGTGTGGGGACAGGGATGCTAGGATGCAGGGGGAATGGTTAGAAGGGCTCACAGAAGGTTGGGGTGATGAGGCCAACACACTTCAGTGTGACGATGGTAGATTTGGAGTCCAGAACGTGCAGAGCTGGCTCCCCTGCAAGAGCTTGCTGTCTTTAGGGACTCTTGCTGAGAAATCTGAGCAATCCGTGTTGAGGCTCCTCTTTCTCCAGAGAGAGGAATTTCACCCAAACAGGATTTACTTAGCATCTTTGCCCCAGACTGACTCATGTTTCCGTCTGGGGATCCCTGACGCTGACGTGACTGTGCCTGTGAACATATGTAAAAGCTGTTTGTTTTAGAAATTCATCTCTCGGGGAGAAGTGGGCTCGTGTAAATGGGGCTTGGCATAAACACCCGTGTTTGATGTTGCTGTGACGGCTGCTGGCGGTGGCGGAGTACCCTGTCTCAGGAAGGGTGGCGAGGGGAGATTTTGTGGCCCTTTGGGTGCAGGGGCAAGGCTCTGGCGGGGTTCCCTGCATTCCAGCTGTTAGCAGCCCCCTGCCCTGCTCATATGGGGCAATCCCAAGAGTAAAGCATGAGGGAGGAAGATTTGCTGACTGTAGCTGACAGTCTGCAGTGTGGAGGAGAGAAGCCGGACTCGTAGAGAGGTCTACATGAGGGTGTGCCTCTTGTGCTGTGCAACCTTCTGCGGTGAGGCAGAGCTGCGAGCTCTGTGCTCTTCACCCTTCGGCTTTGCTCATGCCTGCTGGTCCATGACCTGGTGATAAGGCATGGTACCCCACAAGCAGGGAAAACAGGTGAGGGCCAACCTGTTGAGATCCACTGATAGTCCTGTTAGCTCCAAAATGCTATTCTAGACCTTTCTTGTCTCTCTGATCTCTTATCTTCCTCATATTTGCCTGACGTTGTGTGTTCTCTACTCCCACTTGAGCCAATGCTGGCCTCTATTTTGTTCTGTTTTGTCTGTTTCAAAAGGGCCCTTTTGCTTAATCACATCCCATAGCACTGGTGCCCGTAAGGTTAAGGCACTGGTTCTCAGATTCTGTATGTATTAGATTATCTGGCAACTGATGAGAGATGCAGATCCCATGGAATCTGATTTCCTAAGTCTGGGGTGGAGCCCAGGAGATGGACTTGTTAACAATCTTCCTGGGTGACTCTACTGCATTTTGAGATGAGCTTTGTGGCCAAATGTGTGGGGGGTGGGACCTTGAAGTTTCACATCAGGTGTCAATTTAATTCAATTCAATACTGATTTTTTTTATGGCTTCTTAAGAGTTATTCACCATGCTGGGTGCTTGAAGTAGAGTAATGAAGAGATAGGTATGGACTTTTCCCTCTGAAACTTATAGCTTCCCTCTGAAACTTGCCAGGAAGTTGGAATGCCAGCCTCTGGCCCCATGCTGAGAAGGCGCCCGAGGCTGGCTCCATGGAAAGAGTAACACATATTACATACATGTGCATGGCTTCACCATACCCACAATGACGTCTTCTGTGGTCACTCGTGTGATAATTGTCCCAGCCACCATCAGCCTTTCACCTTCTAGTCAGAACTAGCTTGTTAGCCAGGTCTGGGGGAACTGGGAAGAGGAAAAGACTGAGAATCCTTGCTTGAGAGAGAAGGAGAGTGTTGAAGAGAGTGGTTTGAGGTTCCTGGACAAGACCCAAGACAGGGGATGCCGTGGTTCCAGAATTTTTCAGCAACAGGCCAGAGGTGTAGTCCAGCAAAACGTGTTTCCATGTGTGTTTTCAGCCAGAGGGAAGCTTTGCTGAAGCCAGTGTTCAGGCCCACGTAGCCCTGAATGTCCTTCTTCTACCCTCTTCGCTAACCTCACCTTCCCTGATCTGGACTAAAGGATCCAGTCTCCAGGGGCCCAAGGGTGAGCACTGGGGGTTTGCAGCACAAAGGAGGGCTCATCTTAGCCCAGCAGAAGGGGATGGGGGATCCTGGCTGCAGTTGCACAGCATTTGTTTTGGGGGTGGGCTGTTGCTTTTTATATGGTTTTAACTTCTCTTTGGTGAGTTAAGGTTCTGCATACAGAACAGCAACTTATGTAACATGTTACTCATTTACTGCTGACTTCCCTGATCTACTGTGGAACAAATGCTAAATTGGGGCTCCGGCGGGTGGTGTTTTGGTTTCAGACTGCGTTTTTTCCCCAGCAGTGTTTGTGGGGTGTGTGCAGCAGTTCTACACTGCTCTTGATTCTGAGTCTTCTCTGATAATGAGTACTGGCTTTGTGGTCCGGGGCCCATCTGCCTCAATATCTCTTGGGGAGCTTGTTAAAACGGGCTGTATCCCAGTTGAATGAATCAGGATCTCAGGGGGCTGGAGGGGTGGGTTCTGCACGTTCATGCTGAATTGTAACAGCCACAGGTGTGTACAGGAGCTCCAGCAGATGTGTTTGGTCGTAAGAGATGGTTCATAGATCCATCTGTTGGTAGATCCATCTTTACTCCCTGGATTTGAAGCTTGTGAGAAGGAATGTGATCTGGTCCTTCAAAGTTTTAAAACCTGTCATAGTTTCTCTGCCTTGCTTGCAGTTTCTACTAGGCATCTCTCTCTTTTTTCTAAAACTACACGAGTTTCATCGGTACAGAAAAGCTGGTGGGTTTGCTAACCCTTGCTGTGGTTTTGCCTTGGTGAACTGCTTAGCACTCGTCTAAACAGGCCAAAGCATCAGTATTCTATGGATTCACACGAGCCTTTACTCTGTGAAACGTCCCTAACTAGGAGCCATCGTTTCTCTTTGAGCCCTAGAATCGCATAAAGACTTGCAGCGTTCTCCAAATTACCAGGAAGGTGATGAGCATCACTGTTGATGCCAGTCTTGTGGCCCCATGTCCACATTTCTGAAAGGACGTTTAAGATCCTTTCCTTGCATCTTGATGACTGTTGTCTGCTGCACAGACGTTGCATCTCACACATTGCATGATTCAGTGTTTGCAGAATTATCTCTACCATTGAACGAGTCATTCCACACAACACACACACGCAACATTTGCCATTTTCTCTCCATTGATCTTTTAAAATCGTCTCAGCTTTCACTTCTAGAACATTTATCTCTTCCTACTCACTCTTTCAACATGATTATCATTTTTCCCTTTATTGATTATAATGGAGAACCGTGTTTTAAAGGCAGTTGGAAACTAAGCGCAAGCAATGGGAAGTGGCCTATGGCTTTTGAGAATCTAGGGGCTCCCAAACATGGATCCGGCGTCAGAATCCCTTGGAGGGCATGTTGAAACACAGACTGTTGGGTGTACCTTCAGCATTCTGATTTAGTAGGTGTAGTGTGGAGCCTGAGAATCTGCACCTCCAGCAGAAGTTCCTAGACGCTGCTATTGGTCCAGTGAGCCCAGTTTCAGAACTACTGCTCTAGACTAATGAGCTCCAAGATGGCGGAGATGAAAATGCAGATGGTGTTGTGCCTGCCAGGTGGTGGTATTGAGGAAACTTGAAGTGCTTGTGCTCTGCACCTGGAGTTGGCATTCATAAGACTTTGTAAAGAGAAAGTTTGTGAAATGAAAAGCTGTAAGGTTGAAAGTTTTAGAGTATAAGTACTTCCCTGAGATGAGGCCTTGGAGTTTCCAAAGTACCTTGTGTGATCCTCATGGCAGTCCTGAGAGGTAGTTTTTCTACTCATTTTACAGAGGTGGAGACCGAGGTTACAAGTGTCCAGGTTGGAATTAGGAGAGAAACTCAGGCAATTTGACTGCAAATTTAACTATAGAGCTGGCCTCTATACCACGGCCCAGCTGGATTCCAGGCAGTAGAATTTCCCCAAGCCCTGATTACTGACAGAGACATGTTGTGATTGGGGGAGGGTCAGGAGTGCTTGGTGGTACAGGATGTACTTCTTTGACACCCTCCTTGTTTGTTTATTTATTTATTTATTTTTATTATTATACTTTAAGTTTTAGGGTACATGTGCACAATGTGCAGGTTAGTTACATATGTATACATGTGACATGCTGGCACGCTGCACCCACTAACTCGTCATCTAGCATTAGGTATATCTCCCAGTGCTATCCCTCCCCCCTCCCCCCACCCCACAACAGTCCCCAGAGTGTGATGTTCCCCTTCCTGTGTCCATGTGTTCTCATTGTTCAGTTCCCACCTATGAGTGAGAATATGCAGTGTTTGGTTTTTTGTTCTTGCGATAGTTTACTGAGAATGATGATTTCCAATTTCATCCATGTCCCTACAAAGGACGTGAACTCATCATTTTTTATGGCTGCATAGTATTCCGTGGTGTATATGTGCCACATTTTCTTAATCCAATCTATCATTGTTGGACATTTGGGTTGGTTCCAAGTCTTTGCTATTGTGAATAGTGCCGCAATAAACATACGTGTGCATGTGTCTTTATAGCAGCATGATTTATAGTCCTTTGGGTATATACTCAGTAATGGGATGGCTAGGTCAAATGGTATTTCTAGTTCTAGATCCATGAGGAATCGCCACACTGACTTCCACAATGGTTGAACTAGTTTACAGTCCCACCAACAGTGTAAAAGTGTTCCCATTTCTCCACATCCTCTCCAGCACCTATTGTTTCCTGACTTTTTAATGATTGCCATTCTAACTGGTGTGAGACGGTATCTCATTGTGGTTTTGATTTGCATTTCTCTGATGGCCAGTGGTGGTGAGCATTTTTTCATGTGTTTTTTGGCTGCATAAATGTCTTCTTTTGAGAAGTGTCTGTTCATGTCCTTCGCCCACTTTTTGATGGGGTTGGTTGTTTTTCTCTTGTAAATTTGTTTGAGTTCATCGTAGATTCTGGATATTAACCCTTTGTCAGATGAGTAGGTTGCGAAAATTTTCTCCCATTTTGTAGGTTGCCTGTTCGCTCTGATGGTAGTTTCTTTTGCTGTACAGAAGCTCTTTAGTTTAATTAGATCCCATTTGTCAATTTTGGCTTTTGTTGCCATTGCTTTTGGTGTTTTAGACATGAAGGCCTTTCCCATGCCTATGTCCTGAATAGTAATGCCTAGGTTTTCTTCTAGGGTTTTTATGGTTTTAGGTCTAGCGTTTAAGTCTTTAATCCATCTTGAATTGATTTTTGTATAAGGTGTAAGGAAGGGATCCAGTTTCAACTTTCTACATATGGCTAGCCAGTTTTCCCAGCACCATTTATTAAATAGGGAATCCTTTCCCCATTGCTTGTTTTTGTCAGGTTTGTCAAAGATCAGATGTAGATATGCAACGTTATTTCTGAGGGCTCTGTTCTGTTCCATTGATCTATATCTCTGTTTTGGTACCAGTACCATGCTGTTTTGGTTACTGTAGCCTTGTAGTATAGTTTGAAGTCAGGTAGCGTGATGCCTCCAGCTTTGTTCTTTTGGCTTAGGATTGACTTGGCGATGTGGGCTCTTTTTTGGTTATTTATTTATTTATTTTTATTTTTATTTTTATTTTTGAGATGGAGTCTCGCTCTGTCGCCCAGGCTGGAGTGCAGTGGTGCAATCTTGGCTCACTGCAAGCTCCGCCTCCTGGGTTCATGCCATTCTCCTGCCTCAGCCTCCCGAGTAGCTGGGACTACAGGTGTCTGCCACCATGCCCGGCTGATTTTTTTTGTATTTTTATTAGAGACGGGGTTTCACCGTGTTGGGCAGCATGGTCTCATCTCCTGACCTCGTGGTCCGCCCGCCTCAGCCTCCCAAAGTGCTGGGATTCCAGGCATGAGCCACTGCGCCTGGCCAACACCTCCTTGTTTATTGATAGATGGGTATGGTGCTTCTGAGCCTGAAACGCTGTGACTAACTCCATGCCACTCAATCTGAAAACCTAGATAACATCATCACTTCCATAGAGAAATACAACTCAACAAAACAGCCTAAAGGAGGGCTAGAAAGCCTGAAGAGAGAAATAACTATTAAAGAAATTGGGCCAGGAGTGGTGGCTCACGCCTGTAATCCCAGCACTTTGGGAGGCTGAGGCAGGTGGATAGCTTGAGCCCAGGAGTTCAAGACCAGCCTGGGCAACATGGTGAAACCCTGTCTCTCCAAAAAAATACAAAAATTAGCCAGGTGTGGTGGCACATGCCTGCAGTCCCAGCTTTCCATGGAGCTGAGGTGGGAGGATCACTTGAGCCCAGGAGGTCGAGGCTGCAGTGAGCTGTGATTGTGCCACTGCACTCCAGCCTGGGCGACAGAGCGAGACTCTGTCTCAAAAAAAAAAAAAAAAAAAGACATTGAATTGGTTGTTAAAAAGTCCTCAGAAGAAATAAGAAAGGAGGAACACAAGGCCCAGAGGGTTTTGCAGGCAAATCTAAACATTCTAGAATAGATCATCTGACCACACATTGTAGAGCAGATAACCCCTCCCTTATCCAAATGATTATGGAGAACAGGAAAATGGGAAAATACTCCCAGCTCCTGTGACGAGGTCAGTATGACCTGGATTTCCAAAGCAGACAAAGAGAGGAGGAGAAATGCAAATTACAAGTCAATCTCACTTCAGAATGCAGTAGTGAAAGTCCTGAATAACCTTCTGGGCTTATTATAGTTCCCTTGATACTTCCTCAAAACTACGACTGTTTCAGAAACATCTCATTCCTTGCCCTGAACTTGACCCCAGTTCATTGCCTTTAGAATCACCACTGCTTCTCTGGGTGAGGAGCTTGTCCCAGAAGAGGCCCAGGGAAACTGGTTCAGGAAGGCTCTGACTGTCATCGGCAGTGGCCCGACACTATCTGGTGAACCACTGAGAGGTCAGGAAGGGTGTTCCCGGGGCAGCCTCTTGTCAGCACAGATATCCATGTATCCACTTCCCTGAGCCCAGCTGTTCTTCCTGACACACTTCAAGTACCCACCCCCAGGCCAACACACTTTCACTAACCTTTTCAATTTTTAAAAGCAGATGATTTTTCCAAGTCAGTAACAACAAAAACTTGAGGGTTTTTTAGTCTTTTGTCTTTCACAGGGTGGCAAGTAAGGAAGGTGTGCTAATGAACTAACTTAAAACCCTTTGATGTGGTGGTGTTAAGACCCTGTCCAACTTGGCCACTGCCCTATGCACATGGAAAGTGCCAGGCTGTGATGGGAAATCCGACTCTTTAACCAGGAGCAACTTGACCCATGGCAGATCCAAGGGGAGAATCGATTCTCCCCGCTTGGCTCCTGAATTCTGGATTTGATTTTGGTGCCCAGAAGAGGATGATGGAGTCTTGACCACTGTCAAGGTTTAGAAACCAACTAATTGCTTTTCCTACCTGCTCAGCTGTCGTTTTCCTCCCTCAATGTCCTTAGGAAAGTCTTAGGCACTGTTTGCTCATGGCTATCCATCAGGGGACTTCCAAAAAGGGTATAGTGGGGGAGTGGAAGCGATCCTCCCCAGGAGCAAGCAGTAAGCAGGTACAGTGTCTGTAGAGGGTTCCAAAACAATAATAAAACTTCAACTCCTAATGTCGGTGAAAAGCCGCTCTCCCTATTGAGGGTTCCAAAACAATAATAAAACTTCACCTCCTAATGTCGGTGAAAAGCCACTCTCCCCATTGAGGTGGATCCCAGGGCCTTCCTCCACCCTGACCCCTCACACAAAGCAGCCAGTCTTCATGAATGATGATGATAATGGTGGCAGCGGTGGTGGTGGTGGTGATGGTAGCAATAGTAGCTAACATTTCTTGAGGTCTTACTGCAGGCAACGCCTAGCTCTTTGTATTTGATCTACTAAATGTGATTTAATTTCCTCAGTGGTTCTCTGATGGAGCAGTTTAACAACATAGCAACATAACAAGGTTACCTGGGATCAACCTTGTTTATAGATGGGGAAACTGAGGCTCAGCAAGGGTAAGACACAGCACTGAGAGAAGGAATTAGGGTGTGGTGCCGGGTCTGGGGATGCTGAAGCTGTTGGGGGTCTGTGACCAGTTTTGTAAATGAAGAAAGGTACTTCAGGGATTCAGGTTGAAGCCAACAGACCTTTCCCAGATGCCAAGGGCATTGTTCTGGCCAACACCCCTGGGCCTGCCTTTGAGGCATCTTCAGTAGTATCAGAGATGCTGACTTGGCATTCCAGGGAGGTGGAACCTCTGGTCCTGGTGATTTTCCTTAGGGCCTTAGATTAAAACACACACACATGTATGCATGTACATACACATGCACATATTCACATCACAGATGTACACATCACACACTCATGCACACATCATATATACACACACACCTGCACATCTATGCATTGTAAAGGGAACTCCCTCAATTGTCAGTTTATTTCAATGCTAGAAGAAATGGCAAAAAAAGGACAAAGATCTTCACCAACTGATGAATGGATAAACAAAATGTAGTCTTTCCAGACGACGGATGTTATTCAGTCATAAAGAGCAATGAATAGTGGACATATGCGGCAACGTGGATGAACCTCAAAACCACATATGATATGATTCCATTTATGTCAAATGTCCAGAATAGGTGAATCTGTAGAGACAGAAAGTAGATTAGCGGTTGCCAGGGGCTAAGGGGAGGAGGGAGTGGGCAATGACTGTTAATGGGTACGGCATTTCATTTTGAGCAATGAAAATGTTCTGGAATTAGATTATGGGGACAGTTGCACAACTCTGCAAGTCACACTAAAAAATCACTGAATTGTGCACTTTATATGGGTGAATTTTATAGTATGTAAAATAAATCTCAGTAAAGCTGTTTTTGTTTAAAAAAAAAAAGGAGAAGAAAAAGAAGCTAGCAAGTAGGATGAAAAATAACAGCTACCGTTTCCCTACTGCTTGCCATGTGCAAGGGAGCCTTCTAAATGCTCTCCAAGAAGCTGTGCATTGAATTTCCTCGACAGCCCCCATTTCTACACTGGAAAATTAATGCTTAAAGAAGACACGTGCATTGCTTGAGTTAGTCCAAGTGTCACAGAAGGTGGAGCTGGAATGGAACCACAGTGCCCACTCGTGAACCCAGGCTCCCATGTAGGAAATCGAGGTGCTCTTAGTGAACCAAGGCACGCTGTATTAGTTCCCTATGGCTGCTGTAACAAATTCCTCCCAACTTGGTGGCTTAAAGCAACACCACCTTCTTCCCTTATAGTTCTGGAGTCAGAAATCTAAAATGCATTGGCAGGGCTGTGCTCCTTCTGGAGGCCCTGTGGGAGAATCCATTTCCTTGCCTTTTCCAGCTTCCAGAGGCTGCACGTACTCCTCGGCTCGTGGTCCCTCATCTCTCTAACCTTTGCATCCATCCTCACATCTCCTTCTCTTGACTCCAAGCCCCCTGCCTCCCTCTTACAAGGACTTATGTGATTACACTGAACCAACCAAGATAATACAGGATAATCTCCCATCTCAAAATCCTTAACTTAATCCCATTCACAAAGTCCTTTTTGCCATGTCAGGTACCACATTCATAGGTCCCAGGGATTAGGATATGAGATCTTTAAGGATTTGCTATTCATCCCACCACAGGCATTTAGGAGAGTTTGAGGGGAAGAAAGGGTATGCATATGGGTTTGTATTCTTGAATGGGCAAGAAAACTGCTGGTAACAAGGAAATGTTAATTTTGTCGTCTAGATTATTAAAATTATTTCATTTAAGTGCACTTGCACATCTGTGCATTGTGAAGGAAACTGCCTTGTCAAAGCTTATTTCAATGCTAGAAGAAATAGCAAAAGCCACATCAAGTAGATTATTTCATTTAAGCGAAATAATTATTTTGTTTAAACGAAATAATCTACTTGGTGTGGACTTTGATATAACTGGAAAGTGTTGAAGTTGACTTAAATTCCCTTGTTGATTTTTTAAAAATTATTTATTTATTTATTTTTGAGACAGAGTCTTGCTCTGTCGCCCAGGCTGGAGTGCAATGGCATGGTCTTGGCTCACTGCAACCTCCGCCTCCCGGGTCCAAACGATTCTCCTGCCTCTGCCTCCTGAGTAGCTGGGATTACAGGTGCATGCCACCATGCCCGGCTAACTTTTTTGTACTTTTAGTAGAAACGGGGTTTCACCATGTTGGCCAGGCTGGTCTTGAACTCCTGACCTCAAGTGATCCACCCACCTCGGCCTCCCAAAGTGCTGGGATTACAGGCATGAGCCACCATGCCCGGCCTCCCTTGTTGATTTTAGAGATGGGAGCAAGCAGCTGCTCCTACAAGACACAAAACACTTATCTAATCCTAGGATGCATTTCTATACGACAGTTACTGCATAACAGTGTTTTATACAAGCCAGCCTGAGCCTTCCTAGTGCCCAATGAGCTGCTGTTAATAATGACAATAACAGCAATTGCACCAACAACAGATATTTATTAAGCCCTTGCTATGAGTCAGGTGTTGGTGGGCTAAGGATGTTACATTTAGCAGCTCTGTTAATCCTGACAATTCTATGAAGTAGGTTGTCTTTTTATCCCTGGTTTGCACATAAAGAAATGGAGGCTTTACAAAGTTAGTTAGGCAACTGGCCTGCAGCCTCCAGATGGTAACAAGGTAGAGCCAGAATTGTGGTCCTCTTTCTTCCTTTCCTTTCCTTTCTTTTCCTTTCTTTTCCTTTCCTTTCCTTTCCTTTCCTTTCCTTTCCTTTCCTTTCCTTTCCTTTCCTTTCCTTTCCTTTCCCTTTCCTTTGCTTCTTTCCTTCTTTCCTTTCCTTCTTTCTTTCCTTTCTTTCTTTCTTTCTTTTCCTGGGCATTTTAAAATGGCTTTCTTACATCACCTTATCCTGTGATATCTGACTTTATCGTTAGATCTTAATCACACACAAGGGAAAGCCTGTTCTACTCATCTCTTTCTCTCTCTCTCTCTCTGTATGTATGTGTGTGTGTGTAACATTTTGTATGAAAACACTCGCATTTTGATTTTTCTGCTCAATATAGCATATGTCTGTTTCCATCTATTTCCATATTGGGCAACTCTTCATATTGGAATTTTAGTAGTGCCATTTATTTATATGTTTTCAGAAGGATATACAGGTTGAATGTCCCCAAGTCCAAAATCTGAAATGCTCCAAAGTCCAGAACTTTCTGAGCATCAAAATGATGCTTAAAGGAAATGCACATTGGAGCATTCACTTATCAGATTAGGGATGATTAACTGGTAAGTATAATACAAATATTCCAAAATCAGAAAAAATCAGGAATCCAAAACACTTCTGATCCCACACATTTTGGATAAGGTATACCCAACCTGTGCAATATTTGATTTATGTAGCCAGTCTCTTGTTGTTGGACATTTAGGTTAGGTCTAAACGTCTTTGGTTTTCTTTCATTTTTTTCTGGACTATTTTTCTAGACTAGATTCCCAGAGGCAGGATTATACTGCTAATTTTGCCATATCCTTCTAACCCCATCCAAAAAAGAATAATAATAACCAGTGAGGCATAATTTTCTAGTTTTGTCATTGCCTTGCCAGACGTGTGTGTTTAAGGGGAACAAGAGGAGCCTCAGTATCGTTTATTTGCATTTCTTTAGTCTCCACTGAAGCTGAGCTTTTTCTCTGCATGCTCAAGTACTCTTTGTAACTTCCTCTTTGTGGTTGGTTCACTCCTGTCTTTTGAGATTGGTGAGAATTCAGATACACAGGGAAGAGGTATGGTATGGCAAAGGAGGAGAGCCCAGAGCATGTTTGCTGGTTGGTGAGAAGATGCGTTTAGGGCAGGGGCTGGTGTGCTTAGGTAAAGACTTGGGCGACAGCTGAAAGACGGGCTGGAGCCAGGTGCAGGAGGGGCCTGGGTGGCAGGGAACCCCCTGTTGTACTTGTGGCAGCCCCTCTAATGCAGGTCATCCATGTAAGGACTGGTCCTAAATTTTTGATGAACTGGCAGAAATACCAAAATCTGGTTCTGGCCCCTATGTCAGCCACTCTGGCCTTCCTCTGGCTTGTCCCTAACTCTGTACCACCCTCTTTAAACCCACTGGGCAGCTCGGCTGATAGACATTCTCCATTAAGGGCTGCCCCAGACACCTCTACTACCTATACCCACCTGTCTGCTCCCTGGAGAGCTATTAATAAGGAGCCCAGGGTGTGGGTGACTCCAGAGAAACATCAAAGAAAAGAGATTTGGTAGGGGCTGCGGCAGGAGAGAGAAGCCTCCACTGGGGTCAGGGATGCCATAGAGAAAAGTCACAACCCTAGACTGGTTAGAAGAGGAGAACCCAGGAGACGAAATCCTGAGGCAGCCTTCTTTAGATATTCATGTTATTCCAGGTGGTGGAAGAACAGCTGGTGAGGCAAGCCCCTGTGTATAGATCCCCTTTTATCTTCCTCGTGTGCAACCTGACTATGCTGTGTGTAGAGCCCCTTTTATCTTCCTCGTGTGCAACCCGACTGTGGTGTGGTGTTCCTGGGAGCGCCAGCCTCGAGGCCTCGATTCACACTTTTTATGTTGCAACATGGCTTCTCTTTCTTTCATCCTGTCCCAGAAAGAAAATCGAGACCCTGGGGCAAAATGAGCCTGGAAATAGGTTTGTGCACCTCGTGTCATTAAGACGTTGCAGTCCACGGAGCCCCGGGGTTCTCTGAGGGCCTCCTGGTGAGAAGCCGGGTGGGTGGACTCCAGCGCTCCCTTCTCCATGTCAGCCACAGTAGCTGCTTGTATTAGTCCATTCTCAAGTTGCTAATGAAGACATACCCGAGACTGGGTAGTTTATAAAGGAAAGAGGTTTAATTGACTCACGGTTCCCCAGGGCTGTGGAGGCCTCAGGAAACTTACAATCATGGCAGAAGGGGAAGCAAACACATCCTTCACGTGGTGGCAGCAAGGAGAAGTGCTGAGCAACCGGGGGAAAGCCCCTTATAAAACCATCAGATCTCATGAGAACTCACTTCAGTGTCACAAGAACAGCATGAGAGTAACCGCCCCCGTGATCCAGTCAACTCCCACTGGGTCCCTCCCACCACATGTGGGGATTATAAGAACTACAATTCAAGATGAGATTTGGGTGGGGACACAGGCAAACCATATCACTCCTGTTTTATTTGTTTCATGTGAGGGTTTGTCATGTGCTTTTGTTGAGGGAAAAGAAGACAGGAAATGAGAAGACTAAAAGCATATTTCTGAATACACCAGTTTAATAAATCTGCCCACCAGTGGCATGAGCTACTTGACGAGGTTGTTGTGCCCCATGTCATGGGTTGTTTGGGTGGACTTAGTCAGACTCAGGCAGAGGGATTCCTGCATGGAGACGGGTGAGATTAGGTGGCCTCACAGGACCGAGTCAGCTCCTCAGAGCATGTGTCTGGCTGGGCAGGGTCGTGGCCGCTGTGCAGTCAAGACCCTCATGGTGTGCACTCACCCTCCTCATGGCTGAGCCATGTGTCACCACAGCCCATGTGTGCAGAAATACTCAGCTCATTTCTGGAGGCTCCTTGTCCAAGTTCCGACAGGTGCACAGGGAGCTTTTGCAGCGACCATGCAGGGAGGGAGAACACAGGCTCTGCTTTCAGCGGGGGCACCTGCCTGAGGCCACAAAGCCAGCCAGAGGATAAGACTTAGCTGTCTCGCCCACCGACCCTCCTGCTTGGCCTCTTTCGATGTCCTAGCTCCCAATTCTGGCATCCCCCGGCTGAGGGAGATCCAGGTACTGACCTCCGATTGGCTTTGATGGCTCCACTCATGCACCTGTCTGTTCCCTGCTGCCCCAGATCTGTGCCACCATCTCCCACCATCTGCTTGACCCGGCTCCTTGTCCCCACAAGACGGCAGTGAGGTGGAGGGGGGACATCTAAAGGGCCACTTCCGACTTGGTTCTGAGGACCATTGTCCTGAGTCTTACAGTGAGGGCAGAGCCACTTTCCATGGTCCGTGGGGCCTCTGAGTCCTGGGCTGTGGGGCCTTGGGGGTCAGTATATCGTCGTATCTGCTTCCCCTTCTTGGCACTTTGCTGGATGCTTCCTCTGCTCGGCCAGGCCGGTCACCTTGGCCTGTCGTCTTCCCATTACCTTCCAGTGTGCAGAAATGTGGCACCCACTATTGACTCTTCTCCTTTACTTTTGCTTGTGTTAATACTTAAAAAAATCTTTTACTGCCATTTTAGAGTGGTTTCAAGAAAGAGGAGACAAATTTGTCAGTGTGGTGTATCTAGGTCCCTAAAATGTTCTTCTTTTATTCTTTACTTTTTCCTCTCCTCTCCTCTCCTCTCTTCTCTTTTTATTTTCTAAAGTTACAAATACATGAGTTGTAAAAAATTCAAACAGTATGGAAAATATAAGCCTTTAATTTTAATTTTATTTTAAAAATATTATTATTATTTGAGATGGTGTCTCACTCTGTCGCCCAGGTTGGAGTGCAGTGGGGTGATCTCGGCTCACTGCAGCCTCTGCTTCATGGGTTCAAGTGGTTGTCCTGCCTCAGCCTCCTGAGTAGCTGAGATTACAGGTGCCCACCCCCGTGCCTGGCTAATTTTTGTATTTTTAGTAGAGACGGGGTTTTGCCATGTTGGCCAGGCTGGTCTCAAACTCCTGACCTCAAGTGAAATGCCTGCTTTGGCCTCCCGAAATGCTGGGGAAAATATAAGCATTTTAAAAATTAAAGTCTCCATATTCTCCCTTCCCAAATCCTATTTAGAGGTGACTTCTGTTAATGTTTCCTTATGGATCTGTTGGGACTATTCTCTAAGTTTATATATATGTATATGTATTTATATATATTAAATCTATGTACTTTATTACATACCATATATTATATATGTGATATATATTACATATTTACTTAAATATTTGTTTGTTGAGTGATGAACAGGAATTATCCCATTTCTTTCTCTCTCCATGTATGTAGGTATAGATATGTATATATCTGTCTATCATCTGTCTGTCTATTCATTTATCCATTATTTATCTGTTAGCCAAGGCCTCACCAAGTTGACATCCGAGTAAAGATTGAAGGTGGTGAGAACACCTTGTCCTGCAATTTCTTTTTTGACTTAAAGCCTGTCTTGGAACTCTTTCTGAGTCAGGACGTGTGGAACGCCCTCCCTGTTTTTGGCTGCTTGGGATTTACGGTGTGCAGGGACTTAACTGTTCCTCTGTGATGGCCATCTGGGCTGCCTATAAAGGGACCTGCTCCTGCCAAACCTGGCTAGGGCCAGTCTTTGTAATGCTTTTCCAGGCCCTGTTGTTTTAATTTTAGTTTCTAAATGTGGGTGAGCATCTTCTCATGTTCCTTCCAATTGTGTCTCT
The DNA here is from genome assembly GCF_029289425.2 of Pan paniscus. Taxonomy (NCBI): domain Eukaryota; kingdom Metazoa; phylum Chordata; class Mammalia; order Primates; family Hominidae; genus Pan; species Pan paniscus. The sequence continues at coordinate 90,411,813 of NC_073267.2, read as the reverse complement.
CCCTGGGCATTGCCCGGGTGCCGTCCTGCTGTGGAAACAGTGGTGGCGAGTCAGGGGCATTCAGCCATGTGACCTGGAACAAATGACCCAGCCTCTGTGGGCCAGATTCTTAATTTATAAGATGCAGATATTCGTACCTCATGGGTTGGGGGTAAAGAATAAATGAATTCGTTTATAGGAAGCCCTTAACATATTCGCTGGCTTGTGGTAGACATTTGATAAATATTAGCCGTTATTTCAATTTTTTCCCCCTTTTTCCAACTGGGTCTTTATATTTCCCCATTTGTTTTAAAAATCACTTTACGTACAGTACACATATGTGAATCCTTTCCTATGTATGCTAACCAGTACTCATAAAATGACTGCCACATACCAGGAACTGTTTAGACAAATAACTGCAATACCTCATGCTGTGATGGAGACATGCAGAAGATATTGTGGGGCCATAGGTAAGGGCACCGAAGCCAGCTTAGGGGAAGGAATTATTCAGGGCTTCTTGGAGGAGGTGATGCATAAGTGGAATCTGATAAAATGAGCCGAAATGACTGAGGAAAAAGTCAGGGATGTCAGGAGGTGATGACAGCATGTACAAGGGCATAGAGCTGAGGGACAGCCTGTGGGTGCCTGTTGACACATCACAAAGAATACAGCAGTCCAGCCAATTCTAGAGCAGCCTGCACGGGAGGCTGAGCTCCAGGGAATTCCTCGGGTAGTCAGGCTTGTTTTAAGAACCAGATAGATGGAAGCCCACCCCATCTCTCTGTGTTCTGCATGTGTGACTCCCTCTGCCTGAATGCCTCCCGCTGTGAGCCCTCACGTGAGTAGTAACCTCTGCTCATCCTGCAGGTCTGGCTCAAGCAGCAATTCCCCCATGGAAACCTTTGCTGACTGCCAGCATAGCTCAGTTTCCGTTTTTATTTGCACACATGGAATGGTGTTTCTTGGTTGACAGCACTGACCTCGGTTTGTAGTGGTCACACTGATTATTCGGGTAATCTCTGCCTCTTTCACTCGATCAGAAGCTCCACAGGGGAGGGATGGTCTCCATTTTTGTTCACAGCTGTATCACCAACACCTAACAATGCTGGGCACTTAGCAGGTGCTTAAGAAATGAATGAGTGAGTGAATGAATAGATGAAAGAGAGGACTTAAGGAGCCGGTTCTGCTTTAAGATGGGGTTCCTGAGGCCAGGTCCACCCACTGCAAACCCTTCTGACATCTGTCAAAGCTGCCCATCCCCTGGCCCAGTCTTTCCTTCTGTCCTTGAGTTGTCCTGGGTGTTGGCTTCACAGCCCCTGCTCATGGTAACATGTCCTGGAGAGCCCGTATTTTGTCAGGGCTCTTCACAGCAACGACAGGATTCCCTTCCCATTGGCTCATCTGGTGATTGTTGTCGCCATCTGCCACGATGGCCCTGCTTGCTATGCTCCTCTTCCCTTTATATTCACGAAGCCACAGTGGACTCTTAATAAAGCACCAGGCTTCCTCCCCCATGAAGGGCATTGTGAGTTCTTTTCAGCAGGGTGCATCTCATTTGGGCTGCAGCCTCCGTATTTTGCGCAGTTCTTTGCTATGAGAGAGCAAATGCCCAACTCATGTAATTTATGACCTGCCTTGATGGTAACATAGGACATGAAATTGGTGGACTTCTTAATAGAAGTCCCAGTTACAGGAAGGATTGTAAGATTTCACGTTTAAAATTGCTCTCATTTTGCAGGTAGCATAGAGGCGAAGAAACTGGTAAGAGCAGGCAGGTAGAAAGAGGCTCCGTGTGTTCAAATACAAACATTGCCTCTTAGCATCTCCAAGCAGGTCTTACCAGCTTTTGAGCCTCACTTTTCACCTCTGTAGTCCGGGAATAGCAAGCCTGCCAGAAAGGTTGAAGCAGTGGGTCCTGGCGCCTCATGAGTCTTCATTTCTCTTCTGCTTTGTCAGACTCCGCTTCAGGTGGAGCTTCTTGCTTTGCTCAAGAATGTGCTTCTCTACCCCACCCTCAGCCTGCCCTGTCGTTTTTTCATTGATCCTAGGATATTAGGTTTTATTCTGTTGCATAAGCCAGCAAGGCGATATCAAGAGGGACAGCCCCTGGGTGCCTGTTGCCACATCACAAAGAATGGGTTGCAGGACAGTGGACTCTGTTACTTTTGTGACTTTTCCATGGAAGTTAGAGTCTTGAGTTTTTCACCTGCCATCTTGGTGACAGTGCCACTGAGTAGGAGGTTCTGCCTCCCAGTTTGTTCTTTCTTCTTCTGTTCCACTGTGGACCTCTGGAAGCTTCTCCCACCTTCATCTCCTTTCCCGATTCCCTCCCACTTCACCACCCTTGCAGAAAGAGGGTGTGTCCTGAGTTCCTGGAGGTTTAGCAAGACATCTCCATCTCTGGCCTGGCTTCCACCAGTAACTCCTCATATTATTAGGTTGGTGCAAAAGTAATTGTGGTTTTTGCTATTTTTTTTTTAATGGCAAAAACCTCAATTACTTTTGCACCAACCTGATACTTGGTGGCAGTGAATGAGAAACAACTGGTCACAAGATCTGTTGAGCCCTCGTGTGTGCCAGGCATGGCACTGAGTGCTGAGGATACAGCCCAACTCATATTCCTGTGGGAAGAACTGAGGAAAGAGCCAAATATTCCAGTGAACTGTGAGCAGATACGGGAGTGCCCTACATGAACGTGGATACCACCGAAGCAAGGAGATTATAGACGCAGCTTCCACCTGAAGGATGCATGGAGCTTGGTCAGGCAAAGAGGAGAGGGGAGAGTGTTCTAGACAGTAGGAACTATATTTTAATTAAGAAGATTTGTAGAAAATATGTAACATCTATTTCAAGCATCATTAATAAATGCCATTTATGATTTCTTCATGAAATATTTATTAAATGACTGCTGTGAGCTAGTATTGTATACTTAGAAGCAGGTCTCAGCATGCCTCGTTCTGGGGGTATGATGAGTAAGACAAGACACAGTTTAGGGAAGAAAACAAACAAATGGGGAAATGACAAATACATTGACAAGCTCCATACCATGTCAAAATAGCCAGCATTTACTGAGCCCTTGCTAAGCCAAGCCCTCTTGCTAGCACTGGCAGTTCCTCAGTTAATCCTAGCAGGGAGGGTCATTACCCTTCCCATTTCACAGATATGGAAACTGAGGTATATGCAGGTGAAATAGCTTGCCTACAGTCTATTAGTCAGTAGGTGGCTGTTCCAGGATTCAGATATAGTTGTCCTGGCTTGAGACCTAGATTCCTAAATTCTTCTTTTCTGCTTCTTGAGGGACAGGGCTATCTGGGAGGCCAGAAGAGAGCTACATCGTATTTGGAAAACTTAAAAAAATTTTTAGCGTTTTGAGATCATTTTCTCCCCTACAGTTCACTTAAAGAGGCATTTGCTTTCCCGTCACTATGTGGTGGGGACTAAGGCTGTAGAGATGACCAGCCGTGTCTTCCAAAGAACTCAAAGCTTATTAAGCTGATTAAGGGATCAGCTGGTCCCCAGTGACCTGCTGCAAAGCTGAGCATGCGAACTCAGGAAGGCCCAGGACACCGGAGCCCTGGGGATGGGCTGTTCCCGGCGCTTGGGGAGGAAGAGACAACTGTCTGGAAGAGAAGCATTTCAAGTGGCCCTGGAGGATTAGATGTGTGAAGGTGGACGGAAATGACATTCCTGGCCAAGGGAACAGAGGAAGTAATGGCTCAGGGGGTGGAAAACTCAGTTTCGGAGAACCTCAGACAGTCCTGGAAGTTAAGGTGTTTATGGGGCAAGAGTGGGAGTTAAGGCCAGAAAACAGGATGAGGCCAGACGGTGGAGGCATGTGAACTTTTGAGCAGAGGAGTTGCAAGAAAAGGTGATAAAAATGAATTTTAAAGGAAATCACTTTATACTTTGATACCCTACAGAATATTTTGCCACATACCAGGATCCTGGCATAATAGAGCTTTTGGAGTTAGCATGGCCTTGGAGGGTTTTAATGCAGGAGACATGATTTGATCTGTAGAAAAAGTTCCTTTTAATAAGGTTAGTTTTGTATTTTGAATTCATGCTTTACACTGCTGTTTAAAACATTTAGACGGGGCATAGTGGCTCACACCTGTAATCCCAGCGCTTTGGGAGGCCAAGGTGGTGGATTGCCTGAGCTCAGGAATTCGAGACCAGTCTGGGCAACATGGTGAAACCCTGTCTGTACTAGAAATACAAAAATTAGCTGGGCATGGTGGTGGGTGCCTGTAATTCTAGCTACTTGGGAAGCTGAGGCAGGAGAATCACTTGAACCCAGGATGCGGAGGTTGCAGTGAGCCAAGATCATGCCACTGCACTCCAGCCTGGGCAACAAGAATGAAACTCTGTCTCAAAAGAAAAAAAAATTTAGACGTCTGACAGTGAACATCATAAGATTACTTAGAGGTGTTGGATTTAGTGATTAGATAATCTGAGAACCTAAACTTTCTTAAAATTCAAAGTGTATGGATTTTATCCGGCATAATTTTAACATGCCAGATGACAGCTAACTGTGGCTAAGATTTTTTTTTTCTTGAATGCACCTGTGAATTTGAGCCCTGCTATTGCATTCAGGTCCTGAGAGCAAGCATTCTGTACATGGGACTAGGGGCTTTTGGTTCCGCTCAACTGTAGAACTGATGAGTCTTCTCTTTTATTTAACTCTCCCCTCCACCTCACCTCCTGACATGATTGATGACCGGAAGTGCTCAAGCTGAACTCCCCCTGGGTTGGTCTGTTCTCTCTGTTAATAGTATCTGCTTCCCAAGATGATAAGAGTGATTGGAACACTGGGGAGAATGGACTGGAAGGAAAGTGCTTTGCACCTGTGACTTTTAGGGGGCTAGAAGGAGACCCCCAACACCACAATTTTGTTTATGCTATCTTCCAGCCTCTTACTTTTTTCCCCTATGTCTTTTGATCAAGAGGTAAGAACTTCTATAGGCCCTCCATTGTAAGTCTAGTGTTTATTCATTTATTCACTCATTCATTTATTCAACAAAGAATGACTTGTGTCATTCTTTGTGCTGGGCCTCCGCTGGTTCTGAAGGTATATGAATAACTAAAACAGCCCTTGCCTTTAAGAATCCATCTGGTGGTGAGGAGGGAGCCAGACATTTGAGAAAAGCCTTGTCAAGATGTGGAAGGTATCCGTGATGATTTTCCTACAGTGTGATTCCCTTCACTGTCCAGTACAGTAGCCATCAGCCACAGATGGTTAGAGTTATATTTCAATTAGTTAAAATTAAAAAATTAAAATTTCAATAGCCATATGTGGATTCCACCTACTGTATTAGACAATGCAGATATTGAACATTTTCATCATTGCAGGAAGTTCTGAATCAGACTGTAAGCTCTTTGAAGGCAGATCCATGTCTGGTTCTGCCCATCAGTATACCCCAGGTGCTAAGCATCTGGTGAACACTCACTAAGTATGTACTGAATGAACATGGGAGAGGATAATAAGGAGAGTAAAAGAAGGGTGTACAAACAACCAGAAGAGAGATGCACTGCTCTGGAAGAATGTGCAGAAGAGATATCCCTGGAGCTCCATCAAAAAGTAGGGGACTTTCAGCAAGTGGGGAAGGGAGGAAGGGTGCTTTCTCCGGGAGGGAGAATGACTCTGGTCTCACTAACTTCCTTCTGTGTTCTGATGTCTCAAGCCACACAAGGTGTTACTATTTTGTTTGCAATGGAAGGAAAATTCATAGCACTCACGCTGTGTTCTCTCCTTGGGTGTCTTTGAGAGGTGAGATCTCACTCAGAGCGCCAGATGTGATATAAATACGAGTTAGTCATCTAGGTGTGAGATCAACTGGATTGCAGAAAACAAGTGTTTTCACGTATGAGGCCAGTACAAAGCTTTGCAAGCATGTTTGACACACGGAGGCTTCATGATCTGTGAGTGAGGTGAATATGGAATGCACCACTAGGAACATACTAGGAACATTATTAAGAATTTGGCGTGGGGTATGTTGTGTTGCTGGAGTGTGTTCCCCCACCTGATTGTTTGCTCATCCAGTCATTGGATGAACACTGGGTTAAGCATGCGCCGTCCTCTAGGCACTGCGCTCTGTGCTGCAGACACAAAGGTGAATACATCTCAGGCTTATCCCTCAAGAGGCCACAGTCTGGTAGGGTCTTCAGGCAGGTGTATGGATGATGATAACATAGTGAAATGAGCTCTGCTTGGTAAAGCATCACATGACACAGGAATCAGGTGTGGCATCCACATTTTCTTTCCTCCTTTGTTCAGCAAAGACTAGGCTCTGGAAAAGAAAAGCAGAACATCCATCAGAGCCAACACCATGAGGAGGGCCTGAGACCAGGGCTAGTTTCAGTGTCTTGATGCTCGAATCCAGCATCAAGCTTGGTCAAGATGCTGGAGTTTGACCCTCATGCTGGCACTTCCCAGTGGCATGGCCTTGGGTTTTGGTTTTCTCATCCATAAAATGGGGATGTAAACATTGTCCTACAGGGTTGTGATGAGGATGGAATGAGACAACCTGTGTGAATCCCATAGTAGGCACTCAGCAACTTGTGAGTACTGCATGGTTGAGAGAAAGGACTCTGGGGAATATGCCAAAGTGACACTTGGAGTCTCCATTTCACACTGTTGTGGGGGCAGATGTAGATCACTTCTACTCCAGCTGCCCATAATAATCAAGGAGCCACCCTGGTTTCTGAGGATGGCTGTGTTAAGTGAGGAACCAGAATGGATAATGCATCCCTTAACTGGGGATAGCATCCTTCGGCGATCTGTCTAAACTTTTCCTCCCTTCCTCCAGGCCTGAAGGGAATGTGGTAGTGTTCTGTACCTGGGGTTTGAAATGTTCTTGGTGGAGAACTTGGACATGGTTCCTGTGCCCTGCCAGGAGTGGCTGTGTTTTCTGAAAACTGATTTGCGTGGTAGAAGTGCCCTACGGTCTGTCCTTGTCTGTCTCATGCTCTGTGGCCTCACCCCAACCCCAGCCCTCCACTTCCTGCCCTCTCAGACAGCTTACCCCTAGCTCAGGGGCAGCTGCCCCTGTATCTGTTAATGACAAGTTTCTATCTTTCCTTCTGTGTCTTGCACACTGCAGTGAATTCCCTGACACCTTTTGTTGCTGCATGTAGACCACTGTGCACCATTTCTTGATTCCCCTGGGATCCTTCTGGCATTTCTCTATTGATTGGGCAGTTTTTCTTCCCCTCTTAGCTGAGTTGAGATCCCTCTTTCTGTCTCAGAGTTTCTCCTCAGGAAATCTTACACACACCTTTATTATTTTATCCAGTGTGATTATCTCTGTCTTTTAATATGAGTTTAATATGTTCACAGAATAATGTAATTATTGAGATATTTGGATTATTTCTCTTATTTTAGGTAGCATTTTGTTTTTACCCATTCTTCTTCTCTGTTCCCTCTCTCATTCCTATTTTCTGACCTTTTAATGCTTTTCACTGGATTGATACATTTTATACATTCCTTCTCCTTGGGCTGACTCAGAAGCTAGCTGTAGATTATATTTTTAAACTTTAGCACACATACTAAAGTATGATCTTTTTCTAACAAATATGATGTCCTCTTACTGAATTTGGCAAGATGCCTCCTTCTGCTTGGCTTTCAGTTGTCATTGAACCTGTCTCTTCCACATTTTACTATTATTTTATACACCCAACGTTATTAAACACCATTGATTATTATTTTCACAGCCAGTAATTACATTTACTAAAATTTTAAAAATCTATTTTTTTACCCATGTCTTCCTCTGAATTAAATTTTTGATTTGCTAAGTTTCTCTTAATTTTTTTAGAGTCTGTGGTAGATAAATTTTCTTAGTGTTAGAACACCTGAAAATGCCCATTTATGTGGCCCTTTAAATGCTGCTTTAGCTGGGTATAAAATTGGTTGACAGTTATTTTCTCTCAGCATTTTGATGAATAGTAGCTCATTTTTTCAAGCCTCTGTTATTGCTGTTTTCAGTCTGCCATTCCTTTTTGACAATATTATTTTTCTGTCTATGCTTTATTTTAAGAACTCTTTACCCATGGAATTCTACAGTTTATCATTAATATTATTTGTCTGTGTATCCTGCTTGGTACTTAGAGTGCTCTTTCAAACTGAGAACTTTTTCTTTTTGAGTTCTACAAAATGTTCAGCTATTCTTTTCTTAAGAGTTATCCCTTATATAGAACTTTGATTCTTATCTGCAGGGTATTTATGTTTAAAATATATTTAACTTTTTATTTTGAAATAATTTCAAACTTACAGAAAACTATGAAGGACCCATTTTCTGATTAACCAGTTTTTTAACTTTTTTCTCTCTTTCTGTGTGTGTCTGTATATGTATATGTGTATGTATATAGACACACATATTTATAATATATACACATTATATAAACTATATACAAATTGTTCTTTTTCTGTACCATCTGAGTGTAGACTATACATTATGCCTCCTTACCCCTTAATATCTAGTGTGGATATTTTATAAAAGGATATTCTTTTAAGTAAACACAATGTAGTTAAGAAATTCAAGAAATTTTGCATTGACGCAATACTTTTATTTTAGCCCATATTCAGTTTTTTTGCTATTACCGCAATAATGTCTTTTAGATATTTATTTCTTCCAATATAGAATACAGTCTAGAATTCCATGATGCCTTTAGTTGCCATGTCTGTGTAGTCTCCTTTAATCTGGAACAGTTCTTTAGTCTGCCATTGTTTTTAATGACGCTGACATTTTTGAAGAGTACAAGCCAGTTATTTTACTGAGTTTGTCTAATGTTTCTTCAAGGTTAGATTTAGGTTATGCACTGAACTAGCTGATATGATGTTCTTCCCTCTTATCCATCTCATCTGTCTGTTCATCCATCCATCCGTCTGTCCATCCATCCATCCATCCATCCATCACCTCTATCGTGAGTACAAATTCAAGGATTCTTACTTTATGTGACAGTTTATAATCTATTACTTCCATTATTTATTTTAGTATTGAAAACATCCAAGATTTGGCCAGTGGGAGCCCCTTCAAGCTGCCTTATATGCCCTTTTGCAATGCCTGGCTATTCTTTTGATCACTTCCTACTTTTAGGTACAATAAGATTTTCTAGCCCAACGTATACCTTACCTGCCCAAGCCCTGGAAGCAGCCATTTCTCTAGGAGCCCTTGTTTATTTTAGTGGGATTGTTATTTAGAAACCAACATGTGGGATCTACATAGCTCATTGCTATTTGGGTTTCATTTCTTCTAAGCCTTTTCAGCTGACAGAGCTAGGAAATATGTATAATTTTTAAAATCATGAATTCTTACCAATACCTATGATCCATTTTAACCTCACTGGATTCTTCCTTGCCTCACTGCATCCCATATTTGTATGTCTTCTTCCACAGAGAGAATCCTATTTCTCCACAATATCATATATTTACTCATTTTCTCAATCCTGAACTACTCATAAAATAATCTTAGAATTGCTCCATTCTTACCACAGTGAAAAGCAAACCCACTAAGAAGAGTTCAAGATTTATCTGTTATATATTCATAATATTATATCCAAAAGTTATTTGTATTTGTTCTTCCCCTCTCGCCTTTTGATGTGGTTATGTTATTCCTTTGAAAGACGATTAGGTTTATTTCTTTCTCTTTTCATTTAGTTTATTTCCACCCCCCATCTTTATTGCTTTTATTTTGTATCTTAACATGTTTTAACATACTTCCAAAAATTAAAACAAAAAGATATCCTCAAAGAAGGGTCACCTCTTCCCCATCCCTTTTACTCAATTTTCCCTGCCAACCACTTGTGATAATCAATTTCATTGTTTTCTGGTTTATTCTTCTTGTGATTTTTTTTTTTTTGGAAAAAAAAGCAAATTTATGTTATTTTCCCGTCTTTTTTTTACATTTAAAGGTAAAGTACTTTTCCACCTTTCTTCTCTTTATTGGAATGTATACTGTGTAAACCACTCCATATTCATAGAGATAGCTCTTTCTTTTTTAGAGCGACATAGTATTCTATTGCGTGGGTGCATCGTAGTTTATTTCACCAGTCTATGCTTGCACATTTAGGTAGTTTCCAATATTTTGCAGTTATAGATAAAGTTACAATAATCTTATGCATATATATATTTGTACCATTGGAAGTACAGTTTTCCTGTTAAATTTCTAGAAGTGGGATTGCTGGGTTTCGTGAGAGTAAGTGCATAAACAGTGTTGTCAGATATTGCCAAATTTGTTTCCATCACACTTGTACCTTTCTGTATCTCACCCATAGTGAAGATAATGCCTGACTCCCTGCATTCTCTGTTGCAGAGTATATTGTCAAGGTCTTGAATTTTTGCCAAGCGTGAGATGCATGAGAAATGGTATTTCAGTGTAGTTTTAATTTTCTTTGTTATGAGTTTTAATGTGCACTATTCTTTTGGATGGATTTGGAGCCATTTCTTCTATTTAAGGGCCATTTTTATGTAATGCTGTGGATTGTTTGTTCTGTCTTTTGTTCATTTTTTCCTGAAGGAATTTTTGGTCTTCTTATCTTCAGTGTTTAAAAGTTCTTTACAATTGGGGATATTAGCCTTTTATCTGTGATACACAACTGTTTTTCCCAATTTGTCATTTGCTGTTTAATTAGTTCTTTATCCTATTCACTGTCCTTGTTTCCTTTCTGTCTGCTTTTGTTTGAACATTTCTTGTTTATTTTAAATGAATGTTTTTCTTGCATCTGAGCATTTGAAATGTTCCTATTTTAAAGTCCTTGTCAGATTGTTTCATGATGTTAATTTAATTTTATTTGGAGTAATTCATGTTTTGAGTATTGATTTTGCTGGCTTGTTTTTTAAGCGTGAGCTGTCTACAAGTTTTGGAATTTTGGTGTGCAGGCTCATTTCAAGAGCAAAGTTTCTGTTTTGTTTTCGTTTCTCGCTCCTTCTCTCTCTCTCTAATAGTTTTGTGTTCGCCTCTACCTGGTCCTGAGATCCTAATAAAGCCTTAGCCGTGGATATCACATCCCTTGGTTACTGTTTTACTGCCTTCAGGGTGGACAGCTCACTTCATCCCCTGGCTTCCAGCTCTAAGCCTGGGCTCCCCCTCCCATCTTGCAGGGAAGACTTAGTCCTTGTTGCCTTTGAAGAACCCACATCTTCCCTCCCCTCTCCCACCCCACTGACTGCTTTGTGTCAGTGTTCTGCCTCTCATACGCAGAGATGATTATCTCGTTTGTGAGCTCAGCTTCATCTTATTGACTCTCTCCTTTTGTATTTTATCTGTCGCTTCTGTGTGTTTGGAACAGGGGCACGGTGTCAGCGCGTGAGTTTATGGAGCCTTCTTAATGGGAAATACTCCTTTGTACTCTAAAGGAGGGAATATTGGAAGTCTTGAGGGGAACAGAAGGAAGGAAACTAGCATGACGGGGGCTTTCCTATTTTCCAGAAATGTAGCATGCACCATTTCCTTTACTACTCAGCTGCCCTCCCATTTCACACGCAGGACAGTGGGGGCACAGAACAGGCGAGCACGTTGTCCAGCCCTGCAGCCCGTGAGGGGGATGTGGGATCTGAATGCAGGCAGTGCCCCCGACTGGGCGTCACCCTGGCTTTTGGGCTTAGCAGGGCAGTTAGTCCCCTCTGTGCCTAGAATGCCTAATCTTTGGCCTAGGCCTGGGTGTGGGGTTGGGAGTAGGAGAGGCATGATTAGGGACACTCACCAATTAGTTCCTCCTTTTTGAATGCCTTGGTGTCCTCCAGCTGACATTGGAGAAGTGCCTGGAGTCTGCTGGGCACTTTATTGACCCCAGGTCAGTTCTTTAATTGACTGAGTTCAAAACAGCCCTGAAAAGTAGGTACTTTTAGCCCCTACCTTTTAAAATACTAAGTAAGATTGAATCTCATTTCTCATATTTTGTGGGAACAAGGAGACCAATGCTCAAGAGCTCGCGTGGCTTCCTTGCTTCTCCCATTAGCAAATGTAGGGCTGGGATTATTTCCATGTCCTCTGACTGCAGAGCCCTAAGCTTCCACAGTTCCAACATGTTCTGTTTCTCACAGCGTCTTCCCTGCCAGCTTGTTGCTGTCACTCGGGAAGCATGATGCCCCTGAAGGAGAGGGACCTCGAGGACTGCTCGGTGAGAGGGCAGAGTCTGAGGGGCTCTGGAGGCACCATTCCCCTGCATCTCCTGGAGAGAAGGCCCGTTTCATCCACCCGCATCCAGAATTGCACACATTTTGAATCCAGTACTCAAGGAGGCTCTGATCCCTGCTTGGCTCAGAGGTGTTGCATCTTTCTAAGTTTATCAGAGAGGCGAGCCCAGTGTCCTGGCAGAGGGTAGGAGGGTCTCTTTGCCTCTCCTAGTTTCATGGCTTATTTGGTAAGATGGCCTCAGGGCCCTTGTCTCTTCGGGTGCTTCTCCACCCTGTTGTGCTAATGGAAAGACCATGAGATTTGGGTTCACGAACACCTCCCCTCCCTGCATCACTCTTTATCACATCACCCTATTGTTTTCCAATCTGTAATTTTTTTAGGTATTAGTTACTTGTTAGCTTTTCATCTCCCCAACCCAAAGCAAGCTCCATGAGGGCACAGACCCTATTTCTCTACTTTCTTTTGGATCCCCATCACCTGGTAGGTACCTAGCCCATAGGAGGTGGCACGTAACTAGATTTTGAATGAATGAATAAAATGAGGAGATGGCTGGCTCCAATCCTGGCTCTTCCATTTAAAATCTCTGTGACATCCAGCAAGGTACTCACTTTTCCTTATCTGTAAAATGGACTAACTAGAATGGCAAATGTGTAAGACTGTTCAATAATTGACACCCAGCCTTAGAGCTGCTCAGAAAAGGCCTGTCCTGGCCCCGGCAGGGATGGATGTCCCCAGGCTCTGGGCATCTGGTGACACCCTGCGCCCACCAAGAGCAGCTCCCATGAGGTGAAGCCTCCACGAACGGGACCGTGCCCTGGATCTGCCTGGGCCGCTGCAGAAACCGCAGCCAGCTCTGTCTGATTAGGAAGGCCTTCTGAGTTGCTGAGGGTTTGAGATTAACCCTGAAGAAACAACTCCCTCTACACAAGCCTTGTAATTAGACACTCGTGTTTACTCTCCGAAGTTCACTGAATCATTTTACCTGGTGTCAGGAGCTGCATCTTGATGTTTGACAAACCTTGATTGCTTTTGGTAAGGGAACAATACAAAATTGGGGCTTCACAGAAGCTGTGGGTGGCACAGGCCCACCTCCATGCCGGGCAGCTCTGATGTCTGAAGCATTGCCTTGCATGTAGCAGGGTTTGGTGGAGCGTTTTCTGGTCCCTGCCTTAGGCCTGGTCCTTGAGATTCCAAGATTCCCAATGCCAATTATGAGCCTGAGCCCACCCGGAGGTGGACCCAGGGCCCTGTATGCAGAGGGGCAATTCCTGTAGGCTTCTAGGTGCCACGGGTGTTATGCAGCACTGGGCTCTGAGTGTGCCAGTGGCCTTGCCTTCAGGCATTATGTTATTAGAGAGACAGCAAATATTACCAGAATGGTGTTGTGCTAAGCTGGACATGATGATTATAAAGCAAATAAGAGCCACCATTTATTCCTAGTTTACTGTGTGCTGCTTCTTTAAATGTTATCTTACTTGATCCTCATATCCTGCTCACCAAGGATCAGAACACGGAGCCTGTCCAGGCTGTGTACACACAGTAATCTTCCTTAGGAGGGGCATGGGGCAGGTTGGCTTCCCGGGCTGGGCTTCTGGTTGGGTTCCGGAGTCTCAGTCTCTGTAGTGACTTTTTCCCAACCCAGCCCGGCAGAGCGCTGAGCACATAGTCAGTGCCTGTCTGTGTCTCCTTGCACCCTTCTTCCCCAAATCACCACGGCTGAGCAGAGTCATCGTGAGATGTGGCTCCATCCTGCACGGGGCGGTCACTCACTTCATTGGCAGAAATGGTGACAGTCCAGGAGATTTTCCAACTTCCATTGGCACGGAAGCATGGGGCAGCCCCGTGCATGAGGAAGACGGCTCACACTCGACAACACAGTGGCTCCTGGGGTTTGAGGAATTCTTGGGTTGTCTGGATCCTGGCTCTCAAAGCCTGGACCCTGGAGCAGCCTGATTTTTGACAATCCTCCCATGATCCCTGTGTACATGCAAGTGTAAGAACCATGGGTTGAAGTTCTCAAGCTTGCCTGCATGTCTGAATCACCTGGGAAGCATTGTCATCATTTTTAATGAACTTAATTTCTAAAACACATTCTTTAAAATAATAGCTTAAAGAGTGTAACTAGATTGTTTGTAACTCAAAGAATACATGCTTGAGGAATTGGAGACCCCATTCTCCATGATGTGCTTATCTCACATTACATGCCTGTATCAGGACGTCTCATGTACCCTATAAATATGTACACCTACTATGTACTCACAAAAGTTAAAACAATAAAAAGAAGAAAAATAAATTAAAATACTCTTTAAAATAAATTTCACTTTTTTGTTTTTTCGTTTGTTTGCTTTTTTGTTTTTTGAGACGGAGTTTCACTCTTGTTGCCCAGGCTGGAGTGCAATGGTGCGATCTCAGCTTACTGCAACCTCCGCCTCCTGGGTTCAAGCGATTCTCCTGCCTCAGACTTCCAAGTAGCTGGGATTACAGGCATGCACCACCATGCCCCGCTAATTTTGTGTTTTTAGTAAAGATAGAATATCTCCATGTTGATCAGGTTGGTCTCAAACTCCTGACCTCAGGTGATCCGCCTGCCTTGGCTTCCCAAAGTGCCAGGATTACAGGCGTGAGCCATCGTGCCCAGCCAAATTTCACTTTTTAAACAGTGATAGGTTCACAGAAAAATTGGAACACGAAATACAGCAAGTTTCTATATAGCCCACACCTAGTTTCTCCTATTAACATCTTACATTAGTATGATTTTTTTTGTTGTTAAAACTGATGAACCGGTATTCAAGTATTATTATGAACTGAAGTTCATAATTTATTTAGGTTTCACCTAGTGTCTGTTCCAGAGTCCCATTCAGGGAATATTCAGAGACTATTATGTTTAATCATGTCTCCTTAGCCCCTCTGGGCTGACAGTTTCTCAGGCTTTCCTTCTTTTTATGGTCATAAAAAGAGTTTTGAGGAGAGCTGCTCGGTATTTTGTAGAATGTCCCTCAGTTGGGATTTGTTTGATGTTTTTCTCATGATTAGAGTGGGGTTGTGAGTTTTTGGGAGGAGGGACCCCAGAGGGTAAGTGCCATTCTCATCACATCCTATCAGGTCTATAGTTCATAAAGACTAAGAACGTGACCTGTCACTGTTGATGTTGACTGTGATCACCTGGCTGAGGTATGCGTGTCAGGTTTCTCCACTGTACGGTTACTTCGCCTCCCCCTCTACACACTGCGCTCTTGGGATGGAAGTCACTGTGCATGGCGCTCACTCAGGAATGGGAAGTTATACTCCATTGCTTTGAGGTTGCAATATTTACACAAACTATCGGGAATTCTTCTGCATGGAAGATTTGTCTCTTCTGCATTTATTTATTCAATCATTTATTTAAAGCAGTATGGACTCATGGATGGTAATTTTATATTTTCAGATATAATCCAGTACTACTATATTTTGTTGCTCAAATTGTTCCATCTTTGGCCATTAACAGCTCTTTTAGTTGGCTCATGTGTCCTTTTGACATACTCCCATCATTGCGGCGGATTTTTTTGTTGTTGCTTTGCTTTGTTTGAGCACTTCCTTCTGTTCTGGCACTTATAAACTTACAGAGTCAGCCATTGCTCCAGAGTTTCCTAGGTCCTTTTATTGAGAATTGTGTTAGAAACTAGTATCTGTGCCCCAGGTATGTTCTTTGCTATTGGGATGTGATTGATTCTGGGCCCTCTCAGCTGAGAGAGCATGGCAATACACATGGGTATACTAACCTGTGTATATACCCTTATCTATAGATATTTCTGTATGCAGCCATCTTTATCTGCATCAAACTACAAATGAGTTCATACTGGTGTTTGCAACTCTAACCGGTGGTCACATTCTAGCCTTCTCCTTTTGCTTATCTGTAAACTCCAACTCCCACAGTGAAAACCTAAGTCCCACCATCTGCAATCCATTTACTTAATCATTCAATTCCAGTATACAAGTATAACAGTATCAGAATTGTTAGCCCCTACCGCCATGGGAATCAACTTTTTCAACTGGAGTGCAGTGCTGTGTAGAGTTTATTTTGCCTTTAGTTTCACAAACTCCGCTCATTTCTAAAGTTATTTATGTCGGCACCATATTCCCGTAACCCCTTCAGTAAGGTTGCTTTATACATATATAATTCAGATGGATTCTTTTGTCACATTCTGCATTCTACCCTGAGATCCCGTGCCCTCCTAAATGACATTTTTAAATTGACATGCTTTTAAATTCGCTCTCTGTGCTGTAAATTTCTTTGGTATTTGACAAGCGCTTAATGTCTAGTATTCTCCATTGTAGTATCGTGTAGAGTAGTTTTAACTGCCCTAAAAAGTCTCCTATGCCTCACCTATTTGACCTTCCCCTTATTCCACTGGAACCTCTAGCAACCACTGATCTTTTTACCTTTTTATACTTTTGCTTTTACTAGACTGTTTTATAGTTGGTATCATATATAGATTTTTCAGACTGGCTTCCCTAACTTAGTAATACGCATTTACTATTCATTCTTTTTTTGGTGGCTTGATAGCTAACTTTTTTAAAAAATTATTTTTAATTTTTGTGGTTACATAGTAGGTATATAAATGTATGGGTACATGGGATGTTTTGATACAGGGATGCAATGCATAATAATCACATCATAGAAAATGGGGTATCCACCCTCTCAAGCATTTATTCCTTGTGTTACAAACAATCCAGTTACACTCTTTTAGTTATTTTAAAGTGTAAATTAATTATTGACCAGAGTCACCCTGTTGTGCTATCATATACTAGGTCTTATTCATTGTTTCTATTTTTTTGTACTCCTTAACCACTTCATCTCCCCCACCCCCCGCCCTTCCCAGCCCCTGCTAACTGTCCTCTTCTGTATTTCTATGAGCTCAATTGTTTTGGTTTTTAGATCCCACAAATAAGTGAAATCAGGTAATGTCTGTCTTTTTGTGCCTGGCTTCTTTCACTTAGCAGAATGACCTCCAGTTCCATCCATGTTGTTGCAGATGACAGGATTTCATTTTTTTATGGCTGAGTAGTACTCCATTGTGTATAAGTACCACATTTTCTTTATCCATTTGTCTATTGTTGGATGCTTAGGTTGCTTCCAAATCTTGGCCATTATGAACAGTGCTACAACAAACATGAGAGTGCAGATATCTCTTCAATATACTGATTTCCTTTCTTTTGGGTATATACCCAGCAGTGGGATTGCTGGATTACATGGTATTTCTATTTTTAGTTTTTTGAGGAACCATCCAACTGTTTTGCATAGTGGTTGTACTAATTTACATTCCCACCAACAGTGTGTGAGAGTTCCCTTTTCTCCACATCCTCTCCTGCATTTGTTACTGCCTGTCTTGTGGGTATAAACCATTTTACATAAAATGCGGTGAGATGATATCTCATTGTAGTTTTGATTTGCATTTCTTTGATGATCAGTGATGTTGAGCACCTTTTCATATCCCTGTTTGCCATTTGTATGTCCTCTTTTGAGAAATATCTAAATCTTTTGCCAGTTTTTTAATTGGATTAGATTTTTTTCCAATAGAGTTGTTTGAGCTCCTTATATATGCTGGTTATTAATCCCTTGTCAGATGGATAGTTTGTACACGTTTTCTCCCATTCTGTGGCTTGTCTCTTCACTTTGTTGATTGTTTCCTTTCCTGTGTGGAAGCTTTTTAACTTACTGAGATCCCATTTGTCCATTTTTGCTTTGGTTGCCTGTGCTTGTAGGGTATTGCTCAGGAAATTTTTGCGTAGACCAATGTCCTGGAGATTTTCCCCAATGTTTTCTTGTAGTAGGTTCATAGTTTGAGGTCTCAGATTTAAGTCTTTTCAATTTTGATTTGATTTTTATATATGGCAGGAGATAGGATAGGGGCCTAGTTTCATTCTTCTGAATATGGATATTCAGTTTTTCTAGCACCATTTATTGAAGAAACTATCTTTCCCCAGTGTATGTTCTTGACACCTTTGTCTAAAATGGGTTCGCTGTAGGTGTGTGGATTTGTTTCTGGGTTCTCTATTCTGTTCCATTCATCTCTGTATCTGTTTTTATGCCACTACCGTGCTGTTTTGGTTACTGTAGCTCTTTAGTGTAATTTGAAGTCAGGTAATGTGATTCCTGCAATTTTGTTCTTTTTGCTTAGGATAGCATTGGCTATTCTGGGTCTTTCACAGTTCCATATAAATTTTGTATTTTTCTATTTCTGTGAAGAATATTGTTGGTATTTTGAGAGGGATTACATTGAATCTGTAGATTAATTTGGGTAGTATGGCCATTTTAACAATATTGATTCTTTAAATCCATGAATAGTTTTTGGCGTCCTCTTCAATTTCTTTCGTCAGTGTTTTATAGTTTTTATTGTAGAGATCTTTCACATCTTTGGTTAACTTAATTCCTAGGTATTTAATTTTATTTGTGGCTATTGTAAATGGGATAACTTTTTAATTTCTTTTTCAGATTGTTTACTGTTGGCATATAGAAATGCTATTGATTTTTGTGTGTTGGTCTTGTATCTTGCAACTTTACTGAATTTATTGGTTCTAATAGTTGTTTGGTGTGGAGTCCTTAGTTTTCCCAATATAACATCATATCATCTGCAAACAAGAATAATTTGCTTTCTTTCTTTCCACTTTGGAAGCCCTTTATTTCTTTGGTTTGTCTAATTACTCTAGCTAGAACTTTCAGTACTATGTTGAATAATGGTAGTGAAAGTGGATATCCTTGTTGTGCTCTGGATCTTAGAGGAAAGGCTTTCAGTTTTTCCCCATTCAGCAGGATACTAGCTGTTCTGTTATATGTAGCTTTTGTTATGTTGAGGTATATTCCTTCTATACCAGTTTTTTAGGGTTTTATCATGAAGGGATGTTGAATTATATCAAATGCGTTCTCAGCACCAATTGAAATAATCATATGGTTTTTGTCCATCATTCTGTTGATATGATGTATTGCATTGACTGATTTGTGTATGTTGAACCATGCTTGTATCCCAGGGATAAATCCCACTTGGTCATGATTTTTTTGACATATTGTTGAATTCAGTTTGCTAGTATTTTGTTGAGGATTTTTGCATCAGTGCTCGTGAGAGATACTGGCCAGTAGTTTTCTTTTTTTTGATATTTTTTTCTTTCTGATTTTGGTATCAGAGTAATACTGGCCTTGTAGAATGAGTTTGGAAGTATTTCCTCCTTCTCTATTTTTTAGAATAGTTTGAGTAGGATTGGTATTAGTTCTTTAAATGTTTGGTAGAATTCAACAGTGAAGACATTGGGTCCCGGACTTTTCTTTACTGGGAGACTTTTTATTATGGCTGTGATATCGTTACTTGTTATTGATCTGTTCAGGTTTTGGATTTCTTCGTGGTTCAGTCTTAGTAGGTTGTATGTGTCTAGGAATTTGTCTGTGTCCTCTAGCTTTTCCACTTTATTGCATATAATTGCTCATAGTAGCCACTGATGATCCTTTGAATTTCTGCAGTATCAGTTAAAAGGTCTCCATTTTCATCTCTGTTATTAATTTGGGTCCTCTCTCTTTTTTTCTTAGTCTGGCTAAATGTTTGTCAATTTTGTTTAGCTTTTCAAAAAAACAACTTTTTGATTCATTCATCTTTTGTATTTTCTTCTTTTCAATGTTATTTATTTCCACTCTGATCTTTATTATTTTTTTATCTACTAATTTTGGTTTTGCTTTGCTCTTGCTTTCTTGTTCTTTAAGATGCATTGTTAGGTTGTTTATTTGAAGTTTTTCTTCTTTTTTGGTATAGGCACTTAAAGCTATAAAATTCCCTCTTAATACTGCTTTAGCTGTATCCCATAGGTTTTGGTATATTTTGTTTCCACTATCATTTGTTTCAAGAATTTTTTCAATTTCCATCTTAATTCCTTCATTCAGTAGCATATTGTTTAATTTCCATGTATTTGTATAGTTTCTAAAATTCCTGTTATTGATTTCTACTTTTATTCTATTGTGGTTAGAGAAGAAGATGCTTGATATTTCCATTTATTAATGTTTTAAGACTTGTTTTGTGAATTAAAATGTAGCCTGTCCTAGAGAATGATCCATGTGCTACAGAAGAGAATGCTGCAGCCATTGGATTAAACGTTTTGTAAATATTAAGTCCATTTGCCCTATAGTGCAGATGAAGCCCAATATTTCTTTGTTGATTTTCTGTCTGGAAGATCTGTCCAATACTGAAAGTGGCGTCTTCAAGTCTACAGCTCTTATTTTACTGGGGTCTGTCTCTTTAGCTCTAATAATATTTGCTTTATATATCTGGGTGATCCAGTGTTGGGTGCATATATATATTTAAAATTTTATATCTTCTTGCTGAAGATATAAAGATAGCTCTGTAATGTAATTTGAAGTCAGGTAATGTGATTCCTGCAGTTTTGTTCTTTTTGCTTAGGATAGCTTTGGCTATTCTGGGTCTTTCACAGTTCCATATAAATTTTGTTTTTTTTTTCCTATTTCTGTGAAGAATATTGTTGGTATTTTGAGAGGGATTACATTGAATCTGTAGATTACTTTGGGTAGTTTGGCCATTTTAACAATATTGATTCCTTAAATCTATGAACATGGAATATCTTTCCAGTTTTTGGCATCCTCTTCAATTTCTTTCATCAGTATTTTATAGTTTTTATTGTAGAGATATTTCACTTCTTTGGTTAATTCCTAGGTATTTAATTTTATTTGTGGCTATTGTAAATGGGATAACTTTTTAATTTCTTTTTCAGATTGTTTACTGTTGGCATATAGAAATGCTATTGATTTTTGTGTATTTATCATTATATAATGACCCTCTTTATCTTATGGTTTTTGTCATGAAGTATATTTTATCTGACATCAGTATAGCTACTGGTGCTCTTTTTTGGTATTCATTGGCAAGGAATATCTTTTTCCATCCTTTTTTTTTTTTCAGTCTGTTTGTCTTTAAAGGCGAAGTGTGTTTCTTATAGGCAGCAGATCATTGTGTCTTGTTTTTTTGTTTGTTTTGTTTTGTTTGTTTGTTTTGAGACAGTCTCGCTCTGTCTCCAGGCTGGAGTGCAGTGGCGCAATCTTGGCTCACTGCAACCTCTGACTTCCTGGTTCAAGCAATTCTCCTGCCTCAGCCTCCTGAGTAGCTGGGATTACAGGCACACGCCACTCTGCCCAGCTGATTTTTGTATTTGTAGTAGAGATGGGGTTTCACCATGTTAGCCAAGATGGTCTTGATCACCTGACCTCGTGATCTGCCTTCCTTGGCCTCCCAAAGTGCTGGGATTACAGGTGTGAGCCACCATGCCCGGCCTGGGTCTTGTTTTTTAATTCAGCCACTCTGTCTTTTGATTGAAGAGTTTAGTACATTCACATTCAATGTTATTATTTATAAGTAAAGACTTTCTCCTGCCATTTTGTTATTTGTTTTCTGGGAATTCTGTGCACTTCTTTTCCTTCTTTCTTTCATTCCTGTCTTCCTTTTAGTGAAGGTGATTTTTGTCTGGTTATTATTTAGTTTATTGTTTGTTATTTTTTTTGTATTCATTATATATTTTTTGGCTTGAGTGATATAGTTTGGCTCTCTGTCCCCACCCAAATCTCATCTTGAATTGTATTCCCATAATTCCCACATATTGTGGGAGGGACCCAGTGGAAGATAATTTTTTTGTTTTTTTTAAATTATACTTTAAGTTCTAGGGTACATGTGCACAACGTGCAGGTTTGTTACATATGCTATGGCGTGCTGCACCTATTAACTCATCATTTACATTAGGTATATCTCCTAATGCCATCCCTCCCCCCTCCCCCCTCCCCCCACCCCATGACAGGCCCTGCTGTGTGATGTTCCCCTTCCTGTGTCCAAGTGTTCTCATTGTTCAATTCCCACCTATGAGTGAGAACATGCGGTGTTTGGTTTTCTGTCCTTGCGATAGTTTGCTGAGAATGATGGTTTCCAGCTTCATCCATGTCCCTACAAAGGACATGAACTCATCCTTTTTTATGGCTGCATAGTAGTCCATGGTGTATATGTGCCACATTTTCTTAATCCAGTCTATCATTGTTGGACATTTGGGTTGGTTCCAAGTCTTTGCTATTGTGAATGGTGCCGCAATAAACATACGTGTGCATGTGTCTTTATAGCAGCACGATTTATAATCCTTTGGGTATATACCCAGTAATGGGATTGCTGGGTCAAATGGTATTTTTAGTTCTAGATCCTTGAGGAATCGCCACACTGTCTTCCACAATGGTTGAACTAGTTTACAGTACCACCAACAGTGTAAAAGTGTTCCTATTTCTTCACATCCTCTCCAGCACCTGTTGTTTCCTGACTTTTTAATGATTGCCATTCTAACTGGCATGAGATGGTATCTCATTGTGGTTTTGATTTGCATTTCTCTGATGGCCAGTGATGATGAGCATTTTTTCATATGTCTTTTGGCTGCATAAATGTCTTCTTTTGAGAAGTGTGTGTTCATATCCTTCACCCACTTGTTGATGGGGTTGTTTTTTCTTGTAAATTTGTTTGAGTTCTTTGTAGATTCTGGATATTAGCCCTTTGTCAGATGAGTAGATTTCAAAAATGTTCTCCCATTCTGTAGGTGGCCTGTTCACTCTGATGGTAGTTTCTTTTGCTGTGCAGAAGCTTCTTAGTTTAATTAGATCCCATTTGTCAATTTTGGCTTTTGTTGCCATTGCTTTTGGTGTTTTAGACATGAAGTCCCTGTCCATGCCTATGTCCTGAATGGTATTGCCTAGGTTTTCTTCTAGGGTTTTTATGGTTTTAGGTCTAACTTTTAAGTCTTTAATCTATCTTGAATTAATTTTTGTATAAGGTGTAAGGAAGGGATCCAGTTTCAGCTTTCTACATATGGCTAGCCAGTTTTCCCAGCACCATTTATTAAATAGGGAATCCTTTCCCCATTTCTTGTTTTTGTCAGGTTTATCAAAGATCAGATGGTTGTAGATGTGTGGAATTATTTCTGAGGGCTCTGTTCTGTTCCATTGGTCTATATCTCTGTTTTGGTACCAGTACCATGCTGTTTTGGTTACTATAGACTTGTAGTATAGTTTGAAGTCATAATTTGAATCATGGGGGCAGTTTCCCCCATACTGTTCTCATGGTAGTGAATAAGTATCACAAGATCTGATGGTTTTATCAGGGGTTTCCGCCTTTGCATCTTCCTCATTTTCTCTTGCCACTGCCATGTGAGATGTGCCTTTCGCATGCCGCCATGATTCTGAGGCCTCCACAGCTATGTGGAACTGTTAAGTCCAATTAAACCTCTTTTGTTCCCCAGTCTACCCAGTGTCTTTATCAGCAGCATGAAATTGGTACAAGTAGAGTGGGATGTTGCTGAAAAGGTACCTGAAAATGTGGAAGTGACTTTGGAACTGGGTAACAGGCAGAGATTGGAACAGTTTGGAAGGCTCAGAAGAAGACAGGAAAATGTGGGAAAGTTTGGAACTTCCTAGAGAGTTGTTGAATGTCTTTGACCAAAAGCCTGATAAGTGATATGGACAATAAGGTCCAGGCTTAGATGGTCTGAGATGGAGATGAGGAACTTGTTGGGAACTGGAGCAAAGGTGGCACTTGTTATGTTTTAGCAAAGGAACTGGTGGCATTTTGCCCCTGCCTTAGAGATTTGTGCAACTTTGAACTTGAGAGAGATGATTTAGTGTGTCTCGTGGAAGAAATTTCTAAGCAGCAAAGCATTCAAGAGGTGACTTGGGTGCTGTTAGAAGCATTCAGTTTTAAAAGGGAAACAGAGCATAAAAGTTTGGAAAATTTGTGGCCTGACAATGTGATAGACAAGAAATCCCATTTTTTTGTTTTAGGAGAAATTCAAGCCAACTGCAGACATTTGCATAAGTAATGAGGAGCTGAATGTTAATCCCCAAGACAGTGGGGAAGATGTCTGCGGGGTTTGCCAGAGGTCTTCACAGCAGACCCTCCCATCACAGGCCTGGAGGCCTAGGGGAAAATGGTTTTGTAGGCTAGGCCCAGGGTCCTGTTGCTGTGTGCAGCCTAGGGACTTGGTGCCCTGTGTCCCACCTGCTCCAGCCATGGCTGAAAGGGGCCAACATACAGCTTGGGCCATGGCTTCAGAGGGTGCAAACCCCAAGCTTTGGCATCTTCCATGTGGTGTTGAGCCTATGAGTGCACAGAAGTCAAGAAATGGAGTTTAGAACCTCCACCTAGATTTCAGAAGATGTATGGAAATGCGTGGATACCCACGCAGGTTTGCTGCAGGGGCAGGGCTCTCTTGGAGAACCTCTGCTAAGGCGTGCAGAAGGGAAATATGCGCTCACCGCCCCCACACAGAGTCCCTGTGGGGGCACCGCCTAGTGGAGCTGTGAGAAAAGGGCCACCGTCCTCCAGACCCCAGAATGGTAAATCCACTGACAGCTTGTGCTGGGCACCTGGAAAAGTTGCAGACACTCAATGCCAACCCATGAAAGCAGCCAGGAGAGAGGCTGGACCCTGCAAAGCCACAGGGGTGGAGCTGCCAAGACCACGGGAACCCACCTTTTGAATGAGCATGACCTGGATGTGAGACCTGGAGTCAAAGGAGATGATTTTGGAGCTTTAAAATTTGACTGCCCTGCTGGATTTTGGAATTGCATGGGCCCTGTAACCCCTTTGTTTTGGCCAATTTCTCCCATTTGGAATAGCTGTATTTACCCAATACCTGTACCCCCCTTGTGTCTAGGAAGTAACTAGCTTGCTTTTGATTTTACAGGCTTATAGGCAGAAGGGACTTACTTTGTCTCAGATGAAACTTTGCACTGTGGACTTTTGGGTTAATGCTGAAATGAGTTAAAACTTTGGGGGCCTGTTCAGAAGCCATGATTGGTTTTGAAATATGAGGACTTGAGATTTGGAGGGGCTGGGGGTGGAATAATATGGTTTGACTGTGTGTCCCCACTCAAATCTCATCTTGAATTGTACTCCCATAATTCCCATAATTGTGGGAGGGACCCAGTGGGAGATAATTTGAATCATGGGGGCAATTTTCCCTATACTGTTCTCATAGTAGTGAATAAGTCTCATGAGATCTGATGGTTTTATCAGGGGTTTCCACTTCTGCATCTTCCTTATTTTCTCTTGCCACTGCTATGTAAGAAGTGCCTTTCACCTCCTGCCATGATTCTGAGGCCTCCCCAGCCACGTGGAACTGTAAGTCCAATTAAACCTCTTTTTCTTCCCAGTCTACCCGATGTCTTTGTCAGCTGCGTGAAAACGGACTAATTCAATGAGGTTTGCAAATAATATCTTATGTCTCATCATTTTAAGCTTATAACAACACTATTTGCATAAAGAAACAAACAATAACAAACTAATAAATATATAATTTTTTTTAGATGGAGTCTCGCTCTGTTAACCCAGGCTAGACTGCAGTGGCGAGATCTTGGCTCACTGCAACTTCCGCCTCCTGGTTCAAGCCATTCTCCCAACTCAGCCTCCCAAGTAGCTGGGATTACAGGGGCATGCCACCATGCCCAGCTAATTTTTGCATTTTTAGTAGAGACGGGGTTTCACCAATTTGGCCAGTCTGGTCACGAACTCTTGACCTCAAGTGAAGCACCCACCTCGGCCTCCCGAAGTGCTGGGATTACAGGTGTGAGCCACCACACCCGGCCACTAATAAATATTTTATACCTTAACTTCATCCCCCTGCTTTTTAACTTCTGTTTCTATTTATATCTTATTGTACTATGTCTTGAAAAGTTGTTGTAGTTATTATTTTTGACCTGTTCATTGTTTAGTCTTTCTATTTGATAAGAGTAGTTTACATCCCACAGTTACAAAGTTATAGTATTCTGTTTTTCCTGTGAACTTACTATTGCCAGTGGGTTTTATGCCTTCAGATGATTTCTTTCTTCTTTTATTTTATTATTATTATACTTTAAGTTTTAGGGTACATGTGCACAATGTGCAGGTTTGTTACATATGTATACATGTGCCATGTTGGTGTGCTGCACCCATTAACTCGTCATTTAGCGTTAGGTATATCTCCTAATGCTATCCCTCCCCCCTCCCCCCACCCCACAACAGTCCCCAGAGTGTCCCTTCCTGTGTCCATGTGTTCTCATTGTTCAGTTACCTCCTATGAGTGAGAACATGCAGTGTTTGGTTTTTTGTCCTTGCCATAGTTTGCTGAGAATGATGGTTTCCAGTTTCATCCATGTCCCCACAAAGGACATGAACTCTTCATTTTTTATGGCTGCTTAGTATTCCATGGTGTATATGTGCCACATTTTCTTAACATCCTTTTCTTTCTGATTGAAGTGCTTCCTTTAGGCATTTCTTGTAGGAGCGATCTGGTGTTGATAAAATTTCTCAGCTTTTGTTTGTGTGGGAAAGTCTTTATTCCCCCTTCATGTTTGAAGGAGATTTTCACCAGATATACTATACTAGGGTAAAAGTTTTTTTGTTTTGTTTTGTTTTTTGTTTTTTTCCTTTAGCACTTTAAATATGTCATGCCATTCTCTCCTGGCCTGTAAGGTTTCCACTGAAAAGTTTGCTGCCATATGTATTAAAGCTCCTATATTGTGTGCTATTTTTCTTTTTTCTTGCTGCTTTTGGAATCTTTTCTTTATCCTTGAGCTTTGGGAGTTTGACTATTGAATGCCTTTAGATAGCCTTATTTGGGTTAAATCTGCTTTGTCTTCTGTAACCTTCTTGTACTTGGATATTGATATCTTTCTCTAGGCTTGGGAAGTTCTCTGTTATTATCCCTTTGAATAAACTTTCCACTCCCATCTTTTTCCCTACCTCCTCTTTAAGGCCAGTAACTCTTAGATTTGCCCTTTTGAGGCTATTTTCTAGATCCTGTAGGCATGCTTCACTGTTTTTTATTCCTTTTTCTTTTATCTCCTCTGACTATATATTTTTAAATAGCCTGTCTTCAAGCTCACTAATTCTTTCTTACGCTTGTTCAATTCTGCTATTCAGAGTCTGCTGCATTCTTCAGTATGCCAGTTACGCTTTTTAGCTACACAATTTCTGCTTGATTCTTTTTAATTATTTCAATCTCTGTGTTAAATTTATCTAATCGAAGTCTGAATTCCTTCTCTGTGTTATTTTTAATTTCTTTGAGTTTCCTCAGAACAGCTACTTTGAATTCTCTGACTGAAAGGTCACATATCTCCCTTGCTCCAGGGTTAGTACCTGGTGCCTTATTTGGTGAGGTCATGTTTTCCTGGATGATCTTGATTCTTGTAGATGTTTGTGTCTGGGAACTGAAGAGTTAGGTATTTATCTCTCTCTGTAGCCGCCACAGATGGGAATGTGCTGAGTCTCACCTGAAGCCACCCAGTCTCGGAGTGTTACCCAAGGCCCTCAACGTGGTCCCTGTATATTGCTGCTGGTTATTCAGGGCTCTTCAGTTAGCAGGTGATGAATCCTTCCAAGATGGGATCCTTCCCTTGAAGGCAGCAGGTTCCCTTCTGGCCCAGACTGGGCCTCATGACTCTGACCAGTGCCCCATCCTGCTGTGACTGAGCTGTTATCCAAAATGCAAGACGAAGTCCTCCCCACTCTTCTCTCTCCTCTCCTCAGGTGGAAAGGAGGGATCTCTTTTGGATACTTGAGGTGTGCAGTCTGGTGTTAGGAGAGCGGTGATACCAGCACTCCCTTAGCCACCCCAGCTGGTGTCTCAGTGGGTTGTGTGCCCCCTGAGTCTACCGGCTCTGGGCCCAGTGCGGGACTAGGATTGGCCTTGGAGGTCTAGCCCTTGTGGCCTAGACCACCTTTCAAGTTTATTTAGGGCCCCAGAGCACTTTATCCCATTGTGGCAAGACTTGCAGGAACTCAAGTTCTGACCACTGGGATATCAGTGATTCCCCTCTGGCTAGGGCTGGTCTAAATGCTCCCTCATTGGGTAGACGTCAGCTGAGTTTGGTATGCTTTTGCTTTCTGCTATAACAGGACAACAGTGAGTTCAATGCCTCACAATTGCTACACTCTCCCTTTCCACAGTGCACAAACATGCTTTCCATACCACACTGTTGCTTCAGGGGGAGGGGAGAGAGGTGGCGTTTGTGATTCAAGACTGTTTTTCTTACCTCTTCGGTGCTTCTTTCAGCAATATAAAGTTAAAACCGGGTCCTGTGAGTGCTCACCTGATTTTTTGTTCTTACGAAGGTATTTTTTTTGTGTGTAGACAGTTGTTAATTTGATGTCCTTGCAGGGGGGAGGGTACGATCCATGGAGCCTTCTATTGTGCCATCTTGCTCCATTCCCTCATAACTCATTTTTTATTGCTGAATAATGTTGCATATTATGAATGTACCACAGTTTGTTTATCCCTTCACTTATTAAAGGACACAATGGTTGCTTCCAATTTTTGGTGCTTTGAATAAAGGTGCAGTTTTTTGTGTTTTGGTTTTGTTTTGTGACTATAAGATTTCACATCATTAGGGTGAATGCCTAGGAATGGTGGTTGCTGGTTGATGTGGTAAGACTAGTTTAGCTTTTTAAGAAAAGACAAAACTGTCTTACAAAGTAGCTGTGCCATTTTATATGCCCACCAGCAGTGAATGAGCATTCCTGTCACTCGGCATCCTCTCCAGCTACTGGTGTTGTTGGGTTTTTGGATGTTAGCTAGTCTAATGTGTGTGTAGTGGTACCTCCTGGCTTTAATTTCCTTGCTTTAGTTCCCTAATGAAAAATGATGGTGAATGTCATTTCAATATGCTTGTCATCTGTATAACTTCTTTGTTGAGGTGTCTCTTCAGATCTTTTGCCCATTTTAAAATTATTGAAATTATTTTGTTTAAATTATGTTCTCTGTAATGTCCAATTTAAAATTTTTTTATTTCACGGATCATGTTTTTAGTGTCATATGTAAAAACTCATTGCAAACCCAAGTTCCCTAGAGTTTCTCCTGTACTATCCCCTAGGAGCTTTATAATTTGCATTTTACATTTAGGTCTATGATTCATATTGAGTTAATTTTTGTTTGAAAAGTACAAAGTTTGTGTCTAGGTTCTTTTTTTCCCCTTTTTCAAATGGATATCCATTTGTTCCAGTACAATTTGTTGAGAAAAACTATCCTGTCTCCATTGAATTGTCTTTATTTCTTTGCCAAAGATCACCTCGGTATCTTGCTGTGGATCTATTTCTGGGTCGTCTATCATATACCATTGATGCATGTATCTGTTCTTTCAGCAACACCACGCTGTCTTGATTACTTTAGCTTTATAGTAAGTTTTGGAATTGGGTAGTGTGAGTCCTCCAAGTGGATTCTTACTCATCAGTATTACCTAGGTCTTTTGCCTTCCCAAATAAAGTTTAGAATCAGTTTGCCAATATCTACAAAATAGCTTGCTGGGATTTGAATTGGGATTACATTGAGTCTATAGATCAAGTTGGGAAGAATTGACATATTAAAAATATTGAGTCTTGGCGAAGTGTGGTGGCACACACCTATAATCCCAGCACTTTGGGAGCCTGAGGTGGGAGGATTGTTTGGGGTTGGGAATTTGAGACCAGCCTAGGCAACATAGTGAGACCCTGTTCTCTGCGAAAAATAATAAAATAGCCAGGTGTGTTACCACATGCCTGTAGTCCCAGCTACTTGGGAGGCTAAGGAGGGAATATAGTTTGAGCCTGGGAGGTTGAGGCTGCAGTGAGCTGTGATAGCAGCACTGTACTCCAGCCTGGGTGACACAGCAAGACCTTGTCTCAAGAAAAAAAAAAATGGAGTCTTTCAATTCATTAACACAGATTATTTCTCCATTTACTTAGATTTTCTTTGTTTCATCAGAATTTTACAATTTTTCACATATGGATCTTATACATATTTTGTTAGATTTATATCTACGTATTTCCTGTTTTGGATGCTGTCCTAAACAATATTTTTTAAAGTTTTAACATTTACGTCTAATAGTTGTACATATTTTTGGAATACGTGTGATGCTTAGATACCTGCATAGGATGTGTAATGATCAAATCAGGGTAATCAGGGTAATTGAGATATCCATCACCTCAAACATTTGTCTTGTGTTTGTTTTGGGAACATTCCAATTCTTCTGTTGTAGCTACTTTGAAATATACAATAAATTATTGTTAAGTATAATCTCTCCATTGTACTATTGAATATTAAAACTTAGTATTTTTTTTAAAAAACATCAAGTTCCAGTTGCTTATTGCTGGTATGTGCAAAAGTAACTGACTTTTGTCTGTTAACCTTGTATTCTGTGACCTTGCAGTATTTGCTTATTAGTTCAGGAGTAATTGTTTTTCTTTTTTTCTTTTTTCGTTAATCCAGTTCTTTCGTACTTTCTATGTAGACAGTCTTGTCATCTGTGGACAAAAATCGTTTTATTTATTTCTTCCCAAACTTTATATACTTTTATTTCCCTTAAAAATGTTTTTGCAATCGCTAGGACTCTCAGTGTGATATTGAAAAAGAGAGAGAACATCTTTTTCTTATTTCAGATCTTAAGGGCAAAGCATCCATTTCTCACTGCTAAGTAAGACATTATCTGTAGGTATTTTGTAGATGTTCTTTGCCAAATTGAAGAAGTCCCTTTCGTTTCCCCCTTTTTTTTTAAGTTTGTGCTTTTTAGGAACTAAAAGATTTTTTTTTAATGTATACATATTCAGAACGTGCAGGTTTGTTACATAAGTATACACGTGCCATGGTGGTTTGCTGCACCTATCAACCTGTCATCTACATTAGGTATTTCTTCTAATGCTATTCCTCCCCTAACACTCCACCCCCAGACAAGCCCCAGTGTGTGATGTTCCTCTCCCTGTGTCCATGTGTTCTCATTGTTCAACTCTCACTTATGAGTGAGAATATGCGGTGTTTGGCGTTCTGCTCATGTGTTCATTTGCTGAGAATGATGGTTTGCAGCTTCATCCATGTCTCTGCAAAGGACATGAACTCATCCTTTTTTATGGCTGCATAGTATTCCATGGTATATATGTGCCACATTTTCTTAATCCAGTCTATCGTTGATGGGCGTTGGGGTTGGTTCCAAGTCTTTGCTATTGTGAACAGGGCTGCAGTAAACATACGTGTGCATGTGTCTTCACAGTAGAATGATTTATAATCCTTTGGGTATATACCCAGTATGGGATTGCTGGGTTAAATGGTATTTCTGGTTCTAGATCCTTGAGGAATCGCCACACTGTCTTCCACAATGGTTGAAGTAATTTACACTCCCACCAAAAGTGTAAAAGCTTCCTATTTCTCCACATCCTCTCCAGCACCTGTTGTTTCCTGACTTCTTAATGATCGCCATTCTAACTGGCGTGAGATGGTATCTCATTGTGATTTTGATTTGCATTTCTGTAATGACCAGTGATGATGAGCTTTTTTTCATGTATTTGTTGGCTGCATACATTTCTTGAGAAATGTCTGTTCATATCCTTTGCCCACTTTTTGATGGGGTTGTTTGGGTTTTTTCTTGTAAATTTGTTTAAGTTCCTTGTAGATTCTGGATATTAGCCCTTTGTCAGATGAATAGATAGCAAAAATTTTCTCCCATTCTGTAGGTTGCCTGTTCACTCTCGTGATAGTTTCTTTTGCTGTACAGAAGCTCTTTAGTTTAATTAGATCCCATTTGTCAATTTTGGCTTTTCTTACCATTGCTTTTGGTGTTTTAATCATGAAGTGTTTGCCCATGCCTGTGTCCTGAATGGTATTGCCTAGGTTTTCTTCTAGAGTTGGGCTTTAGGTGTTACTTTTAAGTCTAATCCATCTTGAGTTAATTTTTCTATAAGGCATAAGAAAGGGGTCCAATTTCAGTTTTCTGCATATGGCTAGCTGGTTTTCCCAACACCGTTTATTAAATAGGGAATCCTTTCCTCATTGCTTGTTTTTGTCAGATTTGTCAAAGATCAGATTGTTGTAGATGAGTGGTGTTATTTCTGAGGCCTCTGTTCTGTTCCATTGGTCTATATGTCTGTTTTGGTACCAGTACCATGCTGTTTTGGTTACCGTAGCTTTGTAGTATAGTTTGAAGTCAGGTAGCATGACACCTCCAGCTTTGTTCTTTTTGCTTAAGATTGTCTTGGCTATACAGACTCTTTTTTGGCTCCATATGAAATTTAAAGTAATTTTTTCTAATTCTGTAAAGAAATTCAGTGGTAACTTGATAGAGATAGCATTGAATCTTTAAATTACTTTGAGCAGTAGGGCCATTTTTACGATATTGATTCTTCCTATCCATGAGCATGGAATGTTTTTCCATTTGTTTGTGTCCTCTCTTATTTCCTTGAGCAGTGGTGTGTGGTTCTTCTTGAAGAGGTCCTTCACATCCCTTGTAAGTTGTATGCCTAAGTATTTTATTCTCTTTGTAGCAATTGTGAATGGTAGTTCACTCATGATTTGGCTGGCTGTCTGTTATTGTTGTGTAGGAATGCTTGTGATTTTTGCACGTTGATTTTGTATCCTGAGACTTTGCTGAAGTTGTTTATGAGCTTAAGGAGATTTTGGGCTGAGATGATGGGGTTTTCTAAATATACAATCACATCATCTGCAAACAGAGACAATTGGACGAGGAAGTCCCTTTCTATTGGATTTTGTGAGATGCTTTTTCTACATCAGTTGATATGATCATATGGTTTTTCTTCTTTTAGCCTATTGATGTGGTGGATCACATTGATTGGTTTCCAAATATTGAACCAGCTTCTTATACCTGATTGTGGCATATAATTCCCTTTATACATTGATGTGCTAATATTTTGCTGAAGATTATTTTTCCATCTGTGTTCATGAGAGATATCAGTCTACTATTCTGTGTTCTTGTAATGTCTTTATCTGGCTTTGGTATTAGGGCAACTCAAGCCTCATGGAATGAATTAGGAAGTGTTCCTCTGAACCTGTTTTCTGGAACAGCTTTTGGAGAATTGGTATTATTTCTTCCAAAAATGTTTGGTATAATTCTTTGGGCTTGATGCTTCCTTTGTTAGCTTATTAATTATTGATTCAATTTCTTTAGTAGAAATTCCTTCAGTTTCTTTTTTTTATAGCCCTATTCAGATGAGATGATGTATTTCTCCTTGTGTATATTTTGGAAGTTTGTGTCTTGATTAAAGAAATTTCATCTAAGTTATCAAATACATGGGCAGAGCAGTTTTTCTTAGTATTTCTTTATTATCCTTTTATTTTTATTTTTTTTTAATTATACTTTAAGTTCTAGGGTACATGTGCACAATGTGCAGGTTACATATGTATACATGTGCCGTGTTGGTTTGCTGTACCCATTAACTCCTCATTTACATTAGATATTTCTCCTAATACTATCCCTCACCCATGTCCCCACCCCACGACAGGCCCTGGTGTGTGATGTTCCCCGCCCTGGGTCCAAGTGTTCTCACTGTTCAATTCCCACCTATGTGTGAGAACATGTGGCGTTTGGTTTTCTGTCCTTGCGATAGTTTGCTCAGAATGATAGTTTCCACCTTCATCCATGTCGCTGCAAACGACATGAACTCATCCTTTTTTATGGTTGCATAGTATTCCATGGTGTATATTTGCCACATTTTCTTAATCCAGTCTATCACTGATGGACATTTGGGTTCTTTCCAATTGTGAGCTATTGTAAATAGTGCCGCAGTAAACATGTGTGCATATGTCTTTATAGTAGCATGATTTATAAGATCAATAGTGATGCCCCCTCTTTCATTTCTGATATTGGTAGTTTGTGTCTTCCTTCCCTCTCTCTTTCCCTTTTTTTTTTTTTTTGGACGGAGGTATTTGGGAAGTGTTTTCAAAATACACATTTGAGCCTCTTCCTATATCTGCTTCCGATGGAGGTTTGGGGGTGTTGGCTTGGCCTTGCTTTCTTTAGAACATCCCAGAGCTCCTGATGTATCCTGTGTGAGGCTGGAGACTGGGAACCGTTATACATCTGGATCATTCTGTTTTTAGTTTTCAAACCTTTTCAGCAGGGCACTTTTAGGCCATTTGTGAATGTTAATATGTGAAACAGAAAAATGCAAAGCCATTGTAATTGGTTTGCGAGAGGCAGAGAGAGACCTAAGGATACTGCCTGCTTGGTATTCACCCCTCTCATCTCAAGGCAGCGCCTGAGGAAGCACTAGGGGGGTCCCAGAGCCCCATCTCTGGTTCTCATATTAAATAAGGTCATGCCCGTGAATGTATTTGAGGGTGGTGCTTAGCACATAATACGGGTTGGATAAAGGTTAGCTGCTGGTCTTGCTCTTATTGATAATTTCCTATCGTTCATAGGCACCCACCAGTGGAGAGGGCTGCCTCTCAGGGTGGTCAGTGGATTCCCTGTGGCCAAGGAATCTGAGCAGAAGCTGATGTATGGGAGAAGAGAGTAGAGGACCGCGCAGGGCCTTCACAAAGAGCCCTCTAGGTCCCCTTCTGAATTTGGAGATGCAGGAATTCAGCCTGTCTCTTCACCTTCCCTCTTCCTAGAACAGAGGGTGGCACAGGGGAGAAGGTGGTGTGTCCCAGCACATCCAAACCTTTCCATTGGAAATCCCAACGTCCTCTGATCACATCCTTCTAGGATCGTGGTCCATTTCAGTTTCTTACATTGTTTATCTGGTTTTGGAAGGCTCTGCTCTGACCAATGGGGGATTGAACCTGCACAGTCCGGTGAAGAGGAAGCTGGAAGCGGAGAAGGACTACGTCTTTGACAAAAGGCTCAGATACAGTGTCCGCCAGAATGAAAGCAACTGTCGGTTTCGAGACATCGTCGTGCGGAAGGAAGAAGGGTTCACGCACATCCTGCTGTCCAGTCAGACCTCGGATAACAATGCCCTGACACCTGAGGTAAGGGGTGGTGGCCAGAGGGAAGGGCAGGCTGGGCTGTGGCTCCTTCTCACTCAGAATGGAACATTGGCTTTCTCCTTCCTTCCATCAGGGAGCTGAGGACGGTAACTAGCGTGCATAAAAACTTGACTGCAGTGCGCAATTTGCTCATCATTTTATATACATTATCCCATTTGATCTTTATGACCATGTAATGATACCCTCTCATCTTATGGATGAAGACCATGGGGAGAGGGACTCACTGAACTGATCGTGGACACTGACTTAGCCAAGGGGCAGACCCAGAATCCAAACATCACATCTTGGGCTTTTCCAGCTAAACTTTGTTGTCATCAGCATGTCATATTTGTTGGCCGCAGATATAATTCACTCAGTTAATGTATCTCACTCAGTTTATAATACATATATATGTTACTACATATTGTATATATAATTGAGACAGATTGATTTCACATACCATAAATGTCACCCTTTTAAAATGTACAATTCAGTGATTTTTAATATATTCACAAGGTTGTGCAAGCATCATCACTATTGAATTCCAGAACATCTTCATCACCCCAAGAAGAAACCTCACCCACATGAAATAGTAACTTCCATTCTCCTTTCCCCCATGCCCTGGAAACCACTCATCTACTTTCTGTCTCTATAGATTTGCCTATTCCGGACAGTTTGTATCAATGGAAACGTGCAGTATGTAGCCTTTTGTGTCTGGCTTCTTTCACTTAGCATGTTTTCATGTTTCATCCATGTTTTAGTGTGTATCCATACTTCATTCCTTTTTATGGCTAAATAATATTCCATTGTATGAATAGACTATATTTTATCTATCACCTTTTCTATTTGTTGGACGTTTGGCTTGTTTCTACTTTTGATTTTTATGGATAATATTTCTACAAATGTTATATACAAGTTTCTATGTGAACATATATTTTCAGGTTTCTTGGATATATTTCTAATTTCTAATATGATTTTCTTGAATCTATTCCAATTCTTAGAATTGCTGGGTCATATTGCTTACCGTATTTTTCGAGGAACTGCAAAAACTGTTTTCCACAGTGGGTCCCCCATTTTACGTTCTGACCAGTAGTATGTGAGGGTTCTAGGTTCTCTGTATCCTCGATAACACTTGTTACGTCTGTCTTTTTTATTATAGCAATACTAGTGCATGTGAGGTGGTATCTCACTGTGGCTTTGGTTTGCATTTCCCTGATGACTAGTCATGTTGAGCATCTTTTCATGAGTGCATTGGTCATTTATCTCTTCTTTCTATTCACATCCTTTGCCTATTTTTAAAATTAGGTCACTTTTCTTTCTATGGTTGACTTTTAGGCATTCTTTATTTACTCCAGATAGTAAGGCCTTATCAGCTACATGACTTGAAAATATGTTCTCCTATTCTGAGAGTTGATGTTTTACTTTTTTGATAGTGCCCTATGACAAACAAATTTTTAAATTTTGATGAAGTC
The DNA here is from genome assembly GCF_029289425.2 of Pan paniscus. NCBI lineage: Eukaryota > Metazoa > Chordata > Mammalia > Primates > Hominidae > Pan > Pan paniscus. The sequence goes on along the minus strand of NC_073267.2, from coordinate 90,375,476 downwards.
TGTTTTACTGCTTTTTCTACATTACTTTTTAAATATTAATCATTCTTATGTCTTAGGTGAATAAAATAGGGAAACAATGAATACTTAATGCAGTAAGATTGATAACATCATTCAAAATACAGGGTACATGGCAGGAGAAGGGAACAGATTCTTGGCGGCACAAAGGTGGGAAGATGCTCCACGAAGCAGCCTTTTCCTACAAGATGCCTGGGGTAGGGCAGTAGAGTGGTAAATGGCGATAACAGTGATGACAGCCACTGAACAGGGGCTCTTTGTTCCTTGTATTTGCTGTTTATCTCATGTCATTTCGTCACCTCCCTTCTGATGTAGGATTGTTATGATCCACATTGTATAGATGAGAAAATTTAGGCTTAAACAACCCAACTGGGCTAGGGTCTCACAGCTTAACCAAGTAGGTGCCAGGAGGGCAGGGGTGCTGTTCTTGCTTGCCCTTTTGTCTCTTCTGTTCATCCCAGTGCCAGGCCCACTGAAGACATTTAACTCCGAGACCCCTTTTTCTGTCCTTGCAATATCCTGTATTCTCTTTTTCATAATAGCAATGGGAGGTTAATGAGAAGGGTATGTTTTGGGGGATGAAGTCAAGGGATGGCCACTCACTCACATCGGGATAATAGAATGACCTAGCATTGTCCAGTGTACCCCGTACCATCAGGGAGGCATAGGAAGTGGGGTGGGGAGGGAGGTGCTGTGCTCTTGAATTTGTGATTGCATTATTATTATGGTTGAAATAGACCCTGGTTCTTTTACGGGGTTGTGGGTGCGGCCATCTGGAATGATTGACAAATGGTGAGGGAAGCACTGTGGCTAAAGCTTTGGGGTTGTGGGGTAGTGGTTGTGTGCTGCCCCTTCTCTGAGCATGGTGTTTTGGGGGCCTCTCCATCCTCCGCCTGTAACAGAAGCATCCCTGGGGTTCTCTGCTGTGTAGACCTCTGTGTAGGATTCAAAGAAGCCCAGAGCCTGCAGTCCACCCCGAAAGCAGCTCTTCATATGTTTATACACCTGGAAACCTCATTATTTTAAGCTCATCATGACATCTGCACAGACCAGTTTTTCCTAGATTCTTTCTACTTCACTACTTTCTAAAAGCATGCTCTAAAAAGGCACAGCATTTTCTTTCAAGAAATTGAACACATGTGAAATCTCCAGTTCATTCCCTCTGTGGAGCAGCCCTGGGTGGTAACTGTTGCCCACTCATCATGGAAAACATGTTGTGCTCGTCTGATTTAAGGTGCACAGGTTCTCACCTCCTGAGCTGCGGGCTTGGTTAATTGGGGTTCCTGTCCTAATCAGTGTCAGTCGGTTACAGAACAGGAGGAAAACAGTCAAAGTTATTGATCTGGTATTTTCAGCTGTCTCAACAACTGAAGGGGATTGAGTATGTGGGTGAGCCAGCTGACTGGGTAAAGCAGCCCCTAATGAAGGTCCTACTGAAATGAAGAGGCTGTGTGAGAGGAGGAATACAGATTTTAGTCTAGCAGACCTGGCTTCCCATCCTCCCTTCAACTTACCATGCTGTTACCTTGGGAAGTTACTTTGCTGCTCTGAGCTTCCTCCTTTATAGAAATTTTACAGTATTTTGATGGCAAGATTAGAGAGAATGTATGCACAGGAGCCCACAAAGTACCTGGCATACAGGAGGTATGTAATAAATGTTCCCATCATTGTTAATGTGAAGCAGAGGCCATTTAATTTCCACCAGCAGACATTGCCTTGCTTGTGAATGGAGGAACCAGAAGGCGACCACTTTCATGGTTATAATTAAATTGCTTTTTCTAGTTGGATATGTAACATTGGTTGGATTGGCCTCATGGGCAGAAATTCATACATTACTGTGTGCATTAAGTAGATTCTGAAGCTAGTGGGTTTGCTGTAATATTTCTCCTGTCTGGGATACATCAGAGAACCAGGAGATGAACAGAAATGCCCCTTAAGGAAAGAGTCAGTGAAACAGATGACAGTCTCCTTGATTGAAAGCTTATCCACTTCCCCACTGGGAGAAGACTCCAGGTCTTCCTTCAGTGCCCTTGGCCTCAGCCCACAATCCTACCACTACTCTCAGGAACACAGCAGACATGCAGGAGTCCCCTTTCACAGCCCTCTTGTCGTGGCCCCATGTGCAAACCTGTCTCAAGGCCGGTTCACCTTTATCTTGAATAGCTCTTTCATATGTTTACTTCTATTTCCACCATAACCATTACAGTCCACTACTAGGCTATTTTGTCTGGACTACTGTAATTAGCCATCTCATAAGTCTGCCTCCTTTCATGCTTCCTGCCCTGTAATCCATTCTGCATAAGGCAGGCAGAATGATCTTCCAGAAATGCAGCTGTGGCCAAGTCAACCCTTTATACGCACACCCCTCCCCAACCAAATGTGTCGATGGCTCCTGATTACCCTGGCTGACAGTCAGAACCCTCAGCGTGGTGCAGTCCCACCTCATCGTGCAGCCCACCTCACATACCTTTCCTCCTGTACCTCAGTCACCTGGTTTGCTTTCATGCTTACACCTGCCCCGGGGCCTTTATATGTGCTCTGACTGGAACAGGCCTTTCTTCCTCCTTGCTTCACTCACTCTTGCTCTTCCTTCAGGTCTCAGTTCACCCATCACTTGCACAAGTCTTATCACAGTTGTTAGTCTACATGTATTTGTGGGGTGACTTGTTAAATGTCTGATATCCCCCCCCTCCTCCATTAGACTGTAAACTTCTTGGGGATAAAGACTGGCATTCTCTTAATTCAGTAAACATTTGTTAAATTCTTTTATGTGAAAGGGTCTGGACTAGGTGCTGCAAGGGATATAAAGATGGTAAGTATACTATTTTAGCTCTTATGGGATTGTATTAGTTATCTATAACTGTGTAGCAGATTGTTTTAAACTTAGCATTTTAAAACAGCACACGTTTGTTGTCTCATAATTGCTGTGGGTCAGGAATCTGGGCATGGCTCAGCCAGATGCTTCCAGCTCAAGGTCTCTTACAAGGCTGCTGTCAAGTGGAGGCTGGGGCTGCAGTCTCACACGAAGACTCGACTGGAGGAGAATTCACTTCCAGGCTCACCCACGTGGTTGTTGGATGCATCTGTTTCCTGCCATGTGGGCCTCTTCTGAGGGCTACTCATGACAAAGCAGCTTTATTCCCTCAGAGCAAGAACTCCAAGAAAGAGCAAGAGAGGATGATCCTTTTGTCACCTATTCTCCTCCTGAAGATGACCTGCCATCATTTTGGCATCTTCTGTTGAAGCCAGTTGCTAGGTCCAGTCTTCTCTTGAGGGTGGGATTTACAGAAGAGTGTGAATACAAGGGGTTTAAATCACACAGAAGGCAAGATGCAGTAAGGAGGTGCACATTCTACAAGGGAGTTTGTCAGAAGAATCACAACAAGGATTTAAAGTATTCAGGGTTTTGGGAGAAGGGAGAGTATGCATCTAGTCTAGGGTATGGGGAAATCTCCCTTGAAGGTGGTTGCATTTGAGATAGGCCTGGTGTGACTGGATTTCAGCAGGTACAGATGAAGTATACAGAGAAGGACCCTGATTGATTCCTCTTTTACATCACATTCTAATTAATTTGGTTATCTGGGTGTAAACCCACGCCAGATCCAAAGCTAGAGGTCATAGAGGGGGAGTCTGTTCTCTCCAGCAGACAACTAATAGCAGGTGCAAGTGACATCTAGGAAGTGCATAATGAGGGCAATGAATGTACAGGACATATTTAGGACTTCAAAATGCATAGCAGTCTGGGACTATTTGTTATAGAATCACATCCCAGAAGCCTCTAAGAAGAATTTTCTGTTATAGGCCAGCAGGTGACCATTGAGAGGTAGTTATATGCATACAGTATATTCTGTTTAAGAAGGAAAGAGAATGTGGACTAATTTCGGAACATTTTACTTTAAATGAACCAGTTACATTATTAAATTTGGGGTCTTTCAAGAAGGTAGAATCTTAGCCATCTGTCCAAATTGAATTACCAACACCAAAAGGAAAGAAAAGAGATATAAACTAGATATAACTTTTTTAAAAATGAAAAACAGTATAGTTTGTACTTTTGTATCAATAAAATGCAAATTTATTTTCAGTTTAATTCATAAATGAGATGGCTGTTTTGTTTGGTCTTTTATTTATTTTTTCTTAACGAATTGAGAAGTAGGTAAGTATGGCCTTAGCCAGAGAAGCTACTCTCTGAGTCATCTATAGAATTTCAGTTCACCTCTTTACAGCAGGGTTTCTTTTTTTTTTTATTTGCCTCTCAGAGAAATAGAGTTCATGTATAGGTGAGAGTATATCTATTTCTGGAGGCAGATGGATTAAAGGACCCACAAGATAGTGGCCTGTGAGCTTTTTTGATGTTCAAAATGAATATCTGTTGCTTATACCCAGATAGGCTGGAATGTGCTTATTCCATCCTTCCAGCAGGGCACAGGCCTGGAGATTCTCAATTCAGATTGACATCCAGCCCTGTTTTTTCCACCAAAATCCTATCCGTTAAAAAAAATCGTCCAACAGTATAAAGTAGGAGAAAGTAAAGGATGGTTAGCATGAGATTTAAATCATGGTCGTGCCTCTTACTGTTGGTGTGACCTTGGACATCTTACTGCACCTGTCTGAGTCTTCATGGTGTTACTTTCAAGGTTGAGATACCATCTCCTACCTTACCAGATTTTTGTTTGGAATAAAATTCCTGGTGCAATTCCTGGCACTACTAGGTGCTTAAGAAATGGAAGTTCTTTTAAAACTTTAACCTTAAAAAACAGTATTTTCCCAGTATCCCCCTAACTTCCATACACCGTGATGATGCCTGTGGAGTCTTTAATAGTGATCCTTTGGAAGTTTGCTCACTTATCATCTCCTCTGTTAGCCTCTAAGCTTCACCCAGGCACACGCCATGCCTTGTTTTCTATCACTATGTACTTTCTGCTCTTGTTTTAGCAATCCAGTGATTGGGTGTTCTTTATTTTATCCTCCTCCCCATTCGTTGTAATTCATGTATTTTTAAGAAGTTATCCCTAAATTATATACACATAGCAAAGGCTAAGAGTAATTACCTCCACCACTTCCGAATATAACCTTGACATGCTCCAACCCTAGTCATTCCTCCTCTCATCCTCTACAATATTATTGCCTGCTACTACAGTTCTACGCCGTACCAACCCCTGCCCTCAAATTAATGAATATCAGTATTATGATTTTTATAGTCAGTTTTTTTTATTAACAACACATTCACCAATTTTTTCCTTTTTTTTTTTTTTTTTTTTAGATGGGATTTCATTCTGTCACCGAGGTTGGAGTACAGTGGTACGATCTCGGTTCACTGCAACCTCTGCCTCCCATCCTTCTGCTGAAGAGCTGGGACCACTGGCATGCACCACCATGCCTGGCTAATTTTTTTTTTTGTATTTTTAGGAGAGTTGGGGTTTCATCATGTTGCCCAGGCTGGCCTCGAACTCCTGAGCTCAGGCAATCTGCCTGCCTCAGCCTCCCAAAGTGCCAGAATTACAGGTGTGATCCACCAATTTCTTTGCTGGTTATTATTCCTTGCACGTCAGTTTTTGTTTCTGAATATAGTTTCTTTTTCTTGAAGTACATTCCTTTTTAGTTCTTTTAGTGAGGGTCTAAAAATGGTAAACATTCTTTGACTGAAAATGCCTAATTTTTACCCTTCCTTTTAAGCGAATTTAGCTGAGTGAAGAATTTGTTGACAGTTGTTTTCCTCAGCACCTTGACAATTGTATTCTGCTACCTTCTGGAATTTATTTCTGCTATGTAGAATTTGCCTCCAGTTAAATATTTGCCCTCTGTAGGTAAGCTTTCTTTTTCCTCTGGATGTATTTAAGGTTTTGCTTTGTCTTTGATGTTCTGAAGTTTAAATATGATATGTCTGTGCATGCATGTATTGTTATTTCTATTGCGTAGCTTTTTGTTGTAGTTCTTAAATTTTAGTATTCAAGTCTGTGGTAGATAGAAGCCCTCTCCCCAAGATGTTCATGTCCAAATCTCCGGAATCTATGACTATGCTAGGTTCCATGGCTAGGGGGAATTAAGGTTTCAGATATACAATTAAGGGTGCCAGTTAGCTGACCTTAAAATAGAGAGTATTCTAGACTACCTGGATGGGCTCAATGTAATCACAAGGGTCTTTAAATGTAGATGAGAGAAGCAGAAGAATCTGTCAGAGTGACACAAACTGAGAAAGTGAGGAAGACCCAGCTCGGCATTATTGCCTTTGATGATGGAGGAAGGGGCCATGAACCAAGGAATGTGGGTGGCCTCTATAAGCTGGAAAAGGCAAGAAAATGATTCTCCCTTAGCGCCTCCACAAAGGAATGCAGTCTTGCTGACAACTTGATTTTAGCCCAGTAAACCTGCATCAGACATCTGACCTACGGGACTATAAGATAATAAGTTTATGTTATTTTATGCTGCCAAATTTATAGTAATTTTTTACAGCAGCCATAGGAAACTAGTGGATCTTTCATCAATTCTGTTAAATTCTCATCCTTTATCTCTTTCGATATTGACTTTCTCCTCTTCTCTGTGATCTCCTGATAGAATCCCTACAGCACCAATTTTAAATTTTAGCATTCTTGTCTTTAATTTCTCTGTTATATTTTCCATCTCTGTTTTTCTGTGCTACGTTTTGGTCAGTTACTTCAGGTCTTTCAGTTAATTTATGCTCCCTTTAGCACCACCTAATCTGCTGTTGATCTCAGCAGATGTCCATGACTTTGTTTTTCATTTCCAGAAGTTTCTTTTTCTCCTCAAATCTATTTTTTCCCCATATTCTCCTGTTCTTTCCTTATTGTTCATGTCTCTTTTCCTCTCTGTGATTATTTGAAACATCCCTATTTTACAGTCTCTTTTGGATCCTTCTATTACTTGAAGTCATGTTATGTAATCCGCTCATTTGCTGAGTATGCCAACTTGTATTTCCCAAGTGTTTTGTGATTTTTGATTGTGAGCTCATCTCCTGCTAGGATTTTTTTTTTCCTGTGTAATTCCCATGCGGTCTGGGTTGCAGTTTCTCCCCAGAGTACTTTTACATTCATTTCCATCAGACACCTCAGGGATATTACTAGCCTGTGTCCAATTTCTGTGTTAATTTTTTTATCTTGTGGATTCTTCCCCATGTGGGTGTGGTAACTCAGAACTTCAAATCCACATACAGGGCAGGCTTGGAGTTTTAGCTTCTCATGGGAGAGTTTTCCTACAGCAAAAATAAATTATTTGCTGGAGTGGCTTGTCCTGACTGTGGTATGGCAAATAGGTAGCAGAAGGACTAGAAGGGCTGAGCCTGTTCATGGTAAAGCCAATTCCATCATAGGCTTTCCTGTGTCCAAAGCCTCTATGTTTTCAGCCTGGCCACACTGCCTTGAGTCCTTGTGAATACCAGGCACCCAAGAGACGTTGTGTAGTCTAGATACGCAGTGTTGCTGCAAGGTTGTGATTGGAAGGAGTCGGGGAGTATGCAGGGGTGTGAGGGGGATTGCTTCAGTCAGTACACAGACTTGGAGGGTCTGGATGATGCTTGGGCCTCAGAACGTAGCATGTGGCAGGAGCTCAGCTTCAGATCCTGGCTCCATCCTAAAATCCACAGTCTGGGAGGGGAGAAGGATCTGCTTTCCCCTGGGCATCACAGAGCTCATTTCCTGCTGCTCCCATAGCCACACTGCTATCATGCGGAGGTCTTCAGATGAAAAGTCCTGATGCTTTGAGAGGCAGCCTAGCCTGCGGTGAAGGACATGGGCCCCAAAGTCTGACTTCCTGAGTCCTAGTCTAGCTCCACCCCATACTTGCAAACTTCTCACAGTCACTGTACTTTGATTTTGTCATTCATAAAATGGAGCTTCAACAAGTGACTCCCCCAGAAGGCTAAGTGAGTTCATATCGTAAAGCAGCACTTCTCAAACAATAACATGCATATGAATTTCCTGCAGGTCCCATGAACATGAAGAAACTCATCCTGTCGGTCTGGGCTGGGGTCCAAGACTCTGCATTTCTAGCCAGCTCCTAGGAATGTGAAGCTGCTGGTCTAAGGACCATACTTTGAGTAGTGAGGTGTGAAAGTGCTTGGGGCAGAAGCTGACCTGTTCTGTAGGGTCAGTATATAAACGGGGACATCTTGCAGGGTATGTGCCATGCACTGCACTAAGCAGTCTACTTGCATCTTGTTTGTTGGTTCATCTGAGGTAGCTCTGAATTTTACAAATAGGGAGACCAGGAGAGGCTGTTGATTTCACCCCAGAACACCCAAGATACTGTGGGGTAGAAGTGGAGCTTGTGCCCAACCGTAGCCCCAGAGGCGCATGTGGACCTTCTGGAACCCCCTGTCATACGTCGGGGCTGGGGCTTTAGACTCTGCATTTCTGGCCACCTCCTGAGGGGTGTGTTGCTGCTGTTCCAAGGACTACACTTTGAGCAGCGAAGTTTGAAAGTGCTTGGGGCAGACAGAGCCTGTACCGTCTCAGCAGGAAGCTTTGAGCTGGCCAGTCTGTTAGCGCAGGCTCTGCCACTTCCTGACATGTTGCCTTGAGAAAGTCACCTTTCTCTCTGAGCCTCAGTTTCCCTTTCTATAAAATGGAGCTAATAATAATGCCCACCTCACAAGGGGTTGGGGGTGCAAGTACTCATGGGCAAGTGCTCTGTAACCTTCAGGCTCATCCAAAAATAGTTGCTCATGTGATGAGGAGCTGAATAGCCGGGCTGCATGCCTTTGAAGAGCGCAAACACAGTTAGCTTTCGTGGGGTGCAAACTTTTTGGTGGCAAACTCTTTACAGTCTTTTAAATGGTTTTCACAGGTGCCTTTTGAGTTGGCCTTGTAAAAGCTTCTAGGTGGGTGAGCAAGCAGCCTGCCTAATTTCCTCTGAAGTTGAGGAAAAGGGCTATGAGGGAGTTTCTGTGTGACTAAACAAGCAGATACTGAGTGTCCACCATACCCCAGGCACTGTGCTAGGCTCTGAGTATACACTGGAGAATAAGAGAGATGCAATTCCTGTCTTTATTAAAATAACAGTTGAGCAAGTGTGGACAAATAAAAGGCAGGAAACAAACAAGTAGTAGGTAAGACAGGTAAATGTATGATAAATGAAGAAAACAAATGGGGGTGCTGGGCAAGGGAGAATAGGGGGAGGAGAATAGGGTGGGTCATAGAAGGACTTTCAGAATCAAGGAGCCTGGGCAACCCCACAAGGGGTAGGGAGATTGGCATGTGCAAAGGTGATTAGGTGAATATAGGCTTGGCCCAGGGAAGACGTTCAAAGAAGGCTGCAGGGTCGTAAATGGGAGCTCTGGGCTCTCCTAGCTGCCCCACCCCTGCCTGTCCACCCCTGGGCTGGCTGCGTGCTCTGGGGCTGAGTCCTCTCCTTCTCCATAAATGGAAGGCCATGGCCAGATAGTGGGAATTTGCAGTGTCAAAGTGCATAGACTAGGCATTGTGTGAGCCAGGCCAGGGCTCAAATCCACCTCTAACACTTACCAACTGTGTGGCCTTGGACTAGTGTTATGACCCCTCTAGGCATCTGTTTCCTGGTCTGGAAGTAAGAATAGTGCCCACTCACTGGTGTTGGGGAGGCTGGAACCCATGTAGCAGGGTACCTGGCCTGCAGTACATGTTCACTGCTAAGGTAGCACTTGCTGGTCTTACCACTTACCGAGGGCGCCTGTGTCTATCTCCCAAATTCTGTCCTGCCCTCCACCTGCCTAAGACAAGGTCATAGAGACCTAAAAATCCTAGGGCATACATGCAGGAGACCCAAGCAGGAGATTAGGGGAACTTGTCCCATGATGGCAGGGTGGCCAGCACAGTTCTTCCATGTCAGATGGCACCTTTACTGGCATGAAGAGGAGGAACAAAATGCCTTTTATCCAGAATTCATCACTACCTCCCAGGAATGTGAACCTGCAGGTGGCCATAGCATAACCTTTCCTTTCATTTATTCTTCACTGGAGGCCTTGAGAGTGGGTCCACCCACTTATAGATGGGGACATTGAGGATGAATAACCAGCATGGCTCAGGTCCCATGGCTAGTAAGGTGCAGAGCCAGAATTTGGACCAGGGGCTTGGAACTCCAGTGGGACATTGAACCCAGGTCTGGATCTGATGCCAAAGCCCACTTGCCATGTGGCACCTGCAGGCCGTGCGGGGTATGAGCTGGAGGAAAGATGAGCAAGGATGTATAATAATTAAATTGAGTCATCTAGAGATGGCTTACATCCCTCACTTGGGCTGTGCATGGATTTTTTCCACATCTTGTAAAGGGCTAAATAAGCAAATGCCAGAATAAGATTTGCAGAGATTTACCAAGGATTGAGTGACTCCAGGCCAGGCTTCCAGATCTGCAGCCAGTGACCACACTGCCTCCTTATTAGCACTCTTCTGCCTTCTCCGGGGATGGTGCTGGAGGGCTTTGGCTATGATAAGTGTTTTTCTCCTTGCTCTGGACTCTTGCTTGTACTCAGGGGAGGCTCCCTGCACAGGCAGAAGCAGATTCCCTGGCCTCTACCCTCAGGGGGTCAGGCCTCTGGCTGTCTTGCAGTCTGAAAGCCCCAGGCTTACAGGATAGACACTTAACATCCCTGCAAATTCATCTCTGCCGGCAGATCATGAAAGAAGTCCGGCGAGCGCTCTGCAACGCAGCCACAGACGACAGCAAACTGCTGCTCCTCAGCGCAGTGGGGAGCGTGTTCTGCAGCGGCCTGGATTATTCCTACCTAATTGGCCGGTTGTCCAGCGACCGGCGAAAGGAGAGCACTCGGATTGCAGAAGCCATCAGGTGAGCTCTGCTCCTTTTCCCACACCTTGGGGTCCTGCCTAGGATTACCAAGTAAAAATACAGGCTGCTCAGTTACATTCAAATTTCAAACAACCAGGAATTTTATTTTTAGCATAAGTATATCCTGTGCAATATTCGAGGTCTGCTTACATTTTTAAAATGTTGGTTATTTATCTGAAATTCAAATTTTAATTGGGCATCCTATATTTTCATCTCTAACCATGGTCCTGCCAAAATTAGGGATGCTTTGCCCTCTACGTTAGATCCCACTTTCATTCTTTTGATCGGAAAGATTTTTTATTTGCTATCAAGGCCTGAGTCTGGTAGTGGCCATGTGTTATCCACACTACTCCCGCCCCTTGCCTGATGGGGAGAGTCTCTGGTTGTCTGGTTGTTTATATGTCCCAGCACTGCCGTAGCTCAGCAATGGGGAGGTTGATGGAGGGGTTCCCTGGGCAGCTGTGTGTTTGCAGACCCAACGGGGTACAGAGTATTTCCCCCTTTCTAATTGCCCCTGGGCAAAAGTTGGGATCCTGGCGGTGACATCCAGTCCCAACAATGAGTACCCTTTTGGGACACTGAAGGGTAATTATTTCCCCATTCTTTATCAGTATATCAAAAGCAAGTGAGTGTCATTTCTAGACACTACGGCTGTTTAGCTGGTTTACAGCTGTCACCCAGTGTTCACCTGGCGGGGGCTGCTGTATCTTGCTTAGGAATCAGACAAGTCGCAATTCAGGAATGCCCCTGGTCACATGAGAAGGAACATTTACTCCACATGGTGTCACGGAGCCTCAGGCCACAAGTCAGGGATTTTCTGGGGCTTCCAGTCTCTATGGTTCTGTGGAAGGGCCACACAGAGGGAGGCTGATTCCCACGTGGCTATAGGGGGCTTTGAGGGGTTGCTTTGTCTCCAAGAGGTGATGCTAGAATGCTCTTGTGTGTGGAATTCTGAGTCCCTCTTCAGGGTGAAGCAGCCATTGGAGGCCCTGCTCCGAAATACCCGTGTGTTTCCTGTTGCAGAATCCTTGCCAGAAGAGACATGATGAGCCTGGGCACTGTTATGTGAAAGGTGTTGTGGTTATGGAGGCACAGGCTTCCTGGCTGTGCCCACACGGTTTGCGCTTTGCGTGGTCCCAGCTATGCCCTCTCACTACTGCCTTTCCATGTATCAAAGGGGGACTGCAGGATTTCCAGCGTGCTTCTCTCCTCATGCATGAGGCCACCAGAGCCCATCCAGAGAAACAAGTGCCCATTTTTGTGACCCGTGGAGCGTCAGTCATGGTCTTTATCTGGTTTACACATTTCAGTGGAGGTGTTAGTTGGATTTCCAGAAGTCCAGGGAAACCTGGCTGACACAGCCCCTCGTTTTCACTCCATGCACAAGCAGCTCATTAGCATGTAGACCCCTTGTAGTGAGTTGAAGTGTGGCCCCCAAAAGATATGTCCACGTGCCAATCCTTGGAACCTGTGGAGGTGACCGTATTTGGAAAAAGGCTCTTTGCAGATGTGATTAAGTTCAGAGTCCTGAGGTGAGATCATCCTGGATTGGAGTGTGGGCTCCAGACACAGAGAGAACTTACTTCATAAGAGGGGACACAGAGACAGGAGAAGGTAATGTGACAGAAAGGGAGAGCGTAGAGTCATGCAGCCTCAAGCCAAGGAACTCCAAGAATGGCCAGCAGCCACCAGAAACTGAGAGCGAGGCCTGACACAGCTTCTCTGTCAGAACTTCCAGAAGGAACCAGCCCTGCCAACACCTTGAGTTTGGAGTTCTGGTCTCCAGAACTATGAGAGAATACCTTTTGATTGTTTTAAACTGCCAAGTTTGTGGTGACTGTTCCCTGGGAAACTAATACAGCCTGGAAGGAAATCATTAGCAGCTCAAAGAGCCCCATCTTTTCAGGCTCTCCTCTTAGGCAAGGGCCTATCCTGACCTCTGCCCAGCATCCTCAATGGCTGCTCCTTCTGGTGGGCAGCTGTTCACCTTTGCTGGATGGGGTCTATTAACAGATTATCCTGGGCAGCTGCAGGCAAGGTGGGACTCCTAGGCCAGCCCTGGGTTGACGGTGATGAGGCTTGTCCCAGCATGGGGACGGCGTGGGGGTCCTTCTTGCATGCAGGAATAAGGTATTGTAGCTGGGTCACTGAAGGGATGGAAGCTGAACAGAAACAGGGTACCCAGGGGGTCAGGTCTCATGATGGATTTCCCCAGAGCCCCCACCGAATGGTTCCTTCCTGTGGCTTTGCACACCCAGTCTCTCTGGTGAGGGAAGTGTCTCCTTGACCTATCCCTGCATTTGTGTCTTAGATGTATCAAAGCTGAGGGGCAAAACCTTTTCTCCTGTCCCTGTAGCCTCTACCCATTGGGGTCTGCTGCGTGATATCTATGCATCTCTGGACTCTTGAGAACCAAATTCATGGAGAAAGAGGTGTCAGAGGCAGATGGGATTGCAAACATCAGCTGTAGGAGAACGTGGCTGGGGCCTGGGGCCCAAACTGGCTCCTGACTTTCCCAGCTGAGTAGTTCTGGGGAAACATGACCAGTGGAATTCAGACATTTGCCATCTCAGCAGGCAAGTGAGCTCCCCTTAGGCAGAGCACAGGGCAAGATGGCGGAGGCAGGAGGAATTCTTCTCGACGCTTCAAAGGGAGCAGAAGTTGCTAGTTCATGAACTAGCAAGGATGGGGGCGTGGGAAAGGAGATGTTCCCTGGACCACTGGTTCCCAGCCCTGATAGCACAGAGAAGCCCAAGGGAGCATTCCCAAGACCCTGATGCTTGGCAACACCCCCAGGGGACTCTGAGTTATTTAGGCTGAGGTGGGGCCAGCGCATCTTTTGATGTCAGTCTTCCTTGGTGGTTCTCAGGTGCAGCCAGGGTTGAGAACACCCACCCTATGCTAACCAGATTTCTGCACCACTGATTGAGAGCGCTAAGAGAAACACAAGATTCTTATTTTTATGCAAGAGAGAAAAGGTGGTTATTAAGGGGATGAGTGTGAGGAAGGAGGTGATACAGGCATGAGAGAGGTGAGAACGATGAGCGAAGATGGATGGAAGTGCAGAAGATGCGGCGTGTAGAGACAGATGCTCCCGGGGTTAGAAAGAGACTGCGGCTCGCCCATCAGCACCAAACTCTTTTAAGGCATCTCCAGCTCTCCCAACTCGGGAGTGCTGCCTTGGAGGCCACACTCTGGAGTTGGGGACACAAGGTGGCAGTGAAGCATTCTGCAGAGAACATTTTGTGGATTTCCAGAGTGGTGTCCTGAGAGAAGCGCACTGTCATTGAAAGGAGCTTGATTCATACTGCAAGTTCTGTGCCTGCTGCTGTGGACTTTCTAGGTGTATTAGCATACTTACAAGAAGTCTCTTATGAAAGAACTTCCTTCAAAATCTAGCAGGGCTAAAACGTTGTTTGGACATAGAACTGCCACCATCTCTTCTCTTAGGACACGCTCTTGGTAGGGCTGACCAGGCATGCCGCATGGCCTTGGCACCCTGGGAGTGGTACTCTCACCCCCTCCTCATCCTTGCCTAAAGAAAACTTGCATACACGTGACTGGGACTGGTGACTGGGACTCATCAGTCTGCAAATGTTTGATGAATGATCTAGCAGATTTGGGGAGAGCTCAGGTGATTTGTTCAGAAGCCTCTCTCCAGGATCCATCCTGAAAAGAGTCTGCCTCCTCTGAACTTGTCATAGGTGACAAGGTGGCTTGTTCAAACATGGTATTCAGGAAAGCAGTGTTGGCTAGCAGCTGCCCACATGGCCCCTGGAAGCAGACTGCCTGAGCTCAAAGCTGCCTCTGCACTTGCTGGTGGTGGAGCTTTGGGTATGTCATGGATCTCTCTGCGCCTATTAGCTCATCCAGAAAATGGGAACAATCAAAATGATGGTACTGGCCTCACTGGTGTGTTGCTAGGATAAAGAATAAAAAGATACTCTATGTGAAACACTCGGGCTATTCCTGGCACTAATATGTTCTTGGACTTCTTATTATGGTTGTTGTCACTACTGCTGGTACTTCCAGCCATGACTTCTAGCTAAGCTGAGTCTAAGACCAGGGAGTGGGTGCCTGGACTAAGGGGTGGGTTGGAGACTAAGGAGTGGCCTGCCAGGGACCTCTCTGGGCGCCCCAGGATGGTGGTCACTGTTTGGTCCTGTACTGGCTGACTTGGCTCTGAGCTTTGGCTGGGGGAGGGTTCTCCTCCATGCCTCTGGTTAAAGGGAGTGGGTAACTGGGTCACAGGAGAAATGCCGATTGCTCCAGGGGAAATTGAGACATTCCTGTGAGCAGAATTTTGCTGCTGGGTCACCTGTAGCCTAGGAGAATGGATCACAGACCAATTTGAGAATTGAATGAGGACTCTGTCCACCCTCCCCAGCAGATGCACTACCCATAATAATAGCAGCAGGGATTGCGTGCTCCCTGCATGTCAGCACTGGGCTAGCACCCTGCATGGACCGTCTCCTTGGATTCTTATTCAACTCCCTATCTGGGGCAACATCACTGATTTTCCCATTTTACAGAGGGAGAAAGTGAGGCTCCAGAGACCAGGCACCCTGTCCAAGGTCTCACCATTAGTTAGGGGCAGAACTGAGACTTCACTCTGAGTCTTTCAGATTCTGAAGTTGTTGCTCCTTCTGCCACATCAGTGCAGCCCAGCAGCTTTGTCAGGCAGAAGCCACAGGGGTCGGGTAGAGCAGAGGAAGCTGTGTGGGTCAGGTCAGCCTGATGGCCTTGGATGTGGGGGAAGGTGGCGTACAATTTTCCCCACGCAGCCCCGCCATCGCAGAAGGATCAGATATCAGAGCTGCAGGGCCCGTAATGCAATATCCTGTTTGCTGCTTGGCTCCCAGTGATAGAGATCTACTGCCCGAGGTGAGAGAAAGAGGATGGGGGGTGGCCTTCATTAAACATCGGGTGACATTTTCATATCAAGGAAATGAAGTGCGAGGCAGATTGGATGACACAGGAGGGGCTGGGGCGGAGGGTCAGAGCTCTGCACGCCTGGTCCCCTTTCCCTTGCGTCCCTGATTCCCTTTCATGGATCTCAGGTTGGAAAACACAGAATGAAAGGCTCTGGGGTCCTGCAGAGGAAAGCTCTGGAAAGTCACAAGGGCTGCAGTCCATTCCTGAAGGATGTCATGTGGTTGATGGAGCTGAGGTGGCAACAGTATCAGAGAGGCTTACAGGAGACCCACAGCAGGGAGGCTGTCTTGACAGGCACGGACCCTCTTTTATTAAAAACATCCAACAGAGGCGGAATGATGCATCGTTGGAATGTTATGGAGGGAATTCTGCACCGAGTGGAAGATACGGCCCCATGAGTCCTAAAGTCCTTCCCACCTCTGAGATCTAAGACTCTGAAATTGTATGAGGTCACTCAGGAATGGGATGTTTGACAAAAATCATCCAAACCCCCAAGGATTCTACAAAAAAGTCCATATCCCCCGCAGACCCCAAATTGCTTTCAGTGAAAAGCACTTGCAAAAATCAGTGACCTAACCGAAAACCTCACCATTAGGTTAGGAAGTGAGTGATGTCAGGAGATGGGCCACTGGAATACCAAGCTTCAGAAGTCATGGAGCCAGAACTCCCTCTCTGAAGTAGTACCTTTTGGGGGCCAGCAGGGCCTGAGAGCTAACTCCACCATATCAGGGAGTGTGATGCCTCAAGCATGAGTCAGAGGCACGTACTTTCATGATGACTTACGTAGATTGTAAGATACCTTCTACCCCCGCAGAACATTAAGTAGACTTCTCGCAGTTGAATCTGATCCCAGTATATCATTATGATATCCACAACTTTTGATAAGACTTGGGGGAAGGAACAGTATTGATTGAGAAGAGATAAATCATCTCAACTTTTTTTTTTTCCTGAGACAGAGTCTCGCTCTGTCTCCCAGGCTGGAATGCAGTGGCCCGATCTCGGCTCACTACAACCTCCACCTCCTGGGTTCAAGCGATCCTCCTGCCTCAGCCTCCCAAGTAGCTGGGACTAGAGGCATCCGCCACCACACCCAGCTAATTTTTGTATTTTTAATAGAGATGGGGTTTCACCATATTGGCCAGGCTGGTCTAGAACTCCTGACCTTGTGATCTGTCCACCTCGGCCTCCCACAGTGCTGGGATTACAGGTGTGAATGACCCTGCCCGGCCTCGACTTTTGTATTAGTTAAGTATTAGCTGTTGTAACAAGTAAACCTCATATATAGAAATGTACTTCTTACATACATAAACCTAAAATAGATGTCACCATCAGCCTGTGGCTGTCTTCCCATTGGTGACTCAGGAACCTAGACTTCTTCCATCCTGTGGCTCGGCAAATGTCTTCCAAGACTGCTGTGCTCATCAAGATGAATGGGCTTGGAGGATGCCATGGTGGGAGGTTTGGTGTGCACCTGGAAGTGGTACAGGTGGGTTTTTGCTCACATCCTGTTTGGCCAGCACTTGATGACTTGGCCACAGCCACATGCAGTCGGAGACGGGAAATGGGAAATGTGGCCGGCCAGCAGACCTGGGAAGAAGAGGGAAAACAGGTTTGGTGAAGAGCTAGTTCACCAATGCCACACCTCTGCAGTCTTTGTTCTTGTTCTGGGAGACTCATGTATTTGCTCAACAGCTGTTTACTGAGTGCTAATTCCAATATTGATGGAAGCCAAGCGGTGCCCCAGGCAGACCTCTGGGTGTCCTTAAGGAGCTAAAGGGGAAGAAGAATCCAAAAACAAGCAAATAGGGTGATTGCAAATTTTGATAATGGTGTTTTCTAAGAACTCTCAGAGGCCCATGTGGCTCATGCACAGTGAGCAGGGGCAAGAGTGATGTGAGGGAAACCTGGAGAGGTAAGCTGAGGCAGGCCAAGGTCAGACCAAGGTCATGGGCATTTGGATTTTATTCTTGTGAGTTCTTACAGTTTCTAATCTTCCCTCTGAAAGTAATGAAGGATGCAGACTTTACTAGACATCTTGTGTCTTTCCTCCATGTCCAGATGAATATTAAAATTTTATAGATCATACATAGCAACTAGGAAAAGGCAAAAAGCCTTCTGAGGCAAAGGAAATAGAGGTCATTGCTGATGGCTCTGTGTAATTGGTAAAGGTACATGCCTTGCTCAGTGCAGAAGGGCAGGGAGAGAAAATATTGCCCAGTCTTGTAGCCAGGATTGTAGCTCCTGCCTACAGGGAACCCGATTTTAGTTAGAGCCATCCTAACATATTCAGCATTTTAGAACCACCCTTGATGAGTCTGGCATCCCTGCAGGTAATTCAGAATCAGACCAACCTAGATGTGATTTTTGAAAGAAAAATGTCATCAATCCCAACACGTACCCACCATCTGAAGCTTGAAGTCCCTCTACAGCATCACCCAGCATAATCATTGAGCTAAAATGCAAATACCTCCAGGAATGAGGAATTCATACCCCACAAAGCCACTCCATTCACCTTTGGCCAGAGATGTTAGAACATTCTTTCTCTCTTTTAGTTGAAATATGCCTCCCTGTTACACCTTCCCTGTGGTTCTGCTTCTGCACCTTAACATTCAGGTTGACTTCCTTAGGATATATACAAATTCTGTCAATATCTAGGGTGCCCATATAACTTACTGTGTAAGCTATGGCTTTTGAGAGTGGAAGGAGATGGTAACTGGGTGCAGTGCTAGGACATGGGGCATGAACTGGGGCAATCTGAGCAAACCAGGACATGCAGTGACCCCATCAGTATACCTCAGAAAATCTGACAGCTGGTGGTTCCATGCCCAGGCAATGAGGCCCTTGCTTGGCACCTCTCACCTCTGATGACCTGAGGGTGCTCCTCACAGCACGTGGGAGAGTCAAGGGTTCCAGTGGGGCTTAGCAAGCTGTAGTCACCTGTTCAAGAGGATCTTCTTTCTCTCCCAGGGACTTTGTGAAGGCCTTTATCCAGTTTAAGAAGCCTATCGTGGTGGCTATCAATGGGCCGGCCCTGGGCCTGGGTGCCTCCATCCTGCCCCTCTGTGACATCGTGTGGGCCAGTGAGAAGGCCTGGTTCCAGACGCCCTATGCCACCATCCGCCTCACGCCTGCTGGCTGCTCCTCCTACACCTTCCCCCAGATCCTGGGCGTCGCGCTGGTAAGCCTTCTGTGATACCTGGATTCGGGTCCCAGCAGGATCCTTCCTCTGCCTTGGGTTTAGGGGCTCTTCATGGGGCTAGAAACCTGAGGGTGTTGTCAGCCTGCAGATTGGCTTGGCTGCCTCATGTCCTTCACGCCTTCAGTGCCAGATGGAGTAGCCCGGCCTGAGAAGATGGCGATGATGTCAGTGTATGGACCATGCACTCTGCATGGTGTCTCAATTATTCGTCACTCCAACCCCCTGAAGGCGTGTCTTAGGATTGGCTGGGTGCTGTGACAAGCAGCCCACGGTCTCAGTGGCTTTAACAACAAAACTTGCCTTCATACTCTTGAGTGGTCCAGCATAGGTGTAGGGGCCACCCACACTCTCTGGGGACCCAGGTGTCTCCCGTCCAGCAAATGTGCCCTCACTTCCAGCCAATGGGAGAGAAGAGAGTGCCAGAAGCATCACCCTGGAGGGCTTCATGGGCCAGGCCAGCAGGGGCGTCTTCACCTCCACTCATGTGGTATTGGCCATGACTCAGCTTCTGGCCACATGCGCCTGCAAGGGAGGCCGGGAGACGTAGCCCAGCGCATGTCCAGCAAGAAGAGGGAAAGGATTCAGTGAACACAAAGCAGTCTCCACCCTATGTGGAAACAGTTGCGATTTCCATCTTACAGATGGAACGTTAAGCTCAGAGAAGTCGTGTCACCAGGTGGGGCAGACAGAGCCACTGTCCAACAGAGGCGGCAGAGTCCACTGTAAGCTGTGGTCAGATTCTGCACCAACATCCAGAAGCAAGTCTGGACAGGGGAGAGCAGTGATGACAGCTGGCACGTAGGAAGCACTTGCTGTGTGCTGGGCTGGGCTGTCAACGCAGTCCACGCCCCTGTGAGGCAGGACAGCTGTGATCCCCATTTTGCGGATGTGGAGACTGAGGCTAGAGAGGTTTAGGGAGTTGTCTAAAGGCATGCAGTGGTAATGCCAGTTGTGGGATTTGAGCACGAACTGGCTGGTTCCACTGTCTGTGCTCCGAACCCAGCCTGTTATTAAATAGGTCCCACATCTGAGGGGTTAATCTGAGATTAGCTGTCAGGACCAGGGAGGGATTCAGAACGTGTAGCTGGTCCAAGTAGGCGTTGGAGACACCATGCTGCTGGGTCTGGGCTTCCTTTGACGGCTCCTCCCCTGTGGACTCTCAGGCAGCCTCTGCTGTTCAGAGCAGCCATGAGCTCTGAACTCAGCTCTGATGGGCTAATCCTTATTTCATAAGCACGGGTCCCAGCTGGATCTCAGAAGGTTCTCAGGGAGTCCCCTCCTTCCAGCCCCCTCTAGCCAGTCAGCTCCCTTTTTCCTCTCCCTTTCTTCAAATACTGCAAATCCACTAAGTGCCCGGCTCGCCACACCCACCAGGAGTCCAGGGGTGAACAAAAACCCTGCTCTTCAGACCTTCTATTCCCCAGCTCTCTGTCTTGGAAGGAGGTCCCACCTTGTTCAGAGAGGACCCCTTTGAGCAGGTGACATTTGAACAGATGCAAGAATTCCAGGCAGAGGATGCATGAAGGGAAGAACAGGGTAGGGAGTGGGCCTGGCAGGCCCTGGGTTGAGAGTGGTCAGGTCAGTGTGGCTGGGGCCTGGTGAGGATGGTGGGGAGGGGGCGAGGGATGAGGCCATGGCAGTGGCGTGGAGTGGCCCCTGTGAGCCTGGCATGCCGGGGAGGGTGCTGGGCCTTCTGTGTTGTGCCTGCCTCAGCAAGGTCTGCCCGGGGTCCACTGGGGGCATCTGCCAGCAGATGCCATAGGTCACAGGAGACCCACAAAACTGCCAGAGAAGCACCCCTTAGGTGACAGGGCCAAACTCTGCAACCCCAGAGAAAAGGCCGAGTGCTGCCTCCCGGCCCTGCAAAGTGTGCTGGGAGCTTGGTGCTGTCATCATGCCTCTTGGACAGCAGAGAAGATTGTGGCTTTGTGACGTTAAGTCACTTGCCCAGAGTCACATGCCAGTGACTAAACTCTGTTTATGTTCTTGTTTTCTTAGCTCTAGCATGGGTTGTTTGTTAATTTTATGGGTCTTCACCAGGGACACCCTACCTCTGCCCAAGAATCCCCTTTCTCTCTGAGTCCTTAGGCTTCTGGATAATACCCTTAAGTTCCCTCTTCAAAAGAGAACAGTCCATTGTGGCCCCACAGCGATTGTGAATTGTTCCTTTTTAGGAACAGACTCCAGGATGTTTCTTTTGATGTCTTGATTTTATCGGAAGGTCAACACCCACCTTTGACATTACTCTCATGCTCTTGAGGCAGCTCCGCACATTCTCAGGACTGTGGCTGTTGCACCTAGGCAAGCACCTGTGGAAGGGCAGGTGCTTTTACACTGGATTTCTTCCTCCTCTTCCTTTGCAGTTCCATCCCCCATTGTTTCCATCTGAGGGCCTGCAAGCCCATTCTTCTCATCTCTCAAGTCCTGCTTTTGTTACAATAGTGAGGCTGATAAGCATTGTCCCTTTTCCTTCCTTGATATTCCTCCTTGTTCTGTTTTGAAAATGACATCATGTCCAACAATGATAGTCTGGATTAAGAAAATGTGGCACATATACACCGTGGAATACTATGCAGCCATAAAAAATGATGAGTTCATGTCCTTTGTAGGGACATGGATGAAATTGGAAACCATCATTCTCAGTAAACTATCGCAAGAACAAAAAACCAAACACCGCATATTCTCACTCATAGGTGGGAATTGAACAATGAGATCATATGGACACAGGAAGGGGAATATCACACTCTGGGGACTGTGGTGGGGTGGGGGGACGGGGGAGGGATAGCACTGGGAGATATACCTAATGCTAGATGATGAGTTAGTGGGTGCAGCGCACCAGCATGGCACATGTATACATATGTAACTAACCTGCACAATGTGCACATGTACCCTAAAACTTAAAGTATAATTAAAAAAAAAAAAGAAAAAAAAAAAAAAGAAAATGACATCACCTACCATAACAAAAATAGCAAATTTCTGCTACCCCTTCTGCACTACCAGGCCCTGTTCTAAGCACCTCTCAGTTAACCTTGCCTCTGTGCTGGGAGCTTGGTGCTGTCATGATGCCTCTTGGACAGCAGAGAAGATTGTGGCTTTGTGACGTTAAGTGATTTGCCCAGAGTCACACATCAGTGACTAAACTCTGTTTATGTTCGTTTTCTTAGCTCTAGAGTGGTTATTTGTTAATTTTTTGGGTCTTTACCAGGGACACCCTACCTCCACCCAAGAATCCCCTTTCTCTCTGAATCCTTAGTCTTCTGGATAATACCCCTAAGTTCTCTCTTCAAAGAGGGCACTGCAGGGTGTGGTGTCTGAGGGGTGGCCAGGAGCCTTTCCGTATGAATGGGGGCCTTGCCTTGTAACTCACACCTGCCAGGGAGTAGCTTCCAGTGGATCTGAATCCAGGTACATTGGAGCAGATATGGCCATTTGCCCCTTCTCCGAGCGAACTTCTGCTGAGTTCATTTGACTGAGGTGTTCTTCAGAAAGCATCAAGTCCTCCATTTGTGTTCAAATCTTGAACCAAGCAAGCATGTACTAAGACTTATTATTGACATAAAAGATTGCCGTCTACTCTGGCATGAAAGATTGTCTTCTGGGTCATCACGAACCATCAGTGACACAACCAGAACTCAGTGGGGGAACTTACGCATAGCTCTGGAGGCCCGAGAGTGCCTGGCATTTCAACGTCAACCCGAGAGGAGCTAGCACGTAGAGGCAGGAGAGAAGAGCAGGTGGGGAAGGCGTTGCCGGCCGTGCGGACCCTATCACATGGATTTGACCATTACGCCCTAATTATCAGTCACTGTCTGTCAGTTGCAGCTTATTACTATCATGTTCTCTGTCTGTGCCTAGGACTTTATCTATATAGCTCCTCCCAGACCTTGTATGACAGCTGAAAATTTCAAAGCAAAAGGAAATTCTCTGGGGAGTGTGGTACAGAGATATCCCAGGTCACCAGACCCCAGGGAAGATTGCTCTCTGCCCTTCAAGACTGGGCAGTGCCCTTGCCCAGCCCTGAGCTGCTGGGAGAGATGCGCGTCTCTGCCTTGGTATTGTGGTGTTATTCACGACCTTTTTGGCTGCCAGTGATGGAAGTGCTTTAAGCAGTTTAATTTTTTAAAAAGGAGCTTAATGGTTCTCCCAGCTGGAAAGCAGAAGTGGCAGTTCCCTTGGGGAGACAGGGCTGGGGAATTCATGTACCATCAGGTCTCTCTCTCTTTCTCCTAATCTTTCTCTCTCTTTCTCTCTTCCCCTATTTCTCCTTTCCTTGTGGCCCCACCTCTCCACAGGCCGGGACACAGCCATGGATGTTCCTTGGGCTCACTGATGTTAGCCTGCACTCACAGGGGAAGAAAGACTTTTCTACCACACCTGCAGCTGGAAACCCCACTTGAGCTTTATTATCTAGAAGGGAGCATTTCTTTCTCCCTGGGCTGTTGTGGGCTGGGTGCATTTCAGTGCCAATGATGTCATCACGGCTGGGTCATCAGCTCTGAAATCTACCCAACCCACAACCCATGCCCATGGGTCTGCCACCAGAAATGGGGAGGGGTGTGGGGCATACAGAGTCACAGTAAATAGACAGCTCCTTTGCGGAATTTAATGAAAGCTGTGGACCTTCTGCTCATGGACACAAACATTTCCATACAATTCCCAAAGCTTATCTGACCCCAAAATAAGATAAGGATCTGGAAGGCAAGATGCCTTCCAGAACTGGGATGGTTGCAGGTGGCAAGCCCTGGACCAGCTGAGGGACATGGGTGGACCTCCAGGCCCTCAGTCTTCACCTGCTTTTGCTTTTTCAGGCCAATGAGATGCTGTTCTGTGGGCGGAAGCTCACCGCCCAGGAGGCCTGCAGCAGGGGGCTGGTGTCACAGGTCTTCTGGCCCACCACGTTCAGCCAGGAGGTCATGCTGCGGGTCAAGGAGATGGCATCCTGCAGTGCCGTGGTGAGTTCCTGCGCCTCCTGCATGCTTGTCCTTTTGATAGACCCATTTTACAGATGAGGACAGCAAGGCTCAGAGGGCTTCATTGACTTGCCAGAGGTCGCACAGGGAATAAGCAAAAGACCCTTTGCAATTTAACAAATGCCTTTTCTCAGTATTGACAACTTCAATCAGAGGGAGACAGTCAGCATTATTACAAATTCTCCATCATCTCCAGGCAGAGAAACCTCACAGGAGAGAGGGATACTCTAGGGTAGCGTCACTGCTTTCAAAGAAAGTCCTAAACACTGCAAAAACGCAAAACATCTATAGCTTTCAAAGAAACGAGAAGCAAAGGCCAATAAGGATAAAAAGTATTGAACCCATCCGGAAGATGACTAGAGAAAGCTGTACACACCATGCCTCTATTTCATTTCTTTTCTCCACCGACTGCTGGTCACATTTAAATGTCACTGTTTGAAGATGCACTGAAAAATACATAAACAAATAACACCTCTGCAGAGGCAGTGGTTTTTAATTAAGTGTTGATTTTATCTCATAACAGTCGCTCAGAGCGCGGCAGGGGAATATCCTGTGGGAAGGTGGAGACAAGGCCACTCCTGCGGCCCCAGGGCTGGTTCCAGAGCTGAGAGAGGCATTTTGGGAGATTGAGGCTCTAGGACTCGCTCTGTGCTTGAGAAACAGGGAGCTGCTGCGTGCATTTTTGGGGCCAGACCCTTGCCCCTCCCTTCTTTGTCTCCCTCTGCCTGTGTTCACACCCGGCTGTCATGCTTCTCCTGCTGGGCCTCATCCCTGACTGTTGGCACCTACTGTGTTTAAGTCTTGCCCCCTGCAAGCTGAACAGACAGTGCCCGCGGGGTGAGGGTGACGGTGGGGGGTGGCGGTCTCCAGGTTGTTAGTCAACACTCACGTGGGCCACGGGCATTTCTGATCTCTTCACGTGGATTCTCTTTTAATCTTACTAATAACTAGGGTCACCAATTTGCCCCACCTTGTCTGGGACTCTCCTGGTGTGAGGACTGAAAATCCTGCATCCCAGGAAACTCCATTGTTCTCACGCTGCTGATAAAGACATACCCGAGACTGGGAAATTTATAAAGAAAAGGAGGTTTAATAGATTCACTGTTCCATGTGGCTGGGGAGGCCTCACAATCATGGCGGAAGGCCAAAGTCATGTCTTACATGGCAGCAGACAAGACAGAAGTGACAACCAAGTGAAAGGGGAAACCCCTTATAAAATCATCAGATCTCTTGAGACTTATTCACTATCAGGAGAACAGTGTGGGGGAAACTGCCCCCGTCATTCAATTATCTCCCACAGGGTCCCTCCCACAACATGTGGGAATTATGGGAGCTACAATTCAAGATGAGATTTGGGTTGGGACACAGGCAAACCATATGCCCCTTAGCCGTGGGCAAACAGGGGTGGTTGATCACCCTGGGGTTAGCTTCATGGAGAGACAGGTAGAAATTCTAAGCAGAGGAAGTGGCAAGAGTGAGGGCACTCAAGACAGGAAATCCACAGGGAGTGTAGGCAGCGGTGTGCAGTCAGGTGGCACGGGGATGCTAGGAAACATGTGACTGAAAAGGAAGGTGGGAGACTGGCCTGCAAGCTGCATGGAGGGGTTTGGCCTGTTCTGTGGCAGGGAAGAGAGGCTCAGGTGAAACCAAGTGTTGAAGGACACCTGAGGGGACAGGCTCTTAGGACAAGGAATACTGCAAGGAGGTCTCTGCTGCCAAAAGCTGTGAATTCAGGAATGCTGGGGGGGGTTTCCCAAGAAAGGAACTACTCCAGCAGAGTAAGGCCCATGGCCTCTGGGAGACGGTGCTCTTCGAGGCCATTCCAGGGGGAAAGAGCCAGCTGGGTCTGGCAGCTCATCCCACCACCTGCAGCCTCTAGCCCAGGCAGGGGAGTGAGGGTGCAGCCCCTCCCAGTCTGCTGGAGCCAGGGAGCTGCCATCTTGCTTCTTTCTGTTTGAGGGCATTTCAGGAGAGGCTGGTGGAGGCCAGCGAAGAATGCACGAAGGCCTGACTTCTGGCCGTAACGTCTGCCAGAGGGCGGCAGCAGCAGCGTGGCTGTTGGAATCAGCCAGACCAGGTTTTCCTGCTCCTTCTACCCCTGAGTGGTCAGGCAGCCCTGGGCCACTTTACATCATGGAGCTTTGGGTTCTGCATCTGTAACATGGGGATCAAAAGACTACTTACTTGCAGGGTTATCATGAGAAGTAAATGAAAGAATTCAGGAAAAGTATTTCTCTTAGATCCTGTTGGATAATGGTGATCATAGTGGCATTATTATAGTTATTACAAATATTACTACAATCATTACTCATTACTATTATTAGTATTACTATTACTGTTATGAATTTTTACTCACTACTATGATTATTACTATTGTTACTGTGATTATTGCTCATTACTAAGACTATTACTATGATTATTGTTCATTAATATGATTACTGTTACTATGATTATTACTCATCACTCTGATTATTACTGTTACTATGATTATTGCTCATTGCTGTGATTATTATTGCTATTGTTACTATGATTATTGCTCTTTGTTGTGACTGTTATTACTATGATTATTGCTCATTACTATGATGATGGTAGTAATCATCATAGTAATAACACTGTGGGATTAATAATATATTTACATAATGTGTATATATTATATATAATACATATACATAATTATATATTATACATATACATAATATAATATGTATATATTATAGTGTATATACATATATACGTGTGTTTACCTATATACATATGTGTTTATACGTATATATAATGTATATAATACATAATATGTGTATATACATAATACTTTAGTAATGAATAATCATAGATCATTTATGATCATTTATCATAGCTGTGGACAGCAGCTACTACATTTATAACCATGATTACTATGATCATTATTACTCATTACTACAATTATTACTATGGGTGTGATGATTGTTATTCATTCCTATGATTTTTACTCTTTACTATAATGATTATGAAGGTGATAGCTTTGAGTGTTATTAGTTGTTACTACCATGATTACTAACATTGTAGCCTGAACACGGGGCATTGCTCTCAGGGTGGGTTGTATGTGACAACCATTCGTTCATTTCATCGTCTTATTCTGTGTTCTCAGTGATCCTTGAGTTATTGCCAACAGATCATGAAAATGAATCACGGGAGGTTAAAACAGTGTCTCCCACACTTTTTCATGACACGTATAGAGAAGGACTCTGTGTTTGTATCATCGTTGGGCAACAGGCAAGCCTCTAGTGGTCTGGGGTGACATGGGCCCCACTGGGCCATCCCAGGGCCTCACAGTGTTCACGTCTTGACACATCTGGGATCCATTCATGGCCGTGCTGGAAACATGGGACTGGGAAGGCCCAGGCTGGAGGAGGCAGCCTTCTCTGGCTGTGAGTATGGGAGGTTGGCCGGTGCCCCATGGGCCAGGTACCTAGTTCTGGAGCAGAGTCCCTGGTGCCCGGCTAATCAGGCCTGTCTATTTCCCTCTAGGTGTTAGAGGAGTCCAAATGCCTCGTGCGGAGTTTCCTGAAATCAGTGCTGGAAGACGTGAACGAGAAGGAATGCCTCATGCTCAAGCAGCTCTGGAGCTCCTCCAAAGGCCTTGACTCCCTTTTCAGCTACCTGCAGGACAAAATTTATGAAGTCTGAGGGGCCCCAGCTCACGGGCCCCCAATTTCCAGCTCTGCCCTGTGTTTCGGAAACCAGAGCACAGTGTCTGCCCCGGCCAAGGAGTTTGTCAAGGTGTCTCTTTATGCGTAGGGTTGTGTCCATTTCCTCGTGTCCTTTGGTTGCTCCTCCTTGGTTTGATTTTGTGTAATGGATGGAAAACGCAGCATACTTGGCCTCCCCCACCTCCCTGCCCTTCCTGGCCAGAGAGCTGTCCGGGGCTGTATCTTCCCAGGGCTCCGCCAAGCGCCGCTGTCCTTTCCCCACTTGCTGAAATGCACCATCACGGTCCAGGAAGGGGAAGACCACTTTCCCATTCTTCTGACTCAGGCTGTGTCTACACAGTGCCTCTGACTTGGAGACTTGGCCATCATGGCTCTCTCTGGTTGTATTTAGATCGGGTGTCAGAGGACGACCAATCTTAGGGAATTTCCTGACCAATGAGCAAAATGATTGTGCACACCTGGCCTCAGTCTCCTTTCCGACGCAAATCTGTGTGACTATTAGGGATTGGTCTTAAAACCCAATCGAGTGATTTACAAACCCAGATATTGTACATTTAGAAATGTTTTGTTAAATATATATTTTTAAAACAATGTAAGTGGAAATTCTGATAATTTATGTGTATTATATGTAAAGCTAGTTTTGCAAAAACAAACTACTAGGGAAATGTTTTTTCTTTCCTTGGACTTATTTTATTTATTTATTTTTGTTTATATATTGTGATGTCTGTTGTTCACACAGATACTATTTTCATACTACCCTGGACCAAATCCCACACAAGGTTCATGCCGTTTGGTGCATTCTAGCAATGAACCATGTAGAAATAAAGTTTAGAGAGATGAAAACAGAAGGATTTCTGTGGACAAAAGGAATAGCGCTGCACCTCTGTGTAAAACGGTTCTCAGCTGTAATAATAGAATACTAGTTCCTTAGGTTTGTCCTTAGGAGACATCTTGGGAGAGTTTTTTCTTCCCTCTGCTGTCTTTAAGGAGTTAAAGGGCCCTCTTAGCCTGAATGATCCTGAAACAGACCCAGTCCCAAATTGCGTGATGTTGGGCAGGAGTGGGGATAGGCCCTACCTGAGAATAGCATAAGACTTCTTTCTTTGGGGCAAATGACTGAACTTGGATCCTGCAGTCTGTTGCTTCCATGTGATCAGTGATTTCTGGTGTTGGCCAGGGGGATGGGGAAGAGTTCCCACTCTGCTGAACTGTCTGGAGGTCTGAATCTTTTCCCCTCAGAAGCTGAAATGACTCATCTGTTTTCTAGTTTTTTTATGTACATAGGGAGCAATGACCAGGGATGAGATCTCCTTGCCCCTGTGCCCCTGGGCTGCAAGGGGACTCCAGCAGCTTTGTTAGACCATCAGATTCAAGTCCCTGGATTAACTACAGAGAAGGAGGGATTGGGGGTTGTGGTTGTGAGTGGTGAGGAGAAAGGTATAAATCTGAAGTTGAGAGCAGACAAATGGAAGGGGTGTGTTCTGCGTGAGGTTTAAACCATGGGTCAAGCACCCAGATAAAGCTAGATTCTCGGATTCTCAGGATGGAGGGATTTTTTTTCCGTTTCTGTCACAGCCCCTGCGTATTCCTGGAGGCCCTTGGCCCTCCCCTTCTTCCCCTTTCCTGTTGGGCACCAGCCTTTCTTGGCCCTTCTTTGAAGAGAGTGGAATAAGGCAGCAAGAAGTGGGCACAGCTTATGGAGGTGAGGCAGGCTTAGAAGAGAGAGTCCTGGTGACAGTTCTCTAACTCTCTGTGGTCCTTTATCTTTTCCTGGCAATCAGGTGCACTGGGCAGGGCAGGTGGAACGTATTCGTGGCCCTGAGCTTTGAGTTTCAAAGAACACGTTGATAGTCTACACCAGATCTAGAGACATGGTCCTTTAAGCAGTGACCCTCAAGTTAATCTGGACTGCTGGTGCTTCTGATGACCTTGGTTCCCTCCCTGGAAAGCCTGTCTCCTTTAAGAGTTCATGAGGGTCAGGAAGGAGGGGAAACCTCTCCTTCAGCCAGAGGAGGATGGAATTGAAGTCCTGTGCACCCTCCCCTTTGTCCATTTAGGATCCTGTAAGGACTTCAGACCTGTCCTA
This sequence comes from Pan paniscus, assembly GCF_029289425.2. Taxonomy (NCBI): domain Eukaryota; kingdom Metazoa; phylum Chordata; class Mammalia; order Primates; family Hominidae; genus Pan; species Pan paniscus. The sequence goes on along the minus strand of NC_073267.2, from coordinate 90,345,809 downwards.
CAGGGAGTTACTATAGGGAGACACCTGCTTTTGCCCCAATGCCTGTTGTCACAGCTCTATCTGGATCTTATCTCCTCCTTTGAGAAAGCAAATGTGAGATTTCCGAAACCCTTAGATGACCCTGGTTCTTACATATTGTGGCAGGCAGTGTCTTCACTACTGCTAAATTTTCATTAGAAAGAGCCCTCTCTTTTCTGTTGAACTTCTGATTGGGCGCAGTTATATTCAGCATCGGTTGAAGTGGGGTCAGGATTCTCCTTGGACATGGAAGGATATGTTTAGAAATTCCTTTGGATCAGTGTCCACCTTCATTCCCTGCTTGAAAGAACTAGAAATGCTTCAGCTTTGGATGTACTATCAAATCCAAACTTCTAAACATTTCAAGGATCTCTGAAGATTAAGGTAGGAATGTGAAACCATTTCTAAGGTGGAATTCTTGCTGTTAAGTCACAGGTCCTGGGTGTAACGGGGGTGGTGAAAGTCTGTATTTTGGTTGTTTCCATACAGTCAGTTCCACCAATTGGGTGAAAGCAGGTGAAATCTTTTTGCTGCAGGGTGGACTGAATTTTTCACTTCCTGGGTAGTTGTTTTGATCATGTGTAGGCGAATTCCGGGTAACTTACAGCAAATAGATTTGGGATGGAAAATACCAGACCTCTGGTTGTGTCAGGGTTTATCCTAATAGCTTTCCTGAGACAGAGCTCAGACTTTCATTTTTGATCTTCCACCCCAGGGCCCCCTCTCTGTCTATGGGATCCTTTCTCCCCTCTCTCTACCATTTTCCCCTACCTTCCCCCATAAGTCACTCCCAAGAGCCTGGGCAGGTCTTTGAGGAATTGCGGCTCATTTTGGCAGCCCCGTCCTGCAATTACCTTTGGGCTTGAAAGAATAGCTGTGGGTGGGCAATTGAGGACACCTCTTTAGTCAGGGACCTTTCTAGCAATCCACTCCCTCCCATCCTGTTAGCCGTGCAGTGGAACTCTCCTTCCCTCTCTGCCCCAACCCTGGTGATGGCTCACTCTCAGCATCTTATGGGACCATCTGAGTTAACAACCCTGTTCCAAGAAGACTTTGTGCAGAACTTTTGTTAGGGTGGTCATACCTTCTCACCACCATTTGGAAGACACAGCCTAATGCTGATGTACTTAATGTGCCCCTTCCAGCATAGAAATAATGTCTGGGTAACAGCCATCAAAATCACTAAGAATGACATTGGATAGCTATGAGAAAGTAGTAGAGAATTGATTTAAAATATCATTCTTGTTTGGTATAGATTAAACTAGGAAATGTTCTCTCTGAAGCATGAAAATGTTTTTCCCATGTGAAGTTTAGTATAAGGATGGAAAAATAATAATCACAATAGACTTTGAACAATGCAACTGTATCTCTGAATATCCACATTTAAAAATAGCCTTCACTGAATGCTGAATTGCATTTCCCATTAATTGTTGGTTTTAAAAATTTTGTGAACTTTTTTTTTATTTGGAATTTAGTCACATCCATTAAATTTTCCAATCTAGTTTCTGTGGAAATTTTTTAACAGAGAGAAACAAATAGAAACATCTTCAAATCTTCCTAAGTGAATATTTAAAATGCAGAATTGCTTATCTTCTGTTTTTCTGTATTCAGACACTTATATCTGTTGTATATATTAGTTTAGACACTCTCACTAATATACACAGTATTTAAGACTCTAAATGAGATTTCTTAAGTATTTTATTTTATTCTCTGTAAATGGTTTTGTATAATCTTTAAACATCTACACTTTGCCTTTGTAGATATTAAAGGGAAACCATTTGGGGTTGTCTTGCATGTATATTTTTGTTGTAGATAAGTGTTGCTTAGTTATTTCTGCAAATTTTGGTTGAAATGCTTACAGACTTTAATACAGTATATATTTTCAAAATATAAACTTTTATATTTCTGTGATAAGTTAGGATATGCGTTTTAGGCAATATTTTTCATTAATATCACTTGTTCTTTCGAAAAATAGCATACTGGTTTGGTGCCAATTTTTTTCATTAGAATATAATGCTCTTATATTGTTGGAGAGCAGGTTAATCTTTTTTCGAAGTAATTGCGTTTGAAGTATAATTTCAAAATGTATTGAATTTGTGAATAAGCCTTACCATTAGGATCAGTAAATTTTTCAACTTTGCAACTACATAAGTAGTTTAAGATCTCCCCGTAAATTCTCACTGTGTGGCAGTTGATGGAGTTTGTGAACAGAGCCTTAAGCTTGTTGCAAAAAAATTTAAAAAGGGTAATACGGGTTGTTTGCTCCATGCAACGTAAGCCATGCTGATGGACTGAATGCAGTCTGTAATTCATGGCTAATCCGAAGAGTTTGATTGAGTTGATGGCGGCAGGGACCAGATAGACACCTTGGTGATTGTCTTTGGCCATAAGAATAGACCAAGGATAGGTTTTCCAGAGCCACCTTCATACTGTAAACATGGTTTAGACACGGTCATAGGGAAGGCTGCTGGTCCATCATTTGTTCTGAACAAATGGCATTTCCTGCTCCCGACCCTGGCAGTTGGCCCCAGATTCCTTGTCGATGACTTGGAAACGTCCATTCTGGGTAAGGTCAGCACTCCCTGAGAGATGTTAACAAAGTTTACCTATGAGTCTTACTGTGTAGACAATCTGAAGTCCATTTTAGTTACACAATCAGCATTCCCATGTGTCCTCAGTGTCTTATCAATGAACTATGTGTATCAAGCCATACTAAACTGGAGTTTAGCAGGACAAAGGCAAACTAAATGTAGAACATAACATTTCAGCTGAATATGTCTATCCAGGACTGTTTTTCTAGAACATAAATCATGGAGCTCCTTGACAGTGTATCCACTGTTTTTGGGGTTTAATAAAACCAACTAGAATTTAGACTTAAAAAGAAATTATTATTCCTTTTGGTTGTCCACATAAAGTAGTCCAGGGCTATCATATGGCTAAAATCAAGTTATTTGGTTCATCTCTGGTATGTATTTATAAAGTCAACTTATCAGCCATTAAGATGGAGATTTGCTTTAAATTTTTGCAGTGTGTGTGGCAGTCAGAAAAACCCATATCTAGTTTTCAACTTCACCTCTGGCGTTTTTATGGCTTAACCTTGTATCATTGATCCAACATCTAGCCTGATGCTGGAGCTCTTGAAGCTGACTCTTGGAAGTTTGGAGGGTGTAGAGTTTCCCATCTAGTATTTAATTTGTCTCTGTGCCATTAGTCCCAGCTTGAAGTCATTTGCCAGTGTCGATGTTGACAGGATTGTGACAATATTGCCTTTCATAAAACCGAGGACCAAAGAATTCCATTATTCTAACAAAGCCTGAGTTTCATAGGTTGTGGGCACATCTAGACATATATGTGCATGCTTGATGGTGCAGAGAAACTGCTGACTTCTACCAACCTCATGCTCCCCCTGGCTGGCCATACAGAGGGATTCGTTGTCATATTGAAAAGGCTCTGAAAGATGAGTTTCTAATTGAAGCTCGCTATCTCAGGTTGGTGTTTCTACTGTGTAGTCCCAAGCCTGTATCCATATCATAAAAGTGGAGGCCTGGTACTCCTCCAGGTTATCTGGCCAGTGTAGACTCCTCCATCTGAATATGAACCTCCAGGGTAAGAATTTTTCAGACATGTCTATACTGAACAGTAGGATCCTGCACTTGCCAAATGTCTGCCTCCTTTTGTTCTTCATTGACCCATTCTAATTCCTGTTAGGTGTGAGAAGAATTGTCTTCAGTTCTCTCTCCATTCTCATTCATGATGAAATCATTGATCCATTGACCAGTTGAGAAATGATTGTTGCTGAAGAAGTGGTATTCTATTGGTAAGGCTTATTACCAAACTTCCGATAATGAAGCAGGCTACCAAAAACTTATCCAGCCCACCCTAGGAGTGTTTGGATTTGATCATGGATGTAGCATACACCAAAATCCACCGAGACCTTTGCAAAATTAGGCTACTTGTTTTATTTTGCCAGATTATCATGGGAGAGTCTTTAACTAGTTCTGAATATTTGTAAGTCTGAGTACTTCATAGAATTATAAAGCAGGTACAGCTGACCCCTTCTCACCATGTTGTAAATATTTACTGAGACTGGGTGCAGTACTGAGGGATAATAATCTTCTGATTTATCAAACCCTGACTGTCTAGAGCAAATTGTACACTCTCTTTGTGAATGGTCCTGTAACGTGTATGAACACATTTCTGGGTGCCTTAGAAGTTGTATTTTTCATGTGTGCTAATATGCAGTATTTATACATTGTGAGAAGCTGCTTTGAATAAAAAGGTTGAAACTTCGTCTGCATTTGCTTGTGTTCCCCGTTTTGCAGGCTGCACATAAAGTTCATGAGTAGATTCTGTGGTTTCTGAGCAGAGAAGTTTTTGGGGGCCTTCTAGGGGTTGAGACATCTGATATTTCTAGGTTGCGCCTGTGTTTCTAGGGAGCAGAGGCATCTGAATTTGGTGCCTCTGCTCCCTAGAAACTACCCAGATTTGGCCAGGTGGCTTCAGTTATTCAGGAAGACAGTCACTAGGTGGGAGCAACAGCTTGATGCCAGAGGGTCCCAGAACTGGGGGGCACAGGAGTGATTTTTTGGGGGGTTGATATCAGCATTTACCCCTTCCCTGATATTTCCAGAATGTTTCCTTGTACCAGGGGCTCCCTCCTCAAGTAGAGATAAACCTCTCTGGAGCTCGAGCTTGGACAATCCCAGCTGCCACACCTTTGTCACTATGGACTTACACAAAGTTCTTTCACATACATGCTCTCATTGCTTTGATCATCACAATATGGCTCTTAGGAGTGGCACCCTGGTGAGGACCCTTGGTTTCTAGGGCCTGGCCTCAGAAACATTGTGAGGGCTGCCGAAAAGACTGATAGGAAGTCTTTCAGGGATTTGTGGTAATAGGGGATTCTTGGAAAAGGATTTACACAAGGTCATCTACCCTTCCTCCCATCCATCCTATCAGTCTGTCAGTCCAGCATCCAGCCATTCATTGATCCATCCATCCACCCATCCATTAATCCATCTGTCCTGTTTGTCCATCATCCAACCATCCATGCATCTGCCATTCTTCCATCCATCCTATCCATCTATCTGTCCATCATCCATCCATCTATCCACCATCCTTCTGTTCATCTCTCCACCCATTCTTCTATTAATCCTGTTTATTCACCTGCCTGTCCATCCAACCATCTGCCCATCTGCCATCCTTCCATCCACCCATCCTATCCATGTCTATCATCCAACCATCCATACGTCTGTCATTCTTCTGTTCATTCGTTTGTCCACCCATTCATTCATCCATCCATCCATTCATCCATCCATCCTATCTATTCATCTGGCTGTCCGTTATCCAACCATCCATCATATCTGTTCATCTGTCTATCATCCAACCATCTGTCTGCCATCCTTTTATTCATTTTACAACCCATATCCATCCGTCCATCTACCCATCCATCCATCCACCCATCCATTCATCCATCTATCCTGTCCATTTGTCCATCATCCAACCGTTCATGTGTCTGCCATTCTTCCATCTATCCATCCATCCATTTCTATCTATCCATCTATCCGTTATTCATCCATCATCCTTCTGTTCCTCCATCTGTCCACCCATTCTTCCATCCATCCTGTCGATTCACCTATCATCCAACCATCTGTCCATCTGCCGTCCTTCCATCCATCCATCCTATCCATCCATCTGTCAATCATCCAACCATCCATTCATCTGTAATTCTTTTATTCATCTATTTATCCACCCATTTATCCATCGTATCTGTTCATCTGTGTGTCCATAATCCAAATATTCACCTGTCATTCTGTCATTCTTTCATCTATCCTATCTATTTGTCCATCGGCCCATCGTCCATCCGTCATCCTTTTATCCATCCATCCATCCATCCTTCCATCCATCCATCCATATATCATCCTTCCATTCATCCATACATTATCCTTCCATCCGTCATCCATCCATCCATCTATCTGTTTGTTCATCCATTCTTCCATCCATTCAGTAATGGCTAATGGGCCCCCTGCTCTGTCTCAGGAGCTGCACAGGTGCTGGGGAATCATGAGATTACTCAGACAGCCCCAGTCATACAGGAGCTTGGAGTCTAGTAATGTGAGAAGGGTGGGTAATCTGCCATGATTCTTGACATGTCTACAGTACAGTGCTGGAGAGAACATCTTACACAATTATGAACACTTAGAGTCTAGAAGACGGTGCCACGTTAATTTTTCATATTCTCCATACTTTTCGGTCTGTGGGGAAGCCATAATTGGATGGAGCTCAGGATTTTACCTCTGCTGGCCTCCCTTTCCTTTTTGCTTTCTGTTGTTCTTGGTGTTATCGTTGTTTTGTGTGACTGTTTTCCCCTTCTCTAAAGACCTGATTCCATCTTAAGTAGTGAAGGTCAAAGCTGAGGGGTCCTTTGCTCCTAGATTCTTATGGCCCCTCCAATAGATTGGATGAGGTCTTTTTGATGTTTCAGAGTATAATATCTATAAGACAAACCCTCCTTATTTCAGTTATCTCTCACTTGCTAGCTTTGATGTGACATTATGCTGAAAGAACCCCTCCCCCAATAGGGGAGATAAAAGTTAAGAACAAAGAGAGTGAAGTGGGCTGAGACCCCACATCCATCAGATATATCAGTAATTAAATGATCAAGCAGTATACTGAATAAGCAGTAATGGAGTGCAATCACAAAAGCAACTTGATTTGCCTCTCACTGTCCCTTTAAGTCTGTTTAATGGGAGTAGTCCTTCCCTAACCCTGAATGAAATCTTGATGGGTTTCAGGACCTTTCTCTCATTCATACGTAAGAGTTACTAGTCACAAACACAGTCTCAATTCAATAATCAAAAATGACCATTTTCCACATAAGAATCATTGCTCCCAACTTCATTTAAAGTGTCTCTGATCCTTGCTGCCTTTTCTGCACTGGGAAAAGCAGGAAAGATCGTCTGTGACTGGTGCTGTTGACAGGTGGGGCTTTTCATTCTCTGAGCCTCATAGGTGTTTATACCTGACTCTCTCACATAGTGAAATTGTATGAGGTTTTAGTGACCTCCCTCAGTTGATGGTGGGCAGTCCTCTATAATTGCCAGATGAACCCTATGTCATCAGCTATTCCTTCAGCTCCTAGGAGTCTGGTTGTCCACTGTCAGCTTTTCCAGTTCATCTCTGTTGACCCCTTTAGGGCAAGACAGTCCCCAGGCCAATTCTTTGCCATGCCACACCACATGTGGTTCATGGGAAATACTCATGCATCCTCTGTCCAAACTGATGCAAGGGATTTCTCAGGCATGAGTCAGACACCAATCTACTATGTCCTCCAAGTTTTGGGAGGTATATGTAAGGCCCCATTCTTCAACCTGAGATGAAGGGGGAGACCTCTTTCCTTGCTTTATGGGTGTGTGTGTGTAATAGTGGGTAGCACAGTTCTCTGTAATGGAGTCCTCTTAACAAACCCTTCTTAATAAATGTGAGATACACAAATTACATCTAGAAATTATGCAGGCATTAGAAAGTGGTGATTTCAATGTGGTGGCATTCTCCATATGAGAGACACGCTGTAGGACTTTGTGGGCTGTGACAATGACTTGAGCTTTCTCTCCAACTGAGATGGCAGACCCTGGAGGGTGCAGAGAGGAGTGCCTGGGCTGACTTGTGCTTTAAAAAATTTCCTCCATGTAAATAGACAAAAGCCAGTGATGGCAGGAGCAAGGTCAATAACATGAGACTCTTGGGATTGTCCATCTGTACCTCGACAGAGGCTTGAATTTAATCAGAGGTGGGGTGGTTGAGGTGGTGAAAAGGAGCAAAACCCTGAGTCTTTTGAAGGCAAAGATTTGCAGGTGGATGGGCTGTGGAGTCAGACAGAGAGAGGGGTCAAGGGTGAGCCTGGGACTTTGAGTCCGAGCAGCTGCAAAACAAGAATTGCTCATAACTGAGGCAGGAGTGGCTCTAGGATTTGTGGGAGCAGGTCTAAGTTTGATTTCCAGGAGCCCAGCTGAGACCTGGTGATATGATTTGACTCTGTGTCCCCACCCACATCCATGTCAAATTGTAATTCCCAGTGTTGGGGGAGGGACCTGGTAGGAAGTGATTGGAGTGTGGGGGCAGTTTTTCCTATGCTGTTCTCGTGATAGTGAGTTCTCATGAGATCTGATGGTTTAAAAGTGTGTGGCACAACCCCAGTTGCTCTCTCTCTCTCCTGCCGCCATGTGAAGAAGGTGCTTGCTTCCCTTTCACCTTCCACCATGATAGTAAATTTCCTGAGGCTTCTCAGTCATGCTTCCTGTTAAGCCTGCTGAACTGTTACTCAATTAAACCTCTTTTCTTCATGAATTACCCAGTGTCAGGTAGTTCTTTATAGCAGTGTGAGGGCGGACTAATATACCTGATTATCACAGGTGCCAGGTGTCTGGCTTTGCTCAGCCTTTGAGGATAACAGCTGTGCCTGCCTCTAGGGACTTTTTGAAGGGTTAACAGAGTTACACACACCTGTGTATATGTCTGTGCGTCTGTATATTTGTGAAATTATATATATATATAAAGTTTATTTAAGTATATAAATGACACTGAAATCTAAAATTATAATGTATAATATAGAAAACAGTTATTGGCCTATAGTCATTTTTAATGATTAAATTTGCATATGAGATTTATATATAAATGAGTATATATAGTATTTAGAACAGTTGCTAACATATAGTCACTGTTTAATGATTAAATGAGATTTTCACGTGTATATATATATATTTGCAAGATCTTTTATATGAGTCATGTAAATTAGATGACATGTCATTATTATACACAATTATTAGTACAGTTGGCATAAAGTCACTATTTAAAGACAATGTGATTTTTGTATATGTGTGTGTTAGGTATATTAGATTTATACAAATATATGAAATATATTTAAATAAGATTATATACATATATACATGAGATTTGTATCTATATATAGAATGCTTAGAAGAGTTTTGGGCACATTGTCACGCTTTAGTGATTAAATGGACTTTACACCTGTGCATGAGATTATATGTGTATTAGATTTATTTTAAAATATGAGATTATATAGATAGATACATACATGCATACATATACAAATACACATGTGTGCATATCTTTAGGACAATTGCTGGCATGGTATTACCACTTAACCAATAGTGACCACATTAATACTTATGCTGGTGAATGCCATGGGCAGGGCTTAGGGCACTCCAGTCAGTGAACTCAGCACAGGCGTCTTGCTCTGAACACATGCAGGCCTGGGCACAGCCGAAGCGGGGCCCAGGAGAAAGCTGGTCGTGATGTGCTAAAGCCCCTTTGCTTTCCCAGAGAAGGATCTGCAAGCAGGGTCTTTGCTGGTAACCAAGCGGAGCATTGTCCCCCTAGAGAAACTCCCTGATTGAGGGGCCATGGCACGCCCCTCCTCTTCTGTGGCCTTCTGTGTCCTCATCTGTATTTGGTGCTCCCGCTACGTCTCTCAGGATTGGTGACAAGATTAAATGAGAGTATATGAGACTTGGTGTACTTTCCCCCAGGGATTCCATAAAGCAGTCCCATTGGAAGCTCTTGCATTTGGAGATTTCCAGTGATGTTTCTACTTCATCATTCACATCCCTTCCTGGAAACATGGATGTGGTGGCACTGGACCAGGAGTGTGCCTATGCTGGGCATGAAGCCAAGTCCAGAAGTTGGCATCCAAGATCAGAAGACATGACCAGTGCACTGATCTGGAATGCCTGGCCAAGAGCCTGAACCCAGAACCCAGCAGCAGAATGGACAGTAGTCTCAAGAGCCAACATGGGAAGGTTCAAGATGAGGGCAGGAGGGGTATCCTGGGCACTTGTATAGGGCAGCCACTGTCTTGCCCAAGGAAGAGAAGGAGGCTGTCTTTGGTACCAGGTGAGTGGGAAATGCCAGTGTGTGCATGACCCATGATAATTCCTCCACCAAGATTGTCAATTGGTAACAAATCTGGGGAGATTTCACTGAGCAAAGTGGCCAGAGAGAGCAAAGGCAAGAATGTTAGAGATTCTTAGGTTTTAGTAGAAAGAGCATAGTTTGAAGCCAGATGACCTTGCATTTAAATCTCTGATTTGACTTTGATGAATGACACAGTCTTGATTATGGTCACTTTAAGTAATCTGTTCGACGGGCACAATAACACCTACTACAAGTTTTTGTAAAACTTATGTGAGCCAAGTGTAGAAAATGCCCAGAAGAGGGGCTGGCTCGTACTAGGTGGCCCATAAGTGTTCATTCCCTGACATTCACCTTCTCCCTTTCCCCTTAAAAGCAATGGAAGCCTGGCTGAAGACTGGGGCAGGAGGGTTGGGAGTGAATTTGGAGGCAGAGAGAGTCTCTGAGACTCTGTCATTGGGGACTGATATCCAAGCTGGTGTAATTCAAGAAGTGCCAGGAGACCCCACCCACTCAGGAAATCCCCACCAGCCAGATGGTGACTTGTGGGGTGTAACTTAATAACCTCCTGGATTAAGGGCCTTAACAATGATTGGTGGCTGTAGGATGGTTGGGGGGTCCACAGATTTAGCCACTGTGTGCAGAGAAGCACACACAGATAGAGCTCTCAGGGCAAGCTCGGCAGGCCAGGTCGAGAAGGGTGATCCTTGGAGTTTTCCTGCTGTTGTGGAGCGTGGAGCCCTGGGCTTTGCCAGGACAGATGGCAGGTGCGTGCAGTCTCAAGGTGACAGAGGAACTAATGGGTTCCATCCTCATGGCACATACTGTGTCCCAGTGTGCCACCTGTGCAGCCACCCTTATTTACACTTTCACTTGCAAAAAGAGACATATGAGCTGCTCTCACTACAATTTGGATGGTAACAAGCAGTTATTGGCAAAGAGGAGAATATTCAGATGTTGTGGGCCAATCTTTGGTGGAATAGATCTGTGGTTGATAATGTTTTTTCTTAGCTTGCGGTTGTGTCTTGAAGATTATATCTACTCTTGGCCACATTTCCTGTTTGATTGTGGAGCCTTTGGGTCTCTCTTCTCCTCTGCCCTGTGTCTTGTGTCATTCATCAAGTTGTCCTCATGGTGACAGCCCTGGTGGAGCTGGGAGAGCTTGGCATTTGGAATCAAATAGACCTGGGTTCGAATTCTGCCTCCCCTACTCTGTGGCGTATTGTGATGCCATAGCCTCTTGGCTTCAGATTTCTTGTCTAGGTTTCTGTTGTTGTTGTTTTCAGGATTGTATATGATCCTAAATGTGTTTAATAGCATGCAGACATACTATTAAATAACGTGCAGTTATTTCAGGTTAGTTCCTTATTTATAAGGTATTTTTTATGCCCAATCTCTCTTATTATTATTATTATTATATTTTTGAGACAGAGTCTCGCTCTGTCACCCAGGCTGGAGTGCGGTGGTGTGATCTCGGCTCACTGCAAGCTGCGCCTCCCGAGTTCACGCCATTCTCCTGCCTCAGCCTCCGGAGCAGCTGGGACTACAGGTGCCCGCCATCATGCCTGGCTAATTTTTTGTATTTTTAGTAGAGACGGGATTTCACCGTGTTAGCCAGGATGCTCTCGATCTCCTGAACTCATGATCCTCTCGCCTCAGCCTCCCAAACTGCTAGGATTACAGGAGTGAGCCACTGAGCCCAGCTTTATTATTATTATTATCATTTTATTATACTTTGAGTTCTGGGATACATGTGCAGAACGTGCAGGTTTGTTACTTAGGTATACACGTGCCATGGTGGTTTGCTGCACTCATCAACCCGTCATCTACATTAGGTATTTCTCCTAATGTTATCCCTCCCCTAGCCCCCAACCCCCTGACAGGCCCTGGTGTGTGATATTCGCCTCCCTGTGTCCATGTGTTCTCATTGTTCAACTCCCACTTATGGGTGAGAACATGCGATGTTTGGTTTTCTGTTCCTGTGTTAGCTTGCTGAGAATGATGGTTTCCAGCTTCATCCATGTCTCTGCAAAGGACGTGAACTCATCCTCTTTTATGGCTGCGTAGTATTCCATGGTGTATACGTGCCCCGTTTTCTTTTTCTGAGACAGGGTCTTGCTCTGTTGCCCAGGTTGGAGTGCAGTGGTGTAATCTCAGCTCACTGCAACCCCTGCTTACAAGGCTCAAGCGATCCTGCCACTTCTGCCTCCTGAGTAGCTGTGACTACAGGTGCGTGCCACCATGCTTGGCTAATTTTTAAAATTTTTTGTAGAGATGAGGTCTCACTGTTTTGCCCAGGCTCTCAGTCTCTTTTAGTGCCTCCATTTGATAGGAGAGAAAACTGGGGCTCAAAGAGATGAAGTGACTTGCCCAAGGATACAGTGGTAAACAGCGGAGCAGCTACTCTATTATTTATATTTCCGTTTGTTTTAAAACTTTTAATTCTGAAATAATTTCAGATTTACAAAAAAGTTGCAAAAATAGTAGCAAAAATAATTCCACATACCCTTCACCCAAATCCCCTAAATGCCAACTTCTTGTGTGTGACATAATCGTAAGAATTAGAAAGTTAACATTCATAACAATATTACAATTTAATTATTCAAATGTTTCCAATTGTCCCCTGAATATCCTTTTTCTGGTCCAGAATCCAATCTAGGATTATGCATCACATTTAGTTGTCACATCTTTTTAGTTGCCTTTAACGTGGAACAGTTCCTTCCCCTTTCTGAGATGTCCTTGACCTTGACATTTTAAGGAGACTTTAACAGGCCAGTGATATTTTGTAGAATGTCCCTCAATTTGCGTTTGTCTGAACTTTCCCCATTATAAAATTCAGGCTATGCACTTTTGGCAAGGACATCATGAACGAGAAAGAACTGTTATGTCTTTCTCAGCGCATCATATCTGGAGGCACTTGGTGTCCATTTGTTCTTTTACTGGTGATGTTAACTTTAGCTTATGGGTTTAGATTCCCTACTTTTTCAACTGCACTGTGTTACCCAGACATTGATCTCTGTGTACTGGACTCAAGCTGTTGGACTTGATAGTGTCGTTAAAGCAATTGAAAATAACATTAAATGTTATTGCAACTCAGGATGCTGCTTTTACCTGTGAGTTTAATTGATGGCAAAACCCAACTCTGATGGTCTGAGTCAAGCCAGAGAAGGGAAGAGAGCTCAGCACACTGACATTCTCCCAGGAGAATGTCGCCGCAGTCTTCTTCTCCTTCCTCTTGCCCCCATCACAGCCTGGGGAAGGTGCTGGTGAGCTCACAGTACATGTGATGGCAGCTCAAGCTATTTACTTGGGGCCATTTTACTTGAATACCCATTCAACCTTGGCGTTGCAGGGAAGGGGATTTAGGTGGCAGATGCTTGGGTTAGTGACAAGGTGGACCCTGAGGGAATCTGAGTCCTCTATGGTTGGTTTTCTTTGGGGGACACTAGTGATTCTCTTCTGAGAGAGCATGGCATCCTCTTCACCAGCTGGGAAATCAGGGATGGCAATGGTGGTCAGAGTGGATCAGTTCAGCAGAGTTTCACTGGGGCTTGGGGCAGGGATTAGCTTCTTCCTTGGGCCTGTGGGTCAAGAACTTAGACATGAGGGGTTTCTTGTCCCTTTGTGATGCCTCTGTTGTAATTTATCAGTGACTGTTTTCTTTCTCTCTGCCTAGATTCTGGGGCTGGGCATCAATCGTCAGAATTATTTGTCATAATTAACTGTCAGAATTATTTTTTCAGGTCTGAAGATGTGTTAGCTGGCTCAGAAAGCAATTAATCCTATGTTTGCTTGTTTTCTAATTAATGTATGTTACTTTTTAGGGCAGTTTAAAGTTTACAGAAAAATTGGGCAGATAGCACAGAGTTCTCATATACCCTCTTCCCCAAACCCCATACACTTTTCTCTATTATTGCCATCTTGCATTAGTGTGGTATATTTGCAACAACTGATGAAACAATATTGATTCATTAGTGTTACTAATGAAAGGCCCTAGTTTACATGACGGTTCACTCTGTGTTGTACAGTCTGTGGTTTTGACAAATATGTAATGTCATGTATCCATCATTATAGTATCATACAGAATAGATTCACTGCCCTAAAAATGTCTCCGACGCTCTAGCCGTTCATCCTTACCTCTCTCCTCTGAAACCCCTGGCAACTTTTCTTTCTTTTTTTTTTTTTTTTTTTTTTTTTTACTATTTCTATAGTTTTGCCTTTTCCAGAATTTCATGTAGTTGAAATCAAGCAGTATGTAGCTTTTTCAGATTGGCCTGTTTTGCTGAGCAATATGCATTTAACTTTTTCCATGTCTTCTTTGTCACTTTATTAAAAATTTCTTTTTATTGTTGAATAATATTCTATTGTATGGGAGGCCAGTTGTGGTGCTGCATGCCTGCAGTCCCAGCCATTCAGCAGGCTGAGGCAGGAGGATTGCTTGAGTCCAGGAGTTCAAGTATGCAGGGAGTTATGATCACACCACTACACTCCACCCTGGGTGACAGAGTGAGGCCCTGATGTAGAAAATAAAAAAACAAAGAAACTCTATTGTATTGATGTCCCATAATTTTTTATCCATTCACTTACTGGAGGATGTGTTGGTTGCTTCCAAGTTTCGGTAATCATGAACAAAGCTGCACATAAACATTCATGTGCAACTTTTTGCATGAACGTAAGTTTTCAACTCATTTGCGTAAATACCTGGGAGTAGAAATACTGGGTAGTATGGCAGGACTATGTTTAGCTTTAGCTTCGTAAGACTGTTAAATTATCTTCCAAAGTAGCTGCACCATTTTACATTCCCACCAGCAATGAATGAGAATTCTTGTTGCTCCACATCCACATCAGCGTTTGGTCTTGTCAGTTTTTTGGATTATCATCATGGAGGCCGTTTTTAAATTTTTATTACTACAGGGGAAGCTCTCTCTTCCCCTTCCCATGTTTCTACTTCTGCTCTTAGTGTAGGAACCCCCACCAATGACTCAGAGGTGCTGGCAAGACAACTTGCACTTCTCTCTACTCCTTGTTCAAGTTTCTCCATGGGAGACGGGGGTGCCCCTCTGATCAGTGAGAGCCTGACATGCACTAGGCCTTGTTGACTGGGTCCCAGAGACAAAATACACATCTCTTCCCTTGGCTGGTGTGCACCCCTGGAGGGAGGGCTTCCATTCTTTATCTTTTCTGCCTGAATAAGAGGAATAAGAAGAGAAGGTGTACTTGGGAATGAAAGGTAGACAAGAGGTCCCATTATATTTTCTAGTCATGCTGTACAAGGGAGCTCAACTTGGAAGGTTGTGTGCCCATTAATCAATCCTGAGATCCCAATTTTTACCCTTTATATTTCTTAGCTGTGGAATGAGAGAGATTAGTTTCCCCCTCTTCTTCAACAATTCCCACATCATCACCACCAATAGCAGCAAAAACAATTGTTCCTAATACAGTTATAGTATTATTAACACAATGCAGCAACCAGCACCATTGTTGCCTATATGTAACATATCAGGTGCCATAGTCAGCATACCATCTGTAGTAGATGATGATTCCTCACAATGAACCCAAGGGTTATGTATCATGGCCCCCAAGGAACTTGACTTTTGGCTCCAAGAGATCACACAGCCAGATAATGGCAGAATCATTCTTGGAAACCATCTGTATCTGAATCACAAGCCCATAGTAGTTCTGATAGCGCCTAGCTCAAGGTGGGGATGGGGTGGCCCCTGTACCTCGGAAGAAGTGAGGGAGAATTTGTCTCCCTCTTCAGCCCACTGTCCACTTTTACTCAGGACTCACTCAGAATAGTTTTCCCTGTCAGCTTCTGAATTTGATTGTTATCAAGGGAGAGAGAGATAATCAATTGAGTACCTTCCATACCCTGGGTGCCACACACTGACTTTTGTATCTGTTGTTTTGTTTAGTTTTTACAATCAAGCAGTTGGTTGGAGAATATTATGATCCTCCTTTTACAGATGAGGAAACTGAATTTCAAAGAGGTTAAGTAACTTTTCCAAATCCATTCCTAGTCTCAGCTAATAAATGGCAACTGCTGGGAGTGGAGTATGGAGTCGTCTCATTTGAAAAACTATGATCTTTACACTTGGTTTTCTCATACACTTTGGTCACAGGATCCTTTCATGCTCTTAAAAGTGATTGAGCTGTAACCACTAATGAGTTATCAGATTTATGATCACCATTCCTGTCAACTTCCCCAATCAGACATCTTGTGCCTTCTCATGCTAGGACACACCACCACTGAGAAAGCACCCTTGCAAGTATTATCCCACCTGGGTATAATCGTGCCTCTAAATGAAACTTCTAATGTCCAGGAAATACAGAGGACAGAGAAATATGTTAAACAAAACTCCATCAATGCAATTAGTCAAACCTAGAATGTAGAAAACCACACAAAATATTTCAGCATTAGGTTTTATAACCAAATGAATTTGAAAGAAAAAAATATCAGTGGGATGGGATTACCTAGGAGGCATATCTACCAATTGCCATATAAGGACTACTTTGGATCCCAATTTAAATGAAAAACTGTGTATGTGTGTGTGTGCCAATCTGAAATATTGGAACAATGAATATTTCATGATATTAAGGAATTATTGTTAATTTTTAGGTGGTTAATCCTACTGTGGTTATACTTTTAAAAATATTCTTATATTTAAAAAATAAATATAATTAAGGATTCATGAAAAAAATGATTGAAGAACCCAAAGAGGTTTTATGTATATGAGTGGTATCTACTGATATTTAAGATATTAGAAATGTAATGAAGAAATTTTAAAAAGTATTAACTTACATAAATATAACAATAATAGACCCATTACATATTGACATGAATAACATTTTTATGAAAAACAACTGCATTTTCCAAAATAAAAAAGTAGTGAGAAGAGTGGCATTCTTTTGTATTTTTAAAAATCTTTTAAATGTCTGCTGTAATAGATGACAGGTGGATTTTATATCTGCTTCTGTATTCAATCTGTTGTGATATCACATATCATGTAGCTTCTGGAATATTCAACCAGACGCTCATGACAGTAAGAATGAAAAAAGTAAGCAATGCCTTAGTATTATTAATATGAAAATAGCCTTGACTTCACAGGCTCCCTGGAGGGGTCTTAGGGACCCCTAGAATTTCCCAGAAAATACTTTGAGAACTGCTGCTCCACACCATGCATCATCCAAGAGAGTGGTGTTGGACACACCACTTTTGGGGTTACAGTGGTTAGCACTATGATCCTAGACTGGTAGACTGGCAGTTAGGTAGTAATGGTGTGTTGACCAGACTTTTGACTCAGAACAAACTCACAGATACGGCTATTCCTGGTCCAAAATTCATTCGCAAGGAGTAAGAGAATCTGTGAGCTTGAGGAGTGCTGATGATAAAAGACAAAGTATAAGACATCTCAAAATCATCATCATGACTACAAGACATTGAGCAATTGCAAAGTACCTTACTGATCATATTTCCTCCAGTTTTTAGATGAAGTAGGAGAACCCCAGGTAACTGATTTGCCACTGTCACACCTGTGTTGATGAAAAGAGTCAAGCTCTGTGAAATATTTGAAGAGATTTATTCTGAGCCAAATATGAGTGACCCATGGCCCATGACGGAGCCCTCAGGAGATCCTGAGAACATATGCCAAAGGTGGTCGGGCTACAACGTGGTTTTATACATTTTAGGAAGACATAAGACATCAATTAATACATGTAAGCTGTACATTGGTTTGGTCCAGAATGGTGGAACAACTAGAAGTGAAAATGAGGGAGTGAGGGGGTGGGGTGAGGTGGTGGTGGTTGGGGTGGAGGGGTAGTTCCAGGTCATAGGTAGATCAAAGATCTTCTGATTGACAGTTGATGGAAAGAGTTAAGTTATTGTCTAAAGACTTGGAATCAATAGAAAGGAATGTCTGAGTTAAATAAGGGGTTGTGGAGACCAGGCTTTTATCATGCAGTTGAAGCTTCCAGGTAGTAGGCTTCAGAGAGAATAGATGTACATATTTCTTATCAGACTTAAAGAGTCTTTTCTATCAGTCTTAAGGTTTGTGTTGATATTAATACTGGTCAGCTGGGCCTGAATTCCAAAGGGAGGAGCATGTCCAACTCCTGCTTCCCATGATGGCCTGCATTAGTTTTTCAGGCTAACTTTAGAATGCCCTTGGCCAAGGGGAGGGGTCCGTTCAGATGGTTGAGGGGCTTAGAATTTTATTTTTAGTTTACACCTGGTACACAGCAGAGATGGGCGTGAGGCAGCAGGTGGGGAAACTTTTCTGCCTAGGTACAGCTTGGCTCCATCCCTTTACAGTCTCTGCTCTGGTTTTGTTGGTGTGGCTACTCAGCAAATCATGAGATAAATGTGCAAAAGTCGTGGAATTGCAAGGTGTGGCTCTAGAAAGATTCAGTTTAGGGGTTTTTCTATGGCATTCCCTATAGACAATTTTGAAAAATACCCAGAAACAGCTCCATGCCTGGAAAGGAAATGCCAAAACCAGCCTGATTAAGACTGAAACTCCAGATGTCATCAAATTTCCAAACATGTGCATTTCTTGGTGGGTGACAAGCAGTAGCCTGGGTGCTGACTCACCAGGCTGGGATCCAAGTGGCTGGGGTTGTTTCCCACAAGAATGGTTCATCAGCTGGTTGCCATTGTGCCAATGCTGTGTTGGCTCTTCTCCGGCCCAGACAGTCCTCACCATTTCCGAAGGTCCACACCGAGGTCCACACTTCTTCATTTGAAGCACACGTAGGGCATGCACATCTGGCTTTGGAGCTCTTGGTTGGCAAATCAGCAGCTCATCCTCTGTCTAATGAACCCATGGGGTTGGGACACAGAGTTGAAGGGGTGAAGTTCT